>NC_136408.1:239713538-240408538 GCF_051521515.1 Lactuca serriola
AGGGGTTCCGTTGTCCGACTGATTGTTTCCGGATGACGACATGATTCTGTAATACGAAAGATAAGGAATTTTTGAGAGATTCTGGTTGACCCTAGGTGTACGGCGATTGTTCAATCAAAGATTAAGAGTATGTTCTCGAAAGTTTGACCTACATCCCTATGATGTAGTCCTAGCACGGAAATGGAAGTATGATCGCGAAGGTTTGACCTACATCCCTATGATGCAGTCCTAGTAATGAGTAGAAGTAAGTTCGTAGAATGGTCTCAAGACATTTTTCGTTCTAGCTGAGGTTTCGTGCGTTGGTGAATAACAAGATCCAACCACTAAAAGAGACATGGAAATGTCTCCGGAGCTAAATTACTATAGTCTAATGACTTGACTAAAGCAGGTTTCAGATACACTCCAATAAAAGTATGATAAGAGTACTTGAATAAAGAATGACACAAAAGTTAGCCGGATGTCAATATCTTTGATATTCACGACGTAAAGATTCGGGAAAATGACCTTGTAAAGGTCTCACATCATATCCAGAGAAGATAGTTCTTGACAGCATAAAGAGCTAACCATAGTACTTATGGTACAAGAATATTTCATAGCAAATGCAACATCGGGCAAAGACAGAAAACGATTACTTTCTAACGAGGAAAGTAAGGTAAGGAATCTACTACTGACGACGGTCATCCCTCAGGTGAACTCTCAGTTCAGCCAGTTGACGTTCTACATCAAGTAGGTGTCTTTCGTACACCCATTGGCGTACTCGGCGCTCTATGACTTCGGCCCACGATTCAGCCACTGCGTGAAGTAGGGTTTCATGGCTTCTCTCTGCTCTCACGCGAGCATCTTCTAGACTAATGGTGCGGAGGGTATGCATTCTCGTATCGACGACATCTTCGGTAATCTGATGTAGGGCTGTCCAGCCTTGAATCTCATTTCGGGCCACTCTGCGGATAAAAATTGGCAAGACTCTATCTGCTGAGCCCCCATTGCTCAAGTTGTAACAACCCAAAGTTGTTCATCGCCGAAAACCCATTCTACCTGTATAACTCGCCGTATATCAATTCGTTCCGATGTCGTTTTTGGGTTAAATTAATTAAACTTATATGTTTAATTGATGCTAATGAGGGTCCAAACCTGTTAGGAACTCACGAAATTAGCCCAAAATGCTTATTCCAAAAATTTTAGAAACGTCCCCGCCGAGTTACGGAAACTTAATCGGGTGCGACCAAAAGCCTCGTTTAGTGCCGGTATCGGGTAGAATTCCATCGTTTCCAAGTTTTGGGACCTATTTAAACGTGTTCAAGCTTTCATTTGAAGCTTTTGCTTCATCTCTCTACTCTCTCTCTAACCTCTCTCTTAAATCCAAGTTTAAGGGTCCAAATCTCAAGTTTAAGGCTTCAAATCACCAAGGTACCTTCCTTAACTCATTGTGTATCATATTTGACCTTCAAATTCGAGATTAAAGCATGAAATAGGACCTTGTATATGAGTTTATAGTCCTGGAAGGTGCCTAGGCCATAAACACTAATTTAGAGGGTTTTTAAGCCCTTAAACCCTTCCAAGACACAAACAAGACTTAGATATGACTTCTAGATTATTGGTATTGGCCTTAGAACATCATAAACATAAATTTTGAGGAGTAAATGGGAGTTTACGGCCAAGGGATATTCTTGGGCCGTAAACCCCTCAAACATGGAGAGTAAACTCCTTTTATCATGTCAAAATGCCTTGAAACTCAATCAATAGCCTTGTGGTAAATCCTAGGAGCATCTAAAAATAGTTTGGCGGTCTTTAACATATCAAAATGCAACATATAAGAGTTTACGGCCATAACTCATACCCTTAGGCTGTAAACTCCCAAATATGTGTCAAAAGATGCCCTAAAATCACCCCAAGGCTTGGAAAAATTACTTGAATCTCATGTGATTGTTCCTTGTGCCTCAAAATAATTGTTTTTGACCATAGAAGAGTTTACGGCCGTAAACTCCAAGTTTACAGCCATGAACTCCCTTTAAAATGGCATAAGTCCCATAAATTTATTCCAAGGCATTTTAGAAATCCATTCCAATATTTCCCAAGTCCAAACAAGCCATTAAACACTCTAAATCACAGCAACATGAGTTCACGGCCGTGAACTCATGTATGTAGGTGTCTTATGGTTGTAAACTTCCTACATGTTAACTCTTGGGGAGTAAACTCAAATCCCAAGTCCCTAGTACCATTTCACGTCCGTAGATGTCACCCGGGTCACTCCAAACAATTGTTTTGAAGTGTTTAATCTCATTGGAGTATAATGTTCCATATAATTAGTGATTGTAAATCTAATTAGATATATATGGACATTATTTCATTTTACATAGGGACATCGCGAGTAATCAGGCCCCGAACCGACGTTTAGTGTCCGAAATCGTCGCATTTCCGAGTCCGGTGAGTTCATACCCATACCCTTTTTCCGTGTTTTCAATGGTTTTTTTAATGTTTTCAGGGGGGAATACAAGCAAAAAGTACAAGTGTATTTTGTACTTAAACTGATTTTCAACTCAATGGTTTTACTTACTAAATGTCTTGATTTCCAAAGATTTGTGATAACTGACGTTTCGAATTGCAGGTTAAATATAGATTTCTTTTAAAAGTGTTATAACTATATTCTCTTTGAATAAGAAATCATACTAATCATATTTAAGATCAATACGAATACGAATGTAACCTAGTACAAATACGAATACAAATGTAATCTAGTATGAATACGAGTACGAATGTAACCTAGTACGAATACGAATACGAATGTAACCTAGTACAAATACGAATACGAATACAAATGTAACCTAGTACAAATACGAATACGAATGTAACCTAGTACAAATACAAATATGAATGGAGCCTAGTACGAATACGAATACGAATACGAATACGACTACGAATACGAGTACGACTACGAATACGAATACGACTATGAATGCGAAATGACGCCTTTGGTTGACACTAAGACTTCGAATACACAGTTAGTGTACCCCTTGAGTGTCACCAGAGTTTCGAATTGAATACAAAAATACGCCTCTAGACCTCTACTAAGTTTCGAATATATCCGCCTCAGAATGTCGACAGAGCTTCGAATATATAACTAATGTACTCTTTTGGAAATCAACAGAACTTCAAAAATACTGTAATGTACGCTTCTGTGTGATTCCAAATATTCGAAAATACAACTAAGTTAGTAGATAATAGTCATTCGAATGTAGAATAACTAAAGGTTTAGAACACGTAACTAACACTACTCACATGGTAATTACTAGTACTTCGAAATCAGACCTAAGAACCAACCACCACACATAGGAAAATATGGGATTCTCCTGGGATAACATAACAACTAGTAACGAACTTAGAAACGAATAGACAACTAAACACAAAGGAAAATACGGGATTTTCCTGGGATAAATTAACAACCAGTAACGAACTTTGATACAAATAGGCAACTCAACACATAGGATAATAAACCGCTTATGAACTCACCAACTTTATGCTAATTTTCAAACCGCTTGTATTCTCAGGCCAGCGTTAGACAGGTACACCGCCACATTTTGGAGAAGACGGAGCGTTCCGGAGACTTGTCTTTACTTTTGTTCATATGATACATGTATAACACTTGTATAACTTTTCTTTCAAACAGATGTAAACAAAATTATGCAATGTAATATTTTGTGTTTACTGTTTTACTATGTGCATTGGATTTGATACTCAACGTGGAATCAACCCCGTAAATGTTTTCGCCTTTGGTTTTCGGGGTGTGACAGATTGGTATCAGAGCCCTTGTTTATATTGAATTGGTATACCAAAGCTTACATGGTATAAGACTATAAACATTAAAGGGTCTAAGTGCTCTGAACTAAAAGTATACTCTACGAATATAAGTATTTTCTAAAGTATACAAGTATACTGACCGTCGAAATCCGTAACTACAAGTAGAACAAAATATAAGTAAATGGGTGTTGTACACTGCGGTTAAACCTGGGCAGTTATGTAGTCGTGTCTAGGATCAATATCGCCTGGCCAACTATATTCATTTGAGACACGACCAACATGTGCTTGGGAGTGACTGTGGTACGCAACATACCTAAAACTTACCTAATATGCCAAACAACGAGTCATCGCTGCAGCGAACCATGAAATACTATGGGAGTATTTCTCGAGCCGATCCTTTGTAGAAATCCTCATATACGTGTTGTTCCTTGATCATTCCTCTAACGATAAAATTTTCTGCCTTGATCACTCTTTCCTGCGTTATCGCTTAATATTGTGCTATATCTGTATTGATGAGATATCCCCTGATCCATATCTCTTGATTCAATTCAGATGACTTATGATCCTCTCGTTCCTGATCTTCTTAGATCAAGATGCCTCCGAGGAAAAGACCCAGCTCAAAGACTAACAACCCTCCGCCGCCACCACCTTCTATTCAAATCGATCTGGAAACACTTCAGGTAGCGATTTTCGCCACAATATCAGCCACCCTATCTCAACTAAACCCTAGTGGTTCAGGGGGTGGTACCCAAACCCAAAACCCGGAAGGTAATCAAGGATACCGGAAGGAGTGTTCCTATAATGACTTTATGAATGCAAAACCCACATAATGGCATAGGGGGTGTCATTTCTCTAACTCAGTGGTTAGAGAAAATCGAATCTATCTTCGAGATTTGTGCCTGTTCGGAACCCGATAAGGTGAAATTTGCCGCCTGTACGCTCACCGATAAGGCTTTGACTTGGTGGAACGGCCGAGTCAAATCCCTGACTTTACCTGTAGCCAATGCTATGGGATGGGAAGTTATGAAGGAACTACTACGTGCAGAGTATTGCCCTCGGGGTGAAATCTAGAAGCTGGAACATGAGCTATGGAACCTGAAGATGAAAGGTTCCGATATCACCTCTTACACTTCAAGGTTTGATGACTTGGCACTTCTTTGTCCGGGAATGGTTACCTTGGAAAGAAAAAAGGTAGAAAGGTTCATCTGGGGACTAACTCAGCCGACCAAATGGGAACGTTATAGCAGCAAAGCCATATACCCATGACAGCGCCAAGTGTCTGGCACAAACTTTGATCAATCACAATGATGACCAAGAAGAAGCAGACACCACTCTCGAGCCAACAGATAAGAGTGGCGAGAAAAGAAAGTTTTGGAGAAAGAAGAAGAAGAGTCAGTCTTCCCCATAACCCTCAAAGAAACAACAAATAGTGGCAGTCCACGCTGCCACTACCCCTGCTGCTGTTTCCGTTGTCAATTCCGCATCTCAAGTACCTGTCACCGGATATGCCGGTATCCTCCCGTGGTGTGACCGATGTAACTACCACCATCGTATCCCTAGCCAGTGTCGTGCAAAGTTCTGTAGAAGCTGTGGCCAGGAAGGTCACCTTGCACGAACCTACAAAACCCCAACCCCATCAACTAGTCAAGCTTCCGGAGCTGGTATCGGTCAAACCTGCTACAGCTGTGGAGAGGTCGGGCACTATAAGCGAAACTGTCCAAAGACAGTAACGTCTGGCAACACCGAGAGAGTCCTAACTATGGGGCAAGAAAGGACAGCCGCCGATCCCACCGTTGCCACATGTATACTTCTTTTTGATAAATCTTGTGCCCGTAATCCTTCGTTAATAATCGGAACGTGCACCGTCAAGATGACCAACCAGTGAGAAAGAAAGCGTTAACGTCATACCCTTAGATCGTATCCTCAATTCGGATGGTTATCCCTTTCCATTTGATCTAAAGTTAAACCTTTCATCGAAAGCTTTGATGCAAACTCGGCATGGAATGACTTAGTCTCATTCATGCGGTTAGTCTTGTCTTCAAAAGGGTCGTCTGTTCGTATCTTTCCTTTGACTCAACTCTCATATTCTTCGTGCATCAAAGCTTAGAAAGTTTTTCCATCCATCCCCCGTCCGTATGATATTCGGGAAAACGGGAAGTTTGTAACTTTTTCCCTGATGCTTTTCCTAGAATCCTCGAGAATTCTTTTCTGAACGTCTAGTCAAGTCTCGTACTAATCTAGTTCCTGAAGCTACCTCGTAGTCGAACCTCCGAAAGATGATGTATCCAATACAGCGACTAGGACCTGATGTGATCACCACGAGTTCATAGTGGTACCTTTCAGTCAAATCATTTTCCTTGATCTTGTAGTAAACAAAGCAGCCATACCCTGGGCCCATAACCCACAGGTCCCAGAATTCTCTTTCAGGATCATCAAACCCTTGGTTACTCTGCCACATGAAGATGTACCTTCCTGTTCGATTTTGTTTTCTGTTGGAAGCCTTATCCTAGGGAAAACATGGAATGCTTTGGAAAAGCGAAATACTTCCCTCATGGTACATTAGACCCTTCGCGACCCTTGTGAAATCGATTCCGTAACCTTCAAACTTCGATTGCCCTCGGAACTTAGTAGCACCCATCTGATACTTCACGTCTCGGTCTTCGAGAAGTATCTACCTAACGAAATCAAGACGCATCCCGATAGTGAGGGTTCGCTGAGACGTCAAGCGGAGACCCGATGTCACATCGGAGCGCGAAAACCCGAATCAGCGAATCCATCCATATCTCATTCAAATTCATGTCTTGTATCGTAATAATTGAATTTCGGGACGAAATTCCCTCTAACGGGGGGATAATGTAACAGCCCAAAGTTGTTCATCGCCGAAAACCCATTCTACCTGTATAACTCGCCGTATATCAATTCGTTCCGATGTCGTTTTTGGGTTAAATTAATTAAACTTATATGTTTAATTGATGCTAATGAGTGTCCAAACCTGTTAGGAACTCACGAAATTAGTCCAAAATGCTTATTCCAAAAATTTTAGAAACGTCCCTGCCGGGTTACAGAAACTAAATCGGGTGCGACGAAAAGCCCCGTTTAGTGCCGGCATCGGGTAGAATTCCATCGTGCCCAAGTTTTGGGACCTATTTAAACGTTTTCAAGCTTTCATTTGAAGCTTTTTCTTCATTTCTCTACTCTCTCTCCAACCTCTCTCTTAAATCCAAGTTTAAGGGTCCAAATCTCAAGTTTAAGGCTTCCAATCACCAAGGTACCTTCCTTAACTCATTGTGTATCATATTTGACCTTCAAATTGAAGATTAAAGCATGAAATAGGACCTTGTATATGAGTTTATGGCCCTGGAAGGTGCCTAGGCCGTAAACACTAATTTAGAGGGTTTTTAAGCCCATAAACCCTTCCAAGACACAAACAAGACTTAGATATGACTTCTAGAATATTGGTATTGGCCTTAGAACATCATAAACATAAATTTTGAGGAGTAAATGGGAGTTTACGGCCAAGGGATATTCTTGGACCGTAAACCTCTCAAACATGGAGAGTAAACTCCTTTTATCATGTCAAAATGCCTTGAAACTCAATCAATAGCCTTGTGGTAAATCCTAGGACCATCTAAAAATAGTTTGGGGGTCTTTAACATATCAAAATGCAACATATAAGAGTTTACGGCCATAGCTCATACCCTTAGGCCATAAACTCCCAAATATGTGTCAAAAGATGCCCTAAAATCACCCCAAGGAATGGAAAAATTACTAGAATCTCATGTGATTGTTCCTTGTGCCTCAAAATAATTGTTTTTGACCATAGGAGAGTTTACAGCCGTAAACTCCAAGTTTACAGCCATGAACTCCCTTTAAAATGGTATAAGTCCCATAAATTTATTCCAAGGCATTTTAGAAATCTATTCCAATATTTCCCAAGTCCAAACAAGCCATTAAACACTCAAAATCACACCAACATGAGTTCACGGCCGTGAACTCATGTATGTAGGTGTCTTATGGTTGTAAACTTCCTAAATGTTTACTCTTGGGGAATAAATTCAAATCCCAAGTCCCTAGTACCATTTCACGTCCGTAGATGTCACCCGGGTCACTCCAAACACTCGTTTTGAAGTGTTTAATCTCATTGGAGTATAATGTTCCATATAATTAGTGATTGTAAATCTAATTTGATATATATGGACGACATTTCATTTTACATAGGGATATCGCGAGTAATCAGGCCCCAAACCAACGTTTAGTGTCCGAAATCGTCCCATTTCCGAGTCCGGTGAGTTCATACCCCTACCCTTTTTCTGTGTTTTCAATGGTTTTTTCAATGTTTTCAGGGGGGGGGGGGAATACAAGCAAGAAGTACAAGTGTATTTTGTACTTAAACTGATTTTCAACTCAATGGTTTTACTTACTAAATGTCTTGATTTCCAAAGATTTGTGATAACTGACGTTTCGAATTGCAGGTTAATTATAGATTTCTTTTAAAAGTGTTACAACTATATTCTCTTTGAATAAGAAATCATACTAATCATATTTAAGATCAATACAAATACAAATGTAACCTAGTACGAATATGAATACGAATGTAATTTAGTACGAATACGAGTACGAATGTAACCTAGTACGAATATGAATACGAATGTAACCTAGTACGAATACGAATACGAACACGAATATGAATACGAATGTAACCTAGTACGAATATGAATACGAATGTAACCTAGTATGAATACGAATACGAATACGAATGCGAATACGACTACGAATACGAATATACTGTTAGTGAACCCCTTGAGTGTCACCAGAGTTTCGAATTGAATGCGAAAATACGCCTCTGGACCTCTACTAAGTTTCGAATATATCCGCCTCAAAATGTCAACAGAGCTTCGAATATACAACTAATGTACTCTTTTGGAACTCAACAGAACTTCAAAAATACTGTAATGTACGCTTCTGTGTGATTCCAAATATTCGAAAATACAAAAAAGTTAGTAGATAATAGTCATTCGAATGTAGAATAACTAAAGGTTTAGAACACGTAACTAATACTACTCACATGGTAATTACTAGTACTTCGAAATCAGACCTAAGAACCAACCACCACACATAGGAAAATATGGGATTCTCTTGGGATAACATAACAGCTAGTAACGAACTTAGAAGCGAATAGACAACACAACACAAAGAAAAATATGGGATTTTCCTGGGATAACATAACAACCAGTAACGAACTTAGATACAAATAGGCAACTCAACACATAGGAAAATATGGGATTTTCCTGGGTAGCACATCAACTCATAAACGGATAAAGTAACAAACGAATAACTAAAACAATAAGGAAAATATGGGATTTTTCTGGAATGACATAACCAACAGTTTTCGAAATTGTAACAAAGGATAACCAAACTGTTTTCATAAGAAAATATGGGATTTTCTTGAACAACAACTTTTTCAGAAAGCAAAGGAAACTCGTTCTTTTCAAAACTAAACCGCTTATGAACTCACCAGCTTTATGCTGATTTTCAAACCGCTTGTATTCTCAGGTCAGCGTTAGATAGGTACACCGCCACATTTTGGAGAAGACGGAGCGTACCGAAGACTCGTCTTTACTTTTGTTCATATGATACATGTATAACACTTGTATAACTTTTCTTTCAAACAGATGTAAACAAAATTATGTAATGTAATATTTTGTGTTTACTGTTTTACTATGTGCATTGGATTTGATACTCAACGTGGAGTCCACCCCGGAAATGTTTCCGCCTTTGGTTTTTAGGGTGTGACACAAGTCGTAAAAGCTTCGGTCGCCATTAAAGGGCATGGGTTGATCTTGTCGTTGGCTCCATGTTTCCAAGCATTCCACCCACTCAGGTGTCGGGCCATGAAAAGTCGGACGAGGGTTAGGAATTGGAAAGGAAGCTGCTTGGGGTAGGTTCTCAACCTCTGGTTCAGAATTAGCATCGTCCGAAAGGTCTTCATCATGGTGATCATTCAAAGGGACAGGATGATCATTCTCTGGTTCTTGTCCAAACCAACCAACAATGACCTCATTCGGGAGGTATTGGTTGCCGTGGGGATGGAGTCCAGCCATGTTATCTATGCGAGAATTGGGGTAAGAAAATAATTATTAGACGAACTATCTAGATAATTATTTAGAAAATCTTCATCAGTTACATCGCTATTTGTGAAGTGCATACCAGTTATATGTAATCGAAACAGAATAGGCCTTCGAATAAGTGATCTTAATTCCAAATTCACACAGAATCGGGGTGAAGTAAAATTTCACAGATTCTAAGTCCATAACATCCTAATTACATATATCCTTAGTGTATCCACTTAGCAACTATCAACTTAGTAATGAAGATCCCGTTTTAGTTCTCAAGTATGACGTACTTATAGTAACACCAAATACTCCTATAGTATTTTAAGTTTAAGGTTATATTCTATTGTTCTCATTGTGGTAGGGTTGGTAAGATTTTAGGATTGTTGCAACCACACAATTAAACTTAGGCACATGATAGTCAACCCTCGGATAATATAGGTGATCAGGCTATATCTTCCCAGTTTTGACCATATGTCTCTAAGCCCACTTGTGTTGCCCAACAATCGTAATTCTTTTATACTGTCCTAGTGACACTGATTTTAGTATGAATGCAGGCACATATACTTTCTTAAATATTTTATTATTTAAAGTATAAACTCTTGGTTAGAGTATTTTTATCCCTTATGTATTTATAGTTGGTATATCTTTTATGGGTTGATATACTTAATTCACTATAAACAATGCTCTGATACCAACTTGTCACACCCCAAAACCAAGAATGGCGGAAATGTTCTGGGGCGGAGGACGTCATGTACAGTATTACAACAATGTAAAGTAGTTAACAAGCAACAACATCATCCATTGCATTAATAATATAATTATTATACAAGTGTGTTTTGTCAAATTTTGATAAACACTAAAGCATAAACCAAAATGAAAGATGAGTCTTCAACGAGCTCCATCTTCCCTAATCCTTGCATCGGTACCTGTCTATGATGACCTGAGGATACAAGTAATTTTGAAAGCGAGTATCAGCTTTGAAGCTGGTGAGATCATAAGTATTTTAGTGTCTTAATTTGTATGTTAGAAATTGTTTGTAAATGAATTGTAAGTATGGAAAATATAGATGAACTGTAAGTATGGAAATGTTTGTAAAACAACTGTAACATTTGAAAAACCCTAGAAATCCCTATGATTCCTATTATAATAGGGAGTCTTCTACGAACACTTAACTAATCATTATGTAGCCTTCTACCAAGGCATCTAGTGTCTGTGTGTGTCTCTTGTAAGAGAGAGTATTTCCCAAGTCTGACTATCATTAACCAAAAATATAGTTTTCTACATTACCGTGCGTCGTGTGAATATTCACGAAGTGAATGTAATGGGAAAATGAAATAGTACTATGGTGTAGTACCGAACTACAACCGTACCAATTACCTTAAGTCTAGGGTAATACTTCTAAGTACTGTAGCATTTGTAATAAAAAAACTACATTGGTACTCAACTGCCTTGTTTGAGGGATAAGGTATAATGTGTTGTCTAGATCCCAGACTATACGCTCCCCTATCAAAGGGATTTTGGGACCTACCCATGACCCCTGCATATATGCAAGCCATGAGCATCCACATTACTATCATCATGTATACTCGATATAACGATCACAATTGCGTTGTGATTCATCGGTATAGTTAGATCCTGAACTGGTTCCATGCTATAGCACCTAGTGATGTCTGTTCTATGTATATGTAAGCGTACTCATGTAAGTGTGATCATGTAATATTATAGTAACGTACTGTAATGTTCTAGCTGTAATGTACTTGCTCTCTACCTAGCAAGTATAGTAAGGTACTCGTCCTAGTATCGTTTTATATGTTTTCTTTCTAGTACAGTTTTATATGTTCTCTTCCTAGTATAGTTGTATAGGTTCTCTTTCTAGTATAGTTGTATATGTTCTCTTCCTAATATAGTTGTATATGTTCTCTTGCTAGTATAGTTGTATATGTTCTTCTCTAGTATAAGTATTGACTCATGAATGAACTGACTCATAGTATGATATCACGTTCTAGTAATAGTTCTAGTATCTTCCTCAACTACCCATATGGTAGTTTACTAGTAATCTAACTGGTACGTATGAACATGAATGTATATCCTTGCTACCTAAGGGCATGGGATGAATTGGAAGGGCCTTTATGACTATATATGTACATATGTTATATAAATAATATTTAAACGACCCTCGGACGAGTACCTGATATCCCACCAGACCACATCTCAAGCGCGAAAAGGAAATAGGGTGGATAGCCTTCCTAAGTCTTTTAAACATTTCTTATATAACTATACATATAGAGGCATGCAATTTATAATTTAAAAGCATAAAATAAGATTTGTAAAACCTTTGATCATAAATATTTTCTAAGAAAAGATCGACTTGATGTCGATCTATAAAACGGTTTTGAAGGCATGGGTTTGATAAAACAGTTTAAGTATAAGGAAACATTTATTTGAAACACAATTGTAAATAAGTTTGAAATAAAACATACAGAGTAAAATGTACAGTGTAATAAGGACTATAAAATGTTTATGAACATCATTTGAAGGAAACTGTTTGGTAAAACGGCTAATGAGTGGTAAATCATTTAAATGCTGCTTATTAATCACATGTGATTGATATAATAAGTAGCATGATTGTACTTGTATCCCCCCATAAAACATTTAAAATAGTTAAAACATTGATTAAGGGGTATGAACTCACCTGCAGTAAGCGACTGGAACTGAACGAACTGTTATCGTAAGGAAGGATCGGACAAGTGCTTGGTGTCAAGTGAAGACTTTAGACACACACAATGATCCTAATTACATATGAAGACATATGTATATAAATAATTAGTGATTAAAACACTAATTATACAAGTATAAAAATTTTAACGTGAGGAAAACACTTTTGGTCAAGTGCTAGGAGGCAAATGGTTTGCAACAAAGGAGTGCAAAACATCTAATGGGAGTTTATGGTCAAATGACCATATGCTTTGGAGTTTACGGCCCAGGGGAGTAAACTCCTGGCCGTAAAATCTGAATAATGTCTCTAAATGAAGCTTAGCATTAATACAACTCTAGTGGTGACTTGTTTCAAGGCTAAATCAAGTGTTTGGGTGACATTTGCCCCCTTTATAGGGGTTTACGGCCCTGGGACCATATCCCATGGAGATTACGGCCGTAAACTCCTTTGGGGGAAGGTTTATGGTGTTTTCAAGTCCCTAATTTAACAAGGAATGAATCAAGGAAATTGTCCAACGCTTTAGGGGATTTATGGCACCAATTGGCACCATTTAATGGAGTTCACGGCCTTGGAAAATCTTGGGCCGTGAACACCTCTTTCTTGGTGTTTTAATGGTGTTTTGCTTGCTCCAAACACACTAGGGTACTTGTCCTAATGCAAGCCTAAGACTTAGGAAGTGTTTCAAGGCATTTTGACACCTAAACATGGAGTTCACGGCCCAAGAACCTCCTTGGCCGTGAACTCACTTTAATCATTGATTTTAATTGCTTTTGGTGTCCTAAACATGCAATGGTGGGTTCTAGTTCGAGTTCTAAAGATTTGAGGGTCATTGGGACACTTTTGGCCCTTAAAATGGAGTTTACTCCCCAAGTGTTCTTGGGCGGTAAACTCCCAAATATTGGTGTCTTGTTCCTATTTTGATGTTTTCTAGTCATATACACACTAGCATACAAGTCTAAGGTAGTTACAAATCACGGGGAAAGGACTAGGTAGCATTTAAGCCACATATTGGAGTTTACTCTCCAAGAACGTTCTTGGGCGGTAAACTCCCGAATCTAGTTGTTTTGTTATGAAATTGATGTTTCTAAACACAATCTAAGCTATATAACATAACTAGATCGAAGTACTCACAATTTGGGATAAAAACCCGAAGATCCGTGAGAGAGAATTTTGGCTTTTCTCTAATTGGAAATGTAACTAATGAACTATTTGGTTTAGTTTTCTATATATAGTCCTGGGATTTTTGACAGAAAATATTTTTATTCCCGGAATGAACTCTAATATCCTAAAGTTTTGGAATAACAGTGTTGCAAAACCCTAGTGCATCCACTCTCCAAATATCTCCTTAAGTGTAAAATCCTGAAAACTGCCAAACTTATACTCGAAGTCTGAATTTTCACTGTAACTATTCTACTTCTATTGGCTTGATATGGTTTGTTCAGAATGGAAATTTGGGGTTGTCACATCATCCCCCTATTGAAGGGAATTTCGTCCCGAAATTAGAACTTAGGCAAGGAAGTAGGTACGAATGTTCGAGTCGTGAGGAGGAAACTTCCTAATCGATTGTTTCTACTGCACCTAAGTGAAATCGGGTTCTCGGTTGGCATCCCAACGAACCTTCACAAACGGGCGATGGCGTTGCTTCGTCCGCTTGACCTCTCGGTCGAGGGTCACTACGGTTCTAATACGAAGGCGAGGATCTCGACGAGTGGACTTACTAGAGTCCTAACGGAAAGGTATGGTTTCACAATCGAGACGCGAAGAGTAGAATGTACGTTACTGAGTTCGCGGAGTAGGTCTAGGATGTGCGAGACAGAGGACCGATTCTAATAAGAATCTCGGAGGTCCTAACTATATTGGATTTAGCTTTCCATGCGATCCGAAGCGTATTAAGTCATTCCCAGAGTGAGTTCTCCTAAAGAACTTGGTCACTCACTTGGAATTCCAATGGTTTCTTTTTCTTTTTTAACTTCCCAGACAAAGGCCACCCTTGTTGGGTCAAAGTCGTATGGTTTCATGTGATTTGCGAGGGTTTCTGGATGAACTATGACAGTAGGTCTGTAAGACCTAGAATTTGGCGAATGTCTGTCGGCGTCTCTGGTGTTGACAAATTCTCAACGTTTGGACCAATTGTAAGAGTACTCAAAATTTCCCACATCATTAACAGTGTGTCATAGGAATTTGACTCTTCAATTTCAAAACTCGTGCCTAGAGAACTTCGCAAAAAGTACCTCTGAAGGTAATGTTTCCATGGGTTCCTTTTTACTACAAGGGTAGATAAGTAAGTCATTACATGGAGAAATGACGAACTGATCCAAGTACGAAAGACATACCCTATTCATTTAGCTCATGAAAGCTATGGGCGTATTGGTCCTATCCGAAGGATATCACTATGGACTCGAAGTGTCTGCATCAAGTTCGGAAGATAGTCTTCCGGACATCCTTCCCTAACAATCGAACCGGTGATATTCAGATCTCAGATCCATTACTCGAAGTAATTCTTTCCTTGCGTTTGCTCAAACATTTCATCAATGCGAGGTAGAGATAACGATTTCTAATGAAAATCTTGACGGAGTCCTCGATATCCGAGGCACATACGATGCAATCCGTCGATATCTGGGAGAATAAGACTTGGGTTCTCCAGGGTGAGAAGCCTAGTATTCTAATTCTATTTATGTGTAGTTCGTTAAGTTGTCAGTACTGTTCTGGTATCTCCGTAGGTGTTTAGACAATAGGGTGATCTGTTTACAAGAGTCGTATTGGGTCCTATGTTTGTTCACATGACGATGCGATTACTCGTAGGCTTAGGCAGTTCTCCATCCTGAAGTTCATATTAGAATTCATACATGGTTTCACAATCACAATTTCATGTATACGAGTCATATATAATTAAGATTGAAAAGGTAGTCGAATAACTGATTCTTCTTTAAGCTCACATCCCATCGGGGAAAAAGAAGTAAAAGTGGAATCATCAATTCTAAACCTGTAGAACCATGATTATATATCACTTTTATGCATACATTCCTCAGTGATAGATCAATCGTATAAATCCTTGGATTGAACTTGACGTACTGCACGAGTGGTACTTCGGGGACTTCTTCGGAAAGAAAATAACTAAGAGGTACTCTTGGCATGAGTACTTCGGTGTTCTGATATGACGGCTTCGCTGGAAAAGTGATCTAGAAGAAAGAGATGTACGTCTGAAGCTATTTTTGTGAGGATCAAATTGAATCGAGTCGTATGATAATGTCGGAATCATACTGAAACTTAAAGACATTAGATTTGAACATAAAACGTTTACAGACAAAATACAACTGTACCAATTACCTTAAGTCTAGGGTAACACTTCTAAGTAATGTGGCAATTGTAATAAATAACTACATCGGTACTTAACTGCCTTATTTGAGGGATAAGGTATAATGTGATGTCTAGATCCCAAACTATCGCTCCCCTATCAAAGGGATTTTGGGACCTACCCATGACCCCGGCATGTATGCAAGCCATGAGCATCCACATTACTATGATCATGTATACTCGATATAACGATCACAATTGTGTTGTGATTCATCGGTATAGTTAGATCCTGAACTGGTTCCATGCTATAGCACCTAGTGATGTCTATTCTATGTATATGTAAGCGTACTCATGTAAGTGTGATCATGTAATATTATAGTAAGGTACTGTAATGTTCTAGCTGTAATGTACTTGCTCTCTACCTAGCAAGTATAGTAAGGTACTCGTTCTAGTATCGTTGTATATGTTTTCTTTCTAGTACAGTTGTATATGTTCTCTTCCTACTATAGTTGTATATGTTCTCTTTCTAGTATAGTTGTATATGTTCTCTTCCTAATATAGTTGTATATGTTCTCTTCCTAGTATAGTTGTATATGTTCTTCTCTATTATAAGTATTGACTGATGAATGAACTGACTCATAGTATGATATTGTGTTCTAGTAATAGTTCTAGTATCTTCCTAAACTACCCATATAGTAGTTTACTAGTAATATAACTGGTACGTATGAACATGGATGTATACCCTTGCTACCCAAGGGCATGGGATGAACTGGAAGGGCCTTTATGACTATATATGTACATATGTTATATAAATAATATTTAAACGACCCTCGGACGAGTACCCGATATCCCACCAGACCACATCTCAAGCGCGAAAAGGAAATAGGGTGGATAGCCTTCCTAAGTCTTTTAAACATTTCTTATATAACTATACATATAGAGTCATGCAATTTCTAATTTAAAAGCATAAAATAACATTTGTAAAACCTTTGAACATAAATATTTTCTAAGAAAAGTTCGACTTGATGTCGATCTATAAAACGGTTTTGAAGGCATGGGTTTGATAAAACGGTTTAAGTATAAGGAAACATTTGTTTGAAACACAATTGTAAATAAGTTTGAAATAAAACATACAGAGTAAAATGTACAGTGTAATAAGGACTATAAAATGTTTATGAACATCATTTGAAGGAAACTGTTTGGTAAAACGGGTAATGAGTGGTAAATCATTTAAATGCTGCTTATTAATCACATGTGATTGATATAATAAGTAGCATGATTCTACTTGTATCCCCCCATATAACATTTAAAATAGTTAAAACATTGATTAAGAGGTATGAACTCACCTGCAGTAAGCGACTGGAATTGAACGGACTGTTATCGTAAGGAAGGATCGGACAAGTGCTTGGTGTCAAGTGAAGACTTTAGACACACACAATGATCCTAATTACATATGAAGACATATGTATATAAATAATTAGTGATTAAAACACTAGTTATACAAGTATAAACATTTTAACGCGAGGAAAACACTTTTGGTCAAGTGCTAGGAGGCAAATGGGTTGCAACAAAGGAGTGCAAAACATCTAATGGGATTTTATGGTCAAATGACCATATGCTTTGGATTTTACGGCCCAGAGGAGAAAACTCCTGGCCGTAAACTCTCAATAAGGTCTCTAAATGAAGCTTAGAATTAATACAACTCTAGTGGTGAATTGTTTCAAGGCTAAATCAAGTGTTTGGGTGACATTTGCCCCCTTTATAGGGGTTTACGGCCCTGGGACCATATCCCATGGAGATTGCGGGCGTAAACTCCTTTGGGGGAAGGTTTATGGTGTTTTCAAGTCCCTAATTTAACAAGGAATGAATCAAGGCAATTGTCCAACGCTTTAGGGGATTTATGACACCAATTGGCACCATTTAATAGAGTTCACGGCCCTGGAACATCTTGGGCCGTGAACACCTTTTTCTTGGTGTTTTAATGGTGTTTGCTTGCTCCAAACACACTAGGGTACTTGTCCTAATTCAAGCCTAAGCCTTAGGAATTGTTTCAAGGCATTTTGACACCTAAACATGGAGTTCACGGCCCAAGAACCTCCTTGGCCGTGAACTCACTTTCATCATTGATTTTAATTGCTTTTGGTGTCCTAAACATACAATGGTGGGTTCTAGTTCGAGTTCTAAAGCTTTGAGGGTCATTGGGACACTTTTGGCCCTTAAAATGGAGTTTACTCCCTAAGTGTTCCTGGGCGGTAAACTCCCAAATCTTGGTGTCTTGTTCCGATTTTGATGTTTTCTAGTCATATACACACTAGTTTACAAGTCTAAGGTAGTTACAAATATCGGGGAAAGGACTAGGTAGCATTTAAGCCACATATTGGAGTTTACTCCCCAAGAACGTTCTTGGGCTGTAAACTCCCGAATCTAGTTGTTTTGTAATGAAATTGATGTTTTTAAACACAATCTAAGTTATATAACATAACTAGATCGAAGTACTCACAATTTGGGATAAAAACTCGAAGATCCGTGAGAGAGAATTTAGGCTTTTCTCTAATTGGAAATGTAACTAATGAACTATTTGGTTCAGTTTTCTATATATAGTCCTAGGATTTTTGACAGAAAATATTTTTATTCCCGAAATGAACTTTAATATCCTAAAGTTTTGGAATAATAGTGTTACACAAAACCCTAGTGCATCCACTCTCCTAATATCTCCTTAAGTGTAAAATCCTGAAAATTGTCAAACTTATACTCGAAGTCTGAATTTTCACTATAACTATTCTACTTCTATTGGCTTGATATGGTTTGTTCAGAATGGAAATTTCGGGTTGTCACATATGAACTCACCGCGGGTGATTTGAATGAAGGATCGATACGGAATGCAAGAAGTTCAAGTGAAGCCTTCAACACGATTTGATCCTAATCAACAAGTAATGACACATAAAGGAGTCAAATGATGGTATTTCAACACTAGATGTGACGAAGAACCATTCAAAGAACTTGGGACTCCTTGCACTAAGTATTTGGACCTCAAAGGTGTAGGGTTTTGATCAATCTAACACTCCTAAGTGTACATGCAACCCTAAATAACTTGGATCTATGTTTTCTCTATTAAACATGCAAATATCAACTTTCCAGGGTATTGTTCTATTCTAGCATACAAAACTTTGAATAACACAAGATAGAATAACATACCTTTTGTTGGTGCTTGTCTTTATGAAGCTTGAGTGCCTAGTGCCCCAAGTGTGACACCTCAAATGGTTCACACAACACCATAAGCACTTGGAATAACTTAGAGAGAAATTAGAACACTTCAAGAATCGGCTTGCCCTCCATGCATATCACAGTCACCCGATGTTCCCAAGAAAAAGATCATTATATAGTGTGTTACAGTTAGGGTAAACCCTAATTGTCATTGCTATCCATTTCCATGGATCCATGGGTTCAAATACACCATGGATCATCCATGGAGCATTAGCCCACTATATAAGTGTGGATGATTTACACAATCAACCCATATATTTAATTAGTCTTCTTTTGATCACATAATTAATTCTAAATTAATTATTGATCAATACTAATTAAATAATCTTATTAATATATTAGAACCTATAATATATTAATAAACCTTAAGTGTTATTTCTCTCATTTTAGTCTATCCAACTGCATGATGCCATGCAACCCAAATGGACCATGCCGGGTTGGGTCAATTCTTACAAATTATAGTTATGGACTTCGACATTAATCCAACAGTCTCCCACTTGGAGAAGTCTAAAACTATTATTGCAAGTATGACTTCAGAACCCGACTAGCAATCGTAGCTCTCAAAAGCTTCTGTCGATCTTTGACCTTGTCGATGAACTCTGACCTCTATCAATGAGTTGTCCATTAGATAAGTGATCATATATTCCTCCATTCTAGATATCATATGGACTGAGACATGGATTATAATCATTCTCTCTGTCCATTTGTTGTTTCCCGATTTCTGATTTATGACGACTGGCTAATTGAACAAATCAAATCAGTCGAGGCCCGGCCGAGCACTTACTTTTGTCATCACTAAATCATCGAAGGGCCCACAGATATCGCTTTTATCCCTTTGATGGTAAAAGGAATGGATAAACTTCGACTCATATGCTTGTACTGACTACTTGTTGAATCATACACAAACGCACGTTTTATAGCATCGAGTTACCAATGCGTTTTCGTACAACCAATGTATAACCAACTCATAGGCAACAACTCATATCTCTAGGTTTGAAGAATATAAGATATTATCGTCTCATGATTCAATCGTGATAAAATCTATGAAGTGAATCCAAATGAGCGTGGGTTGAATCCAATACTTAGCCCTTATGAGTACTCATGAACGTTGTAGCAACCATTGCATTGTCTAAAGCACTTTAGACAAATCATACAAGTCAAATTCACGACAATCTTGATTCATATCTACTTCCAACATATGACCGACTGTGGATGGTTTGAATAACTTGCTCATTCAGGAGAATGACCTAGTTATTCTGGAAGTCAAAACATTCAAATTGAAACACAAAATAATACTAGTCCTATATGGCCTCAACACTTTGAGCGTAAATAAAACACCTTTTATCTGAGCACCATATTGATCACTCATTATTCAAATTTCGGTTAATCAACTTAATACTTGAATTGAAACAGTAGTGATGCCATGCTCCAAGCATGCATACTATGTTTCTCTAAACAATAGCTATGCCATACTCCAAGTATGCACACTATGTTTACATGTGGTCATCTCTTTGTGAAATGTATATCAATTGAACATGACTTCAATGATTCTCATTTCACAATCCCAATCCTTATTGTAAATGTAAGAATACCAAGTTCTTGTCATTTACCGTAATCTATGCAATGATCCTCTTGTAATGATATTCACACAAGTCACAAAGACTTGGCAACAAACGCTACAAAGTATTCCAATGGAAAGCAATTCCATGGAGATGAAGTCTCAGATTCAAAGCACATTCCTTTGAACATCCTTCTTTGCATTAAGTTCTTTAATCTTACACAGATTCAAAGAATAACTTCCACCTATGGAAACAATTCCATATTCCCATCTTGACCATCACTTTTGAACAAGAGTTTCCTCTTTCCAAAATATGTCAATACGATCCTTACTCTATACTTCCAATTGTCCATGAGTAACCAAACTTTGGAAAACCCCAAATTGTTCTCGACAATTGCTTAATCATCTTAGTCATATCCAGTTCTAATCCCTTTTCCCTTCTTAACGCCCTAAGCATTTGGAAAATTTAGAATGGATGAATATTATAACACATGCAATCGATCCTATATCCGAAGCATATGGGATACGATTCATGCTATAAAATTTTTATTTGCCATGTTCTCATAATTCGAACTATGAAGAGGGATGCCGTAATCATAATCGAATCTTGAGAAAGCAACATATATAGAAATTCCTTATGTGGAACCATTCCAACATAACATTCATATATATTCTTTACTAAAGTTGATTAAAATCTCAATCTAAGCTTGTAGAATTGAAATGAAGTATAAATTTCTCTCCCTTAATTATAGTAAAACAACTTTTTCAAAGCGACTTGAAACTTTTTGTCTTCTATAATTAACATTGCTAACTTGCAACATCATCATCATGCTCCCACTAGCATAATGATTATTATCTAACTAGCATAACAATTTATGCTTCCACTAGCTTTGACATGTACCTAGAAACCAGTCAGATTTCTGATACTAGATTTCCTTGATAAGACTTTATCAAATCATACACCTGGAGTCTAAACCTTTCCTTAGATAGCTCACATGTGAGTCTAAACCTTTTCATTCTCATTAGTTAGTGTGACGGTTAACCACGCACGCTCCACTAACGACATGAGAATGCAAACTTCACACTTGCTATCCACTTAAATCTACTTAGTGAAAGAGTTTCCTCACTATCATTTTCATCAATCGGAGAGAAACCTTATGACACTTAGATTTTGATGGTGTATGTGTTCCTATCCATGTGAATTTGACATAACCATAATCACACGACAAGGTTAATGACAAATCCAAATTCATATGGACTGAGCTTGTGCAGTCTTAATTTTTTCCACCTGGTAGCACAAGGGCCTGCCATTGATTCCAAGTTGTTATGCAACCAGTTGAGAACTCTCAGAACTCCAATGGAAACCCAACTTTAACTGGAATGGGCACAGAATATGTCAACACGATACGTTACAAACCTCAAGTCGTGGTCTAGTGATTAACAAAACTCTTGATTAGTTCTTGAATCTATCTTAAGATCCTTTTAAGACTCCCATTAACCTCTTGACATATAAGATGCTCTTTATCAAGAACGATTCCTTGACAAAAACGAATATTCAAGAGTTAGTGCAGATTCTTATCAAGTTAAACACTTCTCACAATTGGTCTTAGTTGGTCTTTGTTTTTTCCAAAACATCACAACTTACCAATTTCAAATGTACAAGAGTAAGAACACATTTTACTCTACATTTAGCAAGTGTTTTAAACCATTCTTAAGATTATGTCACTCAAGGCTTAATCTTGGAGTATGACTCTAAGATTTAATTTTGGAACGAAGTATAATTTATCTTTTGATCTAACCATTTCAACAATTCACGATTCATCTCCTTAACCAAACAAAATGAACTAAGGTGTCCTTAGAGGATCAATTGTGGCATGGTTTCATAATCACTAATATAATCATAATGCAAGATACTCAAGTACTCTCCCATCTCTTCATATTAGAGAAGCTTTTATCTTTCTGCCTTATTTGATTCTTCTTACTCGTTAGGTTTATCATTGAAACTTCTCCAATGATCCAGAACTATACTTAAACTTCTAAGTATAACCATATTTACTAAACTTTAGTAAATCATAATGAATAATCTTATCAACTTTGCGGTGGACCTGATCAGCGCACACCCAAGTGTATCTGATCCCTTTGTCCTTCACTTGATTCACATGTACATGTGAACAAGGAATTAGACTTAATTGCCCAAATATATAAAAAAAAATTCTCATGATCATACAATACAAGTTGCATGATTCCAAGTTTCTATCCAACTGAAACTTGGGTGATGATAATCTTTCCTTATTTGGTAAATTATGACACTTCTACTAATCAAAGAATCAAATCCATTTACCCATATTGCTTATCAATGGAAACATATAATCAACAATTTTTCACAAATGCCATTCTAAGGATATTAAAAATAAATAAAATCAAAACCATTTTTCTTTTATTTTAAAACTTTGCGGAAAAATTTATCCTTACAATCCATATGGAAAACTTGGTGTTATCTATTCCTAAGCAATATATCATAACTCTTAAGTAACAACTAAAAATTCTGATCACCGAACCATGCGATCGAAATCCATCTTTGCGATCAGAATCAGCATATACTTCCTTTAAGTTTCTTCACTTTTTCTTTGATTCTTAAAACATCAACATGTGACCTCGTCACATTATGCAATAAGAATCTCAGAATAGAAACTTAATAGAGTTAGACAATGGACTTTACCTGAAGTAGAGTCAAAACTATTGACTTTACCATCCTTAAGATGTTTCAGGTAAATTTAGCAGCTTCGCAACCAATGTCTTTCGTTTGGCAACATAATCATATGGACTTTTTGGAAACGGTACATGGGACTATCACAAACTTAACCTTTCTCTTTACCATTTGGTCAACCGAGTCGACTATGGCCGATCCCTTTCCATTGGGAAGAGAAAGTTTTTCGTGGACCTCCAATGCCACCATGTTCAATGTCCAAATAGGTTTGGAAAGTAGATCTTCCAATCCAATTTGCTTTACTAATGCTCCAAATCACTGCTGATTTAGCATCATCAAGCAAATAGGTAAGATCATTAAGGGTCTTGTCGCGACCTGTCATCAGGGAGTGACTGAAGAACCAAGTCAGCAGCCAGCTACCTCGAGACTTCGACACCGGACTCTCCCGACTTGTCAATATGTGGCTTAATCCCCAAGATCTAAGCACACATAGACTTTGCTTGCCAATAGGGATTGAGTGACTTAGAACTTATCAATTCTTAAAACTTGTGGGATAGGGAGATTTATTGGAGAAGGTGGATGAAGTGAAGTATGATTTCTCGTCCCACAAATGCCCAACAAAGGGATTGATCTTTCACCTTGATTGCCATTTGGGATATCATCTTCATTAGGAAGCTTGCTCCTATAGATGTATAGTTTAGACAGCTATGGTATTCCCAAATCTTTAGGAGCAAACTTCCTAATGAAGATGATACCCCAAATGGCAATCAAGGTGAAAGATCAATCCCTTTGTTGCGCATTTGTAGGACTAGAAATCATACTTCACTTCATCCACCTCCTCCAATAAATCTCCCTATCCCACAAGTTTTAAGACTTGATAAGTTCTAAGTCACTCAATCCCTATTGGCAAGCAAAGTCTATATGTGCTTAGATCTTGGGGATTAAGCCACATATTGACAAGTCGGGAGAGTCGGGTGTCGAAGTCTCGAGGTAGCTGGCTGCTGACTTGGTTCTTCAGTCATTCCCTGATGACAGGTCGCGACAAGACCCTTAATGATCTTACATGTTTGCTTAATGATGCTAAATCAGCAATGATTTGGAGTATTAGTAAAGAAAATTGGATTGGAATATCTACTTTCCAAACCTATTTGGACATTGAAAATGGTGACATTGGAGGTCCAGGAAAAACTTTCTCTTCCCAATGGAAAGGGATCGGCCATAGTCAACTCGGTTGACTAAATGGTAAAGAGAAAGGTGAAGTCTGTGATAGTCCCATGTACCATTTCCAAAGAGTCCATATGATTCTGTTGCCAAAGGAAAGACATTGGTTGCGAAGCTGCTAAATTTACCTGAAACATCTTAAGGATGGTAAAGTCAATAGGTTTGACTCTACTTCAGGTAAAGTCCATTGTCTAACTCTATTGAGTTTCTATTCTTAGATTCTTATTGCATAATGTGACGAGGTCACATGTTGATGTTTTAAGAATCAAAGAAAAGGTGAAGAAACTTAAAGGAAGTATATGTTGATTCTGATCGCGAAGATGGATTTCGATCGCATGGTTCGGTGATCAGAATTTTGAGTTGTTACTTAAGAGTTATGATATATTGCTTAGGAATAGATAACCACAAGTTTTCCATATGGATTGTAAGGATAAATTTTTCCGCAAAATTTTAAAATAAACGAAAAATGGTTTTGATTTTATTTATTTTAAGTATCCTTACAATGGCATTTGTGAAAAATTGTTGGTTATATGTTTCCATTGCTAAGCAATATGGGTAAATGGATTTGATTCTTTCATTAGTGGAAGTGACATAATTTACCAAATAAGGAAAGATTCTCATCACCCATGTTTTAGTTGGATAGAAACTTGGAATCATGCAACTTGTATTGTATGATCATGAGAATTTTTTTTTATATATTTAGGAAATTAAGTCTAATTCCTTGTTCACATGTACATGTGAATCAAGTGAAGGAAAAAAGGGATCGGATACACTTGGGTGTGCGCTGATCAGGTCCACCACAAAGTTGATAAGATTATTCATTATGATTTACTAAAGTTTAGTAAATATGGTTATACATACCAGTTTAAGTATAGTTCTGGATCATTGGAGAAGTTTCAATGATATACATAATGAGTAAGAAGAATCAAATAAGGCAGAACGATAAAAGCTTCTCTAATCTGAAGAGATGGGAGAGTATTTGAGTATCTTGCTTTATGATTATCTTAGTGATTATGAAACCATGCCACAATTGATCCTCTAAGGACACCTTAGTTCATTTTGTTTGGTTAAGGAGAGGAATCGTGAATTGTTGAAATGGTTAGATCAAAAGATAAATTATACTTCGTTCCAAAATTAAATCTTAGAGTCATACTCCAAGATTAAGCCTTGAGTGACATAATCTTAAGAATGGTTTAAAACACTTGCTAAATGTAGAGTAAAATGTGTTCTTACTCTTGTACATTTGAAATTGGTAAGTTGTGATGTTTTGGATAAAACAAAGACCAACTAAGACCAATTGTGAGAAGTGTTTAACTTGATAAGAATATGCACTAACTCTTGAATATTCGTTTTTGTCAAGGAATGGTTCTTGACAAAGAGAATCTTATATGTCAAGAGGTCAGTGGGAGTCTTAAAAGGATCTTAAGATAAATTCAAGAACTAATCAAGAGTTTTGTTTATCACTAGACCACGACTTGAGGTTTGTAACCTATCGTGCTGAAATAGTCTTTGCCCATTCCAGTTAAAGTTGGTTTTGCATTGGAGTTCTGAGAGTTCTCAACTGGTTGCATAACAACTTGGAAGCAATGGTAGGCCCTTGTGCTGCCAGGTGGCAAGAAATTAAGACTGCACAAGTTCAGTCCATATGAATTTGGATTTGTCATTAACCTTGTCGTGTGATTATGGTTATGTCAAATTCAGATGGATAGGAACACATACACCATCAAAATCTAAGTTTCATAAGGTTTCTCTCCGATTCATGAAAATGATGGTGAGGAAACTCTTTCACTAAGTAGATTTAAGTGGATAGCAAGTGTGATGTTTGCATTCTCATGTCGTTAGTGGAGCGTGTATGGTTAACCGACACACTAACTAATGAGATTGGCAAAGGTTTAGACTCACATGCGAGCTATCCAAGGAAAGGGTTAGACTCCAGGTGTATGATTTGATAAAGTCTTATCAAGGCAATCTAGTATCAGAAATCTGACTGGTTTCTAGGTACATGTCAAAGCTAGTGGAAGCATAAATTGTTATGCTAGTTAGATAATAATCATTATGCTAGTGGGAGCATGATGATGATGTTGCAAGTTAGCAATGTTAATTATAGAAGACAAAAAGTTTCAAGTCGCTTTGAAAAAGTTGTTTTACTATAATTAAGGGAGAGAAATTTATACTTCATTTCAATTCTACAAGCTTAGATTGAGATTTTAATCAACTTTAGTAAAGAATATATATGAATGTTATGTTGGAATGGTTCCACATAAGGAATTTCTATATATGTTGCTTTCTCAAGATTCGATTATGATTACGGCATCCCTCTTCATAGTTCGAATTATGAGAACATGGCAAATAAAAATTTTATAGCATGAATCGTATCCCATATGCTTCGGATATAGGATCGATTGCATGTGTTATAATATTCATCCATTCTAAATTTTCCAAATGCTTAGGGCGTTAAGAAGGGAAAAGGGATTAGAACTGGATATGACTAAGATGATTAAGCAATTGTCGAGAATAATTTGGGGTTTTCCAAAGTTTGGTTACTCATGGACAATTGGAAGTATAGAGTAAGGATCGTATTGACATATTTTGGAAAGAGGAAACTCTTGTTCAAAAGTGATGGTCAAGATGGGAATATGGAATTGTTTCCATAGGTGGAAGTTATTCTTTGAATCTGTGTAAGATTAAAGAACTTAATGCAAAGAAGGATGTTCAAAGGAATGTGCTTTGAATCTGAGACTTCATCTCCATGGAATTGCTTTCAATTGGAATACATTGTAATGTTTGTTGCCAAGTCTTTGTGACTTGTGTGAATATCATTACAAGAGGATCATTGCATAGATTACAGTAAATGACAAGAACTTGGTATTCTTATATTTACAGTAAGGATTGGGATTGTGAAATGAAAATCATTGAGGTCATGTTCAATTGATATACATTTCACAAAGAGATGACCATATGTAAACATAGTGTGCATACTTGGAGTATGGCATAGCTATGGTTTAGAGAAACATGGTATGCATGCTTGGAGCATGGCATCACTACTGATTCAATTCAAGTATTAAGTTGATTAATCGAAACATGAATAATGAGTGATCAATATGGTGCTTAGATAAAAGGTGTTTTATTTACGCTCAAAGTGTTGAGGCCATATAGGACTAGTATTATTTTGTGTTTCACTTTGCATGTTTTGACTTCCAGAATGACTAGGTCATTCTCCTAAATGACCAAGTTATTCAAACCATCCACAGTCAGTCATATGTTGGAAGTAGCTATGAATCAAGACTGTCGTGAATTTGGCTTGTATGATTTGTCTGAAGTGCTTTAGACAATGCAATAGTTGCTACAACATTCATGAGTACTCATAAGGGCTGAGTATTGGATTCAACCCACGCTCATTTGGATTCACTTCATGGATTTTATCACGAGTGAATCATGAGACGATAATATCTTATATTCTTCAAACCTAGAGATATGAGTTGTTGACTATGAGTTGGTTATACATTGATTGTGTGACAACCCGAAAAACTCCTCGCATGCATTCTTCAATTCTCTCCAATATTAGACTTATTTTACTATATAGTAGTACCCTTTAGATTCTAATGAAGCGTTCTAAATGTGATATAATCAAGGTAGGAGTGTTAAAAAGGGTTAACTCGAAGTGTAGGAATCAAAAACCGGGCCAAACACTCCAACACATGGAGTGTGCGGCTACACACTTGAGTGTGCGGCCACACACTCTTGTTTGCGGCCTCACTCCCTCCCAACCGCACACTCCACCTATATATGCCACACTTAGATCAGTCTTGAACACTTCCTTCACTTCTTCAAACATAGAACACGAAAATCCTCTCAAGTATCATCCATTCTCCTTGAGGATCTTCATGAAAGGTACCAAGAACACCAAGAACAACAAGATCTTCATCTGGCCGCACACATGGCAGCACACACCACCAGGCAGCACACATGGCCGCACACAGGGCCGCACACATGTGCTGGCAGCACACTAGGCCGCACACCTGGCCGCACACACACATATAGTGTGTATTTTGGCCATACACCCTCTTGTATAGCCTTATAAACCCTCATACAATCATATATGATTATAACACTTCATTATAAGTGTTTACTAGTCCCTAAGGTGGTCCCAAAATCATCAATTAGTTGTTCATAACACTAATTAAATCCATATATGTACCAATATATGCTAAATAGGATTCGCGCGTGTACTCAAGTCACCATTGGCACGTAGCGTCTAATCCAACATTGTCATCAGAACCACTCACTACAGGTGAGTTCATACCCCTTTAATTAACCTTTGAAATACTTTTAAATGTTTTAAATGCTTTTATGGGGGGGGGGGGGGAATACAAGTTGAATACTTACAGTTATTACATCAATCACATGTGATTAATAACTACAAAACCAATGATTTCATCACTGTTTCAAAATGTTTATCAATTTGTTTTACTTCAAAATGTTTTACAAACTCTTTTACTTGTCAAATAGTTTTATTTAAACTTTATTATACTTCTTATAAATTGCATGTCCATATATGCATAGATATATAAGAAATGTTTAAAAGACTTAGGAAGGCCATCCGCCCTATTTCCTTTTCCTCGATTTGGATGTGGTCCGGTGGGATGTCGGGTAGCCGTCCGAGGGTCATTTCAATATTAATTATATATCATATGTGCATATATAGACATAAAAGTACTTCCATATTCATGCGTATCAGTTACATCATCAGTAAGTTACCATCGGGGTAACACAGGATCATACTTCTACAAATTCTAGATCAATGAGTCAGTTCATTCATTAGTCAATACTTATTAACTATGAGAACATATACATTGCATTACTATGAGAACATTTACAACCTATACTAGAAAGGGAACATACACAACTATACTAGTGAGAGAACATATACAACGATACTAGAACAAGTAACATTACATTACCTATACATGAATACGTTTACAATTGTGATCCACTGTATCGGGCATGCCTTAAATGTCATAGCCCGAGTTGTAACCAGAATCTCTTGGAGGGAGAGCGTGAGTTTGCGTATAGATCTATACTGGATTGACTATCCTACACCTTGCTGCTAGCTACAGCCGGACCTGCAGGTCTGTGGGTGCCAAACGTCATACCTTTTTACGACTTACATTTGTCGTTGTTACTCAGTCGATAGTATGGTACAATAAATCACATGATACCTTAATATAAATCCGGTTTAAGGTAATTCGTACAACGATAGTTCCTATAATACAACACTACAGTACTACATTAATTTACCCATTACATACATTTAGTGATTATTTCACTTAAACATTAATGTACCAACTACATTTTGTTAATGATAGTTACACTTGGGAAATTACACACTTTTACAACAAACGAGCATACAAACCAGTTAAGCCTTGGTAGAAGGCTACTTTAATAGAAAATATAGGTTTTTCTGAGAGATTTAAACTTTTACAAACACTTACATACATTTTACAAACTTACACTTGAGACATGTTCAAACGTTTTGATAACAAACACCGACACTAAAATACTTATGAACTCACCAGCTTAATGCTGATACTTGCTTTCAAAATAACTTGTATTCTCAGGTCATCAGTAGACAGGTACCGAGACCAGCTTTTGAGAAGATGGAGCGCGTCCAAGACTCATCTTATGATTTTGATTTACATTATATTTTTGGTGTCTAAAACTGTACAGAACACGCTTTTATTAAAATTATATATTTAATGCAATGGATGATGTTGTTTGCTTGTTTACTACTACTGTGTTGTGATACAATACATGACGTCCTCTGCCCCAGAACGTTTCCGCCGTTCTCAGTTTTAGGGTGTGACAGATTGCACGTAAACGCATTGGTAACTCGATGTTATAAAATGTGTCTTTTTGTATGATTCAACAAATAGTTAGTACAAGCATATGAGTCGAAGTTTATCCATTCCTTTTATCTTCGGGATAAAAGTGATATCTGTGGGCCCCTAGATGATTTAGTGATGACAAAAGTAAGTGCTCGGCCGGGCCTGGACTGGTTTGATTTGTTCAATAAGTCAGTCGTCATAAATCAGAAATTGGGAAACAACAAATGGACAGAAAGAATGATTATAATCCATGTCTCAGTCCATATGATATCTAGAATGGAGGAATATATGGTCCCTTATCTAATGGACAAGTCATTGACAAAGGTCAGAGTTCATCTACAAGGTCAGAGTTCGACAGAAGCTTTTGAGAGCTACGATTGCTAGTCGGGTTATGAAGTCATACTTGCAATAATAGTTTTAGACTTATCCAAGTGGGAGACTGTTGGATTAATGTCTAAGTCCATAACTATAATTGGTAAGACTTGACCCGACCCGGCATAGTCCATTTGGGTTGCATGGCATAATGCACTTGGATAGACTAAAATGAGAGAAATAAAACTTAAGGTTTATTAATATATTATAAGTTCTAATATATTAATAAGATTGTTTAATTAGTATTGATCAATAATTGATTTAGAATTAATTATGTGATCAAAAGAAGACTAATTAAACATATGGGTTGATTGTGTAAATCATTCATACTTATATAGTGGGCTAATGCTCCATGGATTATCAAGTTGGGCTCAAACCCATTGGATGCTCCATGGATGCTCCATGTTGTATTTGAACCCATGGATCCATGGAAATGGATAGCCATGACAATTACGGTTTACCCTAATTGTAACACACTATATATTGATCTCTTTCTTGGGAAAATTGGCGACTATGATATGCATGGAGGGCAAGCCAATTCTTGAAGTGTTCTAATTTCTCTCTAAGTAATTCCAAGTGCTTATGGTGTTGTGTGAACCATTTGAGGTGTCACACTTGGGGCACTAGGCACTCAAGCTTCATGAAGACAAGCAACAACAAAAGGTATGTTATTCTAACTTGTGTTATTCAAAGTTTTGTATGCTAGAATAGAACAATAGCTTGGAAAGTTGATATTTGCATGTATAATAGAGAAAACATAGATCCAAGGTATTTAGGGTTTCATGTACAATTAGGAGTGTTAGATTGCGCAAAACCCAACACCAACAACCTATTTATAACTGGAAGAGGGATGCCGTAATCCAAATTATAAAATAGTTGAAGGTAGGTAAATGACGATTTACCAATTTCCACCATGAAAAACGAAATATAATTAAGTTTTAATTGAATTTGAAACTCCAAGATCTTTTGAGATACATTGAACTTTGAATGGCATGTTTGAATCTCGATTGTGCCCTCTCAAGTTTGTGACTGGGACGCCGAGGATCACAAACAAGGTGTGAATAACCATACAAATTAACTTGGTACCCTTAACAATATTACCTAATCGATGTGCCGGTTAACCACACACGCTCCACCGATCTATAACAAAGTCAAGTTACCCTTTGCCACTCTTACTAGTCCATGTTAGTGTGCCAGTTAACCACACACGCTCCACTAACGACTTGGTAAGGTACAAAGTGTAATTTTATGGGCTAGCACCTTTTCACATTTTCCTCAGTAACTAAGATTGGGAATTTATAAGTGTTTAGTTACTTAGTATTTTCCATTATACTTTTAATGAAGGGAGAATTATAGTCCATTCCTACCCGTTCGGCTAACGACCCTCCACCAGTCAAGGAAGCGGTGGGTGAGAGTGGACACCCATTAAACTGCCATTTTATAGGCAGTAACCTTATACCCCCTTTATAGACTGGCTTCGTGAATGAGGCTTACTAACGGTAAGATTGACTTCCTCTTATACATATCGATATAATTAAAATTATAATAATAGTATAAGGGTTGAATTTTAAACTTTTTAAAATTTCAATGTTCAATTTTGGAATTAAAGTATACATGAGGAGTAACTTTTCAAATTCCAAAACCTGAGGGCAAGTTTTGAAAGTATTTCAAGACTCTTTTAATCATAACTTATGAGTTTAATGGTTCATCAAAATGAAGACTCTTCATTTTAATGTAACCCCTTATTTGTCGCACCCCAAAACCAGGAATGGCGGAAACGTTCAAGGGTGGAGGACGTCATGTACAGTCTCACAACAGTGTAAAATAGTAAACAAGCAACAACATCATTCATTGCATTATAAGTAAAGTTTTAATACATGTGTGTTCTTTCATTGTAATAAAACACCAAAAATATACAATCAAAATGAAAAACGAGACTTGTCTGCTCCGTCTTCTCCAAACCTGGCCACCCTACCTGTCTACTGATGACCTGAGAATACAAGTTATTTTGAAAGAGAGTATCAGCTTTAAAGCTGGTGAATTCATAAGTATTTAAGTGTCATTGCCTTGCTTACTAGAAACTGTTTTAAAAGTCATGTAAACCTTTAAATGAAAATTTTGATGTAAGTAAGAAAAGCCCTAGAAAATCCCTTATTTTCTATCAGTTAGAGATGTAGTCTTCTACCAAGACTCGAATGTTTTGTAAGTAAAATGATAGTTTTTCCTTCTTTTTCACTACTACAAACAGTAACTAGTCTAACTCATCGTTTATGTGAATATATCACAAAATAAAGTAAATAGGAAAATATAACCATGAAAGTATTACCCTTGGGTAAGCAGGGATAACACGACATCGCTGAAAAGAAAGGTATAACCTAATGAACATCCAAAGATTGTTCAATTAACCTCTGTGGCGAACAGTAGGTTCCAGGAGTGGTTGGTCCCGTAACTAACTTTACATCGCTGTAGTCGAAGTAAATAACCTTATGAACATCCAAAGATTGTTCAATTAACCTCTGTAGCGAACGGTAGGTTCCAGGAATGGTTAGTCCCATATCTGTCTCCTAATATATGTAATAACAACCCAATGAACATCCGAAGATTGTCCAATTAACCTCTGTGGCGAACAGTAGGTTCTAGGAAGGGTTAGTCCCGTAACTGACTCTACATCGCTATAAGCAAAATGGATAACCTAATGAACATCCGAAGATTGTCCAATTTACCTCTGTAGCGAACAATAGGTTCCAGGAATGGTTAGTCCCGTAATTGACTCCCGTTGAACTGGGATGTGCTGGAATAATTTTACTAAAGGTACTAATAAATCATGTTTACGAATCGAGTTTCAAGTATTCATGTAAGTATACACAGGTAGATTTATCCACGTCAAGGTATTCATGTAATGTGTTCATGTAAGCATATGTAAAGGTACTCATGTATCAGGTAATGTACTCGTAAAGACTCATGAATGAACTGACTCTTGTGTGATTCCTTGTAATAGGATTATTGTTTGATATCTTCTAACTATCCCTATGGTAGTTAACTGAAAGGTAATTGGTTGTTCAAGTAGGTTTATACACTCTTACTACTCAAGGGTGTGAGAAACTAAATGACAGAGGTAAACTATAACACCAATACATATGTAAGAATATAAGTGTATATGCATAGTTTAGTTCGAGAATGTACAAATGGTTTTGTAAGAAATTGAAGGGTTTTGAAAAAATATAAAAGTGAATTGATGTCATTTTGATAAACATTTCAAAAGTAATACATTTGATAACAAAGTATTTTTAAAGATAGAAAACCATTTCATGCATCACATTTTGTAGTATGTGAAATCTGTTGACTGAAAACACTGTTATAAAATACATATAGATGATTTAATAACATGCTATTTTCTACTTGTATTCCCCCCCATTAAAGCATTCAAAATCATTTAAAACATTGATTAGGGGTATGAACTCACCTGTAGATGGTGGTTCGGATGAACTGGACGGTGTAGGATTGTTAGGTGTCAAGTGAGGACTTGTACACACACTACGATCCCAATGAACATATAAGCACACATATATGCACTCAATTAGTCTCAAATTACTAATTGATAATGTTAAGACATCCTAGACATAATAAACACTTTATATAAGTGTTTTAAGCCCTAAGGATTGCATCTAAGCTATTGTGGGACAAGGTACTTAGGTTTAGGGTTCCAAAGGACCCCATATAGGAGTTTACTCTCCATATACCATCACACATGGAGTTTACTTTTGTAAACTTTTGAGTTTACGACCGTAAACTCCAAGACTCAATGTCTTTGGTTGTTTTAAGGTGGTAAATAATCCCTATAGTTATTCCAACTTGGTGGTTAAGTCCTTGGAAGGGTTTAAGGAATAGAAACACTCCTTTGAGGATTTTATGTCCCTCAGGCCATTTCCCTTAGAGGAGTTATTCCAATAAGTGTTTTTGATGCTTTCAAGTCTCTTGCACAAGTGGGATAGGTTCTAGACTTTTATTCCAAGCATATGAAGGCCTTAGGTACACTTTGGTGCCTTTGTTTGATGTTCACGGCCCAAGAACCTTATTTGGGCCGTGAACTCGCTTAAAGGGGTGATTTTTATGTGTTTTAGTCCCTCAATTATGTGGGAACAATTCCATGTAAATGTGTAGGGCTTTAGGTGCCCTAAAAGCACCTTTTGATCCATTTTATTGGAGTTCACGGTCAAAGATCCTCTTGGGCCGTGAACTCCCATGTGTTTGTGTTTCTTCGTTGTTTTCTTGTCCATAATACACATATAAATGATTCTAAGGCATTAGCATAACACAAGGGTCGGTCTAGGCTTTGTTTCGGGAGTTTACCACCCAAGAACACCTTGGGGAGTAAACTCCTAAATCTAGTGATTTAGCCTTCTAAATCATATTATAAACAAATATTAAGCTTTCTAACGCTACTAGAAAGAGGTACTCACGATTTGGGATAAAAACCCGAAGATACGTGAGAGAGAAAATGGCTTTTCTCAAGTTCGAAATGCGAATAATGAATGATTTTGCTTCAGAATTCTATTTATAGTCCTGAGATATTTTTGGCAGAAAATATTTTTATTCCTGAAATGATCTTTGATGTAATAGAGTGTTGGAATAACAGTGTTGCACAAAACCCTAGTGCACCCACTCTCCTGATATTTCCTGAAGTGTAAACCCTAAATTACTCAAACTTACACGAAAAAGTCTGAAAATTAACTATGACTGCTATAACTTCTATTGAAGTGATATAATTTGTACATAATGGAAATTTCGGGTTGTCACATCATCCCCCCGTTAGAAGGAATTTCGTCCCGAAATTTAAATTTAAGCAATTAAGAAGTTACAAATAACTAAGCAAAAAGGTGAGGGTATTTCAGTTTCATCTGATCCTCACGTTCCCAAGTGAATTCCGGTCCACACTTTGCGTTCCAACGCACCTTCACTATCGGGATATGACTCTGCTTTGTTTGCTTGACCTCTCAGTCCATGATCTCTACTGGTTCCTCCACGAAGTTGAGGCTCTCGTTGACCTCGATCTCGTCGAGTGGAATAACAAGAGTCTCTTCGGACATACACTTTTTCAAGTTCGAGACGTGGAAGGTAGGATGTACGTTACTGAGTTCGTGCGGTAGATTGAGTTTGTAAGCTACAGGGCCGATTGTCGCGAGAATCTCGAAAGGCCCTATGTATCTTGGATTGAGCTTCCCACGCTTTCCAAAGCGTATCAAGCCCTTCCAGGGTGAGACCTTCAGTAGGACTCGATCGCCCACCTGGAATTCCAATGGTTTCCTCCGCTTGACAGTGTAGCTTTTCTGTCGGTCTCTAGAGGCTTTCAATCGTTCACGAATTTGAACGATCTTGTCCATCGTTTCCCGAATGATCTCCAGACCCGTGAGAGTGCTTTCGGGAACTCGTCCCTTAGCTAACTAGGTATCACCCACTTCAGCCCAGCACAGAGGGGATCTGCACTTTCGGCCATAGAGGGCCTCGAATGGAGCTACCTTTTTGCTCGTGTGATAACTGTTGTTGTAGGAAAATTCAATGAGGGGTAAATGGGTATCCCAAGCTTTTCCAAAGTCAATCACACAGGCACGCAACATATCTTCTAAGGTTTGGATAGTTCTCTCACTTTGCCCGTCGGTCTGTGGATGGTAGGTTGTACTCATGTCCAGCCTACGGAACTTTGTAATGACTGCCAGAACCTCGAAGTGAATCTACTGTCTCGGTCCGAGATGATAGATAGCGGAACACCGTGTAGCCTTACAATCTCCCTAATGTAAGTTCTGGTAAGTTTCTCCAACTTGTCTGTTTCTTTGATCGGCAGGAAGTGTGCAGACTTGGTCAATCTATCGACGATGACCCATATGGAATCAAGTCCACCCGTCGTCTTGGGCAACATGGTTATGAAGTCCATAGTGATCCGCTCCCACTTCCATTCTGGTATTTCCAGTTGTTGTAGAAGACCGGAGGGTTTTTGGTATTCGACCTTGACCTTTGCGCAAGTAAGGCATTTACTCACGAAGGTAGCAATATCTTCTTTCATGTTAGGCCACCAGTATAACTTTTTAGGATCCAGATACATCTTATCTGAACCCGGGTGGACGGAATAACGAGTGTTGTGAGCTTCCGTCATGACCAAGTCTCTGAAGCCACCGTGTTTCGGTGTCCAGATCCGATCCATGAGGTACAAGGCTCCGCCACCCTTGACTTCCAAGTTCTTATCCATCCCTCTAAGGGATTCACCAGCCACGTTTTCAGGTTTAAAAGCGTCGAGCTGAGCCTCCTTTATTTGCGTGGACAAGTGTGAATGGATAGTTAGAGTCTAAGATTTGACTGTACGACCAGTATATTCTTTCCGACTTAGGGCGTCGGCTACTACATTGGCTTTACCCGGATGATAACGAATTTCGAACTCGTAATCACTGAGTAGCTCGACCCACCGTCGTTGTCTCAAGTTGAGCTCTTTCTGTTCGAAAATGTGTTGTAGACTCTTATGGTCTGCAATGATTGTGCTTTTTGTACCATATAGGTAATGTCGCCAGATCTTCAGAGCAAACACAACTGCTCCTACCTCAAGATCGTGGGTGGTATAGTTAACCTCATGTGTCTTCAGCTGTCTCGACGCATAGGCTATGACCTTACCTCGCTGCATCAGGACACATCCGAGTCCTTGATTGCATGCATCGCAATAGACAATGAAGTCTTCTATCCCTTCGGGGAAGGATAGTATCGGGGTGGTGCATAAGGCTCGCTTGAGCGTTTGGAACGCTCTTTCCTACTTCTCTTCCCAGTTAAAGGCCACTCCTTTCTGGGTCAGGGTTGTCAGAGGTGTCGCTATGCTGGAGAAGTTCTGAATGAACCTGCGATAGTAGCCATTGAGACCTAGAAATTGACGAATTGATGTAGGTGTCTTCGGTGCTGACCAGTTCTCAATGGCCTTGATTTTGGAGGGGTCCACGTGTATTCCCTCCTCGCTAACAACATGGCCCAAAGATTCGACTCGTCGAATCCAAAATTCACATTTGGAGAACTTCGCGTAGAGCTTCTCCGCTCGCAATGTTTCTAAAACTCTACGGAGATGTTGACTATGCTCCTCCTTATTTCGAGAGTAGATGAGAATGTCATCAATGAAGACGATAATGAACTGATCCAAGTAAGGACGACACACCCTATTCATCAGATCCATGAATACCGCGGGCGTGTTAGTTAATTCGAACGACATCACTACAAACTCATAGTGCCCATAACGAGTTCGGAAGGATGTCTTGGGAACATCCTCCTCTAACACTCGTAGTTGGTGATATCCGGATCGTAGATCTATCTTTGAGTAGTAGTTGGCTCCTTGAAGTTGATCAAATAAATCGTCAATGTGGGGCAAAGGATAACGATTTTTAATGTTAAGTTTGTTGAGTTCTCTATAGTCGATGCACATGCGAAACGATCCATCTTTCTTCTTGACGAACAAGACTGGTGCTCCCCATGGTGAGAATCTTGGTCGAATGAATCCCTTCTTGAGAAGTTCGCTAAGTTGACTGGAAAGTTCCTGCATCTTGGCCGGTGCCAGACGATAAGGAGATTTGGCAACTGGGATAGCTCCTGGCACTAAGTCGATTCTGAACTCGACTTGGCGTTGCGGTGGTAAACCAGGAAGTTCATCTGGGAAGATGTCGGGAAAGTCGCGTACTTCTGGGATGTTCTGAATGTCTTTCATTTCTTGACTTGTATGAACGACGTGTGCGAGGAATGCATGGTACTCCTTTCGCAAGCACTTCTGAGCTTGAATGCACGAAATGATGCGAAGGCTCGTACTAGGTTTGTCGCCGTAGATAACTAAGGTTTCGTTGTTAGGAAAGTTAAGACGAACTGCTTTTTCAAAGCACAGGATGTCGGCGCGGAGAAGACTCAACCAATCCATGCCGATGATAACGTCGAAACATTTAATTGGGACTGGCATGAGATCTATCGTGAAAGTATGGCCATATAAAGTTAAGGTACAACCTACGTATATGCAGTTAGTACTCTCTGTTTTACCGTTAGCCATTTCTACCGTGAATGAACTATCTAACGCACATGGTTTTTGTTTAAGAAGGTATGCAAATTTGTGACTTACGAAACTTTTCTCTGCTCCACTATCGAATAGTATGCAAGCATATGAGTTATCAAGGAGAAACGTACCAGTAACTATCGTAGGATCAGCTACTACTTCCTCATGTCCTAGGGCCATAACTCTTCCTACTCCTCCAGCCATCCCTGCTTTAGGGCAGTTCCTCTTGTAGTGGCCCACTTCGCCACAACCGTAGCAAGCTTGGCTCATACCGGCGTTAGGCACCTAGGCGGCCTGTGCTGTTGGCGTCCTGCAGACATGGGCTGTATGACCCTTTCTGTTGCAGTTAGAGCACTGCATCTCCTTGCAAGGTCCGTGGTGGTGGTAGTTGCACTTGGTGCACTTCGGAAGAGTTCCAGCATAAGCGTTTGCTGGTAAGGGGTTCGCAGGGACAATGGGAGTCTCTTGGAGGATCCTTGCGAAGCCCCCCTTTTCCTCTTAGACCACCCTTTCTTGTTGTTGTCGGGGTTGGACTTTTGGGGTACGGGTGTAGGATTTGTTGGGTTCTGAGGTTCCGGTGATCGATGAGAGATTGTGCCAGTGCCTTGGCGCTATCGAAGGTAATAGGCCTGGGAGTGATCACACTTGACTAGATCTGGGGCGACAGTCCCCAGATGTATCTCTCTATCGTTTTTGCTCTCAAGAGCAACCATATCAGGGCATAGGTTTGCCAGATCACAAAACTTGTTTGTGTAGGTCGTGATGTCGAATCCAACCATTTGAAGACCCCAGAATTCTTGCTCGGGTTTCTGTACTTCACCTCGAGGATAATATTCTTTCATCAGCATGTCTTTCAACTTTTCCCAGCTGATGGAATACGCCACCACCAAAGTCAGATAGTTAACATGGCTGTTCCACCATGTTAGTGCTCTGTCAGAGAAGGTACAAGCTGCAAACTTGATCTTGTTGCCCTCCTGGCAAGCACTGATTTCAAAGATGGATTCCATCTTTTCAATCCACTGTCTCAACACCATAACACCCCCTGTTCCATTGAAGTTGCGGGGTTTGGCGTTCGTGAAGTCCTTGTAGGTGCATTCCCGAGGGTGTCCATGGCTATGCCGTGGTTCGAGGGAGGTGCACATGTTCCTGATCCACTAGGGGCAGGAGCGTTGATTGCTGACACAGCAGCTGCAACTGCTGCTGTGAAAGCTGCCTGGAACATATTGGCATCGAAAGGATTGGGTGGTTGAAGAGGTTCAGGTGGTGGTGGAGGTGCTTCGTTGTTTGGGTTACGCCTTGTATTTCTGCGTGGCGGCATCTTTAACTATATGTTTAAAAGATGACGACATGGATAAGAATAAATGATTAATGAATGTGTCTCATGGACTAACTCCCCATAGCCCAACAACAGAAGGAATAGTATGACTAAATGTAGATAACAGTATTTGGATAATAATTTCCATATGATTAGATATCTATCAATAATACTGGAATTACAGATGTAACAAGTTCGGGAAAATTGGCCTAGAAGTAGGCCTTACATCAACCAAAATGGAAAAATCTTGACATAATTATGACTAGATCAAGACCTAACGGGTCCAAGATTTATAAAGATAGGAAATTAGACCAACGTTTTACATAAACTAGGTAATATCCAAAAGATGAGTCGATGAGATTCTATCGGCGACGAGAACTACTAGTATGAGTTCTCGATCCCGACAGTAGACGTTCCATGTCCCTCATACGCCTGTCAGCTCTCACTTGCTGAGCTCGAAGTTCCCTAACTTCAGTTTGAGTTTCGGCAAGTTCCCTCTGCAGATTTGCATTGCGGACCAGAGTCCTTTCATGAGTTGACTCTAGTTGGCGAATGTGGACAGTGTTAACGCCAGAGTTGGCTTCAATCTCCACGACCCGGTCAATAGTTGCTTGACCCAGTATTGTGTTTCTGGAAATTCTACGAACCATGATGGGTAGGACCCTGTCAGCAGAGCCTCCTTCAGTGAGGTTGTAGAAACTTCGATCTCCATTGTAGGGAATGGGCTGACCTTGTTCCTGGCTCCATCTAGCCAAGTTAGTGGCCCACGGAGGCGTGGGTCCTTCAAACGCGGGATGGGGGTTCAGGTTTGGGTTTTGAGCAGCTGGGGGTAGGTTGTTGACTTCAGGCTCCGAGTCAGAACTATCGGAAAAACCCTCAGCATGGTGATTATCCAAAGGGATTGGGTGATCATCTTCTGGTTCTGCCTCTAGCCAACCGGCATTGCCTTGGTTTGGGAAGTACGGATCGCCATGGTGAAATCCAGCCATTTTAATCTACGCGAGAAAAGGGATATAAGAAATAGCTAAAATAGACGAACTAACTAAGATAATTACAGCAAGACCAAATACCCCTATGGTATTTCTTTATGGTTGTGTTGGTAAATTTTTAGACTTGTTGCCATATCACAACCATTCTTGGGCATAAGCTAATCACTCCTCGGACCAGCATAGTTGATCAGGCTATGCCATTCCCAAGACTGACCATATATCCCCAGGCTTACTTATGATATTCAACAATCGTAGTACTTTTGTTCTTGTCATTGTGACACTGATTTTAGTATGAATGCAGGCACGTATACTTACTTAAATATTTTATTATTTAAAAGTATAACTCTTAGACAGAGTGTTTTAATCCCCATGTATTTATAGTTAGTATATCTTTTATGGGTTGATATACTATATTCACTATAAACAATGCTCTGATACCAATCTGTCACACCCCAAAACCAGGAACGGCGGAAACATTCAGGGGTCGAGGACGTCATGTACAGTATCACAACAATGTAAGATAGTAAACAAGCAACAACATCATCCATTGCATTATAAGTAAAGTTTTAATACATGTGTGTTCTTTCATTTTAATAAGACACCAAAAATATACAATCAAAATAAAAGATGAGACTTGTCTGCTCCGTCTTCTCCAAACCTGGCCACCGTACCTGTCTACTGATGACCTGAGAATACAAGTTATTTTTAAAGAGAGTATCAACTTTAAAGCTGGTGAATTCATAAGTATTTAAGTGTCATTGCCTTGCTTACTAGAAACTGTTTTAAAAGTCATGTAAACCTTTAAATGAAAATGTTGATGTAAGTATGAAAAGCCCTAGAAAATCCCTTATTTTCTATCAGTTTGAGATGTAGTCTTCTACCAAGACCCAAATGTTTTGTAAGTAAAATGATAGTTTTTCCTTCTTTTTGACTATTACAAACAGTAACTAGTCTAACTCATCGTTTATGTGAATATATAACAAAATAAAGTAAATAGGAAAATATAACCATGAAAGTATTACCCTTGGGTTACCAGGGATAACACGACATCGCTGAAACGAAAGGTATAACCTAATGAACATCCGAAGATTGTTCAATTAACTTCTGTGGCGAACAGTAGGTTCCAGGAGTGGTTAGTCCCGTAACTGACTTTACATTGCTGTAGTCGAAGTAAATAACCTAATGAACATCCGAAGATTGTTCAATTAACCTCTGTAGCGAACGGTAGGTTCCAGGAATGGTTAGTCCCGTAACTGTCTCCTAATATATGTAATAACAACCCAATGAACATCTGAAGATTGTCCAATTAACCTCTGTGGGGAACAGTAGGTTCCAGGAATGGTTAGTCTCGTAACTGACTCTACATTGCTATAAGCGAAATAGATAACCTAATGAAGATCCGAAGATTGTCCAATTAAACTCTGTAGCAAACAATAGGTTCCAGGAATGGTTAGTCCCGTAATCGACTCCCGTTGAACTGGGATGGGCTGGAATGATTTTACTAAAGGTACTAATAAATCATGTTTACGAATCGAGTTTCAAGTATTCATGTAAGTATACACAGGTAGATGTATCCACATAAAGGTATTCATGTAATGTGTTCATGTAATCAAATGTAAAGGTACTCATGTATCAGGTAATTTACTCGTAAAGACTCATGAATGAACTAACTCTTGTGTGATTCCTTGTAATAGGATTATTGTTTGATATCTTCTAACTATCCCTATGGTAGTTCACTGAAAGGTAATTGGCTGTTCAAGTAGGTTTATGCACGCTTACTACTCAAGGGTGTGAGAAACTAAATGACAGATGTAAACTGTAACACCAACACATATATAAGAATATAATTGTTTATGCATAGTTTAGTTCAAGAATGTAAAAATGGTTTTGTAAGACATTTAAGGGTTTTGAACAAATATAAAAGTGACTTCATGTCATTTTGATAAACATTTCATAAGTAATACATTTGATAACAAAGTATTTTTAAAGATAGAAAACCATTTGATGCATCACATTTTGTAGTATGTGAAATCTGTTGAATGAAAACACAGTTATAAAATACATATAGATCATTTAATAACATGCTATTTTCTACTTGTATTCCCCCCCCCCCCATTAAACCATTTAAAATCATTTAAAACATTGATTAGGGGTATGAACTCACCTGTAGATGGTGGTTCGGATCAACTGGACGATGCAGGATTGTTAGGTGTCAAGTGAGGACTTGTACACACACTACGATCCTAATGAACATATAATCACAAATATATGCACTCAATTAGTCTCAAATTACTAATTGATAATGTTAAGACATCCTAGACATAATAAACACTTTATATAAGTGTTTTAAGCCCTAAGGATTGCATCTAAGCTATTGTGGGACAAGGTACTTAGGTTTAGGGTTCCAAAGGACCCCATATAGGAGTTTACTCTCCATATACCATCACACATGGAGTTTACGGTTGTAAACTCTTGAGTTTACGGTCGTAAACTCCAATACTCAATGTCTTTGGTTGTTTTAAGGTGTTAAATAATCCCTAGAATTATTCCAACTTGGTGGTTAAGTCCTTGGAAGGTTTGAAGTCATAGAAACACTCCTTTGAGGAGTTTACGGCCCTAAGGCCATTTCCATTAGAGTTTGCGGCCGTAAACTCTGAAGGATGGGTGTTTTTGATGCTTTCAAGTCTCTTGCACAAGTGGGATAGGTTCTAGACTTTTATTCCAAGCATATGAAGGCCTTAGGTACACTTTGGTGCCTTTGTTTGATGTTCACGGCCCAAGAACCTTATTAGGGCCGTGAACTCACTTAAAGGGGTGATTTTTATGTGTTTTATTCCTTCAATTAAGTGGGAACAATTCCATGTAAATGTCTAGGGCTTTAGGTTCCCTAAAAGCACCCTTTGATCCATTTTATTGGAGTTCACGGTCCAAGACCCTCTTGGGCCGTGAACTCCCATGTGTTTGTGTTTCTTGGTTGTTTTCTTGTCCCTAATACACATATAAATGAGTCTAAGGTAGTAGCATAACACAAGGGTCGGTCTAGGATTTTTTTCGGGAGTTTACCGCCCAAGAACACCTTGGGGAGTAAACTTCTAAATCTAGTGATTTAGCCTTCTAAATCATGTTATAAACACATATTAAGCTTTCTAACACTACTAGAAAGAGGTACTCACGATTTGGGATAAAAACCCAAAGATCCATGAGAGAGAAAATGGCTTTTCTCTAGTTGGAAATGCAATTAATGAATGAATTTGGTTCAGAATTCTATTTATAGTCCTGAGATATTCTTGGCAGAAAATATTTTTATTCCTGAAATGATCTCTAATACAATAGAGTGTTAGAATAACAGTGTTGCACAAAACCCTAGTGCACCCACTCTCCTACTATTTCCTGAAGTGTAAACCCTGAATTACTCAAATTTACACGAAAAAGTCTGAAAGTTAACTGTGATTGCTATAACTTCTATTGAAGTGATATAGTTTGTACATAATGGAAATTTCGGGTTGTCACATTATTCTTTAAAAACACCTTAAAGAAGTTTCTCTTCAACATCCATAACTTGACGACAAGTTATGGAGTCATTAAACTATTTAATGGAAAAAACTCTTACATTTTATGTAACCTACAAAACTTTTATGAGTTTTTAAGATTCACAAATATGACTTTTAACATAACTTGAAGACAAGTTACAAAAACATATTTTATGAACTTCTTTTAGACTAATATGGATTGAAAACAACTAAAACATAATTTTTTCATTATCAATCTAAACTAACTCATAAATCAAGGAACCATAAAATTCTTGAAAATTCATAACTTGAGGACAAGTTATGAACTCCATACAATTTTCAACAAGATCATGAATTATATCAACAAAAAATTTGCACACAATTCCTATGATCTAGCAAAACTCATAAGCATGATCATTCATAATCAAAAAGTTTCAAGAATAACATGAACACATATAAACTTGAAACTTTTATTATAGCATTGAAATTGGTTTAACATAATCATTACCACATTCAAAACAAGTTTTATAAGCCCAAAACAGTCAAAGGTAATGATTCTAGACCAATTCCAGCACCAAAACTCGAAAATATGCTGTCTGGGGGTCCAACTCGTCGAGTGCATGAACAAACTCGGCGAGTTGGATGCATTTTGCCTTGGACTCGTCGAGTCCCTTCATGGACCCGGCGAGTCTGCTGGGCAGACTGCACCAAAAGTCGATTTTTAAGCAGTTTAAGCAAGTACAACAAGAAAACAAGCCTAGTCTCTGATACCACTGTAGGGTTTTGAGCAATCTAACACTCCTAAGTGTACATGCAACCCTAAATACTTTGGATCTATGTTTTCTATATTATACATGCAAATATCAACTTTCCACGGTATTGTTCTATTCTAGCATACAAAACTTTGAATAACCCAAGATAGAATAACATACCTTTTGTTGGTGCTTGTCTTTATGAAGCTTGAGTGCCTAGTGCCCCAAGTGTGACACCTCAAATGGTTCACACAACACCATAAGGACTTGGAATAACTTAGAGAGAAATTAGAACACTTCAAGAATCGGCTTGCCCTCCATGCATATCATAGTCACCCGATTTTCCCAAGAAAGAGATCATTATATAGTGTGTTACAATTAGGGTAAACCCTAATTGTCATGGCTATCCATTTCCATGGATCCATGGGTTCAAATACACCATGGAGCATCCATGGAGCATCCAATGGGTTTTAGCCCAACTTGATAATCCATGGAGCATTAACCCACTATATAAGTATGGATGATTTACACAATCAACCCATATATTTAATTAGTCTTCTTTTGATCACATAATTAATTCTAAATTAATTATGACGGGTTTTGGCCATATGAACAACCCTATGTGCACATGCAAACCCTAATTAAACATGCTTTGAACAATACAAAATCAGATCTAGAAGTTTACCTTTTGAATCTCTTGTTTGATCTTGTTGTCTTGGAGCTCCAGAGTCACAATTGTCACTCCTCTAATGGCTTACAAACACCAACTAGCAAGGAGGATGATTTGAGAGAGAGGTTAGGGAAGAAATTCGGCTAGGGTTTTCTTTCTTTTGAAGAGACGCCGATTTCCCTTGCCCTAGGGGTCTATTTATACTTATAGGTTCCTAGGGTTTTACCCTTAAACCCTAGTTGAATAATCTTTCCTTAAAGCAATCCAAATCCTTTCCTTAGATAAGCCTTGGACGAATTTGAGGCTATCCCAAGCCCTAGAATTCGTCCATCCTCTATCCACTAAGGATTTGCAGCCCAAAGTGTAACTATCAAACAATTGACAGTTTATACCCTCTTATTTAATCTCTTTAAGTCACCGAATTAATATTAATTAATCTATGACTTATATTAATCAAATAACAATATTATTATTCCTTATATTATTCTCATAATATATTAATAATATCTATTCTCTCATAATAAATCATCTTATCAAGTTGCTATGGTGAAGGCAACCCAAAAGGACCATGCACAATCGGGTCAAATACTTGCCTAATATAGTTGCAACCTTAGACACTATTCCAACAGCCTCCCACTTGGATAAGTCTAGTAACAACCTTGTACAAGTACAATCCGATTCGCAATCGTAGCTCTCAAAGACGCTGACAAACTCTGATCTAATCAATCTTGTCCTTTAGATAAGGGATCGTACAGTCCTCTATTAGATATAATGCTGACAATTCTATGGAATAATTAGTCAAGCATTTAGGTTTCTTGATCTCTGATTTATTTGACATAGAACTTAATCGAACACATCAATTTAGTTCTGACCGGGCCTGGCACATAAGTCAAATCAAATCATCGAGCGGCCGAGATATCGCTTTTTACCTTCTTAGGATAAAAGTTACAGATAAACTTCGACTTATATGCATTTAATTATTCATTAATCAACTATACACAACGATGCGTTTTATAACACCGAGTTACTGATGCGTTTTCGCATTATCAATGTACAATCAATTAACAAATAACAAACCATATATCTAGGTTTTAAGACTATATGATATTATCGTCTTGCGATCACCCTTTTATATCATATCCCATAAGGTGATTCCAGCAAGCACGGGTTTGTTCCAATGCTCAAAACTAGTTAATCAGCACTCATGAACTTCGCAACAATCTTTTGCCATGTCTAATACCATTTAGACAATCTACGCACCAATTCACGACAATCTTCATTCATATCTACTTCCAACATATGAACGATTGTGGACAATTTGAATAATTCGATTATTCTTAATAAATTCAATTATTTTGGAAGTCAAAACATGCAAAATTAAACAACAGTTAAACAATTAACATAAGACAGTAACATTACTCATAAATAAAACTTCTTTATTTAATCATCAAATGTTAATTACATTTATCTATTACATGTTTCTACTACTATCTAATCTATGCTAATATCATCCTTCAGCCCAATACTCCTAGCATGCTACAAGTGCTTAACCCTACTCAGTCCCTTCGTAAGCGGATCTGCTGGGTTATCCTCCGATGATATCCTCTTCACTACGAGTTGTCCTTCTTCTACACGATGTCTAATAAAGTGATATTTTCTGTCGATGTGTCGAGATCTACCATGATCTCTCGGTTCCTTGGTCAAGGCAACCGCTCCTTCATTATCACAGAAAATCTCCATGGGCTCCTTTATGGCGGGTACAACTCCAAGATCACCGATGAAGTTCTTCAACCATATTGCCTCCTTCGATGCTTCGCTCACTGCAATGTACTCTGATTCACACGTTGAATCAGCTACCGTTTCCTGCTTGGAACTTTTCCAAGTCACTGCCCCTCCATTTAAGGTAAAGACCAAGCCCGACTGTGAACGGTAGTTGTCCCTGTCGGTCTGAAAGCTGGCGTCACTATACCCTCGCACCTTCAATTCATCACTCCCTGCGAGGACTAAAAACCATTCCTTCGTCCTCCGAAGGTACTTAAGGATATTCTTAACCGCAATCCAATGGGCTCTGCCAGGGTTCCCTTGATATCTACTAACCATGGTCAAAGCAAAGGCTACATCAGGGCGAGTACAAGTCATAGCGTACATGATTGAGCCAACTGCGGAAGCGTATGGTACTCAGCTCATTTCTGCTATTTCTGCTTCGGTACTCGGACTTTGAGTCTTACTCAACTTGGCATTACTTTATATCGGTAATTCTCCCTTCTTCGAGTTTTCTATACTAAAACATTTTAGTACCTTCTCTAAGTAAGTGTTCTGACTAAGTCATATTAGTCTCTTACTTCTTTCTCTTACTATCCTTATTCCTAAAATATAGGAAGCCTCTCCGAGGTCCTTCATAGCGAAGCACTTCCCGAGCCAGGACTTAACTTCTTGTAGAGTCGGGATGTCGTTTCCTATGAGTAATATGTCATCAACATATAGAACGAGAAAGCTTACTATACTCCCACTGGCTTTGACATATACACACGATTCATCTTCACTTCGTACAAATCCAAACTCTTTGACTTTCTCATCGAAGCAAAGATTCCATCTCCGAGACGCTTGCTTAAGTCCAGAAATGGACTTCTCAAGCTTACACACTCTATTCGGATGCTTCGGATCCACAAACCCCTCTGGCTGAGCCATGTAAACATCCTCAGCCAACTTCCTGTTAAGGAAAGCGGTCTTGACATCTATTTGCCAAATCTCATAATCATGAAATGCGGCAATAGCTGGCATCACTCTCACAGATTTTATATTTGCAACTGATGAGAAGGTCTCATCATAGTCAACTCCGGGAGTTTGAGTAAAGCCCTTCGCAACCAATCGTGCTTTATATGTGTGTACGTTTTCATCCACGTCGGTCTTCTTCTTGAAGATCCATTTGCACCCAACGGTCTTACGTCCGGGCACATTATCAACCAAATTCCTAACTTGGTTATCATACATGGATTGGATCTCGCCATCCATTGCCTCTTCCATTTTGCAGACTCTGGGCTTGCCATGGCTTCCTTATAGCTATCAGGTTCATCAAGGTTTATTAGTGTACCATCACTAATATACGTGTCCCCTTCGGTAGTAATGTGAAAACCATAAAACTGCGGTTGAACTCTAACTCTTTCGGAACGTCTAAGAGGTAAGGACTTGTCAATTGGTTCAACCGGAGTTTCCTCCTCGGGTTGAGTGCCAGCAGTAGAGTTTCCTTCATCTATCGACTCTTGAATCTCTTCAAGCTTGATTTGCCTCCCACTGTCTCCTTGGCCTATGAGTTCTTGCTCTCGGAAACCTCCTCTCCTCGCAACAAAGACAACATTGTCCTTCGGTCTATAGAAGAGATATCCAAAGCATTTCTGCGGGTAGCCGATGAAAATACATCGCTCACTACGAGGTTCGAGCTTGTCGTGAGTATCTCGTCTTACGAAAACCTCGCAACCCCAAACCTTGATATTTGCCAACGATGGAGCTTTCCATGTCCACATCTCGTGAGGTGTTTTGGCAACCTTCTTAGTAGGGACTCGGTTAAGGATATGGGCGGCAGTCTCTAAGGCATACCCCCAAAAAGAGATTGATAGTGAAGCATGACTCATCATAGAGCGAACCATATCCAATAGGGTTCGATTACGCCTTTCTGCCACACCATTCAACTGCGGTGTCCTAGGAGGCGTCAATTCTGAAACTATTCCACACTCCTTGAGATAATCGTGGAATTCAAGACTTAGGTACTCTCCTCCTCGATCGGATCGAAGCATCTTGATTTTCCTGCCCAATTGATTCTCCACTTCATTCTTGAACTCTTTGAACTTTTCAAAAGTTTCTAGCTTTTGCTTGATTAAGTAGATATACCCATATCTACTATAGTCATCGGTAAAAGTCACATAGAAGCGGTTCCCATCCTTTGTGGTTGATCTAAATGGTCCACATACATTGGTATGTATTAGGTCCAATAGATCCTCAACCCTTTCACACGCACTTGTGAAGGGTGACTTAGTCATCTTTCCAAGTAAACAAGATTCGCACGTGTCATCTTCCCTAAGGTCGAATGACTCCAACACTCCATTCTTTTGGAGTTGGGCTATGCGCTTCTTGTTGACATGTCCAAGATGACAATGCCACAAGGATGCTCTATCCATGCTATTGGAAGAATCTATGTTTAAAACATCATTTCCTAAGTTATCAACAATCATAACGGTTTCATATATTCCATTACATGGTATAGCTTCAAAATAAAAGACACCATTTAGATAAGCCAAAATAGAACCATTCTCATTACTAAAAGAAAATCTAAAACCTTGTCTAAACAAACCATGAAATGAAATGATGTTTCTAGCCATTTCTGGCGAATAGCAACAATTGTTCAAATATAAAATTAAACCATTCCTAAGCACTAAAGAATACACTCCAATCTTGGTCATAGGCGACGATCTTCTGTTCCCCATGATTAGATTTATTCTTCCAGCCTCCACATCCCTATTTCTTCTTAGTACCTGCACATTAGAACAAATGTGATAACCATAACCGGTATCAAGAACCCAAGAAACAGCATGAGATGAATCGTTAGATTTAATTGTGTATATACCTGCGAAAGAAGGCTTGATCTTTCCTTCCTTGATGGCTTGCAGGTACTCTGGGCAGCTTCTCTTCCAATTTCCTATCTTGTCGCAGTGGTGGCACTCTGCCTCCTTTGGGTTAGGGCAGGGCTTAGCAGGGTCAACTTTGGTCCCACTAGAAGAGGCACCATCTCGGGTTTTAACCTTGCGATAGTTCTTAGACGAAGCCTTCCTCTTCTTTCCCTTTCCTTGTCCAATAGCCAAGACAGGAGCAACAGATGGATTGGGAGTTGGCGCAAACAGACTTGTGCTTGAAGTTGCTCTCAGCGACCCTCAAGAGACCTTGGAGTTTGCTTAGGGTGACCTCCTCTTTGTTCATGTGGTAGGTCATCCTAAATTGATTATAACTTGGAGGCAAAAAGTGAAGCACCATGTCGATCGCCAAGTCTTCCCCAAAGTCAACATTCAACTTGCGAAGACGGTCGACATAACTTTGCATCTTTTGTAGGTGCATGGTAAGAGGCTCTCCATGACCCATCTTAGCGGAAATCATGTTAGTGAAAATCTCATAACGCTCTTGTCTCGCGTTTTGGTGGCATCTCGTACGGGTACATGTCCTCATAGGACTTTTGGAATTCGGAGTTCATAGTGGCTATCATGATGCAATGTACCTTCGTTGCATCGCGCTCATGAGTTTCAAAAGCGGTCATTTCAGCCGGATTAGCGATTTCAGGGTTGATTTTCTCGAGCTTCTCATCGAGGACATACTCCTTATCCTCATAGCGAGCAATAGTGCGAATGTATCTTATCCATTCGCTAAAGTTCGTCCCATCGAAAGTGACCTTTTGACAAAGGCTCATTAATGTGAAAGAACTAGCAGCAGCATTGTTTGCGTTCGACATCTACAAATAGAAAGGGCAAAAATAGATTAGAATATGAATCCCTAATTATTACCCAATAAGAAAAATTAGGGCTAGGATCCAACAACAATATTTACATATTAGAAAAGGGATGTCGTAATCCAACATGCAAATAATATGAAGGTAAGTGAATGACGATTCACTAATTCTCAACCACTAAACATAACTTTAAGTTCTAAATGAATTTGAGAATTCCTAGGTTTAGATGAGATTCATTGAAACATTTCAATGGCATGTTTAAATCTCGATATGCCCCTCTTGTTTCTGACTGGGATACCGAGGATCACAAAGCGGGTGTGAATTACCATGCAAATTCACACGGTGCCTTCATTGTAACGATCACCTATTTGATGTGCCGGTAAACCACACATGCTCCATCGAACTATGATAAACAATGAATCACCTTTTGCCACCTTCACTTACAACCAATTAGTGTGCCGGTAAACCACACACGCTCCACTAACTTCTTAGCAAGGTGCAAAGTGTAATTTCATGGGATTGCATCAATTCACTTTTCCTAAAGTAACTAAGATTGGGAAATTTTAAAAACATGTAGTTACTTTGTATTTCATATTATACTTTTAATGAGAGGATGAGGTTTCCCTATCCTACCCGTTCGGCTAACGACCCTCCACCGATCAAGCAAGCGGTGGGTGTGAGTGTACACCCATTAAGCACCATTTTATAGGCCGCAACCTTATACCCACCATATAGATCGGCTTCGTGAATGAGGCCTACTAACGGTAAGACTAGCATTTAAGTTATACATATATATATATATATATATATATATATATATATATATATATATATATATATATATATATATATATATATTGATCTTGTAATGTTATATTAGTATAGGGTTGTATTTTAAACTTGTAAAATTCTAGGGTTTCAAATTTAAATTCTTTTAAATTAAAACTTTTAATCATAAAACATAAATTTCAAAACTTGAGGACAAGTTTTAAACATTTAAAACATGGAGGATCAAATAACAAATAGTCTCAATTAACAATTAATTCCCTCATTATCCATATTTGATTTATTTAATTATCTTTTGCAAGATAATTACCAATTTAATCAAAATAATTAATTAATTATCACATAAGGAAATTAAATATTTTATTAGTTGATAAATATCTTTAATTAGATCAAGATTATAGTCATATATATATCAATAAATTGGATTAGTGTTGATCTAATATGATAAAGGCAAGTTTCCATAAGATAAATATGAAAAAATCCCGAATCTGGCCCTTCCTGACGTTCGGACTCGCCGAGTGCACCAAGGGACTCGCTGAGTCAGGCCAACTCGCCGTGTCCATGACTCAGAAACATAAAATTTGAAATTTTCAAGAAGGATTCAAACAAACATGCAACAATTTAATAGAAACCAATCTAGGCTCTGATACCACTGATGGGTTTTGGCCATATGAACAATCCTATGTGCACATGCAAACCCTAATGCTTGGATCTAGGTTTCTCTAATTAAACATGCTTTGTATCCAAGACTTCTAATGACTAATCTCTTGTTGTCTTGGAGCTCTAGAGTCACAATTGTCACTCCTCTAATGGATTACAATCACCAACTAGCAAGGAGGATGATTTAAGAGAGAGGTTAGGGAGGAAATTCGGCCAGGGTTTTCTTTCTTTTGAAGAGATGCCGATTTCCCTTGCCCTAGGGGTCTATTTATACTTGTAGGCTCCTAGGGTTTCACCCTTAAACCCTAGTTGAATAATCTTTCCTTAAAGCAATCCAAATCCTTTCCTTAGATAAGACTTGGACGAATTTGAGGCTATCCCAAGCCCTAGAATTCATCCATCCTCTATCCAATAAGGATTTACAGCCCAAAGTGTAACTATCAAACAATTGACAGTTTATACCCTCTTATTTAATCTCTTTAAGTCACCAAATTAATACTAATTAATCTATGACTTATATTAATCAAATAACAATATTATTATTCCTTATATTATTCTCATACTATATTAATAATATCTATTCTCTGATAATAAATCATCCTATCAAGTTGCTATGGTGAAGGCAACCCAAAAGGACCATGCACAATCGGGTCAAATACTTGCCTAATATAGTTGCAGCCGTAGACCCTATTCCAACAAATTATTGATCAATACTAATTAAATAATCTTATTAATATATTATAACCTATAATATACTAATAAACCTTAAGTGTTATTTCTCTCATTTAATCTACCCAAGTGCATGATGCCATGCAACCCAAATGGACCATGCCGGGTCGGGTCAAGTCATACCAATTATAGTTATGGACTTAGACATTAATCTAACAAAAAGATTGCATGAGTGAGGTGTTTGGCCACTTTAAAAGTGTTTTCAAGGTCCATACTTGCATCCATGAAGTGTCCTAGGCCCATACATTGTTGTAGTACAAGTTTAGGGTCTTAGAAATGGGTTTGTGGTCCTATGGTGTGTGTGTGTGTATGGTCGCATAAATGAGTGTGCTGCCACACACATGAGTGTGTGGCCGCACACATGAGTGTGCTGCCGCACTCCTTCAACGAGTTGTAGAACATGACGGGACTTTCATGATTCAAGGCCTAGATCAAGAGGTTCTTCAAGTATAACAAACTAAGGGATGGATTACTCATGTTTTTGAAGCTTTGGAAGGTTCAAAGTTGGAGAAACATGAGAGGAAATGATGTTGTGTGCTGCCAAGGGAATGAAAGGAAGGGGGCTACCCTTTATATAGGGGTAAAGGTGCTGCCCAAAAGTGAGTGTGCTTCCAAGGGAGTGGGTGTGTGGCCGCACACCCGTGTGTAGGGCCGTACACTCCTCCAAGAGGTGTGTATGGCCCAATTTTTCACTATTCAACACTCCGACTCATTCCTAAACTCAACCTTGGTTATATATACAAGCTTAGAACACTTAAATGACCCCTTGGATAGCACTAGAAATCGACGAAACAAGTTGAATATTGATTGAATTGATTAATTGTACAAGATTGAAATTCCGGGTTGTCACAACTGATTTGATTTCTTCAATTAGTTAGTGGTCTTAAATCGAAAATCGGGAAACAACAGTTGGACATAGAGAATGATTATAATCCATGTCTCAATCCATATGACATCTTTTAGAATGAAGGAATATATGAACCTTGATCGAATGGACGTGTCATTGACTAGGTCAGAGTTCGACAATGGCTTTTAAGAGCTACGATTGCTAGTATGGTTGTGGAGTCATACTTGCAATAATAGTTATTAGACTTATCCAAGTGGGAGACTATTGGATTAGGTTTCTAAGCCCATAACTATAATTGGTATGTCCTTGACTCGAGAGTAGCATGATCCATATTGAAGGGGTTTGAGCAATCTAACACTCCTATGGTGTACATGCAACCCTAAATACCTAGGATCTATGTTTTCTCTATTATACACGCAAACTTCAACTTTCCAAGGTATTACCCTAACTAGCATACAATCATTGATACTTGGGTAATATAAACAAGCTAGAAGACATACCTTTTCATGTAGGTTGATTCCATGGAGCTTTAGAGCCTAGTGCCTCAAGTGTGACACCTCCAATGGTTCACACAACATCACCAACATCATGGAATAACTTTATAAAAAAGGTTCCTATGCTCAAATCGGCTAGCCCTCATGTGTACACACACTAGTGCAAATTCCTTGAGACATGGGGTCCTAATATATGGTGGCTATTGGTGGTTGTCAAGGCCAACAAAATTTATAACCCTAATTATTGTACACTAAAATACTGTATAGTGCTAAGGGGATCGAATCCACGGAAATTGTTCCAATTTTATAACTCTATGAGAAATCTCTTTGTAAAAATACTTGTAAAATGACAATAAATTAAAAATTGGGGGTTTAGTCTTTTGAAATACTTGAAATAAACTAGAATTAAACTAAGATTTAAATAAACAATTTCAACAAAAGTAGGAATTTGATGTAAAATCAATAATGGAATCATGGTTGACTTAAGGTTTCCTCACATTGACTTTTGATGAACATATCATTAGAATCCAATGGTGCAATACTTGATTTTAATCCTTATTTTGGCTATAGTAATTCAAGAAGCTTGAAATTACCTAGACTTTTCTTAGTTTTTAAAATGGTTAGAGAAGCTCAAAACAATTTCCTTAGTCAAAGTCACAATTCCCATTAAGCATGTAATTAGTGAAAGTTAACTAGCATTAAGAGCCAAAAAGTCACCAAATCCAAGATGGGTCAAATGCTTTCACCACCATGTTGGAGGAAATGTTTTTAAGATTGTATGAGGCAAAAACAACACAAAAATCATTTGTTGCTTGCTAATTTGAGGATCCTTTACTTAATCAAGAAATTAGCAAACTAATCACCACAAACACATTTAAACTCATGAATAAAAACATACTAGTGGTGATAATATGATAAAACACAAAACATTTCCATAAAGATTTAAGAACAAGTTCATGGATTCTTCAATATTCAACAAAAGTTCAAAGGATTGAACAAAAATTCAACCAAGACTAGTTTAGCCAAGCATGGCTAAACTTAAAGAAACAAAGTTAGAGAAGATTGTACCAAACATTATGCAAGAATCAAGAGGTAAAAAGATGATGTTCTTGAGGTGTTCTTGGCCTTCAAAAGTCTTCAAAACTCTAGAGAGAATCTCCAAATCGGATGTTCAAGAGTATTCAAAAGATAGGCACCAACCTTCCCCATATAGCTTAAAACATGAATTCCTGGATATGCCCCTGCAGGGCCTTGCGCGAACCGTGTGCTGCTATGCGGGTGGGTTGCGCGGGTGGTGCCTGACATGGGCTTCTTTGAGTTTTTGGGCCTCCAAAGGATATCCCACTAGCCCAGATCGAGTCCAATCACCTCCTAGCCCATTTTCTTCAAGTTTTTCTTCATTTTAAGCCCAATTTGACCTCTCCAAATCCTCCAAAGCTTGTGCAGTCGCCCGATTAACAATCTACGCATGCTTGAATAAACTCCCACATCTTGCAAATTTAAAGTTTATTTCTCTCCAAGCCTTCAAATAATCATCAAGCTCGCTCCATACATCATCTCCACAATCCCATCGCTTTCCATACGTCTCGAACACTCCCGCTCCGCTAGACCCAAAAACCTGCAATCATGCTCACAAGATTCGAAAGTACACGAAATAGTCATAAAATAACAAAAAGGAAAATATGCATGGAAATTATCTAAATTATGAATGAAATATGCTAAAATAAACTATAAAAAGAAGAAACCAAAACAATCTATCAAATCACCCCAAGCTTAAACCTTAGTTGTCCTCAAGTAAGACAAGACTAAAATGAACTTGGGATGAACTATCCTAAGAAAATAAAAAGAATGGATAGAACCACGGAACCTGATCACCATTAGTCAACATGGCCAGAATTAATCTTGTTATTATCTCACAGCTTTTTCATCCGATGACAATGAGACCATAAACCACAGCCAGGACAACTCCTTTAGGTAAGTAAGGAGGGATGAGCAGTCGCAACCTTAATGGAACATGCATACAATAAAGAACATCTGTAGTAGGGAGAAATCAGTTGAATGGGCTCGGGTGGAGCTCTTCTTTAAATGTACACTCTGATCTCACGTCTGCCGGTTTCTCTCATGTGTAACTAGGTTTAATCGCTTGGGCACCGTTGTAGGAATCAGTTCACTTAGCGTTGACCCGAACCTTCCGTAGCATCCGACTCGACAGTCCTCCTAACATCACCAATTTGCGAAAAACAACTCGATCTGTATACAATAAAACAAACCTACACAAATGAATATCAAACGTCGGGTGACCAAAATGTTGGAAAATTTTGTTCAATAATTTACCCGGTCACCCAGTTAAGATAGTTGCAGCTGGAATTTTGCTTGTTATTCTTTTATTTTTATTTTTAGTTTTTTGTTTAAGAACACTTGAAGGCAATGTACTAACAATCGAAATGTTTATTAAGAAAATTTCTTGACTCAAAATTTGGTTCCCAAAAGTATGTACGTGGAACCGAGAGGATAATAATATAATCCGAATGGTCTAAGTGTGAAAATGACCATGTGTGGAGCGTAAATATGCGAGCTCCTTTTCAAACTATTGATTTTCCATAAATAAAGAAAATGCCCTAATGTGAGCTAAAAGACTCTCTAAAATCCTAAAAGAAATCGAGATAAAAGATATGGTGATGTAAAGAGACCGGATAAGGATTCTACTCGGGGACAAGCACCAGTGTTTCATCCTAACGGTTCAAACGTGATCAAGTGTGATCCTTTCAGCAGTATTGACCGCAAGGCCAAAAACATCCATTGCTATAGTATATCCTACAGTTGTTAGTATTGCATGCTTAATTCTTCATGAAACTACCTGTCCATGATCACTTACCCCTTTAAGCTTCCAGCATCTGATCCCAACTATGAACTCCCAAACTGCAGCTAGTGGTCCCGGTTGAATGGGTGAGATAACAACAAGATCCTGGACCAATAATGATATAATAATTGTGAACCTGTTCCATGGCATCCAAGGGGGTGAGAATAAACAGACAACAAAAATGCATGAATGTTAATACTGTAAGCTAAATGTTATGCAAAAATATAAAAGGTGAAAAAGAAGAAAATAAAATCTTTTTGGAATTTTATATAAATAAAAAAAATGAATGAAAATTAGCTTGAAACTAAAATGTTATGCAACCTAGTTAAAAATGCATGAAAAATTAAAAGATAAAGGAAATGCCCCACCCCAAGCTTAAGAACAAGTATTATCCTCAATGCTTAAGGAAAGGGCGGAAAGGACCTAAATCGGAGGGTCGGGAGGCGGGAAATGCCCGTGGCGATAGTGGTAGTCCCACATATCTTGGACCTGGCGGGATGTGGATGAGAAGGACTGCTCCAGCCGATCAACACGGGTCACCGCATCCTGGATAGCCCGAGTGTTCTCTTGCATTTGGGTATCGATGCGCTGCACCGTAGAGAATATTGTGGCGAATTGTTCAAAGAACTTAAGGGGGAATATATGGTGGGACTCCGTGTCCCCCTGCTGATGTGGTTGGTCAAAATGTCGTGGAGATTCCCGGAAGTGGTCATTCTGATACATCGGCTGCTGCACTGAAGGCTAGTCAAAATGGTCCTCAGCTTCGGGCATCTCGTCATCTTCTTAGTCATCTTCTTCCTCTTGTTCCTCTGCGTTGTCACCCTCATCATCACTAAATTATGGAAATACACGTGCTTTTGTCAACTGATATGGAGGAAGCTAAGTGTCGGGGTCGTCTGTGTCGAATGAAGAACCGATCCAACTTGGCAGGATGTAAACTGGGGCTTTGTCAGAGTCTAACCAAATTTACGTGTAGGTTCCCGATTGAGCAACATCTCCATCCTAATGAGAGCGTCACAGTCTAGCGGGAAGTTCGGTGGGGTGTCGACAGGTGTGTACTCGGGAGCCGGGAAGTCTAGGCCGACGGCTCGACCTATGATCGTGATAAGTCCCCCGATGAAAATTTCTCCCGTGGTGCGTTGGCGTATGGAGTCGCATTTATCTAAAAAGAAGCCTGAAAAACTAAGGGGGAATGCACGCCTCATGCTTCGGAGGAAAAATAGTTCACATCTGTTGATTTGACCGGGCTCCAGGCGCCCGAAGATGCTTGTCGTGAGAACTCGATGAACAATTCGCCAGCAGAGGTGAACAATGTGCTTGGCACGCTGTCGGCTCAGGTTGAAGGTAGTGAGACCGGAAATTTGCAACTCAAAGCGTGCATCCGGGTTACGAAAAAAATCTTGGTACTCTTGATTTTGGGGGCTGATGCGGAATGGATCATTTATACCCATGATGGAATCAAGCTCTTCGTATGTGAGCCTATGATGCTCCCCTTTCAACTGGAATGTGAGGACTTTTGCTGCATCATCTTGTGCATATGTGCTAATAAATTCCATTGTGGGTTGCTCGTAAGTTCTGTCACAAAGTCGAAGAAAACCACGCCAACCCAGTTGTAGGAACGAATTGTATACACCATTGTGCACCCCAAGCTTTTTCATGGACATTCTATGGTAGAATTTGGTCGGACGGATTGTGCAACCCCAAAGGTTAGAGCGATAGGTTTTTATTTCAGCATTTGTAAGGGAAGGTTCGCTTCCCTCTTGTCCTCTTTTTTTTCGTTTACCGGCTGCTTTGCGTGATGGACCGGCGGCATCTTTTTGCGGGTTAGGATCAATCGATGATCCATGGGTGCGTGTCTGAGCTTCGGTTTTTCCCATTTTCAATACCTAAAATATCAAAAAAAAATTCACCAACGCAATCCCTCACCTCACCACTCTCAAATCAATGCAACTATCCTTAAACCAAACACAAAAATTCCAAGAAATAAAGGCACCCAACTTTTGACAACGTAAAATGGTTTCAACAACACCACTCGGTTAATTTGACAATCCCAACAAAAATTCGGCAGCATTACGAGACAAAATCAGAAAATCCCAACCAAATTTTAAACAATTTTTGGAAAAAATTTCCAAGCAAATTAACCAATCTCGAACATTCTCAAATAAATGTTTCCAAATAAACCAGGCAACAACTAACGATCATAGGCAATTTTTAAAGCATAATTGAATCCAATTATCGAATTGGAACAATGCAATGTGATAAAAAACCATGGAAAGAAAATACCCGAATTGTCCCAAAATTGAACTTGAGCCCGGAATCCGCTACCGTGCACCCCAAGCTTTGTGGTTATTCATGGGTGCCAAAATGCAAGACTTGTTCACTCAAGGAATATTTTCAACTTGATTTGTGTGAGAAATCCGGCGGCGGCTCATGGTGGCTCAAAAATTCCGGGAAAATTTTTGGTTAGATTTGGAGGTTTTGTTCGGTTAGATGTAAAGAGCTTGGAAAAAGAAACACTTTGGTGGTGTCGGAATTGCGAGAGGTGGTCCGAGTTGGACGGAAAATGGCCGGAAAGCGGCGAGTTGGGTGGTAGTGGTGCCCCTAAACCCGACGATGGATCGGAATAAATTTTGGGTGGGGTTTGTAGAGCATGAAAAACGTTGAAGAATGGCGGTCGTCTCGTCGGATTCCTACCGGTAGAACTCCCGGAAATCGAAGTTAGTGAAAAGTGGGTTTATGTGTTATTGAGAGTTTGAGAGAGAATGGTGAGTGTTTGAGAGAATGAAGTGAAGAAGAAAAAGAGCTGGAGGTCTTCAATCCATATTCAAGTGTGGTCAACACCCGGTCAACGTTGGTCAACTCATTAAACCACCGGGTCAATGAAAGTCAAACCTGGTCAACAAAATAGCGGTTGGTCGTCAAGACAGCACGCGGTTCGCGCAAGGGGGGCACGCGGGTAGCGCAACTTATGCAGTTACGAGGGTAGCTTTTGTTGCATGGAGGAGCCTGGTCACACGCATCAGTCGCGCAGCCGTGCGCGGGTCGCGCATGGTTCTAGTCCCGGTTCTCGATTTTTCTCCGTTTTCTTCCGTTTCTTCACTAGTTCTTGATTCGGAAGGCCCCAAACACCTAGAAACTCTTGATTTCTTCAAAAAGTACTTCAAAAGATGCATCAAAACATTTTCAAAACTTCTTTATTTGAACGTAGAAACATGAAAGCATAAAGCTTTCCAAAAATTCCCATCTTTAACGTCTTTGGCGAGACGTCCTTCTAGCTTGATTCAACACACCGGGACATCCAAGTGGATAATTTCAATAGCGTTTGCATTAAAACCTTCATAGAATGGCTTTAACCGGTGTCCATTGACTTTGAAAATATGTCCCGTTTCTTCACTTCGGATTTCGACTACTCCATGGTCAAAGGTTTTTATTACAACAAATGGGCCAATCCGCCTTGATCTTACTTTGCCCGGGAAAAACTTCAATCGTGAATGGTAAAGTAAGACCATATACCTCGGTTCAAAATTCTTCCGGGTGATGGACTTGTCGTGGAAGAGCTTCGTTTTTTCCTTGTAAATTCTCAAGTTTTCATAAGACTCATTTCTCAATTCTTCTAACTATTGAAGTTGAAGCTTTCTATTTCTTCCCGCCTCATCAATATTGAAACTGCATTTCTTGACCGCGCAAAATGCTCGGTGCTCTAACTCGACGGGAAGATGACAAGATTTTCCAAAAATTAATCTGAAGGGGTACATTCCTATCAGGGTCTTATAAGCGGTCCGATAGGCCCATAAGGCATCATCAAGCCTCAAACTCCAATCTTTCCTTGTCGGATTCACTGTTTTCTCTAGAATAGACTTCACTTCACGATGCAAAACCTCCTCTTGACCATTCGTTTGAGGGTGGTAGGCGGTAGAGACACGATGGGTCACATTGTACCTTTTTAGCAAGGCCTCCATCATATTGTTACAAAAATGCGTCCCTCGATCACCAATCAACGCCTTAGGTACACGAAACCTCACAAAAACATTAGACTTCAAAAACTCGATAACCCTTTTTGCATCGTCCGATCTTGTGGCTTTGACTTCAACCCATTTAGAAACATAGTCAACCGCGGGCAAAATATAGACATTGCGAAATAAGATGGGAAATGGGCCCATGAAATCAATCCCCCATACCTTAAAATTTTCACAAACAAGGATTGGATTTTGGCGCATTTGGGTCTTTTTCGAAATGTTTCCTGTCATTTGGCACCGTTCACAACTTTTGCAAAACAAGTAACAGTCGCGTGACATGGTCGGCCACAATAGTCCACACTCAAGGACCTTTCTCAAGGTCTGGCTAGGTCCGAAGTGTCCCCCACAAGCAAATTCATGACAAAATTGTAAAATGGATTGTTGCTCTTGTTTGGCCGCACATCGCCTAATGATTTGATCGGGACAATGTTTCAACAAATAAGGTTCATCCCACACATAGTATTTTGCATCACTTTTCAGCTTTTCTTTTTGAGCACGTGTGAATGTGTCGGGATACCTCTTTGCGACCAAAATGTTAACGATATCGGCATACCAAGGAGTAGATTGAGTGAGGGAAAAGAGATGCTTATCCGGAAACTCGTCCCGCAACGGGAGAGGAGTTTCATTTGAAGTGATCCGGCTTAGATGATTGGCAACAAGGTTCTCGCATCCGCTCTTGTTTTGGATTTCCAAATCAACTTCTTGTAACAATAACATCATTCGGATGAGTTTAGGCTTTGCATCTTCTTCGTCATCAAGTACTTAAGTGTTGCGTGATCCGAATACACTATGACCTTGGTACCAAGTAGGTAATGTATAAATTTCTCCAAGGCAAACACTATGGCCAATAGCTCCTTCTCCGTGGTAGAGTAGTTGCTCTGAGCATTATCTAGTGTCGTTGATGCATAATAGATCACATGGGAGGCCCTCCTATTCTTTTGACCCAAAATGGCGGCTATCGCATAGTTGCTTGCATCACACATGATCTTATAGGGGAGATCCCAATTTGGCGCTTGCATGATGGGAGCGGATATAAGCAACTTTTTGAGCTTTTCAAAAGCTTCTTTGCACGCCTCGTTGAACTTGAAATAAACCTCCTTTTGCAAGAGTTGGCACATTGGTCTTGTTATCTTTTAAAAATCCTTGATGAACCTTCGGTAGAACTCCGGGAAATCGAAGTTAGTGAAAAGTGGGTTTATGTGTTCTTGAGAGTTTGAGAGAGAATGGTGAGTGTTTGAGAGAATGAAGTGAAGAAGAAAAAGAGCTGGAGGTCTTCAATCCATATTCAAGTGTGGTCAACACCCGGTCAACGTTGGTCAACTCATTAAACCACCGGGTCAATGAAAGTCAAACCTGGTCAACAAAATAGTGGTTGGTCGTCAAGACAGCACGCGGTTCGCGCAAGGGGGGCACGCGGGTAGCGCAACTTATGCAGTTACGAGGGTAGCTTTTGTTGCATGGAGGAGCCTGGTCACACACATCAGTCGCGCAGCCGTGCGCGGGTCGCGCATGGTTCTAGTCCCGGTTCTCGATTTTTCTCCGTTTCTTCACTAGTTCTTGATTCGGAAGGCCCCAAACACCTAGAAACTCTTGATTTCTTCAAAAATTACTTCAAAAGATGCATCAAAACATTTTCAAAACTTCTTTATTCGAACGTAGAAACATGAAAGCATAAAGATTTCCAAAAATGCCCCTCTTTAACGTCTTTGGCGAGACGTCCTTCTAGCTTGATTCAACACACCGGGACATCCAAGTGGATAATTTCAATAGCATTTGCATTAAAACCTTCATAGAATGGCTTTAATCGGTGCCCATTGACTTTGAAAATATGTCCTGTTTCTTCACTTCGGATTTCGACTACTCCATGGTCAAAGGTTTTTATTACAAAAAATGGGCCAATCCGCCTTGATCTTACTTTGCCCGGGAATAACTTCAATTGTGAATGGTAAAGTAAGACCATATGCCTCGGTTCAAAATTCTTCCGGGTGATGGACTTGTCATGGAAGAGCTTCGTTTTTTCCTTGTAAATTCTCGAGTTTTCATAAGACTCATTTCTCAATTCTTCTTACTCTTGAAGTTGAAGCTTTCTATGTCTTCCCGCCTCATCAATATTGAAACTGCATTTCTTGACCGCACAAAATGCTCGGTGCTCTAACTCGACGGGAAGATGACAAGATTTTCCAAAAATTAATCTGAAGGGGGACATTCCTATCGGGGTCTTATAAGCGGTCCGATAGGCCCATAAGGCATCATCAAGCCTCAAACTCCAATCTTTCCTTGTCGGATTCACTGTTTTCTCTAGAATAGACTTCACTTCACGATGCAAAACCTCCTCTTGACCATTCGTTTGAGGGTGGTAGGCGGTAGAGACACGATGGGTCACATTGTACCTTTTTAGCAAGGCCTCCATCATATTGTTACAAAAATGCGTCCCTCGATCACCAATCGACGCCTTAGGTACACGAAACCTCACAAAAACATTAGACTTCAAAAACTCGATAACCCTTTTCGCATCGTCCGATCTTGTGGCTTTGACTTCAACCCATTTAGAAACATAGTCAACCGCGGGCAAAATATAGACATTGCGAAATAAGATGGGAAATGGGCCCATGAAATCAATCCCCCATACCTTAAAATTTTCACAAACAAGGATTGGATTTTGGCGCATTTGGGTCTTTTTCGAAATGTTTCCTGTCATTTGGCACCGTTCACAACTTTTGCAAAACAAGTAACAGTCGCGTGACATGGTCGGCCACAATAGTCCACACTCAAGGACCTTTCTCAAGGTCTGGCTAGGTCCGAAGTGTCCCCCACAAGCAAATTCATGACAAAATTGTAAAATGGATTGTTGCTCTTGTTTGGCCGCACATCGCCTAATGATTTGATCGGGACAATGTTTCAACAAATAAGGTTCATCCCACACATAGTATTTTGCATCACTTTTCAGCTTTTCTTTTTGAGCACGTGTGAATGTGTCGGGATACCTCTTTGCGACCAAAATGTTAACGATATCGGCATACCAAGGAGTAGATTGAGTGAGGGAAAAGAGATGCTTATCCGGAAACTCGTCCCGTAACGGGAGAGGAGTTTCATTTGAAGTGATCCGGCTTAGATGATTGGCAACAAGGTTCTCGCATCCGCTCTTGTTTTGGATTTCCAAATCAACTTCTTGTAACAATAACATCATTCGGATGAGTTTAGGCTTTGCATCTTCTTCGTCATCAAGTACTTAAGTGTTGCGTGATCCGAATACACTATGACCTTGGTACCAAGTAGGTAATGTATAAATTTCTCCAAGGCAAACACTATGGCCAATAGCTCCTTCTCCGTGGTAGAGTAGTTGCTCTGAGCATTATCTAGTGTCGTTGATGCATAATAGATCACATGGGAGGCCCTCCTATTCTTTTGACCCAAAATGGCGGCTATCGCATAGTTGCTTGCATCACACATGATCTTATAGGGGAGATCCCAATTTGGTGCTTGCATGATGGGAGCGGATATAAGCAACTTTTTGAGCTTGTCAAAAGCTTCTTTGCATGCCTCGTTGAACTTGAAATAAACCTCCTTTTGCAAGAGTTGGCACATTGGTCTTGTTATCTTTTAAAAATCCTTGATGAACCTTCGGTAGAACTCCGGGAAATCGAAGTTAGTGAAAAGTGGGTTTATGTGTTCTTGAGAGTTTGAGAGAGAATGGTGAGTGTTTGAGAGAATGAAGTGAAGAAGAAAAAGAGCTGGAGGTCTTCAATCCATATTCAAGTGTGGTCAACACCCGGTCAACGTTGGTCAACTCATTAAACCACCGGGTCAATGAAAGTCAAACCTGGTCAACAAAATAGTGGTTGGTCGTCAAGACAGCACGCGGTTCGCGCAAGGGGGGCACGCGGGTAGCGCAACTTATGCAGTTACGAGGGTAGCTTTTGTTGCATGGAGGAGCCTGGTCACACACATCAGTCGCGCAGCCGTGCGCGGGTCGCGCATGGTTCTAGTCCCGGTTCTCGATTTTTCTCCGTTTCTTCACTAGTTCTTGATTCGGAAGGCCCCAAACACCTAGAAACTCTTGATTTCTTCAAAAATTACTTCAAAAGATGCATCAAAACATTTTCAAAACTTCTTTATTCGAACGTAGAAACATGAAAGCATAAAGATTTCCAAAAATGCCCCTCTTTAACGTCTTTGGCGAGACGTCCTTCTAGCTTGATTCAACACACCGGGACATCCAAGTGGATAATTTCAATAGCATTTGCATTAAAACCTTCATAGAATGGCTTTAATCGGTGCCCATTGACTTTGAAAATATGTCCCGTTTCTTCACTTCGGATTTCGACTACTCCATGGTCAAAGGTTTTTATTACAACAAATGGGCCAATCCGCCTTGATCTTACTTTGCCCGGGAATAACTTCAATCGTGAATGGTAAAGTAAGACCATATGCCTCGGTTCAAAATTCTTCCGGGTGATGGACTTGTCACGGAAGAGCTTCGTTTTTTCCTTGTAAATTCTCGAGTTTTCATAAGACTCATTTCTCAATTCTTCTAACTCTTGAAGTTGAAGATTTCTATGTCTTCCCGCCTCATCAATATTGAAACTGCATTTCTTGACCGCGCAAAATGCTCGGTGCTCTAACTCGACGGGAAGATGACAAGATTTTCCAAAAATTAATCTGAAGGGGGACATTCCTATCGGGGTCTTATAAGCGGTCCGATAGGCCCATAAGGCATCATCAAGCCTCAAACTCCAATCTTTCCTTGTCGGATTCACTGTTTTCTCTAGAATAGACTTCACTTCACGATGCAAAACCTCCTCTTGACCATTCGTTTGAGGGTGGTAGGCGGTAGAGACACGATGGGTCACATTGTACCTCTTTAGCAAGGCCTCCATCATATTGTTACAAAAATGCGTCCCTGGATCACCAATCAACGCCCTAGGTACACCAAACCTCACAAAAACATTAGACTTCAAAAACTCGATAACCCTTTTGGCATCGTCCGATCTTGTGGCTTTGACTTCAACCCATTTAGAAACATAGTCAACCGCGGGCAAAATATAAACGTTGCCAAATAAGACAGGAAATGGGCCCATGAAATCAATCTCCCATACCTCAAAATTTTCACAAACAAGGATTGGATTTTGGCGCATTTGGTTCTTTTTCGAAATGTTTCCTGTCATTTGGCACCGTTCACAACTTTTGCAAAACAAGTAACAGTCGCGTGACATGGTCGGCCAAAATAGTCCACACTCAAGGACCTTTCTCAAGGTCTGGCTAGGTCCGAAGTGTCCCCCACAAGCAAATTCATGACAAAATTGTAAAATGCATTGATGCTCTTGTTTGGCCACACATCGCCTAATGATTTGATCGGGACAATGTTTCAACAAATAAGGTTCATCCCACACATAGTATTTTGCATCACTTTTCAGCTTTTCTTTTTGAGCACGTGTGAATGTATCGGGATACCTCTTTGCGACCAAAATGTTAACGATATCGGCATACCAAGGAGTAGATTGAGTGAGGGAAAAGAGATGCTTATCCGGAAACTCGTCCCGCAACGGGAGAGGAGTTTCATTTGAAGTGATCCGACTTAGATGATTGGAAACAAGGTTCTCGCATCCGCTCATGTTTCGGATTTCCAAATCAACTTCTTGTAACAATAACATCATTCGGATGAGTTTAGGCTTTGCATCTTCTTCGTCATCAAGTACTTAAGTGTTGCGTGATCCGAATGCACTATGACCTTGGTACCAAGTAGGTAATGTATAAATTTCTCCAAGGCAAACACTATGGCCAATAGCTCCTTCTCCGTGGTAGAGTAGTTGCTTTGAGCATTATCTAGTGTCGTTGATGCATAATAGATCACATGGGAGGCCCTCCCATTCTTTTGACCCAAAATGGCGCCTATCGCATAGTTGCTTGCATCACACATGATCTTATAGGGGAGATCCCAATTTGGTGCTTGCATGATGGGAGCGGATATAAGCAACTTTTTGAGCTTGTCAAAAGCTTCTTTGCACTCCTCATTGAACTTGAAATAAACCTCCTTTTGCAAGAGTTGGCACATTGGTCTTGTTATCTTTGAAAAATCCTTGATGAACCTTCGGTAGAATTCAGCATGACCTAAAAAAGAACGAACTTCCCGAACACAAGTCGGGTAGGGTAAGCTTTGAATAACATCGATTTTTGCCTTATCTACCTCAATTCCTTTCTTTGACATAATGTGACCCAAGATGAGACCTTGACACACCATAAAATGGCATTTTTCAAAATTTAGAACCAAATTAGTTTCAATGCATCTTTTAAAAATTTGGTGAGATTGGTCAAACACTCTTGAAAGGAGTTTCCATGTACCGTAAAATCATCCATGAAACTTCAATTATATTTTCAACATATTCTGAAAAGATACTAACCATACAACGTTGGAAAGTGGCCGGGGCATTACCTAATCCGAATGGCATTCTCCGGTATGCAAAAGTACCAAATGGACATGTAAATGTTGTCTTTTCTTGGTCCTCCGGTGCCACCGGGATTTGGTGAAAACCAGAATACCCGTTGAGACAACAATAATGAGATTTCCCGGTCAACCTTTCTAACATTTGGTCAATGAAAGGCAATGGGAAATGATCTTTTCTTGTGCTTGCATTGAGTTTGCAGTAGTCAATACATACTCTCCACCCGTTTTGCACACGGGTGGGGACCATCATACCTTTGTTATTCTCGACCACCATGATTCCCGTCTTCTTTGGAACGACTTGCACCGGGCTCATCCACTTGCTATCCAAGATTGGATAGATCATCCCCCCATCAAGAAGCTTTAATATCTATTTCTTCACAAGTTCCATCATTGGCGGGTTCAATCTTCTTTGTGCATCCCGACTCGGCTTGCATTTATCTTCCATCAAGATCTTGTGCATGCAAGTGGAGGGGCTCAATCTCTTGATATCTGCAATCGTCCAACCCATGGCTTCTTTATGCTCCTTCAACACCTTGAGGATTTTCTCTTCTTCAAATTCGGTTAAGTGAGTTGAAATTATAACCAGAAGGGTTTAATTCTTTCCCAATTAGGCATACTTCAAGTGTTGAGGTAAGACCTTCAATTCCAATTCGGGTGGTTGAACAAGGAATGGAGGCAATTTTGTATGAGTTGGGGGGCAATTCAATTTGCTTGACGTCTAATCTTGTGGATTTCTTCATCTCCATTTTATTTACCAACTTCTCAACTTCCGGATCCAAAGAATAAAGATTTAATTGCTCGACTAGCTTCCCACAATCAAATCCTTTTCTTAAGATCATCTCCAACATATCACCATTAGATAACTCAAACAATTCTTGAGTAATTGACTCAACAACATCAACAAAGTTCAAAGATGAAACATCACTAGGATATGTCATGGCATCGTAAATATTAGCACTTATTGTTTCACCATCAAACTTCATTGTCAAACTTCCCGCATACACATAGATCTTCGTCCTAGCCGTCTTCAAAAGCGGTCTCCCAAGCAAGATTAGAGCCGATTTGGAGGACACTTGCTCATCTAGATCAATCACATAGAAATCTGCTGGGAAGACCAATTGGTTCACTTGCACTAGGACATCTTCCAAAATACCTCTAAGAAAGACACTTGATTTATCCGAAAGAGAGATTATAACACCAGTTTCACTTAAGGCTCTGACATTCAATGATTCATACACCGAATAGGGCATGACATTGATAGAGGCCCCAAGATCAAGCATAGCACTACTAAAAGTGACATCTCCAATCTTGCAAGGAACCGTGAACATTCTTGGATCTTTGCATTTGGATGGAAGCTTCCTTTGTAAAACCACAGATGCGTTTTCATTCATCAAAATTTTCTCATTTCCCTTCAACTTCCTCTTGTTGGTACAAAGTGTTGGATAAGGTGTCTAAGTCCATAACTATTTCTGGTATGTACTTGACCCGACCCGGCATGGTCCATTTGGGTTGCATGGCACCATGCAATTGGATAGACTAAATGAGAGAAATAACATTTGGAGATTATTAATATATTATAAGTTCTAATATATTAATAATAATATTTGATTAGTTTGATCAATAATTAATTTAGAATTAATTAAGTGGTCAAAAGAGAACTAATTAAATGTATGTGTTGATTATGTAAATCATCCATATCTTGTATAGTGGCTAAGAGGCTCCATGGATTATCAAGTTGGGTTCTACCCATAGGATGCTCCATGGGAGTTACAAACCCATGGGTCATGGAAATGAAGAGTCATGACACATTAGGGTTTACATGGTGTAACCCTAGATGTGTCAACACTATATAAGAATCATATTCTCCACCAAAATCGGCTACACAAAAGAAACAAGGGGGCTTGGCCGATTTCAAGAAGTGTGTATTCTCTCATAAGTTTTTCCAAGAGCATTTGGTGTTGTGTGAAGCATTTGAGGCATCACACTTGGGGTGCTAGGCTCACAAGGTTTCAAGGAACACAAGCAACAACAAGGTAAGTTATTCTATCTATTATTCAAGTTAAAATTGTTCCCCATGTATGCTAGATAAGAATATAGCCTTGGAATTCAACTTAGCATGATAATTAGACAAACATAGATCCAAGGTTATTAGGGTTGCATGTACACTTAGGAAGTGTTAGAATGCTCAAAACCCATCAGTGGTATCAGAGCCTAGGCTTGTTTGTTTGTTATTTATGCTTAAAAGTTGAAAAAAGTCGAAATCTTGCTGTCTGACTGATGGACTCGCCGAGTCCATGGGGAGGACTCGCCGAGTTCACTTGTATCTTCAACCTACTCGGCGAGTAGGTTCATGCACTCGGCGAGTAGGGTCGACAGAGTGCAGAATTTCGACTTCAGTTGCTGGAAATGGATTAGAAACATTACCCTAAAATGTTTTGGTACTTGAAAACTTGTTTTAGAAGGTGTAATGTCTTTTCTAACTCATTTACAACAACTAGTTATCAAAATTACAAAGATTAAATGTGATTTTGATTCTTGAAGGTGTTCATGTTCATATTCATATTCTTGTTCTTATGATGTTTAGATGATCATAGGAATTATTTGTAACCTATGTGGTAGTTTAATTCTTGATCATAATGTGTTTTAATGGAGTCCATAACTTGTCCTCAAGTTATGGAAAACCAAAAGTCTCTTGGATTAAAAACCATTAAAATAACACAAGAGTTAAGAAAAATGAAAGGTCCTCATTTTATTACTCTATTAAACTCATAAGTTACAAGAAATGAAAAGTTTTGAAAGTTTACAAAACTTTCCCTCATGTTTTGGAACAAGCAAAGTTAAGTTAAAACTTTAGTTCCAACCCTTAGAATTTTAAAAGTTAAAATTCGACCCTTATACTTATATTATTATGATTTAATAATTATATATATATGTATAAGAACAAAGTCGTCTTACCGCTAGTACGCCTCATTCACAAAGCCGGTCTATAAGGTGGGTATAAGGTTGTTGCCTATAAAATGGTGACTTAATGGGTGTCTACTCTCACCCACCGCTTGCTTGACCGGTGGAGGGTCGTTAGCCGAACGGGTAAGACAAGGACTTATAAATTCTCATTCAAAGTATGATGAATATTATAAAGTAACTAAATGTTTTATTAAATTCCCAATCTTAGTTACTTTAGGGAAAATGTGAATAAGGTGCTATTCCATGAAATTACACTTTACACTTTGATTAAGTCGTTGGTGGAGCGTGTGTGGTTAACCGGCACACTAACTTGGACTTAACAAGGTAGGTAAAGGGTGACTTAGGGTTTATTATAGTATCGATGGAGCGTGTGTGGTTTACCGGCACATCGATTGAGTGATAAACTTTAAGGTACCAAGTGATTTGCATGGTTACTTCACACCTCGTTTTGTGATCCTCGGTATCCCAGTCACAAAATTTGGAGGGCACACTCGAGATTCAAACATGCCTTTGAAAAGTTCATTGAATCTTAAAGAATCTAGGAATTTCTAAGAACCATTCAAAACCTAATACTTAAATATTGCGGTTTTCGTGGTGGAAATTGGTGAATCGTCATTCACCTACCTTTCAAATATGATATAGCTTAGATTACCGCATACCTCTTCTAAGTTATATTATATTGTGATTGGATCCTAGCCTTAATATTACATTTAGGTGTCTTATTAAGGACTCTCTTATATCTAAACTAATCTTGTTCTTTTTCTTCAGATGTCTTTCAACAATGCTTCTGGCTCTAATCCTAATGGCTCCTTTACCCTTATGAACTTGTGTGGGAAAGTCACCTTTGATGGATCCAACTTCAATGAGTGGATCAGAAACATCAGAATGATTACCCGCTACGAGGACAAAGAATATGTCCTTGACAAGGAGCTTAAGGAGATTGATGAGACCACTGCAACTCCTCAGGAGATCGCTGACCTTCGGGCACATGAAAGGGATGCTACGAAAGTGGCTTGCATCATGATGGCCACGATGACAGCGAAACTCCAAAAGTCTTATGAGGATTTCTACCCTTATGAAATGCACCAAGATTTGATGGAAAGATACCATCAAAGTGCAAGACAAGAAAGGTATGAAATCATCTGCTCCATGATAACAACCATGATGAACGACGGGGAATCCGTCACGAGCCACATGCAGAAAATGCAAAGGTATGTGGATCGTTTGCTGAAGCTTAATGTGAACTTCCCTGGGGAGCTTGCAATAGATATCATTTTGCACTCCTTACCATCGTGCTATGATCAATTCCGCATGACATATCACATGAATAAGGAAGAGGTCACACTCAGCAAACTTCAGGGACTTCTCAAGACCGCAGAAACAGGTCTTAAGGGGAAGTCGGTTGCTATCACTCCCACTCCAAACTCAACTCCAGTTTTGGCAATCGGGAAAAGTCGAGGGAGGAAGAGAAAGAGATCTTCGAAGGGTACCAAGGCTCGGACCCTTGATGGCTCTTCTTCAAGTGGAACCAAGAAAGGTTTCATCACTCCTTCTTCTGACCCAAAAGAGGCTGAATGCTTCTATTGCCATGAAAAGTCTCATTGGAAGCGGAACTGCCCAAAGTACCAGCAGGATGTGAAGGATGGGAAAGTTAAACCCAACCATGTAGGTATTTACACTATCATTTCTAATAACTCACCCCATTCTAATTCTTGGGTCCTTGATACCGGTTGTGGTATTCATATTTGTTGTGACTTGCAGGGACTAAGAAGAAGTGAGGATGTGGAGCAAGGAAGAATAAACTTGATCATGGGGAATAGGAAAGCTTTACTTGTCACCAAGATTGGAGTTTATACTTTATCGCTAAGTAGTGGGTTTAGTTTAGATTTGAATAAATGTTGTTACTCGCCAGGAATGGCAAGAAATATTATTTCCTTTCATGCTTTGTACAAACAAGGGTTTACCTTTTCGTATAATAATGAAGTTGGTTCTATTGATGCTTTCTTTAATAATGTTCTTTATTTTAAAGCATTACCTTGTGATGGTGTGTATGAAGCTGTGTCTGTTGTAGATAATTTAGGAAATAATGTTTTGTGTATTGATTCTACTAATAATAATAACTTGGATAAAGCATCATTATGGCATTGTCGCCTTGGACATATAAGCAAGAAACGCATAGGTCAACTCCAAAAGGATGGAGTCTTGGAGTCGTTTGACCTTAAGTCAGATGATAGTTGCGAATCATGCTTACTTGGAAAAATGTCAAAGTCACCCTTCACAGGCTCGTGTGAAAGGGGTGAAGGTTTGTTGGACCTTATACATACGGATGTGTGTGGACCATTCAAACATGCCACAAGGGATGCTAATCGTTATTATTTGACTTTTACTGATGATTACAGTAGATATGGATATGTCTACTTAATCAAGCATAAGTCAGAGACTTTCGAGAGGTTTAAGGAATTTAAACAGGAAGTCGAGAATCAATTGGGCAGGAACATTAAGATGCTTCGATCCGATCGTGGTGGTGAGTATCTTAGTTTAGAGTTCCTCGACTATCTTAGGGAATGTGAGATTGTCTCACAATTGACACCTCCCAGGACACCACAGTTAAATGGTGTGGCTGAGAGGCGTAATCGAACCTTGTTAGATATGGTTCGTTCCATGATGAGTCGAGCTACGCTACCAATCTCATTCTAGGGGTATGCCTTAGAGACTGCCGCCCATATTCTTAATCTAGTCCCTACAAAGAAAGTTGCCAAAACTCCTCACGAGATGTGGACTGGTAAAGTACCTAAACTAGACCACATCAAGATTTGGGGTTGCGAGGCTTTCGTGAGACGCGAGACTCATGATAAGCTCGAACCTCGAAGCGAGAGGTGTATTTTCATCGGTTACCCATAGCAATCCTTTGGTTACCTCTTCTACAGACCCAGTGACAATGTGGTCTTTGTAGCAAGAAGAGGAGTCTTTCGAGAAAGAGAGTTTATAAGCCAAGGAGACAGTGGGAGGCAAATTGATCTTGAAGAAATTCAAGAATCAAGCGGTGAAGGAACTTCAAACTCTAGCCCTCAACTTGAGGAGGAAACTCCTGTTGAGCCAAGTGACAAACCTATACCTCTGAGGCGTTCCACGAGAGTTAGGAGTGCACCTGAGCATTACTATGGATTCCATATTACTGCAGAAGGTGAGACACTTATTAGTGATGGGACACTAGTAAGTCAAGATGACCCTAACAGCTACGAGGAAGCCATGGCAGGCCCCGAGTCTGCTAAATGGAAAGAGGCTATGGATAGCGAGATACAATCCATGTATGACAATCAAGTTTGGAACTTGGTTGAAAATGTACCAGGTCGTAAGACAGTAGGGTGCAAATGGGTCTTCAAGAAGAAGACCGACATGGATGGTAAAGTACACACTTATAAGGCTAGACTGGTTGCAAAGGGCTTCTCTCAAATTCCTGGAGTGGATTATGATGAGACCTTTTCTCCGGTAGCCAAGATTAAGTCTATTCGGGTTCTGTTAGCCATAGCTGCATTTCATGACTATGAGATATGGCATATGGATGTCAAAACCGCTTTCCTTAATGGAAAATTGGCTGAAGATGTTTACATGAGTCAGCCAGAAGGTTTTGTCAGCAGCAAGTACCCTAATAGAGTGTGTAAGCTTGAGAAATCCATCTATGGATTAAAGCAAGCACCTCGCAGATGGAATCTTTGCTTTGATGAGAAGGTCAAGGAATTTGGCGTTACTAGGAGTGAAGATGAATCTTGTGTGTATGTCAAGGCTAGTGGGAGTATAGTTAGCTTTTTGGTATTGTATGTGGATGACATACTACTCATAGGAAACGACATTCCAACCCTGCAGGAAGTAAAGTCCTGGCTTGGGAAGTGTTTCGCTATGAAGGACCTTGGTGAAGCTGCCTATATTTTAGGGATAAGGATCTTGAGAGATCGGAGTAAAAGACTAATTGGACTTAGTCAGAGTACCTACTTGGATAAAGTGCTGAAGAGATTCCGCATGCAGGATTCCAAGAAAGGAGAGTTACCCATCCAGAGTAACACTAGATTGAGTAAGCCACAAAGCCCTAGCACTGAGGCTGAGATAGCAGAAATGAGTCGAACACCTTATGCTTCGGCTGTAGGATCGATCATGTATGCTATGACGTGTACTCGACCCGATGTAGCCTTTGCCCTGAGTATGGTTAGAAGGTATTAGGCGAACCCTGGCAAGGCACACTGGACTGCGGTAAAGAATATCCTCAAGTACCTACGGAGGACTAAGGACTGGGTCCTTACCCTCGGTGGGAGTGATGACTTGAGAGTTGTAGGGTATAGTGATGCTAGCTTCCAGACTGATAGGGATAATTTCCGCTCTCAGTCGGGCTGGGTCTTTACCCTAAATGGAGGAGCAATTTCTTGGAAGAGTTCCAAGCAAGAGACAGTGGCAGATTCTACTTGTGAATCAGAGTATATTTCAGCTAGCGAGGCAGCAAAGGAGGCGATGTGGCTGAAGAACTTCATTGGAGACCTTGGAGTTGTACCAGCTATTAAAGAGCCAATGGAAATTTTCTGTGATAGTGAAAGTGTTGTTGCCTTAGCCAAGGAACCAAGGGATCACGGGAGATCCAGACACATCGACAGAAAATACCATTTAATTAGACATCGGATCGAAGAAGGACTCCTCGTGACAAAGAGGGTATCATCAGATGAGAATCCGGCAGATCCCCTCACAAAGGGACTGACTCGGGTTAAGCATCTTCAGCATGCTCGGAGCATAGGGCTGAAGGATGATATTAGATTTAGTAGTTAGATAACCTCGAAATTTGTAAAGTGTAATTGACATTTGATGATGAATAAAAATTGTTTTATTTATGAGTAAGGTGTTGCTATCTCTTGTCGATCGTTTACTATATTTCTTTTGCATGTTTTGACTTCCAGAATAATTTTTGTTTGGTATAACATATTATTCAAACCTCCACAGTCAGTCATATGTCGGAAGTAGGTATGAATCAAGACTGTCATGTTTGGTTGTAGAGGTCTTGGACAAGGCTACAACAATCATGAGTGCTCATAAGTTCTGAGCATTGGACACAACCCACGCTCACTGGAATCACTTCATGGAATTCTATCTCGAGTGATCGTGAGACGGTAATATCGTATAAGTCTTCAAACCAAGAGATATGATTTGTTACTTACAAGTTGGTTATGCATTGATTGTACGAAAAAACGCATTGGTAACTCGATGTTATAAATCGTGCTCTTGTGTGTAATTCAATGAGTGGTAGAACAAACATATGAGTCGAAGTTTATCTGTTCCTTCTTGGATTAGAAGCTGATATCTGGGCCCCTCGATGATTTTGTTTTGACCCATGTACCGGGCCCGGTCAGAACTAAGTTGATGTGTTCAATTAAGTTCTATGTCAAACAAATCGGAAATCGGGAAACAAATGCTGGACAATAAGCAAGACAATGTTCCATGTATTTGTCCGGCTGATATCTAGAACAGAGGATTATATGATCACTTATCTTAAATGGCGTACCATCATCTTCTCAGTTCCGAGAAACCTTGAAAAGAGCTACGATTGCCAATCGGTTCCTGAAGTCATACTTGCAGTAATAGTTATTAGACTTATCCAAGTGGGAGACTGTTGGATAAGGTGTCTAAGTCCATAACTATTTCTGGTATGTACTTGACCCGACCCGGCATGGTCCATTTGGGTTGCATGGCACCATGCAATTGGATAAACTAAATGAGAGAAATAACATTTGGAGATTATTAATATATTATAAGTTCTAATATATTAATAATAATATTTGATTAGTTTGATCAATAATTAATTTAGAATTAATTAAGTGGTCAAAAGAGAACTAATTAAATATATGGATTGATTATGTAAATCATCTATATCTTGTATAGTGGGCTAAGAGGCTCCATGGATTATCAAGTTGGGTTCTACCCATAGGATGCTCCATGGATGCTCCATGGGAGTTACAAACCCATGGGTCATGGAAATGAAGAGTCATGACACATTAGGGTTTACATGGTGTAACCCTAGATGTGTCAACACTATATAAGAATCATATTCTCCACCAAAATCGGCTACACAAAAGAAACAAGGGGGCTTGGCCGATTTCAAGAAGTGTGTATTCTCTCATAAGTTTTTCCAAGAGCATTTGGTGTTGTGTGAAGCATTTGAGGCATCACACTTGGGGTGCTAGGCTCACAAGGTTTCAAGGAACACAAGCAACAACAAGGTAAGTTATTCTATCTATTATTCAAGTTAAAATTGTTCCCCATGTATGCTAGATAGGAATATAGCCTTGGAATTCAACTTAGCATGATAATTAGACAAACATAGATCCAAGGTTATTAGGGTTGCATGTACACTTAGGAAGTGTTAGAATGCTCAAAACCCATCACAAAGTTCTTTCAAGAACTTTGCATATCTCGGGATTTTATTGATTACATCAAGTAAAGGGATGTTTACTTCCACCTTTCGGAAGGTGTCCAAAATCTCTTTCTCCCCCATATTCTTCTTTGAAGTTGCAAGTCTGGAGGGGAACGGTGGTTGAGTGGCTGTTGGTGTTACTAGAGGGGTAGTCTTCTTTGGGGTTCCGACTTGTGCATCATTCTTGACTATAGGTTCTTCAATGGGAATGATCTCTATTTCTTCCTCTTCTTCCCTTGGCTTCTTCTTTGAACTACTTTCTTTGTTTGTTTCCACTTCTCAAGGTCACCACATTGACATTTGAGTTCTTTTCGGTTTGAGAAGGGAGTTTACCACGGGATTCCAAGTTCCTTATGGATGTAACTGTATCTCCCATTTGTGCTTCAAGGTTGGAGATACTAGTCCTTGTCTCTTTTTGGAATTGTTGGGTACTAGTGGCTAGGGATTTGACAATGTCTTCAAGAGTCATTTCGGAGTTACTTGGTTGAGATTGAGGAGGTTGTTGATGATTATGTGGAGGGTGCGGTTTGGTTTGATAGTGTGGTTGTTGATGTTGGTAATGAGGTTGTGGTGGTGGATAGGATGGTCTAACCAATGCATTTTGAGGCAATGGTCTTGGGTTGTAGCTCATGTTGGGATTTGGCTTCCAAATTGAATTAAATGTATTTTGTTAACCGGATGGTTTGTTGTGGTAGTTTTGGAACTCTCCCGTGGCATTCACATGCTCCGCATCGTCTTGAAGGATGGGACACATATCTGTAGGATGTCCCATTGTTGCACATATTCCACAAACCATCCCTTGTGGAGTTTGTCCCATGGCTAGCTTTTGGACAACGGAGGTTAGATCTTTGATTTGAGACTCAAGATTTGATGTTCCCACTTCATTGACTTTGTGTTGCGTGTCTCTCTTCATGTTTTGGCGCGGGCCAAAATGTTGAGAATTCGCGGCTATGGTGTTGAAAAGTTGTCATGTTTGTTGTGGAGTTTTACTAAAGACATCACCACCACTTGAGGCATCAACTAGTCTTCTCTCCATTGGCAACAATCCCTCATAGAAGTGTTGAATGAGGAGTTGTTCCAGAATTTGGTGTTGTGGGCAACTATAGCACAAGTTGTTGAACCTCTCCCAATAATCATGAAAAGTCTCATTTTGACTTTGGCGGATTCCACAAATCTCATTTCTAAGACTTGAGACTCTTCAAGCGAGATAGAACTTATCAAGGAAAGCTCTTGCCATGTCGGTCCATGAGTTGATCGACCCCGGTGGAAGATAGAATAACCAATCTTTTGCTCTATCGGCCAATGAAAAGGGGAATGCCCTTAGCTTGATTTGGTCATCGGTTGACCCTTGTGGCTTCATACTAGTGCAAATGATGTGGAACATCTTCAAATGCTTATGAGGGTCTTCATTCTCCAATCCATGAAAAGTTGGTAGGTGATGGACTAAACTTGACTTCAACTCCGAGCCTCCTTCCAAAACCGGGTAATTGGTATCGGTTGGAGTTTGTGTAGCATCGGTCTCCATCATTTGCCTCAAAGTTCTTTCGGGAACTTCTCCTCCATCCGCCATTGCAATTGGTTCAGTGATGGGTGGATTTTGTTGTAGGGGTGGTGTTTTGGGAATTTCTTGGCGAAGGTCGGGACTAGAATCGAGTTCTATATCAATTAACGAACCGGTTTCAACCTCCGGGTCCCCGTGGGGGTTAGAAGTTTGACCACATTAAACTCGTTTTTCCTTCACCAAACGCCTTGCTTCTTTTTGGATTTATGGGTTGTAAATCAAGTCACCTGTATGATGAGATCTAGGCATAGAGAAACAAATTGATTAAAAATAAACCAATCCCAGGAAACGGCGCCAAAAATTTGGTGGTTGTCGAGGCCAATAAAGTTTATAACCTAATTATTATACACTAAAATAGTGTATAGTGTTAAAGGGATCTAATCCACAGAGATTGGTCCAATTTTATAACTCTATGAGAAATCTCTTTCTAAAAATACTTGTAAAATGACAATCAATTAAAAATGGGGGGTTTAGTCTTTTGAAATACTTGAAATAAACTAGAATTAAAATAAGAATTAAATAAACAATTTCAACAAAAATAGGAGTTTGATGTAAAATCAATAATAGAAGGATGGTTGACTTAAGGATTCCTCACTTTGACTTTTGATGAACATATGATTAGAATCCAATGGTGCAATACTTGATTTTAATCCTTAATTTGGCTACAGTAATCCAAGAATCTTGAGATTACCTACACTTTTCTTAGTTGTTAAAATGGTTAGAGAAGCTCATAACAATTTCCTTAGTCAAAGTCACAATTCCCATTAAGCATGTAATTAGTGAAAGTCAACTACCATTAAGAGCCAAAAAGTCACCAAATCCGAGAGGGGTCAAATGCTTTCACCACTCTTTTGGAGGAAATGTTTTTAAGATTGTGTGAAGCAAAAACAACATAAAAATCATTTGTTGCTTGCTAATTTGAGGATCTGTAACACCCCGTTTATTTAAATAACATAATAAATGTAAGTCCCGGACTAAATTGTGAAGAATTTTAGAAGTTGGAGGTTAAAAGTGTATGTTCCAGATTGGTTTTGTTAGATTGTGTTAAAAGGGACTAATTGATAAATTCTGAATTTTATTTGAAAGGAAATTCCGAAACTGGGGTAGAAAAGCTAAATTAGGGCCTTGGGTTGAAAAGATGTTTATAGGGAGGGACCATTATTGCCAATATGGAATGAAGATTGTTGGTAGCGGGTATATAACTGTTCCATCGCTCAATACCCTAACCCTAGAGAGTGTTATACTCAGCCGCCGAGTTCACTACTCTCGTGCCCACCTCCAACCATTACCCGCCTCCTTCACGTTTTTCCGGCCAGACAAAGACCCGGTGGCCAACAATGCCCATGCCGTCGGCAAGAGCCACACTCCAGCATGTCGCCATCCCGCTGCCGACACAAACCAAGAGCGGATGTCATCTCCTTCTTCCTCCTGTTTCCGCCGCTCTCAACAATCGGTGGGGTCGCATTGAGCCTCTACGTCTCCTCCTGCCGCTGCTCAGTCACTGTTGATCATCCCGAGCGGCTGTTGCGGCTGGTGCTCCTTTCCGGCTGCCTTGCACCATTTCGAGCGGTGGATGTGGTCGGAGTACACCTCTAGATCGAACTGGAGACGTTTTGGGTTATGTGGACGCTGTTGCTGAGTTGGGACACAAGGAAACTCGCCACCACCGTATGGTGGTGGCTGTCATCGAAAATCCTCCGGTAATCGCAGCTGTTGTAGTCGCCTCGTGTCACCACCGCCACTGTACGCCACCATGTAGGTGACTGGAGTTCTTTTGCAGCAGAAAACATATGTGTGGGTGTGTTTATTGCAGTTAAGTGGTGTTTGGGTGTTGTTTAGCCGGGATTCTCGAAGAATAGCCACAACCACCACCTTAAGGTGGTGGCTGCCGCCAAGCACCGCCGCCGGCCACCATGGGGTGGATGTGTATGTGTATTAGTTAGTGTGTGCATTAGTTAGTGTGTGTATTTTGGATAAAAGCCTTTTAATTGTAATTAGCAAATTGAATAATGAAAAGAATCATAACCACCACCGTAAGGTGGTGGCCGCCGCCTCGAACCGCCATTGACCACCACTACCCGAGGTGGTAGTGGGTGGTGCCCTGCTATCAAACCTTAATGGGCTTATAGATTGGTTTTGGGCCTTTTGGGCCATGTTTGGGTGGAAAACCCTAATTGTGAGTTTTGGGCCTTAGACTAATTGGGCCACTTGTGGGCCATTAGGATTGGATTGTGAATTAAGCCCAAACTATTCCATGCCATTTATCTAGTAGATTAAAGGACTTAATGGATTAAGTCCTTAATGGGCTAATTGAGAAAATACTAAAATATGAGAGATTATCAGCACACGCGAGAATTATTTAATAACTGAATATTAAATAATAATCATTGGCAGAAATTAATCTAAGCAATAATGGACTTAATGGATTAAGTCCCTAGTGTGTTAAGTCCTTAGTGGGTTAAGTAAGAAACAATTAACCCTAGTTATCATTTGATGTGAAACCCTAATTTCACTTGGGCTTTGTGTTGGGCCATCCGAGAATAATCAAATGGACTAGAGTAATTAGTTGGGCTTTAGGGTAAGGCCCATATGAAGGATTGGGCCTAATTTGGAAAATTGGGCCATAGATGGGCCATAGTTGGGGCCTAGATGGTTGTATGATATTGGGCCCTAGAATGATACATGTTGGACTAGACTGATCAATTGGGCCTTAAGGGAAGTCCATGTAGAGGTTTGGGCCCAATTTGGAAAATTGGGCCATATGTTGGACTTTGATCCCTAGTTGACTTTGGGCCTATGGATTGGGCCTTAGGCTTGGGTAAGCCAAGCTAGGGGTAGTGTAGTAATTATCCAAAGCATGTATTTTTAGTTATGTGTTAGAACCGAATTATTAATTGGGTGTTATTTGGTGTTGACAGTTCGGGAATCTGTCAGCCAGCAGCTGGGGTGGAGTCTGCGGGACTTCAGCAGTGTGAGGTGAGTTTCCTTCCAGTAGGAACGGTTCTACGGCCACAACGTCGGCCCGTTTAGTTAGCAGTAGTTCCGGACTTCAGTCTGATGCAGTAGTTCAGTATGCTTGGTGTCTTTGTGATACAAACATGGTATGAGTTATGTGTTCTGGACTATGCTCTGATGCAGTATGCAGTGTATGTGTTTATATTATATGTTATGATTATGTTATGCTATCTTCAGTTAGTTCTGGACGTCGGTCCGATGCAGTAGTTAGAGTGCTTGATGTCTTTGTGATTCAAGCATGTTTTGTGTTATGTGTTCCGGACTCAGTTCCGATGCAGTATGCAGTATATGCATTCATGCTAGTTGATATGTTTATGCTATTTTATGTTCAGTCAGTTCCGGACTTCGGTCTGATGCAGGGGACAAGGTCCTAATCAGTTCCGGACTTCGGTCCGATGCAGTTACTTTTGGAATTCGGTCCGATGGAGAGGGCAAGGCCCTAGTTAGTTCCGGACTCCGGTCCGATGCAGTTTCCGGACTTCGGTCTGATGCAGTGGGCAAGGCGCAGTAGATGCTTTATATGTTATTGTATGGTATGTGGTAGTTTGGGGGAGCTCACTAAGCCTCGTGCTTACAGTTTTCATTTTGGTTTCAGGTACTCAGTTTTCAAAAGAGGAGCTCGGGAAGATTGCAGTGCACACACCATTTGTTCAGCCCGGGATGTTTATACTCTGATATATTTGACAGTTGTTAAGATATTTTGAGATACATTCTTTATGATTCGTATATGACGATTGATGAATATGGTTTTATTACTATTTTAAAACGAAATTTTCAGACTGTATTTTTGGGATGTTTCAGGATCATTTACTTAATCAAGAAATTAGCCAACTAATCACCACAAACACATTTAATCTCATTAATAAAAACATACTAGTGGTGATAATATGATAAAAAAACAAAACATTTCCGTAAAGATTTATGAACAAGTTCATGGATTCTTCAACATTCAACAAAAATTCAAAGGATTCAACAAAAAGTCAACCAAGATTAGTTTAGCCAAGCATGGCTAAACTCAAAGAAACAAAGTTAGAGAAGATTGTACCAAGCATTAAGCAAGAATCAAGAGGTAAAAAGATGATGTTCTTGAGGTGTTCTTTGCCTTCAAAAGTCTTCAAAACTCCAGAGAAAATCTCCAAAAATCGGATGTTCAAGAGTATGCAAAAGATAGGCACCAACCTTCCCCATATAGCTTAAAACATGAATTCCCGGAAATGCCCCTACAGGGCCTAGCGCGACCCGCGTGCTACTGTGTGGGTAGGTTGCGCGGGTGGTGCCTGACATGGGCTTCTTTAGGTTTTTGGGCCTCCAAAGCATATCCCACTAGCCCAGATCGAGTCCAATCACCTCCTAGCCCATTTTCTTCAAGTTTTTGTTCATTTTATGCCAAAATTGACCTCTCCAAATCCTCCAAAGCTCGTGCACTCGCCCGATTAACAATCTATGCACGCTTGAATAAACTATCGCATCTTGCAAATTTAAAGTTTATTTCTCTCCAAGCCTTCAAATAATCATCAAGCTCGCTCTATGCATCATCTCCACAATCACCAAGCCTAACATCCTTTTTGTCTACCAAATCCCATCACTTTCCATATGTCCCGAACACTCCCGCTCCGCTAGACCCAAAAACCTTGGGTGATCCTTGGCCATAAAATCTCATTCAACCCTCTATTCTTGATGATTCTAAGCTCAAAACATGTTAATCCTAGTGTACAACGAGTTAGAACAAGATTACCTACGTTCTAGGAGCTTGAATGGTCGTTTTTGGCCAAGAACAGTAGTGTGTGTTCTTGGTGCTCTTGGTGAAACTTGAAGTTCTACAAATGGAATGATTTCACGGATGAAATCATGTAAGTTCACTAGTTCATGTAAGATATCAACTAGTTATGACAATAAACTTACGAGTTTTGAAGATCGGGGACGAAGTTCGGGATGGTAATTGAGAGGATTTCAGCCAAAGACGTGAAAGAATGGAACAAATGACCACCTTTTCATCATATAAGATGGAGTATACGGCCCGCATGGAGTTTATGGCCATAAACTCTCATGTGGTGGCCGTGAACTCCTTGTAAAAGTGTTTAAGGTCGTTTCTTTGAACTATAACTGTTGGATATAGTGTCTAAGACGATAACTATATTTGGTATGTACTTGACCCGACCCAGCATGGTCCATTTGGGTTGCATGGCATTGCTATACTTGGATAGACTAAATGAGAGAATATGGAACTTATGATTATTAATATATTATAAGTTCTACTATATTAATAATAGTATTATTTAATTATTATTTGATCAAGTATTAATCTAGTATTAATTTGGTGATCGAAGTGAGACTAATTAAATATATAGGGTTGATTATAACAATCATCAATTCTTTTATGGTGGATTAATGATCCATGGTTTATAGGTTATGGATGTAACCACTTGGAGCTCCATGGATAGTCCATGGGAGTTACAAACCCATGGGTCATCAGACATGAAGAGTCATGACAATTATGGGTCTTCTTAATGAAACCCTAATTATGACACCACTATAAAAGGAACCCTTTGGCTAGCAAAATCGGGACCTAGTGTTACTAGAGAGGGCATAACCGATTTTGAGTGCTAGAAGTATTCTCTCAAGTTATTCCAAGTGTTGTGGTATTGTGTGAAGCATTTGAGGCACAACATTTGGGGTGCTAGGCTTACAAAGTCTTGAAGGAATCCAAGCAACATCAAGGTATGTACTTCTATTAGTTTTATATTTTATTTATTCCCCATGCCATGCTAGTTAGGAAATAACCTTGAAATTTTTTTTTGCATGTATATAGGGAAAACATAGATTCAAGGTTATTAGGGTTGCATGTACACTTAGGAAGTTTAGAATGCTCAAAACCCATCAGTGGTATCAGAGCCTAGGATTGTTTTCTGTATACTTGATGCAAAACTCCTTGAAAATCGAAAATTCTACTCACTGTCGACTGGACTCGCCGAGTTCATGGGGAGGACTCGCCGTGTCCATGAACAAATTCATCCTACTCGTCGAGTAGGATCATGCACTCGACGAGTAGGTGCGTGTTGGGCAGTCTTTTCGTGTTTTGTTGCTGGAAATGGATTAAAATCATTATCCCAATCTGTTTTGGACTTGTAAAATCTGTTTTTCAGAATGATAATGAATATGTTAACCCGTTTTACATGACTTTTATTAATTTTCAAGTATTGTATATGTTTATATGATTTCTTGAAATTTCTTGACATGAATTTGTGTTCTTATGAGTTTTTAGAAGATCATAGGAATGATGTGTAACCTCCATGTATGTTTAATTCATGATCTTAATGACAATGATGGTGTTCATAACTTGTCCTCAAGTTATGGATAACCAAAAGTCACTTCTTTTAATTGTGATTAAAGAACTAAATAGGTTTCATAAAATGAAGAGTCTTCATTTTTATGAACCATTAAAACTAATAAGTTACAAATTAAAGAGACATGGAATAGTTTTAATTCTTGCCCTCAATTTTTGGAATTTGAAAAGGATTACACTTTAATACTTTAATTCCAAATTAAACCTTAGATTTTTAAAAATTTTAAAAATCAACACTTATATTATTATTATAATTTTATTATATAGATATGTATAAGAATATGTCATTCTTACCGTTAGTAGGCCTCATTCACGAAGCCGGTCTATAAGGGGGTATAAGGTTGTTGCCTATAAAATGGTGACTTAATGGGTGTCCACTCTCACCCACCGCTTGCTTGATCGGTGCAGGGTCATTAGCCGAACGGGTAGGATACAAATTTAAATTCTCATTAAAAGTATAATGAATTATAAAGTAACTATACATTATAAATTCCCAATCTTAGTTACTTTTGGAAAATGTGAATTTGGTGCTAGCCCATAAAATTACACTTTGTACCTTACCAAGTCGTTAGTGGAGTGTGTGTGGTTAACCGACACACTAACATGGACTAGTAACAGTGGAAAAGGGTAACTTGACTTTATTATAGATCGGTGGAGCTGTTGGGTTTTGAGCAATCTAACACTCCTAAGTGTACATGCAACCCTAAATACCTTGGATCTATGTTTTCTCTATTACACATGCAAATATCAACTTTCCAAGGTATTGTTCTATTCTAGCATACAAAACTTTGAATAACACAAGTTAGAATAACATACCTTTTCTTGGTGCTTGTCTTCATGAAGCTTGAGTGCCTAGTGCCCCATGTGTGACACCTCAAATGGTTCACACAAAACCATAAGCACTTGGAATAACTTAGAGAGAAATTAGAAGACTTCAAGAATTGGCTTGCCATCCATGCATATCATAGCCACCCGATTTTCCCAAGAAAGAGATCATTATATAGTGTGTTACAATTAGGGTAAACCCTAATTGTCATGGCTATCCATTTCCATGGATCCATGGGTTCAAATACACCATGGAGCATCCATGGAGCATCCAATAGGTTTTAGCCCAACTTGATAATCCATGGAGCATTAGCCCACTATATAAGTATGGATGATTTACACAATCAACCCATATATTTAATTAGACTTCTTTTGATCACATAATTAATTCTAAATTAATTATTGATCAATACTAATTAAATAATCTTATTAATATATTAGAACCTATAATATATTAATAAACCTTAAGTGTTATTTCTCTCATTTTAGTCTATCCAAGTGCATGATGCCATGCAACCCAAATGGACCATGCCGAGTCGGGTCAAGTCTTACCAATTATAGTTATGGACTTAGAAATTAATCCAAAACTCTCCCACTTGGATAAGTCTAAAAGTATTATTGCAAGTATGACTTCAGAACCCGACTAGCAATCGTAGATCTCAAAAGCTTCTGTCGATTTCTGACCTTGTCGATGAACTCTGACCTCTGTCAATGACTTGTCCATTAGATAAGTGATCATATATTCCTCCATTCTAGATATCATATGGACTAAGACATGGATTATAATGATTCTCTCTGTCCATTTGTTGTTTCCCGATTTCTGATTTATGACGACTGACTAATTGAACAAATCAAATCAGTCCAGGCCCGACCGAGCACTTACTTTTGTTATCACTAAATCATCGAGGGGCCCACAGATATCGCTTTTATCCCTTTGAGGGTAAAAGGGAAGGATAAACTTCGACTCATACGCTTGTACTGAATACTTGTTGAATCATACACAAAGGCACGTTTTATAGCATCGAGTTACCAATGCGTTTTCGTACAATCAATGTATAACCAACTCATAGGCAACAATTCATATCTCTAGGTTTGAAGAATATAAGATATTATCGTCTCATGATTCACTCGTGATCAAATCCATGAAGTGAATCCAAATGAGCGTGGGTTGAATCCAATACTCAGCCCTTATGAGTACTCATGAATGTTGTAGCAACTATTGCGTTGTCTAAATCACTTTAGACAAATCATACAAGCCAAATTCACGACAGTCTTGATTCATATCTACTTCCAACATATGAACGACTGTGGATGGTTTGAATAACTTGATCATTCAGGAGAATGACCTAGTTATTCCAGAAGTCAAAACATGCAAAGTGAAACACAAAATAAAACTAGTCCTATATGGCCTCAACACTTTGAGCGTAAATAAAACACCTTTTATCTAAGCACCATATTGATCACTCATTATTCATGTTTCGATTAATCAACTTAATACTTGAATTGAAACAGTAGTGATGCCTGTTGGATTAGTGTCTAAGTCCATAACTATTTTGGTATGTACTTGACCCGATTATGAGCATGGTCCTTTTGGGTTGCCTTCACCATAGCAATATGTAGGATGATTTAAGGAGAGAAAGGTTTGAATATGATTTATTAATATATTATGAGAATAATATATTAAAGGAGAAATCATATTGTTTAATTAATATTAGTCAAGAATTATTTGATAATTAATTTTGTGGCTAAAAGAGATTAATTAAACTTAGGGGACTGAAGTTGTAATTATAAGATAATTATAATTGGGCTATGGATCACCTAATAATATATACGTTGGACGAATTCTATGGGAAGCCCATTAGAAATCGTCCAAGGGATATGTTTAAGGAGTCCATGGGCTGCTTAGGGCCTAAGCAGTCAGATTAGGGTTTCCTAGTTGTAAACCCTAATAGCCTACATGTATATAAAGGGCCCCTATGCCCCAAAAACGTGGACAAGTCTTCCATTAGGGTTTCCAGCCGTTTTTGGTGCCTCCTCTCTCTTCCCTCTTCATCCAAGTTGCTAAGTGGTGTTTGTGACTCCATTAGAGGTGCAGCATTTGAGGCACTAAGCTTTCTAAGGCCAATCCAAGCAAGGAATTGACTGTTATTGCTATATAACAATCAAAGGTAATTCTATAAACCCTAATTCAGTTTGTAATTTGTTAGATCTGAGTTTATTAGTCTTGGATTCAAAGCATGTTCAATAGAGAAACCTAGATCCAAGCATTAGGGTTTGTATGAGCACATAGGATTGTTCTTATGCATAAAATCCATCAGTGGTATCAGAGCCTTGATTGGTTTCAGTTGTATGTGATGCTTAACTGCTTTATTTGCTGAAAAAAAACGATTTTTGGCCTCTGCCCGACCTGACTCGGCGAGTCAGTGGATGAACTCGGCGAGTCTGGCTGACTCGGCGAGTCCAGTCCCTGACTTGGCGAGTCCATGGGTCAGACAGAGGGATTTTCGGGTTTTGGCTGATGTTTTGACTTGGATTTGATGCTTAATTCGTTTTTTGAAGTTAAAATCCGATTTTTATCTTAAATTAATGATTATCCTTGCCAAAACAATAGATAATTTCAAATCTTTTAAATATTGGTTGTTTATATGATAAATATGGATTATTTCAAATTATTTGGTAATTATCTAGTGACTAAAATAAGATTAGGTCAAATATAGATAATTATGAAATTAATTGTTTAATTTGAATTATTTATTGTTTGATCCCTAATGTTTTGAAATGATTCAAAACTTGCCCTCAAGTTTTGGAATTTAAAAGTTGATCAAAAGTTTAATTTTGAAATGTTAAATTCTAAAACCCTAGTATTTTGAAAAGTTCAAATCACACCCTTATGGTTTTGTTAATTAATTAAAGTGTATAATTAAAAGTGATTTAATAAACCCATAAAGTTTTTGGTTTACATTTAATTAAATTAAAAGCATAATTTTACTAAATTAAACCACCTAGTATTTTAAAAGTGTAAAATACACCCTATACTATATGTAACATTAAAAGTCTAATATTATATATATGTATGAGTAAACAGTCAGTCTTACCGTTAGTAGGTCTCATTCACGAAGCTGGTCTATAAGGGGTGTTTAAGGAAATTGCCTATAAAATGGCGATTGAATGGGTATCCACTCTTACCCACCGCACTCTTGACTAGTGGAGGGTCGTTAGCCGAACGGGTAGGATAGGACAGAAACCTTCCATTATAAGTATAATGAAGTACAAAGTAACTAAATGCTTTTTCAAATTCCCAAATCATAGTTACTTTAGGCAAAATGTGAAATTGTATGCTAACCCATGGAATTACACTTCGTACCCTTGTCAAACGTTAGTGGAGCGTGTGTGGTTAACCGACACACTAATTTGGGGATGACATTGGTGGCGAAGGGTGGCTCGATGCTTATCATAGATCAATGGAGCGTGTGTGGCTAACCGGCACATTGATTAGGTGATTGTAGCATTGGGTGCACCACGTGATTCGTATGGTTATTCACACCTTGTTTGTGATCCTCGGCATCCCAGTCACAAATAGTAGGGCATAATCGAGATTAAACATGCCATTGAAAAGTTCAATGAATCTCAAAAGATCTAGGAATTTCAATTCATTTAAAACTTAAACTTTCTTTTCGTTTTTCATGGTGGAAATTGGTAAATCGTCGTTTACCTACCTTCAAATATTTTGCAACTAGATTACGGCATCCCTTTTCTAGGTTGTAGAATATTGTGTTGGATCCTAGCCTTAATAACTCATTTGGGTGTTTTATTAAGGACTCAATCAACTTAACTTGAATTTCTCCCGTTTTGTTGATGTCTAACCGTGGTATTCCCTAATCCCAAGGAAAAAGTGTTCCTAATGAAAGTGAAAGCTTGATTCAAAGTGAGAGATCAATGTGGACTAGCTTAATTTCACTTCCTCCTCTTCCTCCCGTTGTTCTCCCTAGCCCTAAGGATCGAAGACTTGAAAGGTTCATGATCACCGAATCCCTATTGGAAATGGAACATCAAGATGGCAAACCCGTGTGTGCTCACATCCTAGGGATGAAATCACACATTGATAGGTTGATCATGTTGGGTACGTCTATCTCAAATAAGTTGGTTGTGGACTAGGTTCTTCAGTCACTCCCTGAATCATATGATAAGTTCATTAGAGAGTATCATATGATGAAACTTGACGCAGCCCTCATTGACTTGACTTATATGCTTATTGCTGCTGAATCAGAAATGATTTGGCAAAGTAATGGAGCATATTTGTCCAATAAGTCAACCAACCATGCTTTCGTGGACAATCTAGGAGAATCCACCTGTTCCTGCTGCCAAGGAAAGGGGAAATGGATACGAAGCTGCCCGAAGGACCTGAAGAATCTAAGAGATGGGAGAGTCGATAAGTATGGCTCTACTTCAGGTATAAAATCCACTATCTAACTCCATTTAAATTCCTATTCTGTATTCATAATGTGATAAGATTACATTTGCATGTTTTGCAGGATTAGAGAAAAGAGAGGAAGTTTGATGGAAGAGCAAGATGAGTCTGATCACGAAGAAATGGATTTCGATCGCATGAATTCGAAGATCAGATTTTGAGCTTAGGAAGTTGTGATAGATTTGTTAGGAGTATATGATTACATAGTTTTTCATTTGAATTTTGCATTGTAAGGACATGTTTTCCGCTGTTTTATGAATAAAATAAATTTTGGTTTTTATCTTATTTGTTTAATCCTTGCAATGAAATATATGAAAAATTGTTGCTTGTGTACTTCTATTATTAGCAAAATGGATTTGATTCTTAATTATGTGATTTGTGGAAATGTCAAAAGTTTACCAAATAGGGAGAGTTTTTCATCGCCCAAGTTTCAAATGGATAGAAACTTGGAATCATGCAATATGTATTGTATGATGAATGAAAAACTTTCACATTTGGGAAACTTAAACTAATTCTTTGGCAAAGTGTCTATTGAAGGACAAGGAGATCAAGTACACAAGGTTGTGCGTTGATCAAGTCCACCACAAGAGTGACAAAGATATTCGTTTAGTAAATATGATTATATTTATAAGATTAAGTGTAATTCTGAGTTGATTGAAAAAGTTTCAATGAATAGCAGAACGAATAAAGAAGAATCAAGTAGGCAGAAAGATAAAAGTTTCTCTTTTCTAAGAAGAAGGGAGAGTACATTTTATTGTGTTTTATGATAAGTCTTAAAGATTAAGAACCATGTCTCAATTGATCCTCTAAGTGAGTCTTAGTGCAATTGCATGTCTAAGAAGAGGAATCGAGAATTGTAGAAATGGTTAAAATCAATAAGTCAATCATGCTTCGTTCCAATATCAAGTCTTAAAGTCAAGATTGTGACAATGAGTGAAAAGTCTTAAGTAGGTTTATAACACTCATCAAATGTGGAACTTGGAAAAGTTTTCTTTTTCTTACACATTTGAAATTGGTAAGTTGTGTTGGATAGGAAAAAGACCAACTAGGACCAATTATGTGAAGTGTTTTGTCTTGATAAGAACTACACTAAATCTTGAACATTTGCTTTGTCAAGAAATGTTTCTCGACAAGAGAATCTAATATGTCAAGGAGTCAGTGGGAGTTTTAATGTTTTTGAAAAGGTTTCGAAAACAAATCAAGAATAAACCTTGTCGATCATCACTAGCACACGACTTGAGGTTTACAACCTATCGTGCTGACATTATTTTGTTTCTGTGCCATTCCAATTGAATTAATTGTGTATGTGAGTTCTCATTTGAATGCATACTAGAGCCTTAGTTGATGGAAAGTACATTGATATGTAAGGACAAGTTACTAAACTACTTGGAAGACATGGTGGGCACTCGTGTTACCATAGGGCAAGAAATCAAGATTAAGAAAGTTCAGTCCATATGAGTTTGGATTTGTGGCAAACCTTGGTTTTGGAAAATTCACATGGATAGGAACTCATACACCATAAAATCTAAGTGTCATAAGATTCCCTCCTTCATGAAAATGACTGTGAGGAAATGCTTTCACTAAAAGGGATTTTAAGAGGATAGCGGTTGTGAAAATTGTATTCTCAAAATTCGATTATGATTACGGCATCCCTTTGCATAGTTCGAATTATGAGATTTGGCAATTAGTTTCAACATTTGGAACATAGTAACATAAGTTCTGAATTGTTTAAACACACATATGAGCTATCTAAGACAAAGGTGTATAAGTTTAAGAAGCTTAGATAAAGGCTTATCGAAGCATCTGGTATTAGAAATATGAATTTCAGAAATTCAATAGGCATTGTTTTCTGGAAGTTCATTTGTTTTCTGAATACATGTCAAAGCTAGTGGGAGCATAAGTGTTATCATAATAGTGGGAGCATAAGTGTTATGCTTGTATGATTATTATGGCGAGTATTGCAAGTTAGCAATATTAATTATAGAAAAACAAAGATTCAATTTCCAAAGTTGCATGGGTTGAAAAGTTGTTTTAATATAATTAAGGGAGAGAATACTATACTTTGTTTCAAAATCTAAAGCTTAGATTAAGAAATTTTAATAGTTTCAGTCAAAGGATACATTGTGAGTTCTTAAAATTCGATTATGATTACGACATCCCTCTTCATAGTTCGAATTATGAGAACATGACACATAAAATATTATGGCAAAAGATTGGTAAAGTATCATATCTTTATGTGAGACATTATGCATCGTGTCCCATATACTTCGGGTATAGGATCGATTGCAAATGCTATAATAATTTACCATTCTAAAATTTTTCAAATGTTTAGCGCATTAAGAGGGAAAAAGGACTAGAATGGATTTTGACTAAAATTATTAAACAACTATCAAAGGACGATCCAAAGTTCGCTGAGGATTGGTCGCTTGTGAAGTATGGTATTGGATGGACCAAATCGACATTATTATGAATAGATAAGATTCTATTAAGAATGAGTTGTCATATGGCAAATGTGGAAATGTTTCCATATTGGGAGTTGGATATTAAGAATCTATGTCTAGATTAGAAACTTTTATGCAAGAAGGATGTTCAAAGGAATGTACTTTGAATGTGAGACTTCACGTCTATAGAATTGTCTTGTAACAAATTCTAAGTAAGTACTTTGTAATTTCATTAGCCAAGTCTTGGTGACTTTTGTGCTATGACTTTACGAAAGCATCATTGCGTAAAATGTTAGAATCTAGCATATCCTAGTAGTGGAAGAACCTTGTGTTCTTACACTAATAATGGGGATTGAGGAATTGTGAAATGAGAATCATTGGAAAAGTTTTCAATTGTTCTATTTCACAAAGCATGGACCATAAGAAACAAAGTGTGCATGCTTAGAGCATGGGACAGTTGTCGTTGTAATTCAAGTAATAAGTTGATTATCTAAAACAGTAAACGATAATAATGAGTAATCAATATGGTGGATAAATAGAAGTGTTTTATTTACTCTCACAAGTTTGAGGCCATATAGGATTAAGTATTATTGTTATGTTTCAATTTTCATGTTTTGACTTCTAGAATAACTAGGTTATTCAAACATCCACAGTCGGTCATACGTTGGGAGTAGGTATGAATAAAGACTGTCATGAATCTGTCTGTAGATTGTCTGAATTGTTTAGACATGGCACAAGTTTGCCGCTGAGTTCATGAGTGCTTTGATAAGATTAGAGTATTGGATTAAACCCACGCTCACTTGGATCACTTCATGGATTTATCACGAGTGATTAGTGAGACGATAATATTGTATATTCTTGAAACCGAGACGTGTGAGTTGTTATTTGTTGGTCAGTTACACATTGATAATAAGTAAACGCACCAGTAACTTGGTGTTATAAAACTTATTGTTGTGTGTGATTCGATCAGTAAATGCAAGCGAGCATTTGAGTCGAAGTTTATCCATTCCTTTTTCCCAAAGTGGGATAAAAGGGATATCTGTGGGCCTCTCGATGATTTAGTGATGACACCTAAGCGCTTGGCCAAGCCGGGACTAAGTTGATGTGTTCAATTGTAGTCTGTTATTAGTCGTCATAAATCAGAAGTCGGGAAATAGTATAGAGAGAATGTTTGAAATTCATGTGTTTTGTCTATATGATATCTTGAGAATGGAGGAATATATAATCCCTTATCTAGAGGACACGCTATCTGAAAAGATCAGAGTTGACAGCGGCTTTTGAAAGCTACGATTGCTGATCAGGTTCTGAAGTCATACGGAAAATAGTTATTAGACTTATCCAAGTGGGAGACTGTTGGATTAGTGTCTAAGTCCATAACTATTTTGGTATGTACTTGACCCGATTATGAGCATGGTCCTTTTGGGTTGCCTTCACCATAGCAATATGTAGGATGATTTAAGGAGAGAAAGGTTTAAATATGATTTATTAATATATTATGAGAATAATATATTAAAGGAGAAATCATATTGTTTAATTAATATTAGTCAAGATTTATTTGATAATTAATTTTGTGGCTAAAAGATATTAATTAAACTTAGGGGACTGAAGTTGTAATTATAAGATAATTATAATTGGGCTATGGATCACTTAATAATATATAGGTTGGACGAATTCTATGGGAAGCCCATTAGAAATCGTCCAAGGGATATGTTTAAGGAGTCCATGGGCTGCTTAGGGCCTAAGCAGTCAGATTAGGGTTTCCTAGTTGTAAACCCTAATAGCCTACATGTATATAAAGGGCCCCTATGCCCCAAAAACGTGGACAAGTCTTCCATTAGGGTTTCCAGCTGTTTTTGGTGCCTCCTCTCTCTTCCCTCTTCATCCAAGTTGCTAAGTGGTGTTTGTGACTCCATTAGAGGTGCAGCATTTGAGGCACTAAGCTTTCTAAGGCCAATCCAAGCAAGGAATTGATTGTTATTGCTATATAACAATCAAAGGTAATTCTATAAACCCTAATTCAGTTTGTAATTTGTTAGATCTGAGTTCATTAGTCTTGGATTCAAAGCATGTTCAATAGAGAAACCTAGATCCAAGCATTAGGGTTTGTATGAGCACATAGGATTGTTCTTATGCATAAAATCCATCAATGCCATGCTCCAAGCATGCATACTATGTTTCTCTAAACAATGGCTATGCGATATCAATTGAACATGACTTCAATGATACTCATTTCACAATCCCAATCCTTATTGTAAATGTAAGAATACCAAGTTCTTGTCATTTACCGTAATTTGTCCAATGATCCTCTTGTAATGATATTCACACAAGTCACAAAGACCTGGCAACAAACATTACAAAGTATTCCAATGGAAAGCAATTCCATGGAGATGAAGTCTCAAAATAAAAGTACATTCCTTTGAATATCCTTCTTTGCATTAATTTCATTAATCTTACATAGATTCAAAGAATAACTTCCACCTATGGAAAAAATTCCATATTCCCATCTTGACCATCACTTTTGAACAAGAGTTGCCTCTTTCCAAAATATGTCAATACAATCGTTACTCTATACTTCCAATTGTCCATGACTAACCAAACTTTGGAAAACCCCAAATTGTTCTCGACAATTGCTTAATCATCTTAGTCATATCCAGTTCTAATCCCTTTTCCCTTATTAACGCCCTAAGCAGTAGGAAAATTTAGAATGGATGAATATTATAACACATGCAATCGATCCTATATCCGAAGCATATGGGATACGATTCATGCTATAAAATTTTTATTTGCCATGTTCTCATAATTCCAACTATGAAGAGGGATGCCGTAATCATAAACGAATTTTGAGAAAGCAACATATATAGAAATTCCTTATGTTGAACCATTCCAACATAACATTCATATATATTCTTGACTAAAGCAGATTGAAATCTCAATCTAAGCTTGTAGAATTGGAATGAAGTATAAATTTCTCTCCCTTAATTATAGTAAAACAAATTTTCCAAAGCGAGTTGAAACTTTTGTTTTCTATAATTAACATTACTAACTTGCAACATAATCATCATGCTCCCACTAGCATAATGATTATTATCTAACTAGCATAACACTTTATGCTCCCACTAGCTTTGACATGTACCTAGAAATCAGTCAGATTTCTGATACTAGATTGCATTGATAAGACTTTATCAAATCATACACCTGGAGTCTAAACCTTTCCTTAGATATCTCACATGTGAGTCTAAACCTTTGCCATTCTTATTAGTTAGTGTGCCGGTTAACCACGCACGCTCCACTAACGACATGAGAATGCAAACTTCACACTTGCTATCCACTTAAATCTACTTAGTGAAAGAGTTTCCTCATTATCATTTTCATGAATCAGAGAGAAACCTTATCACACTTAGATTTTGATGGTGTGTGTGTTCCTATCCATGTGAATTTGACATACCCATAATCAAACGACAAGGTTAATGACAAATCCAAATTCATATGGACTGAACTTTTGCAGTCTTAATTTCTTCCATGTTGTTATGCAACCAGTTGAGAACTCTCAGAACTCCAATGCAAAACCAACTTTAACTGGAATGGGCACAGAATATGTCAACACGATAGGTTACAAACCTCAAGTCGTGGTCTAGTGATTAACAAAACTCTTGATTAGTTCTTGAATCTATCTTAAGATCCTTTTAAGACTCCCATTGACCTCTTGACATATAAGATTCTCTTTGTCAAGAACCATTCCATGACAAAAACGAATATTCAAGAGTTAGTGTAGATTCTTATCAAGTTAAACACTTCTCACAATTGGTCTAAGTTGGTCTTTGTTTTATCCAAAACATCACAACTTACCAATTTCAAATGTACAAGAGTAAGAACACATTTTACTCTACATTTAACAAGTGTTTTAAACCTTTCTTAAGATTATGTCACTCAAGGCTTAATCTTGGAGTATGACTCTAAGATTTAATCTTGGAACGAAGTATAATTTATCTTTTGATCTAACCATTTCAGCAATTCATGATTCCTCTCCTTAACCAAACAAAATGAACTAAGGTGTCCTTAGAGGATCAATTGTGGCATGGTTTCATAATCACTAAGATAATCATAAAGCAAGATACTCAAGTACTCTCCCATCTCTTCAGATTAGAGAAGATTTTATCGTTCTGCCTTATTTGTTTCTTCTTACTCATTATGTATATCATTGAAACTTCTCTAATGATCCATAACTATACTTAAACTTGTAAGTATAACCATATTTACTAAACTTTAGTAAATCATAATCAATAATCTTATCAAATTTGTGGTGGACCTGATCAGCGCACACCCAAGTGTATCCGATCCCTTTTTTCCTTCACTTGATTCACATGTACATGTGAACAAGGAATTAGACTTAATTTCCTAAATATATAAAAAAATTCTCATGATCATACAATACAAGTTGCATGATTCCAAGTTTCTATCCAACTGAAACTTGGGTGATAAGAACCTTTCCTTATTTGGTAAATTATGACACTTCCACTAATCAACGAATCAAATCCATTTACCCATATTGCTTTTCAATGGAAACATATAATCAACAATTTTTCACAACCATTTTAAGGATACTTAAAATAAATAAAATCAAAACCATTTTTCTTTTATTTTAAAACTTTGCGGAAACATTTATCCTTACAATCCATATGGAAAACTTGTTGTTATCTATTCCTAAGCAATATAGCATAACTCTTAAGTAACAACTCAAAATTCTGATCACCAAACCATGCGATCGAAATCCATCTTCGCGATCAAAATCAACATATACTTCCTTTAAGTTTCTTCACTTTTTCTTTGATTCTTAAAACATCAACATGTGACCTCATCACATTATGCAATAAGAATCTCAGAATAGAAACTTAATAGAGTTAGACAATGGGCTTTACCTGAAGTAGAGTCAAAACTATTCACTTTACCATCCTTTAGATGTTTCAGGTAAATTTAGCAGCTTCGCAACCAATGTCTTTCCTTTGGCAACAGAATCATATGGACTCTTTGGAAACGGTACATGGGACTATCACACCCAAGTCTATCCGATCCCTTTCCATTGGGAAGAGAAAGTTTTTCCTGGACCTCCTATGTCACCATTTTCAATGTCCAAATAGGTTTGGAAAGTAGATCTTCCAATCCAATTTGCTTTACTAATGCTCCAAATCACTGCTGATTTAGCATCATCAAGCAAATAGGTAAGATCATTAACGGTCTTGTCGCGACCTATCGTCAGGGAGTGACTGAAGAACCAAGTCAGCAGCCAGCTACCTCGAGACTTCGACACCCGACTCTCCCGACTTGTCAATATGTGGCTTAATCCCCAAGATCTAAGCACATATAGACTTTGCTTGCCAATAGGGATTGAGTGACTTAGAACTTATCAAGTCTTAAAACTTGTAGGATAGGGAGATTTATTGGAGGAGGTGGATGAAGTGAAGTATGATTTCTAGTTCCACAAATGCCCAACAAAGGGATTGATCTTTCACCTTGATTGCCATTTGGGATATCATCTTCATTAGGAAGCTTGTTCCTAAAGATTTGGGAAGACCATAGATGTCTAAACTAGACATCTATAATCGGAGAAATTCAAGTTAGTTGATTTAAGGTCCTTAATATAACACCCAATATGAAATATTAAGGCTAGGACCCAACAACCTATTTATAACTGGAAGTGGGATGCCGTAATCCAAATTTTAAAATAGTTGAAGGTAGGTAAATGACGATTTATCAATTTCCACCATGAAAACGAAATATTTTATTATTAGGTTTTATTGGTTTTGAAACTCCTAGATCTTTTGAGATACATTGAACTTTTCAATGGCATGTTTGAATCTCGATTGTGCCCTCTCAAATTTGTGACTGGGATGCCGAGGATCACAAACAAGGTGTGAATAACCATACAAATTGACTTGGTACCCTTAACAATATTACCTAATCGATTTGCCGGTTAACCACACACGCTCCACCGATCTATAATAAAGCCAAGTTACCCTTTGCCACTCTTACTAGTCCACGTTAGTGTGCCGGCTAACCACACATGCTCCACTAACGACTTGGTAAGGTACAAAGTGTAATTTTATGGGCTAGCACCTTTTCACATTTTCCTAAGTAACTAAGATTGGGAATTTATAAGTGTTTATTTACTTAGTATTTTTCATTATACTTTTAATGAAGGGAGAATTATAGTCCATTCCTACCCATTCGGCTGACGACCCTCAACCAGTCAAGGAAGCGGTGGGTGAGAGTGGACACCCATTAAACTGCCATTTTATAGGTAGTAACCTTATACCCCTTAAAGACCGGCTTCGTGAATGAGGCCTACTAACGGTAAGATTGATTTCCTCTTATACATATCTATATAATTAAAATTATAATAATAGTATAAGGGTTGAATTTTAAACCTTCTAAAATTTCAATGTTCAATTTGGAATTAAAGTATACATGAGGAGTAACTTTTCAAATTCCAAAACTTGAGGGAAAGTTTTGAAACTATTTCAAGACTCTTTAAATCATAATTTATGAGTTGAATGGTTCATTAAAATGAAGAGTCTTCATTTTAATGTAACCCCTTATTCTTTAAAAACACTTTAAAGAAGTGTCTCTTCAACATCCATAACTTGAGGACAAGTTATGGAGTCATTAAACTATTTAACGGAAAAAACTATTACATTTTATGTAACCTACAAAACTTTTATGAGTTTTTAAGATTCATAAACATGACTTTTCACATAACATGAAGACAAGTTACAAAAACATATTTTATGAACTTCTTTTAGACTAATATGGATTGAAAACAGCTAAAACATAATTTTTGTCATTATCAATCTAAACTAACTCATAAATCAAGGAAACATAAAATTCTTGAAAATTCATAACTTGAGGACAAGTTATGAACTCCATACAATTTTTCAACAAGATCATGAATTATATCACCAAACAATTTGCACACAATTCCTATGATCTAGCCAAACTCATAAGCATGATCATTCATAATCAACAATTTTCAAGAATAACATGAACACATATAAACTTGAAACTTTTATTATAGCATTGAAATTGGTTTAACATAATCATCACCACATTCAAAACAAGTTTTATAAGCCCAAAACAATCAAAGGTAATGACTCTAGACCAATTCCAACACAAAAACTTGAAAATATGCTGTCTAGGGGTCTAACTTGTCGAGTGCATGAACGAACTCGGCAAGTTGGATGCATTTTTCCTTGGACTCATCGAGTCCCTTTATGGACTCGGCGAGTCTGCTGGGCAGACAACACCAAAAGTCGATTTTTAAACAGTTTAAGCAAGTACAACAGGAAAACATGCCTAGGCTCTGATACCACTGTTGGGTTTTGACCAATCTAACACTCCTAAGTGTACATGCAACCCTAAATACCTTAGATCTATGTTTTCTCTAATATACATGCAAATATCAACTTTCCAAGGTATTGTTCTATTCTAGCATACAAAACTTTGAATAACACAAGTTAGAATAACATACCTTTTGTTGGCGCTTGTCTTCATGAAGCTTGAGTGCCTAGTGCCCCAAGTGTGACACCTCAAATGGTTCACACAACACCATAAGCACTTGGAATAACATAGAGAGAAATTAGAACACTTCAAGAATCGGCTTGCCCTCCATGCATATCATAGCCACCCGATTTTCCCAAGAAAGAGATCATTATATAGTGCGTTACAATTAGGGTAAACCCTAATTGTCATGGCTATCCATTTCCATGGATCCATGGGTTGAAATACACCATGGAGCAATCATGGAGCATCCAATGGGTTTTAGCCCAACTTGATAATCCATGGAGCATTAGCCCACTATATAAGTATGGATGATTTACACAATCCACCCATATATTTATTTAGTCTTCTTTTGATCACATAATTGATTCTAAATTAATTATTGATCAATACTAACTAAATAATCTTATTAATATATTAGAACCTATAATATATTAATAAACCTTAAGTGTTATTTCTCTTATTTTAGTCTGTCCAAGTGCATGATGCCATGCAACCCAAATGGACCATGCCGGGTCGGGTCAAGTCTTACCAATTATAGTGATGGACTTAGACATTAATCAAACAGGAGCGTCTGTGGTTAACCGGTACATTGATTAGGTAATATTGTTAAGGGTACCAAGTCAATTTGTATGGTTATTCACACCTTGTTTGTCATCCTCGGCATCCCAGTCACAAACTTGAGAGGGCACATTCGAGATTCAAACATGCCATTGAAATGTTCAATGTATCTCAAAAGATCTAGGAGTTTCAAAACCAATAAAACTTAATAATAAAATATTTCGTTCTTATGGTGGAAATTGGTAAATTGTCATTTACCTACCTTCAAATATTTTATAGTGTGGATTATGCCATCCCTCTTCCACCTATAAATAGTTTGTTGGATCCTAGCCTTAATATTTCATTTGGGTGACTTATTAAGGACTCTTATTCTAATGAGACTTATCTTCCTTTTATTCCAGATGTCTTCCAATAACACTGCTGGCTCAAACCCGACAGGCTCCTTTTCCCTAAGGAAGTTGTGTGGTAAGGTCATTTTTGATGGATCCAACATTAATGAGTGGATCAGAAACATCAGGATGATTACGCGCTATGAGGATAAAGAATATGTCCTTGACAGGGAGCTTAAGGTTGTTAATGAAGCCACTACTACTCCAGAAGAGATTGCGGAGTTCATTGCACATGAAAAGGATGCCACCAAGGTGTCCTGCATCATGATGGCCACAATGACTCCGGAACTCCAAATATCTTATGAAGATTTCTACCCCTATGAGATGCACTTAGATCTGATGGAAAGGTACCATCAGAGCGCGCGTCAAGAGAGGTACGGAATCATTTCCTCCATGATAACCGCAAGGATGAAGGATGGCGAACCCATCACCGGTCACTTGCAGAAGATGCAGTGGTTCGTTGACCGGTTGCTAAAGCTCAATGTTGACCTCCCTAAGGAATTGGCGATTGACATCATTCTCCATTCCTTACCTCCAAGTTATGATCAGTTTCGTATGACTTATCATATGAACAAGGAGGAAGTCACACTTAGAAAACTTCAAGGACTCCTAAGGACAGCTGGAAATGGCCTTAAGGGTAAAGCGGTGCTACTTCTACTCCTTTAACAGCCCCTGTTCTTGCAATTGGGCAAGGGAAGAGTAAGAAGAGGAAAATCCCTTCGTAGGGTACCAATGGTAAGACTCTTGATGGTTCCTCTTCAAGTGGGAGAAAGAAAGGTCCCATTACTCCTTCTTCAAACCCAAAGGAAGCACAGTGCTTCTATTGCCAGGATAAGGGACACTTCAAGCGAAGCTGCGCCAAGTATCTGCAAGATTTAAAGGATGGGAAGGTTAAGCCCACCCATGCAGGTATTTACACAATATTGTCTAACAACTCATCTAATGCTAATTCTCGGGTGCTTGATACAGGGTATGGTATTCACATTTGTACTGATTTGCAGGCACTAAGAAGAAGTGAGCAAGTGGAGCACGGGAAGATAAACTTAGTCATGGGCAACAGGAAAGCATCACCTATTACCAAGATAGGAGTTTATTCTTTATTTCTTAATAATGGGTTAATGTTACATTTGAATAATTATTGTTACTCGCCCGAAATGGCGAGAAATATTATTTCTTTCCATGGCTTGTACAAACAAGGTTTTACATTTTCATTTGATAATAAAAATGATGCTATTAATGTTTATTACAATGATGTATTTTACTTTAAAGCAATACCTTGTGATGGTGTATATGAAGTTGTGAATGTTGTAGACAATTTAGGAAATAATGTGTTGTATATTGATTCTTCTGATAGCTTGGATAAAGCATCCTTGTGGCATTGTCGTCTTGGACATGTTAACAAGAAGCGCATAGGACAACTCCAAAAGGCTGGAGTCTTGGAATCATTTGACCTCAAGTCAGATGATAGTTGCGAGTCTTGTTTACTTGGAAAAAGGACAAAGTCACCCTTCACAGGTACTTGTGATAGGGTGACGGTTTGTTGGACCTTGTACACACGGATGTGTGTGGGCCCTTCAGAGTTGCTATAAGGGATGCTAATCATTATTATGTGACTTTTACTGATGATTATAGTAGATATGGATATATTTACTTAATCAAGCATAAGTCAGAAACCTTTGAAAAGTTCAAAGAGTTTAAGCAGGAAGTTGAGAATCAATTGGGCAGGAACATCAAGATGCTCCGATCCGATCGGGGAGGAGAGTATCTTAGCATTGAGTTCATTGACTATTTTAAGGAATGTGGGATTATTTCACAATTGACACCTCCTAGGACACCACAGTTGAATGGTGTAGCTGAGAGGCGCAATCGAACCCCGTTGGATATGGTTCGTTCCATGATGAGTCGAGCTTCGTTACCAATCTCTTTCTAGGGATATGCCTTAGAGACTGCCGCCCATATCCTGCATCTAGTCCCTACTAAAAAGGTTGCCAAAACACCTCACGAGATGTGGACTGGGAAAGTGCCCAATTTGGACCACATCAAGATTTGGGGTTGTGAAGCTTTTGTGAGGTGTGAGACTCATGACAAGCTTGAGCCCCGAAGCGAGAGGTGTATTTTCATCGGCTACCCACAAAGATCCTTTGGTTACCTCTTCTACAGACTCAGTGATAATGTGGTCTTTGTAGCAATAAGAGGTGTCTTTTATGAGAGATATTTCATAAGCCAAGGGGACAGTGGGAGGCAAATTGACCTTGAAGAGCTTCAAGAGTCAAGTGGAGAAGGAACCTCAAATGTTGTCAGCCAACCTGAGGAGGAAACTCCTGTTAAGCCGATAGATGATTCTATACCTCCAAGACCTTCCACTAGGGTGAGGAGCACACCTGAATTTTATTATGGTTATCACATCAGCACTGAAGGTGATACATTTATCAGTGATAGTACACTGATAGATTTGGATGAACTTAATAATTATAAGGAAGCCATGGCAGGCCCTGAGTCTGCGAAATGGAAGGAGGCTATGGATAGCGAGATTCAGTCCATGTATGACAATCAAGTTTGGAACTTGGTTGACAATGTACCAGGTCGTAAGATAGTTGGGTGTAGATGGATCTTCAAGAAGAAGACCGACATGGATGGGAAAGTACACACTTACAAAGAGCGACTGGTTGCGAAGGGCTTTACTCAAACTCCGGGAGTTGACTATGATGAGACCTTCTCACCACTAGCTAAGATTATGTCTATTAGAGTGTTGTTAGCCATAGCTACATTTCATGACTATGAAATATGGCAAATGGATGTCAAAACCGATTTCCTTAATGGGAAGTTGGCTGAGGATGTTTACATGGCTCAGCCAGAGGGTTTTGTCGATCCAAAATACCCTAATAGAGTGTGTAAGCTTGAAAAATCAATTTATGGTTTAAAACAAGCATCTCATAGGTGGAATCTTTGCTTTGATGAGAAAGTCAAAGAGTTTGGATTTTCTAGGAGTGAGGATGAGTCTTGTATGTATGTCAGGGCTAGTGGGAGCATAGTTAGCTTCTTGGTGTTGTATGTGGCTGACATACTTCTCATAGGAAACGACATCCCAACATTGCAGGAGGTTAAGGCCTGGCTTGGGAAGTTTTTGCTATGAAAGACCTTGGGGAAGCTGTCTATATCCTTGGGATAAGGATATTGAGAGATAGGAGTAAGAGACTAATTGGACTTAGTCAAAGTACTTATGTGGATAAGGTACTGAAGAGGTTCAGTATGCAAGATTCCAAGAAAGGAGAATTACCAATCCAGAGTAATGCCAAGCTAAGTAAGACTCAGAGTCCGAGCACAGAGGCTAAGATAGCTGAAATGAGTCAGATACCATATGCTTCCGCTGTGGGCTCGATCATGTATGCTATGACTTATACTCACCCTGATGTGGCCTTTGCATTGAGCATGGTCAGTAGATATCAAGGGAACCCTGGCAAGGCACACTGGACAGCGGTAAAGAACATTCTCAAGTATTTGCAGAGGACTAAGGACTGGGCCTTTACCCTCGGAGGCAGTGATGAGTTGAGAGTGGAAGGATATAATGATGCTAGCTTTCAAACTGATAGGGATAATTTCCGCTCTCAGTCAGGCTGGGTCTTTATCCTAAATGGAGGAGAAATTACTTGGAAAAGTTCCAAGCAGGAGACAGTAGCTGATTCAACTTGTGAATCAGAGTACATAGCAGAAAGTGAGGCAGCAAAAGAGGCGATATGGCTAAAGAACTTCATCGAAGACCTTGGAGTTGTACCAGCTATAAAGGAGCCAATGGAAATTTTCTATGACAGTGAAAGTGCGGTTGCTTTGGCGAAAGAACCAAGAGATCACAGGAGACCTAGGCACATTGACAAAAAATACCATTTCATCAGACATAGAATAGAAGAAGGACTCCTCATGGCAAAGAGGGTATCATCAGATGAGAACCCGACAGATCCCCTTACGAAGGGACTGAGCAGGGTTAATCATTTACAGCATGTGAGGCGCATTGGGCTGAAGGATGATATTAGTTTCAATAATTAGATTCCTGAAACTAGTAAAATGTAGTTGACATTTGATGATAAATATAAGTTGTTATTTCTTTATGAGTAAGGTGTTACTATCTTGTGTTGATTGTTTACAATGTTTCAATTTTGCATGTTTTTACTTCCAGAATAATCATGTTATTATTCAAACCATCCATAGTCAGTCAAACTTTGGAAGTATGTATTGATTTAAGACTGTCATGAATTTGGCTTGTATAATTTGTCTAAAGTGCTTTAGACAATGGAATGGTTGCTATAACATTCATGAGTACTCATAAGGGCTGAGTATTGGATTCAACCCACGCTCACTTGCATCACTTCATGGAATTTATCTCGAGTGATCGTGAGACGGTAATATCATATAAATCTTCAAACCTAGAGATATGAGTTGTTGACTATGAGTTGGTTATTCATTGATTGTACGATGACGCATTGGTAACTCGATGTTATAAAACGTGCCTTTGTGAGTAATTCAACAAGTAGTTAGTACAAGCATATCAGTCGAATTTTATCTGTTCCTTCTAAAAATAGAAGCGATATCTGGGCCCCTCGATGATTTGGTTTTAACCAATGTATCGGGCCCAGTCAGAACCTAATTGATGTGTTCAATTTAGTTCTTTGTCGAAACACATCGGAGATTGAGAAAAAAATGTTGGACAATAAGTAAGACCATGTTCCATGTGTTTGTCCGGCTAATATCATGAGAGAAGAGGATTATATGATCACTTATCTTAAATGGCGTATCATCATCATCTCAGTTCCGAGAGACTTTGAAAGAGCTACGATTGCTTGTCGGATTTTGAAGTCATAGTTGCAAATATAGTTATTAGACTTATCCAAGTGGGAGATTGTTGGATATAGTGTCTAAGTCCATAACTATATCTCGTATGTACTTGACCCGACCCAACATGGTCCATTTGGGTTGCATGGTATTGCAATACTTGGATAGACTAAATGAGAGAATATGGCACTTATGATTATTAATATATTATAAGCTCTAATATATTAATAATAGTATTATTTAATTAGTATTTGATCAAGTATTAATCTAGTATTAATCTGGTGATCGAAGTGAGACTAATTAAATATATAGGGTTGATTATGACAATCATCAATTCTTTTATGGTGGATTAATGATCCATGGTTTATGGGTTATGGATGTAACCACTTGGAGCTCCATGGATAGTCCATGGGAGTTACAAACCCATGGGTCATGAGAAACGAAGAGTCATAACAATTATGGGTCTTCTTAATGAAACCCTAATTGTGACACTACTATAAAAGGAACCCTTTGGCTAGCAAAATCGGGACCTCGTGTTACTAGAGAGGGAATAACCGATTTTGAGTGCTAGAAGTATTCTCTCAATTTATTCCAAGTTTTGTGTTGTTGTGTGAAGCATTTGCGGCACAACATTTGGGGTGCTAGGCTCACAAAGTCTTGAAGGAATCCAAGCAACATCAAGGTATGTATTTGTACTAGTTTTATATTTTGTTTATTCCCCATGCCATGCTAGTTAGGAAATAACCTTGAAAAACAAATTTGCATGTATATAGAGAAAACATAGATTCAAGTTTATTAGGGTTGCATGTACACTTAGGAAGTGTTAGAATGCTCAAAACCATCAATAACTTCACCAGATAAACCCCGACACTTATCCGTTAAGTGTACAAGGGTCATAAAGCTCAAATAAACTCCTAATTGTGTGCTAAAAGAAAACAACAATGAGTTTGACTTTTAATGAAGTGTTTGACTGGAAAGGATAGAAAAATTCGGGTTACCACATCATCCCCTATTAGAGGAAATTTCGTCACGAAATTAGAATTTAGGTAAAGAAGTAGGCATGAATAATCAAGTAAGGAGGTGGGGATACTTCCTATTCGATTGATTCTCGCGCTCCCAAGTGAATTCAGGTCCTCGGTTGGCATTCCAGCGGACCTTCACTAATGGGATGCGGCGTTGCTTCATCTACTTGACCTCTCGGCCCATGGTCACTAAGGTTCTTCCATGAAGGCGAGGCTCTTGTTGATCTAGATTTAGCTGAGTGGGATTACAAGAGTCCTGACGGAAAGGTACTTTTTCAAGTTTGAGACGTGGAGGGTAAAATGTACGTTACTGAGTTCGTAAGTAGGTTGAATTTGTAAGTTAAAGGGCCGATTCCGGCAAGAATCTCGAAGGTCCTAACCATCTTGGATTTTGCTTTCCACGCTTTCCGAAGCGTTTCAAGCCTTCCCAGGGTGAGACTTCCAAAAGGATTTGGTCTCTCACTTGGAATTCCAAAGGTTTCTTCCTCTTGCTTATTTTCCCAGTCAAGGGCCGCTCCCTTCTGGATCAAAGTCGTAAGAGGTTCCATAATTTGCAAGTAGTTCTGAATGAACTACGACAGTAGGTCAGCGAGACCTGGGATTTGGCGAATTCCTGTCGGCATCTTCGGTGGTGATAAATTCTCAATGCTTTTGATTATTGGAAGGGTCCTTAAGAATTCCCACATCACTAATAGTGTCTCTTAGGAATTTGACTCTTCAATTCCAAAACTCATATTTAGAGAACTTCGCGTAAAGCTTCTCTGATCGTATTATTTCCATGGTTTGTTGTAGATGCTCTTCATGATTTCCTCCTTACTACGAGAGTAGATAAGTATGTCGATTTACGTTCCGGGTATCATCAGATGCGAGTTAGAGGAGAGGATGTGCAGAAGACTGCTTTGAGGAACCGGTATGGTCATTGTGAGTTCGTGGTGATGCCGTTTGGGCTCACCAATGCTCCAACCGCGTTCATGGATCTCATGAACCACGTGTGCAGGCCGATGCTGGATCGGTCTGTGATAGTATTCATAGATGATATCTTAGTGTATTCCAAGACTCAGGAGCAGCACCAGGAGCACCTGAGAGAGGTGCTAGAGATTTTAAGGAAGGAGAGACTTTTCGCAAAGTTCTCCAAGTGCGAGTTCTGGTTGCGTGAGGTGCAGTTCCTTGGATATCTCGTCAACTAGAAGGGTATTTTGGTAGATCCAGCCAAGATAGAGTCCGTGATGTAGTCGGAAGTCCCGAGATCCCCATCTGAGATTAGGAGCTTCCTAGGTTTAGCAGGGTACTATAGGAGATTCATCCAGGATTTCTCCAAGATAGTTGTACCGCTCACCCGACTGACTAAGAAGTCGGTGGTGTTTTGTTGGGGGCCTGAGCAGCAGGCAACATTCAATACCCTCAGGCAGAAATTGTGTGAGGCACCGATTCTTACCCTGCCAGAGGGAGTAGAGGATTTTCTAGTCTATTGTGATGATTTGATCACAGGTATGGGAGCATTGTTGATGCTGCGAGGCCGTGTAAAAGCTTACGCCTCGAGATAGTTCAAGCCTCAAGAGAATAATTATCCTACGCATGATTTAGAGTTGGGGGCAGTGGTCTTTTCCCTCAAGATTTGGAGACATTTCCGCTACGGGGTCCGTTGTACCATTTACACGGATCACAAGAGCTTGAGGTACCTCATGGACCAGCCGAATCTGAACATGAGGCAAAGGCGATGGTTAGATGTGCTGAAGGATTACGACTGTGAGATCCTTTATCACCTAGGGAAGGCCAACGTAGTGGTCGATGCCCTGATCTGCAAGGCAGCAGCAACCCCGATCAGAGACATTTGTTTGAGGATTACAGTGATTACTCCATTGCTGGAGCAAATTAAAGAAGCGCAGGCCGAGGGCCTCAAGGAGGAGAGGCAGAAGTGTGAGAGGATCGTGGGCCGAGTAGCTTCCTTTGACTATGATAGTCGAGGAATTTTGACCCTTCATGGGGGGGTCTGGGTGCCGTACTGGGGCGGGGTACGACAAGTGCTGATGGACGAGGCTCATCAGTCTCGATTCTCCATCCATCAGGGGCAACAAAAATGTATAGAGATCTTAGACCCGATTATTGGTGGCCCTGCATGAAGCGGGATGTGGCCTGGTATGTGGAAAGACGCCTGACCTGTAGGAAGGTTAAGGCGGAGCACCAGAGACCTCACCGCAAGATGCAGCCGTTAGACATTCTTGTGTGGAAATGGGAGGATATCACCATGGATTTCATCACTAAGCTTCCCAGGACTGCACGAGGAGTGGACGCGATTTGGGTTATAGTGGATCGGTTGATGAAGAGTGCTCATTTTATACTGATCCAGGAGAGCATATCGGCTGAAAAGCTAGCCGACATTTATGTACGAGAGGTGGTGGCATGGCATGGGGTGCCTGTTTTAGCGGTGTCAGACCGAGATGTCCGTTTTACTTCCAGATTTTGGAAGCGGTTTCATGACGAGATGGGTACTCGTCTCCATTTCAGCACCGCTTTCCACCCTCAGATGGACGGACATAGCGAGAGGACGATTCAGATTCTTGAGGACATGCTTCGGGCATGTGTCCTAGATTTCGGTGGCAGTTGGGATACGTATCTTCCGTTAGCGGAATTTTCGTATAACAACGGTTACCACGCGAGTATTGACCGCCCTCCCTTTGAGATGCTCTATGGGAGGAAGTATAGGACCCCAATTTGTTGGGGGGAGGTCGGTCAGCGTGTCATTGGGAGCACCGAAGTGGTGCTCAAGACGAAAGAGTTGATCCAGCAGGTACGCAGTGGGCTGCAGACTGCGCAGAGTCGGCAGAAAACTTACGCCGATAGGAGGCGATCAAACTTAGAGTTTAAGGAAGGCGACATGGTCCTCCTGAAGGAATCACCCTGGAAGGGTGTTATCAGATTTCGGAAGAGGGGCAAGTTGGGCCCCAGGTTGCTTGATCCTTTTAGGGTTTTGGCCCGAGTGGGTCGGGTTGCTTATGGGTTGGATCTTCCGGAAGAAGTTAGCCAGATCCACAACACTTTCCATGTTTCCCAGTTGAGGAAGTGTTTGGTGGATGAGTCAGCAGTTGTTCCCTTAGAGGACATTCAGGTGGATAGCAGCCTGAATTATATTGAGACGCCGGTCGTAATTCTGGACCAGAAAACAAAGACCTTCAGGACCAAGGTAATTCAGCTAGTGAAGGTGCAGTGGCAGCACCGGAAGGGTTCACAGTAGACATGGGAATCATATGAGGAGATGCAGGAGCATTACCCAAAGTTATTTTCAGATGCAGGAGCATTACCCGAAGTTATTTCCTCTTGTAAGTTTAGATCTAGGAGTTTTTGGAAGTTTGGACCTTTTAGGTCCAAAGGAAGGACCTTTATATTGCAACATAGTTTTTGGAGCATGGAATTGCAATCCTTGAAGCTCAAGAGTCCCCATAGCAGTAAAGTTTTGATCATTGTGGCTTATATGGAACCATACATGAGATCTAGTTAGTTTTATGGAAGTAGAATGTTACTTGTGGAAGTTTGAGCCTTTATGAGACTTGTAAGCCATCAAGTAAGCAACTTTATGACTTAAGTCATGGAATAAGCTTAGAATCTGAATTTGTAGCTTCTGGATGGAATTATTAAGCACTTAATGAGATGTTCGCTTAAGAGAGTTGTATGCTGGGCGTACAAGGATGTACGTGCCGCGTACAAGCCAGCAGCCGATACGCTCAACGTACCTTGGTGTACGCCCCGTATACGCTGCTAGTTTGGGCTTCAAGTGTTCGGCCTTGGTGTCGGCTAGGTTTCAGGCTTAGGGTCCTTGGGCCTTTATGGCACATCAGACTTCAGTTGCTAAGGACCAAGGATTTAGTATTGGTCTTGAGTAAGGCCCAATAAAATGGTTCTAGGCCCAAAATAGCAAATTGGGCCATTAATGGGCCTATGGTGGGGCCATAGATGGACTTAGAAGGAATTAAGGATTTGGGCCATGTTTGTATCCCACACCATAGTAGGGGTAAAATGGTCATTTTACCCATAGAGGAATCTCTATTCTGATTTAGTATTTAATTTCTGTTAATAGCTGGGAAGCAGCCGGAGCAGCAGTCAGGGATTTCTCATTCAGGAGTTCAGCAGTCAGCATCACGAGGTAGGTTTCCTTCCAGTAGGAACGGGTCTAAGGCCACAATGCCAGCCTGTTTAGCTAGAAGTAGTTTTCGGACTTTGGTCCGATGCAGTAGTTAGTATGTTTGATACCTTCATGGCTCAGACTGGATTTGTGTGTTATGTGTTCCGGGCCACGCCCCGATGCAGTATGCAGTATATGTGTGTTTATGTTAGTTGATATGTTTATGTTATGCTTTGTTTAGTTAGTTCCAGACTTCGGTCCGATGCAGTTAGTCCGGACTTCGGTACGATGCAGGGGACAAGGTCCCAGTCAGTTTTCCGGACTTCGGTCCGATGCTGGGGGCAAGGCCCCTGTTAGTCCGGACATCGGTCAGATGCAGGGGACAAGGTCCCAGTCAGTTTCCGGACTTCGGTCTGATGCAGGGGGCAAGGCCCCAGTTAGTCCGGACCTCGGTCCGATGCAGTGGGCAAGGCCTAGTATGTGCTTATTATGTTATTTTATGGTATGTGGTAGTTTGGGGGAGCTCACTAAGCTTTGTGCTTACAGTTTCAGTTTTGGTTTCAGGTACTTCCGCAAGTAAAGGGAAGAGCTCGGGTTGATGGCATCGCACACACCACAGCTCCAGTTTGTCCTGGGAGTTGTTTTAGCTTTTCATAGACGTGATTTGACATAGTCTTGATACAGTTTTCACGTGATACTTTGTTATGATTTTGAGATAATGACGAGGTGTCCCAAGAACAAGACCTCTCATAACCAGAAATCAGACTTGGAGAATTTGGCATAAAGCCTCTCCGATCTCAATACTCGAACAACCTCCCTCAAATGCTCCTCGTGCTGCTCTCTAGTGTAACGATCGTTTCCGAGGTATAAATTCATTTAATTCTTCAGTTTATTTAGTGGGCTATAATTGAATTTTTATTTTAAGTAGACCTCTTTTTTGGCCGAAGTGTAAGTAGCCCATAAGCCGTACGCGGGGCGTAACCCCCCATCTACGTCGGGCGTACTGATTTAATGAACCGCGGGGAGGCTGAGCGTACGCGCAACTTACCTTATGGTACCCCTAGTGTACGCGACCAGGTAGCAAACCATAATTTTAGGGGTTGAGGCATATTTAAACCCCATTATAGCCTCCCATTTGGTCTCCTCACTTATCATTCGCTCCAGAGAAACCCTAGTTTGTCCCCTTTGCTCCTTGTTTGTGTGTGTTTGATCTTTGAGCTTATTTTTGTGAAGAAGGAGAAGAAGAAAAGTGGAAGAAGAAGAACTTGAGCATCTTGAGCTCATAGATCTGGGATCATTCCTTCATTTGGCCTTGAAAAGAGGTATAAAGCTTCCAACTTTCCTCTTGTAAGTTTAGATCTAGGAGTTTTTAGAAGTTTGGACCTTTTAGGTCCAAAGGAAGGACCTTTATATTGCAACTTCGTTTTTGGAGCATGGGATTGCTATACTTGAAGCTCAAGAGTCCCCATAGCAGTAAAGTTTCGATCTTTATGGCTTATATGGAACCATGCATGAGATCTAGTTAGTTTTATGGAAGTAGAATGTTATTTTTTGAAGTATGAGCCTTTATGAGACTTGTAAGCCATCAAGTAAGCAACTTTATGACTTAAGTCATGGAATAAGCTTAGGATCTGGATTCTTAGCTTCTGGATCGGATTATTAAGCACTTAATGAGATGTGGCTTAACAGAGTTGTACATTGGGCGTACAAGGATGTACGCGCTGCGTACAAGCCAATAGCTGGTATGCTCAGCGTACCTTGGTGTACGCCCCGTGTACGCTGCCAGTTTGGGCTTCGAGTGTTGGGCCTTGGTGTGGGCCGGGTTTCAGGCTTAGGGTCCTTGGGCCTTTATGGCCCATTAGACTTCAGTTGCTAAGGACAAGGGATTTAGTATTGGTCTTGAGTACGAACTAATAAAGGGGTTCTAGGCCCAAAATAGCAAAGTGGGCCAATAATGGGCCTATAGTGGGGCCATAGATGGAATTAAAAGGAATTAAGGATTTGGGCCATGTTTGTGTCCCACACCATAGTAGGGGTAAAATGGTCATTTTACCCATAGAGGAATACCTATTCTGATTTAGTATTTTATTACCCATAATAGCTGGGAAGCTGCCGGAGCAGCAGTCAGGGATTTCTCATTCAGGAGTTCGGTAGTCAGCATCACGAGGTGAGTTTCCTTCCAGTAGGAACGAGTCTAAGGCCACAATGCCGACCCGTTTAGCTAGCAGTAGTTTCCGGACTTCGGTCCGATGCAGTAGTTAGTATGTTTGACGCCTTCGTGGCTCATACAGGATTTATGTGTTATGCGTTCCGAGCCACGGCCCGATGCAGTATGCAGTATATGTGTGTTCATGTTAGATGATATGTTTATGTTATCCATTATTCAGTTAGTTCCGGACATCGGTCCGATGCAGTTAGTCCGGACTTCAGTCCGATGCAGGGGACAAGGTCCCAGTCAGTTTTCCGGACTTCGCTTCGATGCAGGGGGCAAGGCCCCAGTTAGTCCGGACTTCGGTCTGATGCAGGGGACATGGTCCCAGTCAGTTTCCGAACTTCGGTCCGATGCAGGTGGCAAGGCCCCAATTAGTCCGGACCTCGGTCCGATGCAGTGGGCAAGGCCCAGTATGTGCTTATTATGTTATTCTATGGTATGTGGTAGTTTGGGGGAGCTCACTAAGCATCGTGCTTATAGTTTTAGTTTTGGTTTCAGGTACTTCCGCAAGTAAAGGGAAGACCTCGGGTTGATGGCATCGCACACACAACAGCTTCAGTTTGTCCTGGGAGTTGTTTTAGCTTTTCATAAATGTGATTTGACATAGTCTTGATACAGTTTTCACGTGATACTTTGTTATGATTTTGAGATAATGACGAGGTGTCCCAAGAACAAGACCTCTCATAACCAGAAATCAGACTTGGAGAATTTGGCATAAAGCCTCTCCGATCTCAATACTCCAACAACCTCCCTCAAATGCTCCTCGTGCTGCTCTCTAGTGTAACGATCGTTTCCGAGGTATAAATTCATTTACTTCTTCAGTTTATTTAGTGGGCTATAATTGAATTTTTATTTTAAGTAGACCTCTTTTTGGGCCGAAGTGTAAGTAGCCCATAAGCCGTACGCGGGGCGTAACCCCCCATCTACGTCGGGCGTACTGATTAAATGAACCGCGGGGAGGCTGAGCTCACGCGCAACTTACCTTATGGTACCCCTAGTGTACGCGACCAGGTAGAAAACCATAAATTTAGGGGTTGAGGCATATTTAAACCCCATTATAGCCTCCCATTTGGTCTCCTCACTTATCATTCGCTCCAGAGAAACCCTAGTTTGTCCCCTTTGCTCCTTGTTTGTGTGTGTTTGATCTTTGAGCTTATTTTTGTGAAGAAGGAGAAGAAGAAAAGTGGAAGAAGAAGAACTTGAGCATCTTGAGCTCATAGATCTGGGATCATTCCTTCATTTGGCCTTCAAAAGAGGTATAAAGCTTCCAACTTTCCTCTTGTAAGTTTAGATCTAGGAGTTTTTAGAAGTTTGGACCTTTTAGGTCCAAAGGAAGGACCTTTATATTGCAACTTCGTTTTTGGAGCATGGGATTGCTATACTTGAAGCTCAAGAGTCCCCATAGCAGTAAAGTTTCGATCTTTATGGCTTATATGGAACCATGCATGAGATCTAGTTAGTTTTATGGAAGTAGAATGTTATTTTTTGAAGTATGAGCCTTTATGAGACTTGTAAGCCATCAAGTAAGCAACTTTATGACTTAAGTCATGGAATAAGCTTAGGATCTGGATTCTTAGCTTCTGGATCGGATTATTAAGCACTTAATGAGATGTGGCTTAACAGAGTTGTACATTGGGCGTACAAGGATGTACGCGCTGCGTACAAGCCAATAGCTGGTATGCTCAGCGTACCTTGGTGTACGCCCCGTGTACGCTGCCAGTTTGGGCTTCGAGTGTTGGGCCTTGGTGTGGGCCGGGTTTCAGGCTTAGGGTCCTTGGGCCTTTATGGCCCATTAGACTTCAGTTGCTAAGGACAAGGGATTTAGTATTGGTCTTGAGTACGAACTAATAAAGGCGTTCTAGGCCCAAAATAGCAAAGTGGGCCAATAATGGGCCTATAGTGGGGCCATAGATGGAATTAAAAGGAATTAAGGATTTGGGCCATGTTTGTGTCCCACACCATAGTAGGGGTAAAATGGTCATTTTACCCATAGAGGAATACCTATTCTGATTTAGTATTTTATTACCCATAATAGCTGGGAAGCTGCCGAAGCAGCAGTCAGGGATTTCTCATTCAGGAGTTCGGTAGTCAGCATCACGAGGTGAGTTTCCTTCCAGTAGGAACGAGTCTAAGGCCACAATGCCGACCCGTTTAGCTAGCAGTAGTTTCCGGACTTCGGTCCGATGCAGTAGTTAGTATGTTTGACGCCTTCGTGGCTCATACAGGATTTATGTGTTATGCGTTCCGAGCCACGGCCCGATGCAGTATGCAGTATATGTGTGTTCATGTTAGATGATATGTTTATGTTATCCATTATTCAGTTAGTTCCGGACATCGGTCCGATGCAGTTAGTCCGGACATCAGTCCGATGCAGGGGACAAGGTCCCAGTCAGTTTTCCGGACTTCGCTTCGATGCAGGGGGCAAGGCCCCAGTTAGTCCGGACTTCGGTCTGATGCAGGGGACATGGTCCCAGTCAGTTTCCGAACATCGGTCCGATGCAGGTGGCAAGGCCCCAATTAGTCCGGACCTCGGTCCGATGCAGTGGGCAAGGCCTAGTATGTGCTTATTATGTTATTCTATGGTATGTGGTAGTTTGGGGGAGCTCACTAAGCATCGTGCTTATAGTTTTAGTTTTGGTTTAGGTACTTCCGCAAGTAAAGGGAAGACCTCGGGTTGATGGCATCGCACACACAACAGCTTCAGTTTGTCCTGGGAGTTGTTTTAGCTTTTCATAAATGTGATTTGACATAGTCTTGATACAGTTTTCACGTGATACTTTGTTATGATTTTGAGATAATGACGAGGTGTCCCAAGAACAAGACCTCTCATAACCAGAAATCAGACTTGGAGAATTTGGCATAAAGCCTCTCCGATCTCAATACTCCAACAACCTCCCTCAAATGCTCCTCGTGCTGCTCTCTAGTGTAACGATCGTTTCCGAGGTATAAATTCATTTAATTCTTCAGTTTATTTAGTGGGCTATAATTGAATTTTTATTTTAAGTAGACCTCTTTTTGGGCCGAAGTGTAAGTAGCCCATAAGCCGTACGCGGGGCGTAACCCCCCATCTACGTCGGGCGTACTGATTAAATGAACCGCGGGGAGGCTGAGCGTACGCGCAACTTACCTTATGGTACCCCTAGTGTACGCGACCAGGTAGCAAACCATAATTTTAGGGGTTGAGGCATATTTAAACCCCATTATAGCCTCCCATTTGGTCTCCTCACTTATCATTCGCTCCAGAGAAACCCTAGTTTGTCCCCTTTGCTCCTTGTTTGTGTGTGTTTGATCTTTGAGCTTATTTTTGTGAAGAAGGAGAAGAAGAAAAGTGGAAGAAGAAGAACTTGAGCATCTTGAGCTCATAGATCTGGGATCATTCCTTCATTTGGCCTTCAAAAGAGGTATAAAGCTTCCAACTTTCCTCTTGTAAGTTTAGATCTAGGAGTTTTTAGAAGTTTGGACCTTTTAGGTCCAAAGGAAGGACCTTTATATTGCAACTTCGTTTTTGGAGCATGGGATTGCTATACTTGAAGCTCAAGAGTCCCCATAGCAGTAAAGTTTCGATCTTTATGGCTTATATGGAACCATGCATGAGATCTAGTTAGTTTTATGGAAGTAGAATGTTATTTTTTGAAGTATGAGCCTTTATGAGACTTGTAAGCCATCAAGTAAGCAACTTTATGACTTAAGTCATGGAATAAGCTTAGGATCTGGATTCTTAGCTTCTGGATCGGATTATTAAGCACTTAATGAGATGTGGCTTAACAGAGTTGTACATTGGGCGTACAAGGATGTACGCGCTGCGTACAAGCCAATAGCTGGTATGCTCAGCGTACCTTGGTGTACGCCCCGTGTACGCTGCCAGTTTGGGCTTCGAGTGTTGGGCCTTGGTGTGGGCCGGGTTTCAGGCTTAGGGTCCTTGGGCCTTTATGGCCCATTAGACTTCAGTTGCTAAGGACAAGGGATTTAGTATTGGTCTTGAGTACGAACTAATAAAGGCGTTCTAGGCCCAAAATAGCAAAGTGGGCCAATAATGGGCCTATAGTGGGGCCATAGATGGAATTAAAAGGAATTAAGGATTTGGGCCATGTTTGTGTCCCACACCATAGTAGGGGTAAAATGGTCATTTTACCCATAGAGGAATACCTATTCTGATTTAGTATTTTATTACCCATAATAGCTGGGAAGCTGCCGAAGCAGCAGTCAGGGATTTCTCATTCAGGAGTTCGGTAGTCAGCATCACGAGGTGAGTTTCCTTCCAGTAGGAACGAGTCTAAGGCCACAATGCCGACCCGTTTAGCTAGCAGTAGTTTCCGGACTTCGGTCCGATGCAGTAGTTAGTATGTTTGACGCCTTCGTGGCTCATACAGGATTTATGTGTTATGCGTTCCGAGCCACGGCCCGATGCAGTATGCAGTATATGTGTGTTCATGTTAGATGATATGTTTATGTTATCCATTATTCAGTTAGTTCCGGACATCGGTCCGATGCAGTTAGTCCGGACATCAGTCCGATGCAGGGGACAAGGTCCCAGTCAGTTTTCCGGACTTCGCTTCGATGCAGGGGGCAAGGCCCCAGTTAGTCCGGACTTCGGTCTGATGCAGGGGACATGGTCCCAGTCAGTTTCCGAACATCGGTCCGATGCAGGTGGCAAGGCCCCAATTAGTCCGGACCTCGGTCCGATGCAGTGGGCAAGGCCTAGTATGTGCTTATTATGTTATTCTATGGTATGTGGTAGTTTGGGGGAGCTCACTAAGCATCGTGCTTATAGTTTTAGTTTTGGTTTAGGTACTTCCGCAAGTAAAGGGAAGACCTCGGGTTGATGGCATCGCACACACAACAGCTTCAGTTTGTCCTGGGAGTTGTTTTAGCTTTTCATAAATGTGATTTGACATAGTCTTGATACAGTTTTCACGTGATACTTTGTTATGATTTTGAGATAATGACGAGGTGTCCCAAGAACAAGACCTCTCATAACCAGAAATCAGACTTGGAGAATTTGGCATAAAGCCTCTCCGATCTCAATACTCCAACAACCTCCCTCAAATGCTCCTCGTGCTGCTCTCTAGTGTAACGATCGTTTCCGAGGTATAAATTCATTTAATTCTTCAGTTTATTTAGTGGGCTATAATTGAATTTTTATTTTAAGTAGACCTCTTTTTGGGCCGAAGTGTAAGTAGCCCATAAGCCGTACGCGGGGCGTAACCCCCCATCTACGTCGGGCGTACTGATTAAATGAACCGCGGGGAGGCTGAGCGTACGCGCAACTTACCTTATGGTACCCCTAGTGTACGCGACCAGGTAGCAAACCATAATTTTAGGGGTTGAGGCATATTTAAACCCCATTATAGCCTCCCATTTGGTCTCCTCACTTATCATTCGCTCCAGAGAAACCCTAGTTTGTCCCCTTTGCTCCTTGTTTGTGTGTGTTTGATCTTTGAGCTTATTTTTGTGAAGAAGGAGAAGAAGAAAAGTGGAAGAAGAAGAACTTGAGCATCTTGAGCTCATAGATCTGGGATCATTCCTTCATTTGGCCTTCAAAAGAGGTATAAAGCTTCCAACTTTCCTCTTGTAAGTTTAGATCTAGGAGTTTTTAGAAGTTTGGACCTTTTAGGTCCAAAGGAAGGACCTTTATATTGCAACTTCGTTTTTGGAGCATGGGATTGCTATACTTGAAGCTCAAGAGTCCCCATAGCAGTAAAGTTTCGATCTTTATGGCTTATATGGAACCATGCATGAGATCTAGTTAGTTTTATGGAAGTAGAATGTTATTTTTTGAAGTATGAGCCTTTATGAGACTTGTAAGCCATCAAGTAAGCAACTTTATGACTTAAGTCATGGAATAAGCTTAGGATCTGGATTCTTAGCTTCTGGATCGGATTATTAAGCACTTAATGAGATGTGGCTTAACAGAGTTGTACATTGGGCGTACAAGGATGTACGCGCTGCGTACAAGCCAATAGCTGGTATGCTCAGCGTACCTTGGTGTACGCCCCGTGTACGCTGCCAGTTTGGGCTTCGAGTGTTGGGCCTTGGTGTGGGCCGGGTTTCAGGCTTAGGGTCCTTGGGCCTTTATGGCCCATTAGACTTCAGTTGCTAAGGACAAGGGATTTAGTATTGGTCTTGAGTACGAACTAATAAAGGCGTTCTAGGCCCAAAATAGCAAAGTGGGCCAATAATGGGCCTATAGTGGGGCCATAGATGGAATTAAAAGGAATTAAGGATTTGGGCCATGTTTGTGTCCCACACCATAGTAGGGGTAAAATGGTCATTTTACCCATAGAGGAATACCTATTCTGATTTAGTATTTTATTACCCATAATAGCTGGGAAGCTGCCGAAGCAGCAGTCAGGGATTTCTCATTCAGGAGTTCGGTAGTCAGCATCACGAGGTGAGTTTCCTTCCAGTAGGAACGAGTCTAAGGCCACAATGCCGACCCGTTTAGCTAGCAGTAGTTTCCGGACTTCGGTCCGATGCAGTAGTTAGTATGTTTGACGCCTTCGTGGCTCATACAGGATTTATGTGTTATGCGTTCCGAGCCACGGCCCGATGCAGTATGCAGTATATGTGTGTTCATGTTAGATGATATGTTTATGTTATCCATTATTCAGTTAGTTCCGGACATCGGTCCGATGCAGTTAGTCCGGACATCAGTCCGATGCAGGGGACAAGGTCCCAGTCAGTTTTCCGGACTTCGCTTCGATGCAGGGGGCAAGGCCCCAGTTAGTCCGGACTTCGGTCTGATGCAGGGGACATGGTCCCAGTCAGTTTCCGAACATCGGTCCGATGCAGGTGGCAAGGCCCCAATTAGTCCGGACCTCGGTCCGATGCAGTGGGCAAGGCCTAGTATGTGCTTATTATGTTATTCTATGGTATGTGGTAGTTTGGGGGAGCTCACTAAGCATCGTGCTTATAGTTTTAGTTTTGGTTTAGGTACTTCCGCAAGTAAAGGGAAGACCTCGGGTTGATGGCATCGCACACACAACAGCTTCAGTTTGTCCTGGGAGTTGTTTTAGCTTTTCATAAATGTGATTTGACATAGTCTTGATACAGTTTTCACGTGATACTTTGTTATGATTTTGAGATAATGACGAGGTGTCCCAAGAACAAGACCTCTCATAACCAGAAATCAGACTTGGAGAATTTGGCATAAAGCCTCTCCGATCTCAATACTCCAACAACCTCCCTCAAATGCTCCTCGTGCTGCTCTCTAGTGTAACGATCGTTTCCGAGGTATAAATTCATTTAATTCTTCAGTTTATTTAGTGGGCTATAATTGAATTTTTATTTTAAGTAGACCTCTTTTTGGGCCGAAGTGTAAGTAGCCCATAAGCCGTACGCGGGGCGTAACCCCCCATCTACGTCGGGCGTACTGATTAAATGAACCGCGGGGAGGCTGAGCGTACGCGCAACTTACCTTATGGTACCCCTAGTGTACGCGACCAGGTAGCAAACCATAATTTTAGGGGTTGAGGCATATTTAAACCCCATTATAGCCTCCCATTTGGTCTCCTCACTTATCATTCGCTCCAGAGAAACCCTAGTTTGTCCCCTTTGCTCCTTGTTTGTGTGTGTTTGATCTTTGAGCTTATTTTTGTGAAGAAGGAGAAGAAGAAAAGTGGAAGAAGAAGAACTTGAGCATCTTGAGCTCATAGATCTGGGATCATTCCTTCATTTGGCCTTCAAAAGAGGTATAAAGCTTCCAACTTTCCTCTTGTAAGTTTAGATCTAGGAGTTTTTAGAAGTTTGGACCTTTTAGGTCCAAAGGAAGGACCTTTATATTGCAACTTCGTTTTTGGAGCATGGGATTGCTATACTTGAAGCTCAAGAGTCCCCATAGCAGTAAAGTTTCGATCTTTATGGCTTATATGGAACCATGCATGAGATCTAGTTAGTTTTATGGAAGTAGAATGTTATTTTTTGAAGTATGAGCCTTTATGAGACTTGTAAGCCATCAAGTAAGCAACTTTATGACTTAAGTCATGGAATAAGCTTAGGATCTGGATTCTTAGCTTCTGGATCGGATTATTAAGCACTTAATGAGATGTGGCTTAACAGAGTTGTACATTGGGCGTACAAGGATGTACGCGCTGCGTACAAGCCAATAGCTGGTATGCTCAGCGTACCTTGGTGTACGCCCCGTGTACGCTGCCAGTTTGGGCTTCGAGTGTTGGGCCTTGGTGTGGGCCGGGTTTCAGGCTTAGGGTCCTTGGGCCTTTATGGCCCATTAGACTTCAGTTGCTAAGGACAAGGGATTTAGTATTGGTCTTGAGTACGAACTAATAAAGGGGTTCTAGGCCCAAAATAGCAAAGTGGGCCAATAATGGGCCTATAGTGGGGCCATAGATGGAATTAAAAGGAATTAAGGATTTGGGCCATGTTTGTGTCCCACATCATAGTAGGGGTAAAATGGTCATTTTACCCATAGAGGAATACCTATTCTGATTTAGTATTTTATTACCCATAATAGCTGGGAAGCTGCCGGAGCAGCAGTCAGGGATTTCTCATTCAGGAGTTCGGTAGTCAGCATCACGAGGTGAGTTTCCTTCCAGTAGGAACGAGTCTAAGGCCACAATGCCGACCCGTTTAGCTAGCAGTAGTTTCCGGACTTCGGTCCGATGCAGTAGTTAGTATGTTTGACGCCTTCGTGGCTCATACAGGATTTATGTGTTATGTGTTCCGAGCCACGGCCCGATGCAGTATACAGTATATGTGTGTTCATGTTAGATGATATGTTTATGTTATCCATTATTTAGTTAGTTCCGGTCATCGGTCCAATGCAGTTAGTCCGGACATTAGTCCGATGCAGGGGACAAGGTCCCAGTCAGTTTTCCGGACTTCGCTTCGATGCAGGGGGCAAGGCCCCAGTTAGTCCGGACTTCGGTCTGATGCAGGGGACATGGTCCCAGTCAGTTTCTGAACTTCGGTCCGATGCAGGTGGCAAGGCCCCAATTAGTCCGGACCTCGGTCCGATGCAGTGGACAAGGCCCAGTATGTGCTTATTATGTTATTCTATGGTATGTGGCAGTTTGGGGGAGCTCACTAAGCATCGTGCTTACAGTTTTAGTTTTGGTTTCAGGTACTTCCGCAAGTAAAGGGAAGACCTCGGGTTGATGGCATCGCACACATAACAGCTTCAGTTTGTCCTGGGATTTGTTTTAGCTTTTCATAAATGTGATTTGACATAGTCTTGATACAGTTTTCTCGTGATACTTTACTATGATTTTGAGATAATGATCTATGGTTTTATTTTAAGATGTTGACATGATGTTTTAGTAATTATTAAACAAAAAATTTTGGGTCGTATTTTGGGATGTTTCAAGTTGGTATCAGAGCCTTGGTTTCAGTGATTCGGATACACTTCCGGGTGTGTCTGAACTCAAACTAAGGAAACGGTAAAGATTTTCAAAAGAAAAATGTTTTTGAAAATGATTTTCGAAGAAGAACTTAGAAAGAAGAAGAGATTTATAAAGGAAAAAGGGTGTGGTGCATACGATCAGCCGAGCTCAAGTAAGTACTCCCAAGTTACCCATACAAGTTTATGTTATGAATATCAGTTTCAGTTTCAGTAGAACAACATGCTAGAATAGGACTAAGGATCTAGGAAGGATGCCTTATGTGCGTATTATATGTGTATCAGCTTCATGAGAATTGTATGCTAGTTAGGGCTAAGGATCTAGGGAGGATGCCTTATGTGACTGTTATATGTGTACCATCTTATTGAGAAATGCGTGCTAGTACAGAGTAGTCAGTATGATAGCCAGAGTAGTATATGCTCTAGTATGTGTACTCAACACCCGAATGCTGCTTGCTTTGTGCTCCTAAGAGTTCTAGTTGTCTTTCACTAACTAGTAAACGAATATTATAAGTTACATATTGCAAGGACTAAATAATTTCAGAAGGTTAGGTCTAGCCCTATTTCGCAGCTCTTTCCTAAGTCCAACCGTTGTAGGGTAGGGTCTCTCATTCGAAGAATTATCTAGTTTGAGTAATATGTAATAGTATTCGTGAGCTAGTTAGGGGAAGAAAGCAGGAACTTGTTATGCAGCTAATGGCGGGGAGTGGGTTGGTGGAGTTCGAGATTTCCCTAGGGCAAGCCTAGGATGAGATTAGCAGAGATCAGTAGTAGAAGAAGTGACTTGGTGGAGTTGAGGCAATACTTGAGGAAAGTACGGATAGATGTGGAAGGTAGTATGGGCCCGTACTACTGAAAGCAGAGGATCCGTACTCGAATCGAGGAAAGCTGAGATAAGACCAGGTAACTTGTGGTAGTAGTGATTCCTCGAGATATATCAGTGTTTATGACGTTTATTATGTGTTTCAGAATGGTGGTATTACTCCCTAGACCAGCAGTCGGCAGTTCAGGTGCCGGAGGGGGATCAGGACCAGGGCCGGAGGCCGGGCAGTTGGATGAGCAGACTAGGGAGTTTCTCTCTTCAAAGATTACTCGCACCATATTTGAGCAGACTCCTGTGATCTTCGGTTCGATCAAGGAGGGTATCTTAGAGTTGATGGATGAGAGGTTGAGCACCTTCCGTGCCGAGGTGGCGGCCATGATGGGGTCGCGCACGCTTACATTTAGGGAGTTCCGGGCATGCGGAGCTTCGATTTATCATGGAGTGCGGGACCCCATAGCGAGTAGTAGATGATTGGCAAATGTGTCCAACGCTTTCCGCACCAGCAGATGTCCCGAGGGGGACAAGGTTAGACCGGCATCTTGTCCTCTGAAGGACAGGGCACGGGATTGGTGGGAGGAGGTTGGTCATGCGATTGGAGATGACGCAACTTTGGATGCTATGACCTGGACTGATTTTACTACAAGGTTCAGAGCTGACTTCGCACCGGTCGTTGAGGTGCAGCAGTTAGCCAGAGAGTTTCAGGATCTTACCGAGACTACAAAGACAGTGGCAAAGATTACCACCTAGTTCAGGGAAAGGGCTCTTCTTGTTCATCAGTACGCGGCTGATGAGGAAATGAAGAAGGCTCGTTATCATGAGATGCTGCGGAGTGATATCTGCCAGTTTGTGAGCCGGTCCAGCTGTAAAACGCTAGATGACATGATTGCTAGGGCGAGAGAGAGAGAGAGAGAGAGAGAGAGAGAGAGATTGACCTTGAGATGGAGAGAAGGAGGAAGTCGGAGGTGGCTCTAGGTACAGGGAGTGCGGAGAAAAAGTCCAAGCATTCAAATCACAGAGCTAGGAGTTAGCAAACCCACGCTCGGTGTGGCAAGTGTGGGAGATTGCACGATGGGGCGTGCAAGGCAGGGAGTGCCGGCTGCTACAAGTGCGGTCAGACTGGGCATATGAGAAAAGATTGTACAGCCACTACTACTGCCGTTGTGGCATCAGATCTGATTTGCTTCCGTTGCAATCAGAGGGGACATAAAAATTCCCAGTGTCCGAGTTTAGCTGCTGTAGGGAAGGTGTCAGCACGTGCTCCTGCTACTTTGAGGATTACAGATGGCCGTCAGAGCCGAGCTGACAGCAGAGGAGGCGCGAGCGACTCCTAACGTGGTGACGGTTATGTATTTTTCTCTGTACCTCTGCATTTATTATTGATTGTTTCTTATGGTTATATGTTTTGTATAGGGTCGTTCTCAGTGAACGGCATATCAACTACAGTATTGTTTGATTCGGGGGCTACCCATCATTCATCTCTCTTACACTTAGCAAGAGGTTTATTAGAGCTCCAGTGGAGCTAGATTGTCCACTTGAGGTTGAGATAGCAGCTGATAGGACTGTTAGGGTTGCAAGGATACACAGAGGATGTTCTCTACAGTTATTCGATGAACACTTTCCGGTGGACTTGGTCCCTATTCCCTTGCGAGGGAATAAGGTTATAGTAGGCATGGATTGGCTGAGCCCCAATGGAGCGGTGATAGTTTATGATTTGCAGTTTGTGAGGGTTCGCACTCCCAGTGGGGGAGAGTTAGTGATTCAGGGCGAGAGACCATAGCGTGGACCAGTTTTATGTTCATCGGCGAGGGCGAGGCGCTATTTCCAGCAGGGTTGCGTCAGTTATGTTGCTTATGTGATAGATGCTCGGGAGAAGAGCAGGGTGTCGGTTGATGGTGTTCCGGTAGTGCGAGACTACCCAGATGTATTTCCAGAGGAATTGCCTGGAATACCTCCTGAGAGGCAGGTCGAGTTTAGGATTGACCTTATCCCTGGTGCGGCTCTGATAGCCAAAGCACCGTATCGGTTGGCTCCCTCAGAGATGAAAGAGTTATCTACGCAGCTGCAAGAGCTGCTAGATAAGGGTTTTGTCAGGCCGAGCATTTCGCCTTGGGGTTCACCGATTTTGTTTGTGAAGAAAAAGGACGGGTCGCACAGTATGTGTATAGATTACCGAGAGCTGAATAAGGTAACGGTGAAGAACCGTTACCCACTTCCGAAGATAGATGATTTGTTTGATCAGCTGCAGGGACCATCTTGGTTTTCCAGAATCGATTTACGTTCTGGGTATCATCAGATGCGAGTTAGAGGAGAGGATGTGCAGAAGACTGCTTTGAGGAACCGGTATGGTCATTATGAGTTCGTGGTGATGCCGTTTGGGCTCACCAATGTTCCAACCGCGTTCATGGATCTCATGAACCATGTGTGCAGGCCGATGCTGGATCGGTCTGTGATAGTATTCATAGATGATATCTTAGTGTATTCCAAGACTCAGGAGCAGCACCAGGAGCACCTGAGAGAGGTGCTAGAGATTTTAAGGAAGGAGAGACTTTTCGCAAAGTTCTCCAAGTGCGAGTTCTAGTTGCGTGAGGTGTAGTTCCTTGGATATCTCATCAACTAGAAGGGTATTTTGGTAGATCCAGCCAAGATAGAGTCCGTGATGTAGTCGGAAGTCCCGAGATCCCCATCTGAGATTAGGAGCTTCCTAGGTTTAGCAGGGTACTATAGGAGATTCATCCAGGATTTCTCCAAGATAGTTGTACCGCTCACCCGACTGACTAAGAAGTCGGTGGTGTTTCGTTTGGGGCCTGAGCAGCAGGCAGCATTCAATACCCTCAGGCAGAAATTGTGTGAGGCACCGATTCTTACCCTGCCAGAGGGAGTAGAGGATTTTCTAGTCTATTGTGATGATTTGATCACAGGTATGGGAGCATTGTTGATGCTGCGAGGCCGTGTAAAAGCTTACGCCTCGAGATAGTTCAAGCCTCAAGAGAATAATTATCCTACGCATGATTTAGAGTTGGGGGCAGTGGTCTTTTCCCTCAAGATTTGGAGACATTTCCGCTACGGGGTCCGTTGTACCATTTACACGGATCACAAGAGCTTGAGGTACCTCATGGACCAGCCGAATCTGAACATGAGGCAAAGGCGATGGTTAGATGTGCTGAAGGATTACGACTGTGAGATCCTTTATCACCTAGGGAAGGCCAACGTAGTGGCCGATGCCCTGATCTGCAAGGCAGCAGCAACCCCGATCAGAGACATTTGTTTGAGGATTACAGTGATTACTCCATTGCTGGAGCAAATTAAAGAGGCGCAGGCCGAGGGCCTCAAGGAGGAGAGGCAGAAGTGTGAGAGGATCGTGGGCCGAGTAGCTTCCTTTGACTATGATAGTCGAGGAATTTTGACCCTTCATGGGGGGGTCTGGGTGCCGTACTGGGGCGGGGTACGGCAAGTGCTGATGGACGAGGCTCATCAGTCTCGATTCTCCATCCATCAGGGGCAACAAAAATGTATAGAGATCTTAGACCCGATTATTGGTGGCCCTGCATGAAGCGGGATGTGGCCTGGTATGTGGAAAGACGCCTGAACTGTAGGAAGGTTAAGGCGGAGCACCAGAGACCTCACCGCAAGATGCAGCCGTTAGACATTCTTGTGTGGAAATGGGAGGATATCACCATGGATTTCATCACTAAGCTTCCCAGGACTGCACGAGGAGTGGACGCGATTTGGGTTATAGTGGATCGGTTGATGAAGAGTGCTCATTTTATACTGATCCAGGAGAGCATATCGGCTGAAAAGCTAGCCGACATTTATGTACGAGAGGTGGTGGCACGGCATGGGGTGCCTGTTTTAGCGGTGTCAGACCGAGATGTCCGTTTTACTTCCAGATTTTGGAAGTGGTTTCATGACGAGATGGGTACTCGTCTCCATTTCAGCACCGCTTTCCACCCTCAGATGGACGGACAGAGCGAGAGGACGATTCAGATTCTTGAGGACATGCTTCGGGCATGTGTCCTAGATTTCGGTGGCAGTTGGGATACGTATCTTCCGTTAGCGGAATTTTCATATAACAACGGTTACCACGCGAGTATTGACCGCCCTCCCTTTGAGATGCTCTATGGGAGGAAGTATAGGACCCCGATTTGTTGGGGGGAGGTCGGTCAGCGTGTCATTGGGAGCACCGAAGTGGTGCTCAAGACGAAATAGTTGATCCAGCAGGTACGCAGTGGGCTGCAGACTACGCAGAGTCGGCAGAAAACTTACGCCGATAGGAGGCGATCAAACTTGGAGTTTCAGGAAGGCGACATGGTCCTCCTGAAGGAATCACCCTGGAAGGGTGTTATTAGATTTCGGAAGAGGGGCAAGTTGGGCCCCAGGTTGATTGATCCTTTTAGGGTTTTGGCCCGAGTGGGTCGGGTTGCTTATGGGTTGGATCTTCCGGAAGAAGTTAGCCAGATCCACAACACTTTCCATGTTTCCTAGTTGAGGAAGTGTTTGGTGGATGAGTCAGCAGTTGTTCACTTAGAGGACATTCAGGTGGATAGCAGCCTGAATTATATTGAGACGCCGGTCGCAATTCTGGACCAGAAAACAAAGACCTTCAGGACCAAGGTAATTCAGCTAGTGAAGGTGCAGTGGCAGCACCGGAAGGGTTCAGAGTAGACATGGGAATCATATGAGGAGATGCAGGAGCATTACCCAAAGTTATTTTCAGATGCAGGAGCATTACCCGAAGTTATTTCCTCTTGTAAGTTTAGATCTAGGAGTTTTTGGAAGTTTGGACCTTTTAGGTCCAAAGGAAGGACCTTTATATTGCAACATAGTTTTTGGAGCATGGAATTGCTATCCTTGAAGCTCAAGAGTCCCCATAGCAGTAAAGTTTTGATCTTTGTGGCTTATATGGAACCATGCATGAGATCTAGTTAGTTTTATGGAAGTAGAATGTTACTTGTGGAAGTTTGAGCCTTTATGAGACTTGTAAGCCATCAAGTAAGCAACTTTATGACTTAAGTCATTGAAAAAGCTTAGAATCTGAATTTGTAGCTTCTGGATGGAATTATTAAGCACTTAATGAGATGTTGGCTTAAGAGAGTTGTATGTTGGGCATACAAGGATGTACGTGCCGCGTACAAGCCAGCAGCCGATACGCTCAACGTACCTTGGTGTACGCCCCGTATACGCTGCTAGTTTGGGCTTCAAGTGTTCGGCCTTGGTGTCGGCTAGGTTTCAGGCTTAGGGTCCTTGGGCCTTTATGGCACATCAGACTTCAGTTGCTAAGGACCAAGGATTTAGTATTGGTCTTGAGTAAGGCCCAATAAAATGGTTCTAGGCCCAAAATAGCAAATTGGGCCATTAATGGGCCTATGGTGGGGCCATAGATGGACTTAGAAGGAATTAAGGATTTGGGCCATGTTTGTATCCCACACCATAGTAGGGGTAAAATGGTCATTTTACCCATAGAGGAATCTCTATTCTGATTTAGTATTTAATTGCTGTTAATAGCTGGGAAGCAGCCGGAGCAGCAGTCAGGGATTTCTCATTCAGGAGTTCAGCAGTCAGCATCACGAGGTAGGTTTCCTTCCAGTAGGAACGAGTCTAAGGCCACAATGCCAGCCTGTTTAGCTAGAAGTAGTTTTCGGACTTTGGTCCGATGCAGTAGTTAGTATGTTTGATGCCTTCATGGCTCAGACTGGATTTGTGTGTTATGTGTTCCGGGCCACGCCCCGAGGCAGTATGCAGTATATGTGTGTTTATGTTAGTTGATATGTTTATGTTATGCTTTGTTTAGTTAGTTCCGGACTTCGGTCCGATGCAGTTAGTCCGGACTTCGGTACGATGCAGGGGACAAGGTCCCAGTCAGTTTTCCGGACTTCGGTCCGATGCTGGGGGCAAGGCCCCTGTTAGTCCGGACATCGGTCAGATGCAGGGGACAAGGTCCCAGTCAGTTTCCGGACTTCGGTCTGATGTAGGGGGCAAGGCCCCAGTTAGTCCAGACCTCGGTCCGATGCAGTGGGCAAGGCCTAGTATGTGCTTATTATGTTATTTTATGGTATGTGGTAGTTTGGGGGAGCTCACTAAGCTTTGTGCTTACAGTTTCAGTTTTGGTTTCAGGTACTTCCGCAAGTAAAGGGAAGAGCTCGGGTTGATGGCATCGCACACACCACAGCTCCAGTTTGTCCTGGGAGTTGTTTTAGCTTTTCATAGACGTGATTTGACACAGTCTTGATACAGTTTTCACGTGATACTTTGTTATGATTTTGAGATAATGACGTATGGGTTTATTTTATGATATTGACATGATGCTTTAGTAATTATTAAACAAAAATTTTTGGGTCGTATTTTGGGATGTTTCATCTAGACTTCGAATACACCAAAATATCGTCGATGAACACGATTACTGAACGATCCAACATAGGCCTGCATACCAGTTCATGAGATCAATGAACGCTACTGCAGCATTGGTGAGCCCGAAAGGCATCACCATGAACTTGTAATGACGATAACAAGTTCTAAATGTTGATAACCAGACCTCAAATCAATCTTGGAAAACCAAGATGTACCCTGCAACTGATCGAATAGATCCTCGATCCTCGGGAGTGGATAACGGTTCTTAACCATCAACTTGTTCAACTCTCGGTAATCAATGCATATCCGGTGTGAACCATCCTTGTTCTTGACAAAAAGGATCGGTGCTCCCCACGGCAAACTACTCGGCCAGATAAATCCTTTTCCCAAGATCTCCTGAAGCTGTGGGAATAACTCCTGCATTTCTGGCGGCACAAGGTGATAGGTTGCCTCAACGATAGGTGCCGCCCCTGGCAGCAAATCAATGTGAAACTCCACCTGCCTCTCAGGAGGCACACCCGGTAACTCCTCGTGGAAAACGTCCGGAAACTCGCTAACCACCGGAACCTCAACGATATTACTCGGTCTCTCCGAACGATCCTGCGTATCTGATTTATACGCCAGAAAAACCATGCAACCCTGCTGCAAGCTCTGCCTCGCTCGGGCAGCCGAAGAAAATGTTGACCTAGATCGGGTACCCTCGTTGAGCACAATAAGTACTCCCCACTAGGGTTTTAGATGGTCACCAGCTGTCGCTCATAGTCGATCATGGCTCCGAATCGGCTCAACCAGATCATGCCCACGATGACACATACATCACCCATCGCGACAAGTACAAAATCTATCGGAAACTCGACTCCATAAATATCAAGCACACATCCCCGGATCACATCAGTCACAAAAACAACATGCTCATCAGCTATGGAGACCCTCAAAGGTCGACTTAACGCCTCACGTCGGATACTAATGTGACGCCTAAATGCTAGCGATACGAAAGATCGACTCACACCCAAATCAAACAAAACCAAATTAGGTACATAACTCACAAGAAAAGTACCTAAACGTACCAACAATAAGCACCATATATAAACAAAACAATAAGAAAAAGATCACATATCAGCCACAACATCGGCCGCTGCGCGGACCTCCTCCACTATCAATTGGAAGGCTCTGCCGCGAGACTTCGGTGCATCGGCCTTCACGGGCCGACTCTCCGTAGCTCGAGTGGTAGGAGGCGCAGATCCCTGCACCAATACCTGAAGCAGGTGCGGGTACTCGACCTTCCTACGGCCAGTCTGGATGCAATGGAACCATCCGAAAATCCCTTGGGGTAATCCCTCAAGATATTTCTCTCCTTCCCGCACTTGTAACACACACCTGCTCTGCACACCCCATCATGGCTCAAGCCGCACTTCCCACAAGTGCGGCCCTTCTGACCTCCCGATCTCGAATAAGTTGGTTTGGCCACTTGGCCGCCGGCTGCGACTGTGTTGGCTGCCTATCCCTCCTCTGAGACTCCGCATCCTCCTGGCCTGAGTGTCTAGCTCAATCTCCCTCTTCCGAGCATTTTCCTGGAGCTCAGCAAATGTTCGGTATGTCGAGTCTGCCTCATATGTGCCTGCTCGGTAGACACGTGTTCAGGGAAAAACAATGCCCTCTCATGAAACATCTGTGTGATCACAGTCACAGACTTAGTCCCCTGCTTGAGGGACAAGAACTCTTGGGCTAACCGTTCCCTCTCCACTGGGGCAACATACTCGTCCCCTTACATAGTGGTGAACGTATCCCAAGTCACCGCGGTAAGCTTTGTAGTAGAAAAATCAGCTCCTAATCGAAACTGGTTCAGCACGAACCGTACCCTCAGATGCTCCGAACAAGAACATGTGTAGAAGCATCCCTCAGTGTCAGAGATCCATCTAATCCCTGCTATTGGATCCTGAGTTGGTTTATGAGCATTCTAACACTCCTAAGTGTACATGCAACCCTAAATACCTTGGATCTATGTTTTGTCTATTATACATGCAAGTAAGAACTTCCAAGGTATTATCCTAATCTAGCATACAAAACAATGAATGTAACAAGATTGAATACATACCTCTTTGATGTAGAAAGTCTTCATGAAGCTTGAGTGCCTAGTGCCCCAAGTGTGACACCTCAAGTGGTTCACACATCACCAAATACACTTGGAATAATTTGAGAGAATTCTACACTTCATGAAATCGGCTAGCCCTTCTTTTACCCACACTAGTCACCGATTTTGTCAAGAATAAGATCTTTATATAGTGTTACAATTAGGGTAAACTCTAATTGTCATGACTTTCCATTTCCTTGGATCCATGGGTTCAAATACACCATGGAGCATCCATGGACCATCCTATGGGTTTTATCCCAACTTGATTATCCATGGAGCATTAGCCCACTATACAAGTATGGTTGATTTACACAATCAACCCATATATTTAATTAGTCTTCTTTTGATCACTTAATTAATCCTAGATTAATTCTTGATCAATACTAATTAAATAATCTTATTATTCTTATTATTGATATACTAGAACTTATAATATATTAATAACCATAAGTGTCTTATTTCTCTCATTATAGTCTATCCAAGTGCATGATGCCATGCAACCCAAATGGACCATGCCGGGTCGGGTCAAGTCTTACCAATTATAGTTATGGACTTAGACATTAATCCAACAGTCTCCCACTTGGATAAGTCTAAAACTAATACTGCGTATAACTTCAGGAACCAACTGGAAATCGTAGCTCTCAAAAGCTTCTGTCGAACTCTGACCTTGTCGATGAACCCTGACCTTTGTCAGTGACTTGTCCATTAGATAAGGGATCATATATTCCTCCATTGTAGATATCATATGGACTGAGACATGGATTATAATCATTCTCTCTATCCATTTGTTGTTTCCCGATTTTCGATTTAGGACGACTGACTAATTGAACAAATCGAATCAGTCTTGGCCCGACCGAGCACTTCCATTTGTCATCATCAAATTATCAAGGGGCCCACAGATATCGCTTTTATCCTGAAGGTAAAAGGAATGGATAAACTTCGACTCATATGGCTTGTTCTAATACTTGTTGAATCATACACAAAGACACGTTTTATAGCACCGAGTTACCAAATGTGTTTTCGTGCAATCAATGTACAACCAACTCATAGTAACAACTCATATCTCTAGGTTTGAAGAATATAAGATATTATCGTCTCATGATCACTCATGATAAAATCCATGAAGTGATTCTAATGAGCATCGGTTGAATCCAATACTCAGAACTTATGAGCACTCATGAGTGTTGTAGCCCTTTGTCCAACACCTTAGACCTCTACAAGCCAACCCATGACAGACTTAATTCATATCCACTTCCAACATATGACCGGCTGTGGATGGTTTGAATAACTTAGTCATTCCGGAAGAATAACCTAGTTTATTCTGGAAGTCAAAACATGCAAAATGAAACACAATAATAATTGAATCCAATATGGTATCAAAACCTATGAACATAAATAAAACACCTTTTATTTACCACCATATGATTACACATTATTCATTGTATACTATTTCAGCTATCAACTTTATTCTTGAATTTAAAACAATAGTTGTCCCATGCTCCAAGCATGTACACTATGTTTTTTCTAAACACTAGTCATGCCATACACCAAGTATGCATACTATGTTTGTCTATGATCTTTACTTTGTGAACTAGATCAATTGAACATAACTTCAATGATTCTCTTTTCACAGTCCCAAATCCTTACTGCAAATACAAGAATTCCAAATTCATGCCATTTACTGAAATCTGTTATATTCTAAACTTATATGCATTGATCTTCTTGTAATGATTATGCACAAAGTCAGAAAGACTTGACAACAATCATTACAGAGCACTCCAAAGGAGATCAACTCCTTGGAAACATCCTTCTTGCATTAAGTTTCCTTAATCTTACACAGATTGAAAATTCTAACTTTGAAACATTTCCAGATTCCATTTTGTCTATCACTTCTGAACAAGAGTTGCCTCCTTACAGATTATGTCAATATGGTCCTTCCAGAATTATCACTATACTTCCAACTGTCCTTGAGCACTCAATCTTTGATAAACCTTACATTGTCCTCGACAATTGTTTAATCCTTTTAGTCATATCCGGTTCTAAACCTTTTCCCTTCTTAAAGCCCCAGGCATTTGGAAAATTTTAGAAAGGATGAATATAACACATGTAATCGATCCTATATCCGAAGCATATGGGACATGATTCATGATGTCTCACATAAAGACTAAACTAGTCTTTTGCTATAACATTTCCACTTCTATTTGCCAAGTTCTCATAATTCAGATTATGAAAAGGGATGCCGTAATCATAATCGAATTTTAGAACGCAAATAATGGACTCATATACAAAATTTCCTTATGTTGAGCCATTCCAACATGAAATTCATATATATCCTTGACTAAATGATTAAAACCTCACGATCTAAGCTTATAGATTTGAGATGAAGTATAATTTCCTCTCCCTTAATTATAGCAAAACAAATTTTTCCCAATTGAAACTTTTGTTTTCTATAATTAACATTGCAAACTTGCAATACTTATCATAATTATCATGCTCCCACTAACATAATGATTATTAGCATAACATTTATGCTCCCACTAGCTTTGACATGTACTCAGAAATCAGCTGACTTTCTTACCAAAGTTCATATTTCTGATACTAGATTGTTTTGATAAGACTTTATCAAAATCATACACCTTCCCTTAGATAGCACACTTGTGTGTCTAAACAATTATGAAGAGGGATGCCGTAATCATAATGGTTAGACCTTTTTGCCACTTCTCACAAGTCCTGGTTAGTGTGCCGGTAAACCACACACGCTCCACTAACGACTTTGAGAATGCAAATATCACAATTGCTATCTAGCTAAAATCTACTTAGTGAAAGTGTTTCCTCACCATCATTTTCATGAATCGGAGAGAAACCTTATGACACTTAGATTTTTAATAGTGTATGTGTTCTTATCCATGTGAATTGTCAAAACCATAGACATAAGACAAGGATAATGACAAATCCACACTCATATGGATTGAACTCAATCTTAAGTTCTTGCCACCTGGCAGCTCAAGGGCCTGCCATTGCTTCCAAGTTGTTGTGCAACTAATTGAGAACTCTAAGAACCCATATGCAAAGCCAACTTTAACTGGAATGGGCACAAAATATGTCAACTTTAACACTCCCACTGTCCTCTTGACATATAAGACTTTCTTGTCAGATATTCAAGAGATAGTGTGGATTCTAATCAAGACAAACACTTCACATAATTGGCCTAAGTTGGTCTTTGTTTTATCCAAAACATCACAACTTACCAATTTCAAATGTACAAGAGTAGAAAACTTTTACTCTTACATTTGGTAAGTGTTTTAAACCTTCTTTAAGACATGTCACTCAAGTTACAATCTTGGAATATGACTCTAAGACTTGTATTGGAACGAAGTATGACTCATCTTCTTGATTTAACCATTTCAACAATTCAAGATCCCTCTTCTTAGTCATAAGAATGCACTAAGATTTCCTTAGAGAACTAATTGTGCTATGGTTTCTTAATCATTAAGATGATCACAAAACTGATACTAAAGTACTCTCCCATCTTTTCAGATTTGAGAAACTTTTATCTTTCTGCCTAAGTTGATTCTTCTTATTCGCTCTGCCATACATTGGAACCTTTTCCAATGTCTCAGAGTTACACTTAAGCTTGTAAGTATAATCATGTTTACTGAGCTTTAGTAAACTATGACGAATAGTCTTATCAATCTTTTGTGGTGGACTTAATCAGTGCACAAGAATGTGTACTCATTCCCTTAGTCCTTTACTTGACTCACACATCCATGTGAACGAGTAATTAGTCTTAAGTTTTCCAATACTTGAGAGTTCTCATTCATCATGCAATATACCTTACATGATTCCAAGTTCCGGTCCAAATGAAACTTGGGTGATGAGAATCTTTCCTTATTTGGTAAATTTAGACATTACCACAAATGAAAGAATCAATTTCATATTTCCACTCTTGCTATTAATGGAATCATATAAGCAACAATTTTTCCTCAAATGCCATTGTAAGGATATTTTAAAATAAATAAAATCAAAATTTTTCATTTATTTTAAAACTTTGCGGAAAAACTTATCCTTACAATCGATATGAAAACTTGTTGTTATCTATTCCTAAGCAATATCTCATAACTCCTAAGAAGTAGCTCAAGAATCTGATCTTCAAACTATGCGATCGAAATCCATCTACGCGATCAGATTCATCATATTCTTTCTTTAACTTTCTTTACTTTTCTTTGATTCTTAAAACATCAACATGTGACCCAGTCACATCATGTATCAAGAATCTCAGAATAGAAACTTAGCAGAGTTAGATACTCGACTTTACCTGAAGTAGAGTCAAACTTATTGACTTTAACATCCTTAGGTAAATTTGGCAGCTTCACAACCAATGCCCCTTTCTTTGGCAATATAAACATATGGACCCTTTGATAATGGTACACGGGACTATCACAGACTTAGCTTTTCTCTTTACCATTTGGTCAACCGAGTTGACTATGGCCAATCCCTTTCCATTGGGAAGAGAATGCTTTCCTGGATTTCCTGTGTCACTATGATCAATGTCCATCAAGTTTTAAAGAAGTTGATCATAACAAATAGATAAGATCATTAAGGGTCTTGTCATAGTCTGATTCATAGGTGTCCCAAAGGAACTCACTATGTGACTTACAAAGTAGTTGAACCACCAACTTTCTCAAGACTTTTGACACCCAACTCTCCCGGCTTGTCAATATGTGACTACATCTCCAAGATGTGATCACACCTAGACTTTGCCTTGCCAATAGGGCTTGAGTGACCTTGAACTTGTGGGTTAGGGAGAATAACTGGAGGAGGTGAAAGAAGTATGATTTTCATGGGACATCATCTTCATTTAGGAAAGCTTGTTTCAAGAGATTAAGGAAGATCATAAATGTCTAAACCATACATCTTTTGGGAGATATTCAAGATAGTTGATATTAAGTCCTTAATATGACACCCAATATGAAATATTAAGGCTAGGACCCAACAAACTATTTTATAACTTAGAAGAGGTATGCCGTAATCCAAGCTATAAAATATTTGAAGGTAGGTGAATGACGATTCACCAATTTCCACCAAGATAAACGAAATGTATTATTAGGTTTTAATTGGTTTTTGAAACTCCTAGATCTTTTGAGATTCATTGAACTGTTCAATGGCATGTTTCAATCTCGAGTGTGCCCTTCAGGTTTTGTGACTGGGATGCCGAGGATCACAAAACAAGGTGTGAAGTAACCATACAAATTACTTGGTACCCTTAAGTGTTCACCCCTCAATCGATGTGCCGGTTAACCACACACGCTCCGTCAATACTATGATAAACATTAAGTTACCCTTTACCTACCTTGTTAAATACGAGTTAGTGTGCCGGTTAACCACACACGCTCCACTAACTGACTTAAACAAAGTGCAAAGTGTAATTTCATGGATTAGCACCTTATTCACATTTTCCTAAGTAACTAAGATTGGGTATTATTAAGATTTTAGTTACTTAGTATTTATCATTAATACTTTTAATGAAGGGAGAATTCTAGTCCTGTCAAACCCGTTCGGCTAACGACCCTCCACCAGTCAAGCAAGCGGTGGGTGAGAGTGGACACCCATTAAGTTGCCATTTAATAGGCAAAAACCTTATACCCACCTTATAGATCGGCTTCGTGAATGAGGCGTAGTAGCGGTAAGATTGACTTTACTCTTATACATAGATATATTATTAACTTATAATATTATAAAGTATAAGGGTTGAATTTTAACTTTTAAAATTCTAAGGGCTAACTTGGAATTAAAGTATTCATAATAGAACACTTTACAAATTCCAAAACTTGAGGGCAAGTTTTGAAACTATTCAAAACTAATTAATTCCATAACTTATGTGTTTAAAGTAGTTTTAATCCAAAAACTCTCCAAGTTCCATAACTTGAGGACAAGTTATGGAAGACTTTAAACTAATAAAAGAATTAAATTTTATTTATTTTATAACTTATGGAATTAATTAAGGTTACATTTTTTTTAATTTATTATTTAATGAAGAGATTCTTGGTCCTCCATAACTTGAGGACAAATTATGGAGTCATAACACCTTTTAATTAGAACTAGACTCTTCATTTTTGTAACCTTTGCCAACTTTTATGAGTTTTATGAAACTTAAATGTGACATTTAATATAACTTGAGGACAAGTTACAAAAACACATTTTAGAATCAACTCTTAGATTAATTTGGATTGAAAACAATTATTTCACTCAACTTTTCTATTAATCTAAGCAACTCATAAGAACAAGATAATTCAAATCAAACTTTTTCATGTAATTAGTCTAAACCTTAAACTAATACAAAACATGAATCTATTGACAATTATCTTTGAAATTGGATTAGCATGAACATTACCACATCAAAAACAAGTTTATAAGTTCAAAAACATCTTAGGGTAATGTTCCAAGTCCAATTCCAGCCAAAAAAGTCGAATTTATGCTGTCTGGGGGTCCAACTCGTCGAGTGCATGAACCAACTCGGTGAGTTGGATCGATTTGATCACTTTTTAGGCATGGACTCGCTGAGTCTCATGATGGACTCGCCGAGTCTGATGATCAGACAGCAACAACTTCGATTTTTTAAGCAGTTTTGCAAATATAACAAGGAAACAAGCCTAGGATCTGATACCACTGTTGGGTTATGAGCATTCTAACAATCCTAAGTGTACATGAAACCCTAAATACCTTGGATCTATGTTTTCTCTATTATACATGCAAGTAAGAACTTCCAAGGTATTATCCTAATCTAGCATACAAAACAATGAATGTAACAAGATAGAATACATACCTCTTTGATGTAGAAAGTCTTCATGAAGCTTGAGTGCCTAGTGCCCCAAGTGTGACACCTCAAATGGTTCACACAACACCAAATACACTTGGAATAACTTGAGAGAATTCTACACTTCATGAAATCGGCTAGCCCTTCTTTTACCCACACTAGTCACCGATTTGGTCAAGAATAAGATCTTTATATAGTGTTACAATTAGGGTAAACTCCAATTGTCATGACTTTCCATTTCCTTGGATCCATGGGTTCAAATACACCATGGAGCATCCATGGACCATCCTATGGGTTTTAGCCCAACTTGATTACCCATGGAGCATTAGCCCACTATACAAGTATGGATGACTTACACAATCAACCCATATATTTAATTAGTCTTCTTTTGATCACTTAATTAATCCTAGATTAATTCTTGATCAATACTTATTAAATAATCTTATTATTCTTATTATTATTATACTAGAACTTGTAATATATTAATAACAATAAGTGTCTTATTTCTCTCATTATAGTCTATCCAAGTGCATGATGCCATGCAACCCAAATGAACAATGCCGGGTCGGGTCAAGTCTTACCAATTATAGTTATGGACTTAGACATTAATCCAACATGAGTCCCATCAAACTCTGGTGGCTTCATGTTGTTGAACTCCCGTTATAGCAATGAGTCACCCCTATGTGGCCTAGCAGCGACGACGTTTGCGGTGGCAGTAGCATTAGTAACATCGGTAAGAGCAGCATACCGCTCATCAAATGTCTCAATCAGCGTGGTCTTGATAGACCCAAACATCTCCGGTATCTCAGCACGAATGGCTGCAACCACCTCATCATGAATCATCCTGCGAATCTCATCATCACTAACACCGCTGCTCTCTGGAGTGTGCCGCGTACCCACGATGATGTCTCTGAAACTCAACACAAAAGAAATCAAAGACTCGCTCGAGTATTCTCTCACTCCATCACACAACCCTACATGTTCCTTAGTACCCTAAGGATTCTTACTTGGACTTCTTACTGGTCTGGTATTTCCAGTAATACGGGCCCTGTACTACCTGACACACCACATTAGTATTCACCCCAAGTCCTCCTCCTAGGATTGTAGATCACAAGTACACTATATCTCACAAAGCGCAGGCTACCACGTAGTAGACCTTTCATAACTCCTCTCTGCTACCTACTCACACTCCAAGTAATTCACAATAGCAGTAACTCCTAGGCTAAGGCATCACAAATCAGGCCACTCTAGTCCTAAATATGAATACCTATCTGTACGACCCTCTGGTCCATGTGTCTCAACAGGACCCTCCAGTCTCGTAGCTCGTTGGACCCTCAAGTCCGGTCTAACTTGTTAGACCCTCCACTCCGGTCTGGTTGAGGACCCTCTGGCCTCGTAAATCGTTGGACCCTCTGGTCCGGTCAAAATAGTACATAGCATACATAGTCACAAAACACATAATCTCAAGTAAACAGGTATGACCTACCGGTCCACACACAAATACCACCCTGGGTAATGTATAGTGAGAAGACTCACCTTGGGTAACTCGAATGATCTCGAACTCGAAACACTGATCTATCCTCCACCTAATCACATACAAAAATATCTCTACTTAGTAAAGGCTCTCAAAGGCGAGACTTATCCCTTACTATTCTCTCTCAGAAGGGTAAAAGACCATTGTACCCCTACAATAGTCCAAAAGTCAATTTTTTGACTAAACCCTAAAAGTCAACAAAAGTCAACTCTATGGAGTACGCAGCGCATACCAGATCCCTACGTTGGGCGTTCTCGACCGCCACACTTATATCGGGCTGCTTGAACCCTAAGCCCCGCGTACTGGGATTTACGCTCAGCGTACGTCCCAGTTTCACTGTTATCTCACTTATGGTCTTAATCAGTTAAGACCATGGCTTATAATACAGATCTGGACCCCATACATCCTCCTAATACATAAGGTCGAAGACTTTACGCCTTTTCATGGCTGTAAAGGTCGTCATCATCCAAAAGACACCACTTCCTTCACTAAAGAGCTCATATCTCATGCATGTCTCACTCCTAACGTCCAAGATTAGATTTTTAAGGATCTATAACATATTATACACTGAATATGGACATATCAAGGTCTATGGAGCTCCTTCACTCATAAAGTCTCTACCTTTGGGACAAAAACCCTAGAAATGGTCCATAATGCACAAATAAAAATGATTGTGAAAGCTCCAAGCTTTTTACCTCCAAATGACGCTCTAACCTCAAAAACTTCAGATCCAAAGCTTGTCCTCCAACTCTAGCTCCTTCAATGGCCTCTCCTTCTCTTCAAAAGCACACAAGAACACTTTCAAGCTCAACTACACTCATAGAAGCCCTAGAATGAGGGTTAGGGCACACTTAGGGTTTTGCTCTCTAGAAATGGTGGCTAAAAGTGAGGCCATAATGTTCCTTATATATGGCTCACCCCCAAAATTAGAGTTTCAATCTGAACCTCGTACGGCCAGCGTACACTATCGTACGCACAACATACTGGATTATCACCGTGTCTACAATACGCTCAAGAGTACACGCGGTGTACTCTCCCTTACGCCCAGCGTACTCAAAAGCCCAAACTTTTATTACAAGGACTAATTTTGATAGCTTAAGGAAAGAAAAGGATCAACGAGATATACCTGAATTTCAAGATGTTACAAAATAATTATTCCAATAGTGAGTAAATGTAATGACAAAAATGCACTCAGGAGAAGCAAAATTTCTATACAGTTGCATTATCAAGCATACTATGTGCCAACAACTCTCTATGTGTTTTCTTTTTCTTTAGTCTCGTTTCCTCCAAAGCTTCTAGCCATGACAAATTATTATATCTTAGGGTTAATGTCCAAATCAAGTAAAACATTGCTAGCTTAAATTCACCAAGTCCTTGGAATGATGTCTTAGATAGACGCTTAACTGCAATCTCCAATCCTTCTACAAGACCCTAGAGATCATTATTGGCCATGTAGCAGGATCAACCTGCCAAAATAATACACCAAATTAGTATGAAGCTAAGTTTCAAAGATGACATGGCATCACAAATGGCATATAAACCGGAAATTGTATATGACATGAGTTATTCATAAAACAATAAAATTTTATTTCTACAACCTTGGCCAGCTGTTGAGTATGGATAATGTCTAAGCGTCTCTGGAAAACAAGTTGTGAAAACCATGAACATCCACTATCCGATGCCTGAAAGACAATGAAACATGTTATTTTTCTAACGGTAATGGTTTTATATATACTATAAACTCTGTAGATATAGTGCAACTGTGTTGTTTATTACTGTGTTTGATATTCAAAGTTGGGTTAAACACAAGAAAAGAAGTCCCTTGAAATGATCAATGTTATTCAAATACAATGTAATTCTCAATAGTAGTTATATTGAGTATTCAACAGACCATGTCTTAATTAAAATGTTTCATTTTTTGAAATTTCTATTCAACACACTAACCTTTTATGAACAATCCTTTGTAATTCTTGGTATCTCCAGATGCTTCTATTATTGAGTCCTTGGTAATGAATGCAGAGGATAAAATGGTGCAACTTGATATTATTAAAGAACAAGTATTTATTTGCTTTCATTTCATAAATGGAAGGTATAAATGATCTAAATGAGATGTTCTGTTGTCCTAATAATTCTCATGATGTTGCAATCAGCTATTCAAGGGATAATCTTATAATATGGTGATCCAAAGAATGTTGTGCATCACCATTAATAGAAGAGAGATGTGTGGTCACTAGAGAATATGGACCATATGGAATTTGAGAATTGTAGCCATAACCCGTATGGAACACAACATAATTGTGTGTATACATTTCCTAAAATGTAAATTGGTCTAATAAATTTGTACCTTTTGCACACATTGCGTCAATGCAAGAAGGTAGCCTTTGAATCTACAAACATGTTTAAGATTGAGGGTACTTGTTTATTTTGCTAATTCATCAAGAATAGAATGAATTCCTATTTCCAACTCTTTCACCTATTAAATTAAACGAATATCACTCATTTCATATATATTATTACATAAATATATAAGGCTTGTGTACGTATATACCTAAGTATCAAGAGTGAGGCAGGTAAACTACAAATCTAGTTCAAGTACACTAAACTCGAATGGTGGGTCATCTGACAGCAAGGAGAAAAAATTACAAAAATGGTCCCTGTGCTTTCAGATTTTTACCAAGCTCAATGAAGAACTGAAACCTTTTCAATTTTGGTCCTCATAATAAGTTTTCGGATTGATTTTGGTCCTTATTTCATTGTCTCATATTGATTTTTGTCCTTGTATCCAAGTTCAAGGGACCAAAATCGATTTAAACCTTGAAATGTGTAACATCCAAAAATTTAAACCAATTTAAACTTTTTAAAACATATATAGTTCATCAAAACATTACAACTTTGTTTTCAAAATATTGATTATCAGAGTTTTTCCCAGAAATGTGAACACAATAGGAGGAGTTGTACGATCACGCCTTCGCCTTGCCTTGATCCCCTGATGTACCTGAAACAATAAACTGAAACTGTAAGCCCGAAAGCTTAGTGAGTTACCCCCAAAATACCGATACACATACAGTCCACATAGCAATATCAACATTAACATATCATATTAATCAAAACAGAACAACATGCACTGCTCCACAGCTTTACAAGTTGGACTACCCCCCCCTAGGCCCTCAGTACGAGTCTGGAATGCCTACCGGGCCCTCAGCTCGTATCTGGAATGCCATCGAGCCCTTAGTACGAGTCTGGAATACCTACCGGGCCCTTAGCTCGTATCTGGAATGCTCCCAAGTCCTCTGTATGAGTCTGGAATGCTTATCGGGCCCTCAGCACATATCTGGAATACTCTAGGGTTTGTTGGCTACCGCATGGAGCAATACAACCTCAACCCATCCCACATAACATGTCGACATGTAACAGATAAATGCACATACAGATAATCAATCAATATCACAGGTAGCCCTACAGATCTACCAGACAAGCATTTCAACTGGCATACATCACTAACTCAAACTCAACATATCAATAACTACTAAGATATCAAATCTAGTGGGCAGGCCTTGGTGCCTTAGACCCCTTAGTATATTGAGGATAACTCACCTCGCAACTGACGTCAGAAAACTAGAAAGCTTCAACTCCCGAATCACCAACACGCACTTCGCTACCTATAGTTACCATGCAATCCTTTTTCATCAGTTTCCAAATTATTAGAATACCCTCAGAAGTCATATGGTCAACTCTTTGTCATAGTCAACTCCCACAGTCAAAGTCAACAGTCCATGTTGACTCGACTCGTCGAGTGCAGTTCACCGACTCGTCGAGTCCTTCCTGAAGTCGAGAAGTCGTGAAATCCTTGATTGGCTCGTCGATTCCTCCTTTAACTCACCGAGCTCATACGTGTCCAAGAATCGGGGGAAATTTAGTCGACTCGCCGAGTTTTCTAACTACTCGTCGCGTTCAAGGCAAACTTCAACGGACTCGTCGACTTGTTCATCAACTCGTCAAGTTCACGGCCAAATTCATCGGGCTCGCCGTGTTGTTCATCCAACTCGCCAAGTTCATGCAGACCTCCATCCATGCAGACGCTTTTTAACCCATGGCAAGGATCCATATTACAGAACCAAGCCTCTAAGGCATGATTATCACGTAAAGTGGAAACTTTACAAACATGCAAGGTTCTAAAGGCTCTAATTGACCAATCTATGATTCCAATGGAGTTTTATCCCTTGGGAGAGTCTCATTCTTGCAAAATATGGAAACTTTATGTACTAAGAAGACCAAAGGAGCTCAGTAATAAAGTGACAACTTCATATATGAGGTTGCAAAGAAGAGTAGCTTCTAACCACACTATGAAAGCCCTAATAGTTGCCCCATAGAATGAATGAGGTTAGGGTAACGATTTATACCTTCTAGAAGATGCTAACCACATTAGATCTTAGGTCCTTCAAGCCCCTTGCTTCTAAATGCTTGGTCTCCAAGCTCTTTTCTCTCCAAGAATTTCACCTTCAAGCTTAAAAATGCACAAGATGAGCTCACACACACGATTTGGACTTTAGAGGGACAAGAGGCAGTGAAGGGAGGCTAGAGGGTGGCCAATGATCCTTTAAATAGGGTGAAATGCCCCAAAATTTAGGGTTTCATCAACCAGCTCCTACTCATTGAGTCCCTTTGTGGACTCGGCGAGTAGATCCATAAATTCGTGATCCCACCTCGCTGCTACTCGACGAGTAGGGCAACCTTAACTCGTTAAGTTGGACTTAAAACTAAATAAATTATTTATTTAAATCCATACCTGATAATCGGGGCGTTACAATTCTCCCCCACTTGAACTAGACTTCGCCCTCAAACTGCTCTGGCATAAACAACGCTGGGTAGTGCTCACGTATCTCTGCCTCCTATGTCCACTCGGATCCCCTCCGATGTTCCCACTGCACCTTCACCAAAGCTATTTCCTTGTTCCGAAAAATCTTCTTCTTCCTTTACAAGACGGCCATAGGCCTATCCACGTAGTTCAGTCGCACATCGACCTGAATGTCATCCAACGATACTACTGTCTCCTGGTCCGTGATGCACTTCCGTAACTGCGAAACATGGAACGTGCTGTGAATCCGGTTAAGGTCCTCCAGAAGCTGAAGCCTATAAGCCACATTGCCAACTCTGGCGATGATCCTAAATGGCCCAATATACCGGGGCGAGAGCTTCAGGAGTACCATGTCACCGACCTGGAATTCCAACTCAGATCGGCGTCTGTTGGCGTAACTTTTCTGCCGACTCTGAGCTGTCTACAGTCGCTGCCTGATCTGTTGAATCTTTTTGGTAGTCTGCAAGACCACCTCCGTCCGACCCATTACCCTATGACCCACCTCGCCCCAACAAACAGGGGTGCGACACCCACGCCCATACAACAACTCGCATGGCGAGGCGCTAAGACAAGAATGATAGCTTTTATTGTAGGTGAACTCCACAAGCGGTAGGTTAGAGTCCCAACTCCCATCGAAGTCGATGACACACACCCTCAACATATCCTCGAGGGTCTGAATAGTCCGATCGCTTTGGCCGTCTGTCTGCGGGTGGAAAGTTATACTAAAATGCAATCGCGTGCGCAACTCCTCGTGAAATTTTTGCCAGAAGCGTGAGGTAAACCTAACATCCCGATCAGAGACAATGGAAACAGGAATCCCATGGTGAGACACGATCTCACGAACATACACTTCAGCCATCTTCTCGGCTGAAGAACTCTCCCATATGGCCAAGAAATGGGCGCTCTTGGTCAATCAATCCACGATGACCCATATGCCGTCAAACCCCTTCTTCGTCCTTGGTAGCTTTGTGATAAAATCCATTGTGATCTGTTCCCATTTCCACATGGGGATCTCCAGGTGCTGCAGCTTGCCATGCGGCCTCTGATGCTCGGCCTTGACCATCCTACAGGTTAAGCACTTCTCGACGTACCAAGCAATCTCGTGCTTCATAAACGGCCAAGAGTAGCTCAAACTCAAATCCCGATACATCTTGGTGGCCCCCGGGTGAATGGAGAAGTGAGACTTATGAGCCTCCTCCATAACCATCTGCCTAACCCCACCAGACATCGGAACCCAATCCCGAACACATCGGGTAAGTAATCCCCGACTATCCTGCACGAACCTGGTGTTCTCAACCTCGATCCTCTCCAGCTTTAAATTATCCAGTCGCATGCTTTCTATCTGGGCATTTCTGATCAAACTCACAAGTGGGGAATCCACTGGTATCCTCATACATATCGCGGGGGTGGAAGACTCAGCCGACTTGCGGCTCAAAGCATCCGCAACCACATTCGCTTTACCTGGGTGGTAAAGGATCTCGCAATCGTAGTCCTTGACTACATCCAGCCACCTATGTTGTCTCATGTTCAGGTTCGGCTGATCCATGATATAGCTCAAGCCCTTGTGATCCGTGTAAATGGTACAGCGGACCCCCTATAGGTAATGTATCCATATCTTGAGGGCGAACACCACCGCCCCCAGCTCCAAGTCATGCGTAGGGTATCTTGTCTCATGCCGCTTCAGCTACCGTGATGCGTAGGCTATCACTGGTCCTCTCTGCATGAAGACAACCCCTAAACCTGTGATGGATGCATCACAGAACACCACGAAATCCTAAACCCCTCCAGAAGTTTCAAGACTGGTGCCTCACACAAACGGTGACGGAGGGTCTCAAACGCCCTTTGCTGCTTGGGGCCCCACCAGAAATCCACCCATTTCCTCTTCAGATGAGTGAGTGGTACTACAATCTTGGAGAAATCTCGTATGAATCTCCGGTAGTAGCTTGCCAATCCTAGAAACCTCCTAATATCTTAGGGAGATTTCGAAACCTCCTACTGCATAACCGCCTTGATTTTGGCCGGATCGACCAAAATCCCCACATGTTTAATGAGATGTCCGAGGAACTGAACCTCTCGTAACCAAAACTCACACTTCGAGAACTTTACGTACAACCATTCCCGCCTAAGGAGTCCCAACAGCTCTCGCAGGTGCTCCTCATGCTGCTCTCGGGTCTTGGAATACACCAAAACATCATCTATAAATACTATGACCGACTTGTCAAGCATCTGTTTGCAGACCCGATTCATCAAGCCCATAAGTACTGCTGGTGCATTGGTGAGCCCAAACAGCATCACCACAAACTCATAATGTCCATAACGAGTTCGGAACGCGGTCTTCTCCACATCCTCCTCTCTGACCCTGACCTGATGATACCCAAACCTCAAATCTATATTAGAAACCAAGATGCGCCCTGCAACTGATCGAAGAAATCGTCTATCCTCGGGAGTGGGTAATGGTTCTTCCATATTAGATTGTTCAACTCCCGGTAATCAATGCACATCCGCTGTGAACCGTCCTTCTTCCGAACAAAAAGAATCGACGCTCCCCATGGAGAACTGCTAGGTTGAATGAACTGCTTGCCCAGTAGTTCCTGTAGCTACGGCGAAAGCTCCTGCATCTCTGGCAGCGCCAATTGGTACGGCGCCTTAGCGATGGGGGCCGCACCTGGCACCAGGCCGATCTTGAACTTGACCTACCTTTCCGGAGGTATCCTTGGCAATTCTTCTGGAAACACCTCTGCAATCTCCCTGACCACTGGTACATCGGAAACCGAGGTCTGGTCCCTGACTCGCGTATCTACCACATATGCTAGATAACCCATACACCCATGTTGAATGTACTGCCGAGCCCTGGTAGCTGAACAAAATCCTGATCCTACTCTGGTGCCCTCACCATATATAACCAGTTCCCCCTCTCTTGGGGATCGAACTACCACTCGCTGGCCCTCGCAATCAATCATAGCACCGAACCGACTGAGCCAATCCATGCACACAATCATACACACCTCCCTCATGCGGATTAGAATCAGATCTATCGGAAAGGACACCCCGAAGATCTTCAAGTAACATGCTCGATAAACTGAAGAAGCAGAAACCCCATGTTCGTTGGCGATAGACAATCGCAACGGACACTCTAACTCGCTCACTGGCGCACATAACTCTCTACTAAAAGACTGAGACAGTAAGCAGCGACTCGCCCCCGAGTCAAATAAAACCAAAGCAGGCAAAGAGTTCACCAAAAACGTACCTAATTACAGGTACAACAGATAAGCATACAATAGATAAATAAAACGAGATGAGGATGGAAACGTACCAGCAACCACATCTGGTGCTGCTCTGGCCTCCTCCGCCATAAGCTGGAAAGCACGACCCTGAGCCTTTGGAGGCTTTGTCCTAATTAGTCTCCCATATGTGATCCTCAAAGTAGTCAGCGCTGCAGCCTGAACCGGTTGGGCGGCAAGTAGTGGACAGTTGGCCCTCATGTGACCAAACCTGGTTTCAGTGATAACATAACCTCATACCCTGAACTGGGGCGGCCTGGCGACAATCCTTCATGTAATGCCCCTCCTTGCCACACTTGTGGCACCCACTACTAGCCTGACATACACCAGAATGACCCTTGCCACACTTCCCATAAGTGCGGCCCTGCTAACCCCCGGTCCTAGCATTAGCGGTCTTAGACCTCTTCGGCGCCGGCTGTAATAGTGTCGGGGCCAGACGCTGCTCCCTTAGCTGCAGCTCAATCTCTAACTCCCGCCGTTTGGCGGCCTCCTGCAACTCCAGAAGAGTATCACATCGCTGGGTAGATACAAACTGTTGGATAACAGTCTTGAACATACTCAGATAACGGGTCATCTGAGACTGCTCGGAAGCAAACTCTATGCAGAACATCGCCCGCTCGGTGAACATACGGGTGATCTTCGTCACCGACTATCCATCATTTCTCAAACTCAGAAACTTATGTGCCAAACGTTCCCGCTCAACCCTCAGAATGTAACGGGCGCGGAACATATCCCTGAACTGTTCCCAAGTAACACCAGCTCTCTGATCATCAGTGTAAGCCCCAGTCGCAAGTCTCCATCAGTCCTTGGCCCCATAATTAAGCAGGTTCAGAGCACACCTTACCTTTTGGTCAGCAGGACACGAGCAGGTGAAGAAACACCCCTCCACATCTAAAACCCATCTCATAGACTTGATGCGATCCTGCGTCCTATCAAAAGTAGGGGGCTTCGTGTTATAGAAGTTCCTGTACTGAAAACCCCTACCAACTCCTCCCCCTGCCGTAGATACAGCTGATACAGCTGCTGCGGCGATTGTCTCTGCAAGGGCTGCGTAGCACTGATCAAAATTCTCCACCATGGCAGTCTTAATCGTCCCGAACATGTCCGACAACTCAGCCCGAAACAACACAGCAACCTCATCATGCACGATAGCTCAGATCCGGTCATCCATCTCTTCTAGCCTTATCTGGCCGATAATCTCGGGTGCTGTCAGCTCCCCCTGGCCGCCTTCTCCTCATCCTGATCCTTATCCCGAACCAGATCCGGTCGCAAAGCGCCTTGTCATCACCATTCTGAAACCCAACACAAGGTATCAGATAACTCATACTAATAATTCGGGACCAACCCCCGACAAAACCCTAGGGGTAGTGACTTCCTTGTTACGCGTATGGGTCCCATGCTTTCAATAGTACGGGCCCATACTACCTTCCATACCTACCCATATTTGTCCAAGTATCATCACAAGGCTCTAACAATACACATAATGATATCCAGCGCTCAAGCCTCACTCCTAAAGGAAGGCTAAATGCCTCGAAGTCGGCGGACTCCTCCCAAATAACCTATCTGCCTACGAAACTTCCACCAACCCTGCAGCACTAGCATACGCTAGCCTTACATAACGCTGGACCCTATAGACTTTCGAATATCTAATCCTACCCTAAGATCCCAATCAAACAAGAACAGAACATAAGGCTAAATTAAACATTCTCAGGATATAAGATCTTAATTATGTACAACCGTGATGCCTACACCAGATAACTACAGTAATGATGTCAATTTCATATATGGAAAACCCTAGGCTAGCAGGCATCATGTATCAGGCAATTCTATCATGCAATTCCTGAAGATCCCTAGCCTAGTACTAGCATGCTGTTCTAACATATCACATAATCAAATAATTGTATGGTATTTTGGGGTTTGCTTACTGGCTTCGGCTGATCGTGCACCCTGCATCCTTCTTTAATTATTTTGAAAAACTATTTCTTAAAACATTTTTGAAAACCTTTCCTTGATTTGAGACTGGATTCACACAAATGTTCCTCAAATTCACTCAAACCAAGGTTGTGATACCAACTTGTAACATCCAAAATTTCAAACCAATTTAAACTTTTTAATACATATACAGTTCATCAAAACATTACAACTTTGTTTTCAAAATATTGATTATCAGAGTTTTCCCAGAAACATGAACACAATAAAAGGAGCTGTACGATCATGCCTTGGCCTTGCCTCGATACCCTGATGTACCTGAAACAATAAACTAAAACTGTAAGCCCAAAATCTTATTGAGTTACCCCGCTTTACAAGCATGCACTGGTCCACAACTTAACAAGCTGGACTACCCCCGCCCCCCCTGGGCCCTCATTACGAGTCTGGAATGCCTACCGGGCCCTCAGCTCGTAACTGGAATGCCATCGAGCCCTTAGTACGAGTTTGGAATGCCAATCGGGCCATCAAATCGTATCTGGAATGCTCCCGAGTCCTCAATATGGGCCAATCGGGCCCTCAGCTCATATCTGGAATACTCTAGGGTTTTTTGGGTACCTCACGGAGCAGTAGAACCTCAACCCATCCCACATAACATGTCGACATGTAACAAATAAATGCACATACAGATAATCAACCAGTATCACAGGTAGCCCTACAGATCTACCAGACTAGCATATAAACTGGCATACATAAATAACTCAAACACAACATATCAATAACTACTAAGATATCAAATCCAATGGGTCGGCATTGTTGCCTTAGACCCCTTAGTATAGTGAGGATAACTCACCTCGCAACTGACGTCAGAAAACGAGAAAGCTTCAACTCCCAGATGACCAACACGAATTTCACTACCTATAGTTACCATATAACCCGTTTTTATAAGTTTCCAAAATATTAGAATACCCTCAGAAGTCATCTGGTCAACTCTTAGTCAAAGTCAATGCCCACAGTCAAACTCAACAGTCCATGTTGACTCAACTCGTCGAGTGCAGTTCACAGACTCGTTGAGTCCTTCCTGAACATGAGAAGTCGTGAAATCCTTGATTGGCTCGTCGAGTCATCCTTTAACTCACCAAGCTCATATGTGTCCAAGAATCGAGGGAACTTTAGTCAACTCGCCTAGTTTGCTAACAACTCGCCGCGTTCAAGGCAAAGTTCAACGGACACATCGAGTTGTTCATCAACTCGTCGAGTCCACGGCCAAATTCATCGGGCTTGCCGAGTTGTTCATCCAACTCGTCGAGTTCACGCAGACCTCCATCCATGCAGACGCTTTTTAAGCCTTGGCAAGGCTCCAGATTACAAATCTAAGCCTCTAAGGCATGATTATCACGTAAAGTTGCAAACTTTACGCATATGTAAGGTTCTAAACACTCTAAATGACCAATCTATGCTTCCAATGGAGTTTTACACCTTGGGATAGTCTCATTCTTGCACTAGCTGGAAACTTTATGTACTAAGAGGCCCAAAGGAGCTCAATTCTGAAGTTACAATATCAGATCTGAGGTTGCAAAGAAGAGTAGCTTCTAACCACACTATGAAAAACCTAGAAGTTGCCCATAGAATGAATGATGTTAGGGTAATTATTTATACCTTCCAAAAGATGCTAACCATAGTAGATCTTAGTACTTTAAGCTCCTTGCTTCTGAATGCTTGGTTTCCAAGCTCTTTTCTCTCCAAGAATTTCTTGTTCAAGCTTAAAAATGCACAAGATGAGCTCACAAACACGATTTGAACTTTAGAGGGACAAGAGGCAGTGAAGGGGAGGCCATAGGGTGGCTAATGATCCTTTAAATAGGGTGAAACGCCTTGAAATTTAGGGTTTCATCTGCCAGCTTACACTCGTCCAGTCCCTTTGTAGACTCGGTGAGTAGATCCCTAAATTCGCGATCCCACCTTGCTGCTACTCGACGAGTAGGGCAGGCTTAACTCGTCGAGTAGGACTTAAAACTAAATAAATTCTTTATTTAAATCCATACCTGAGAATCGGGGCGTTACATAATGAGGACCAAAACTAAAAAAAGATTCCAATTTTGGACGGAACATGGTCAGAATCAGAACTCAGAAGTGGAACCTCTTTTCAATTTTGATCCTTATTTCAAGGTTTAATATTGAGTTTGGTTGATCCTTGCAACTTTCTGATTGTGGTGCTTATTTCATATGAATTTTGATCCTTGTTTCAAGGACTCATGCATCAATATCGATGTGAAACCTCAAAATAAGGACCAAAATTGTTAATGGTTTCAATTTGGACTAAACATTGGCAAAAATCCGAAAGCATAGGGACCAGTTTTGTAATTTATTCTAAAATTTTGATTGAATTTAGTTGTTAAAGTAAAAAACAACATCGGTCCCTGTGCTTTGTGATATGTACCGAGTCTAGTCCAAAACTAAAACCTTTTTCAGTTTTAGACCACATTTCAAGGTTTCGTATCAACATTGGTCCTGAGATTTTCTGATTTTGGTCCTTGTATCTGATGGGTTTCGAGCATTCTAACACTTCCTAAGTGTACATGCAACCCTAATAAACCTTGGATCTATGTTTGTCTAAATACATGCAAAATATGGTTTCCAAGGTTCATAATCCTATCTAACATACATGGGGAACTTTTATCCTAAAAGGATGGCTAGAATTACATACCTTTAGTTGATTTTGCTACCTAGAAACCTTGTGAGCCTGACACCCCAAGTGTGATGCCTCAAATGCTTCACACAACACCAAATGCTTTTGGAATGACTTTTGAGAGAATACAAACACTCTAAAAAATGGCCTAGCCCGCACTTGTACTTGTGTAGCCGATTTTGGTGGAGAAGGTGTTCCTTATATAGTGTGACACATGTAGGGTTACACCATGTAAACCCTAATGTGTCATTACTCTTCATTTCCATGACCCATGGGTTAGTAACTCCCATGGAGCATCCTATGGGTTTAACCCAACTTGATAATCCATAGAGCCTCTTAGCCCACTATACAAGTTATGGATTATTTACATAATCAACTAATATATTTAATTAGTTTTCTTTTGATCACTTAATTAATTCCCAATTAATTATTGATGAATACTAATTAAATAATACTATTAATATATTAGAACTTATAATATATTAATAAACCACAAGTGTTATTTCTCTCATTTAGTCTATCCAAATGCATGATCCCATGCAACCCAAATAGACCATGTTGGGTCGGGTCAAGCACATACCAGAAATAGTTATGGACTTAGACACCTTATCCAACAGTCTCCTACTTGGATAAGTCTAATAACTATAGCTACAAGTATGACTTCAGGAACCGATCAACAATCATAGCTTTTTCAAGGTCTATCGTAACTGAGAAGATGATGATACGCCATTTAAGATAAGTGATCATATAATCCTCTGTTCTAGATATCAGCCGGAAAAATACATGGAACAATGTCTTACTTATTGTCCAGCAGTTTGTTTGTCGATTTCCGATTTGTTTGACATAGAACTTAATTGAACACATCAACTTAGTTCTGATCGGGGCCGGTACATAGGTCAAAACACAATCATCGAGGGGCGCAGATATCAGCTTCTAATCCAAGAAGGAATAGATAAACTTTGACTCATATGTTTGCTCTACTATTTGTTGAATTATACACAAAAGCACATTTTATAACATCGAGTTACCAATGCGTTTTCGCACAATCAATGCATAACCAACTCATAGGCAAAAAATCATATCTCTAGGTTTGAAGACTTATATGATATTACCGTCTCACGATCACTCGAGATAAATTTCATGAAGTGATTCCAGTGAGCATGGGTTGAGTCCAATGCTCAGAACTTATGAGCACTCGTGAGTGTTGTAGGCATGTCCAACAACTTAGGCCTCTGCAACCAATCATGACAGTCTTGATTCATACCTACTTCCGACATATGACCGACTGTGGAGGTTCGAATAATATGAAATGCCAAACATAATTATTCCGGAAGTCAAAACATGCAAAAGAAATATAGTAAATGATTGAAAAGAGATAGCAACACTTTACTCATAAATAAACACACATTTTATTCATCATCTAATGTCAATTACACTTTACAAATTTCGAAAATTATCTAACTACTAAAACTAATATCATCCTTCAGCCCTATGCTCCGAGCATGCTGGAGATGCTTAACCCGAGTCAGTCCCTTCGTGAGGGGATCTACTGGATTCTCATCCGATAATACCCTCTTTGCCACGAGGAGTCCTTCTTCTATTTGATGTCTGACGAAATGGTATTTTCTGTCGATGTGTCAGGATCTCCCGTGATCCCTTGGTTCCTTGGCTAAGGAAACTGCACTTTCACTATCATAGAAAATTTCCATTGGCTCCTATATAACTAGTACAACTCCAAGGTGTCCAACGAAGTTCTTCGCCATATCGACTCCTTTTCTGCCTCGCTAGCTGCTATATACTCTGATTCACAAGTTGAATCAACCACTGTCTCTTGCTTGGACGTCTTCCAAGTAATTGCTCCCCCGTTTAAGTTAAAGACCAAGCCTAACTGAGAGCGGTAATTATCCTTATCAGTCTGAAAGCTAGCATCACTATACCCTACAACTCTCAAGTCATCACTCCCACCGAGGGTAAGGACCTAGTCCTTAGTCCTCCGTAGGTATTTGATCGATCCATGCTAACCATGCTTAAAGTAAAGGCTACATCAGGTCGAGTACACGTCATAGCATACATGATCGATCCTACAGTCGAAGCATAAGGTACTCGACTCATTTTTGCTATCTCAGCCTCAGTACTCGGGCTTTGTGTCTTACTTAGTCTGGCGTTACTCTGGCTGGGTAACTCTCCTTTCTTGGAGTCCTGCATGCTAAACCTCTTCAACACCTTATCCAAGTAGGTACTTTGACTATGTCCAATTAGTATTTTACTCTGGTCTCTCATGATCCTTATCCCAAGAATATAGGCAGTTTCTCCTAGGTCCTTCATAAAGAAACACTTCCCAAGCCAGGACTTAACTTCCTACAGATTTGGGATGTCAATTCCTATGACTAGTATGTCATCGACATACAATAATAAAAAGCTAACTATACTCCCACTAGCCTTGACATATACACAACATTCATCTTCACTCCTAGAAAAGGAAAATTCTTTGACTTTCTCATCAAAGCAAAGATTCCACCTGCGAGGTGCTTCCTTTAATCCATATATGGATTTCTCAAGCTTACACACTCTATTAGGGTACTCTATATTGACAAACCCCTTTGGCTGACTCATGTAAACATCCTTAGTCAACTTTCCATTAAGGAAAGCGGTTTTGACATTCATTTTGCCATATTTCATAGTCATGACATGCTGCTATGGCTAATAGAACCCTAATAGACTTAATCTTGGCCACTAGAGAAAAAGTCTCATCATAATCAACTCCTGGAGTTTGTGAGAAACCCTTTGCAACCAGTCGTGCCTTATAAGTGTGTACATTACCATCCATGTCGGTCTTCTTCTTAATGATCCATTTGCACCCTACAGTCTTACGACCTGGTAAATTCTCAACCATGTTCCAAACTTGATTGTGATACATGGACTGTATCTCGCTGACCATTGCCTCTTTCCATTTGGCTGACTCATGGCCTGTCATGGCTTCCGCGTAACTGTTAGGTTCATACAGACCTATCAGTGTTTCATCACTGATAAGTGTATCACCTTCCGTAGTAATATGGAATCCATAGTAATTCTCAGGTGCATTCCTAACCCTTGTGGAACACCTCAAAGGTACAGACTTGTCAATTGGCTCAACAGGAGTTTCCTCCTCAAGTTGTGTGGTAGGGTTTGAAGTTCCTTAACCACTTGACTCTTGAATTTCTTCAAGGTCAACTTGCCTCCCACTGTTTCCTTGGCTTATGAACTCTCTCTCCCGAAAGAAAGCCCTCCTAGCTACAAAGACCACATTTTCACTAGGTCTGTAGAAGAGGTAACCAAAGGATTTTTGTCAGTAGCAGATAAAAATACACATCTCGCTTCGAGGTTCGAGCTTATCATGAGTATTAAGTCTCACGAAAGCCTCGCAACCCCAAATTTTAATGTGGTCTAGTTTCGGTACTTTACCAGTCCACATCTCATGAGGAGTTTTGGCAACTTTCTTTGTTGGGACTAGATTAAGGATATGGGCGGCAGTCTCTAAGGCCTACCCCCAAAATGAGATTGGTAGCGACGCTCGACTCAACATGGAACGAACCATATCCAACAAGGTTCGTGTAACATCCCGAAAATTCAGGTTCAACCATTTATCCCTTCTTCTTTTCCAAGTTGTCATATTAGGTCCCTTTGTGATAAGTGCTAAGCTTGTGAGTATGTTGGGTGTACTAAGGAGTACATTGCGCCGGGCGTACCTAAGGTTACGCCGAGCGTAACCGGCCCAGATTCAAAACCCTAATATGACTTGAGGGCTATAAAAGGAATGAGATGGTCTTGTCCCTCAGCCACCATCTTTCAGAAAGAAACCCTAAGAGAGTATTTCCTTCCTTTTTAGCTTGGGTGTGAGTGTTCTAAGATTCAAAGTGCCATTTCAAGGTGGTGAAAGAGAAGAAGAGGCTATTGTGGAAGCTAGATGTTGGTGGACAAGTGTAGATCTGAGGACTACAAAGGTTGGAGCTTCTTCTTGAGGTAAAAAGTTAAGATCTTGCCTTGTTGTTTCTGTGGTGTGCTTCTTGGACCAATTTCTAGGGTTTTTGCTCCCAAGATGGAGACTTTATGAGCAAATAGTCTCCATTGGCCTAGATCTATCATATTCCAGGACTATATGAGTTGTATGTTCATAAAAATACAATCTTGGACGTGAATGTTGAGCCATGCATGAGATCTAGACTTTTGGAGGAGAAAGGAAAGGTGTTAGTGTTGGATATAGTGTCTAAGTCCATAACTTTATTTGGTATGTACTTGACCCGACTCGGCATGCTCCATTTGGGTTGCAAGGCATTGCAATACTTGGATAGACTAAATGAGAGAATATGACACTTATGATTATTAATATATTATAAGTTCTAATATATTAATAATAGTACTATTTAATTAGTATTTGATCAAGTATTAATCTAGTATGAATTTGGTGATCAAAGTGAGACTAATTAAATATATAAGGGTTGATTATGACAATCATCAATTCTTTTATGGTGGATTAATGATCCATGGTTTATGGGTTATGGATGTAACCATTTGGAGCTCCATGGATAGTCCACGGGAGTTACAAACCCATGGGTCATGAGAAATGAAGAGTCATGACAATTAAGAGTATTCATGTGAAAACCCTAATTGTGACACCACTATAAAAGGGACCCTTTGGCTAGTGAAATTGGAGCTAGTAAGGTTACTAGAGAGGGCATAACCGATTTTGAGTGCTAGAAGTATTCTCTCAAGTTATTCCAAGTTTTGTGGTGTTGTGTGAAGCATTTGAGGCACAACATTTGGGGTGCTAGGCTCACAAAGTCTTGAAGGAATCCAAGCAACAACAAGGTATGTATTTCTACTAGTTTTATATTTTATGTAATCCCCATGCCATGCTAGTTAGGATATAACCTTGAAAAAGAAATTTGCATGTATATAGAGAAAACATAGATTCAAGGTTATTAGGGTTGCATGTACACTTAGGAAGTGTTAGAATGCTCAAAACCCATCAGTGGTATCAGAGCCTAGGATTGTTTTCTGTATACTTGATCCAAAACTGCTTGAAAATCGAAAAAACTGCTCACTATCGACTAGACTCGCCGAGTTCATGGGGAGGACTCGCCAAGTCCATGTACAAATTCATCTTACTCGTCGAGTAGGATCATGCACTCGACGAGTAGGTGCGAGCTGGGCAGTCTTTTCGTGTTTTGTTGCTGGAAATGGATTAAAATCATTATCCCAATATGTTTTGGACTTGTAAAATCTGTTTTTCAAAATGATAATGATTATGTTAATTCATTTTACATGACTTTTAATAATTTCTAATTATTATATATGTTCATACGATTTCTTGAAATTTCTTGACATGAATTTGTGTTCTTATGAGTTTTTAGAAGATCATAGGAATTATGCGTAACCACCATGTGTGTTTAATTCTTGATCTTGATTGTATTGATGGTGTCCATAACTTGTCCTCAAGTTATGGATAACCAAAAGTCACTTCTTTTAATTGTGATTAAAGAACTAAAGAGGTTTCATAAAATGAAGAGTCTTCATTTTTATGAACCATTAAAACTCATAAGTTACAAATTGAAGAGACTTGGAATACTTTCAATTCTTGCCCTCAAGTTTTGAAATTTGAAAAGTCTTACACTCTATTACTTTAATTCCAAATTAAACCTTAGATTTTTAAAAAGTTTAAAAATCAACACTTATACTATTATTATAATTTTATTATATAGATATGTATAAGAATATGTAGTTCTTACCGTTAGTAGGCCTCATTCACGAAGCCGGTCTATAAGGGGGGTATAAGGTTGTTGCCTATAATATGGTGACTTAATGGGTGTCCACTCTCACCCACCGCTTCCTTGATCGGTGGAGGGTCGTTAGCCGAACGGGTTGGATATGACTTTAAATTCTCATTAAAAGTATAATGAATTATAAAGTAACTATACATTCTAAATTCCCAATCTTAGTTACTTTAGGAAAATGTGAAATTTGTGCTCGCCCATAAAATTTCACTTTGTACCTTACCAAGTCGTTAGTGGAGCGTGTGTGGTTAACCGACACACTAACATGGACTAGTAAGAGTGGCAAAGGGTAACTTGACTTTATTATAGATCGGTGGAGCGTGTGTGGTTAACCGGCACATCGATTAGGTAATATTGTTAAGGGTACCAAGTCAATTTGTATGGTTATTCACACCTTGTTTGTGATCCTCGGCATCCCAGTTACAAACTTGAGAGGGCACATTCGAGATTCAAACATGCCATTAAAAAGTTCAATGTATCTCAAAAGATCTAGGAGTTTTCAATACCAATAAAACCTAATAATAAAATATTTCGTCTTATGGTGGAAATTGGTAAATCGTCATTTACCTACCTTCAAATATTTTATAGTGTGGATTACGGCATCCCTCTTCCACCTATAAATAGTTTGTTGGATCCTAGCCTTAATATTTCATTTGGGTGACTTATTAAGGAGTCTTAATCTAATGAAACTTATCTTCCTTCTATTCCAGATGTCTTCCAATAACGCTGCTGGCTCAAACCCTACAGGCTCCTTTTCCCTAATGAACTTGTGTGGTAAGGTCATCTTTGATGGATCCAACTTTAATGAGTGGATCAAAAACATCAGGATGATTACCCGCTATGAGGACAAAGAATATGTCCTTGATAGGGAGCTTAAGGTTTTTAATGAAGCCACTAATACTCTAGAAGAGCTTGCGGAGTTGATTTCGCATGAGAAGGATGCCACCAAGGTGTCCTGCATCATGATGGCCACAATGACTCCGTAACTCCAAAAATCTTATGAAGATTTCTACCCCTATGAGATGCACCTAGATCTGATGGAAAGATACCATCAGAGCGCGCGTCAAGAGAGGTATGAAATCATTTCCTACATGATAACCGTAAGGATGAAGGATGGTGAACCCATCACCGGTCACATGCAGAAGATGCAGAGGTTTGTTGACCGGTTGCTAAAGCTCAATGTTGACTTCCCTGAGGAATTGGCGATTGACATCATTCTCTATTCCTTACCTTCAAGTTATGATCAGTTTCGTATGACTTATCATATGAATAAGGAGGAAGTCACACTTAGCAAACTTCAAGGACTCTTAAGGACAGCTGAAAATGGCCTTAAGGGTAAAGCGGTTGCTACTTCTACTCCTTTAACAACCCCTGTTCTTGCAATTGGGCAAGGGAAGGGTAAGAAGAGGAAAATCCCTTCCAAGGGTAAGACTGTTGATGGTTCCTCTTCAAATGGGACAAAGAAAGGTCCCATTACTCCTTCTTCGAACCCAAAGGAAGCACAGTGCTTCTATTGCCAAGATAAGGGACACTTCAAGCGAAGCAGCGCCAAATATCTGCAAGATGTAAAGGATGGGAAGGTTAAACCCACCCATGCAGGTATTTACACAATATTGTCTAACAAATCATCTAATGCTAATTCTTGGGTGCTTGATACAGGGTGTGGTATTCACATTTGTAGTGATTTGCAGGCACTAAGAAGAAGTGAGCAAGTGGAGCACGGGAAGATAAACTTAGTCATGGGCAACAGGAAAGCATCACCTTTTACCAAGATAGGAGCTTATTCTTTATTGCTTCATAATGAGTTAATTTTAGATTTGAATAACTGTTGTTACTCGCCCGAAATGGCGAGAAATATTATTTCCTTTCATGGCTTGTACAAAAAAGGTTTTACTTTTTAATTTGATAATAAAAATGGTGCTATTAATGTTTATTACAATGATGTATTTTACTTTAAAGCAATACCTTGTGATGGTGTATATGAAGCCGTGAATGTTGTAGACAATCTAGGAAATAACGTGTTGTATATTGATTCTTCTGATAGCTTGGATAAAGCATCCTTGTGGCATTGTCGTCTTGGACATGTTAGCAAGAAACGCATAGGCCAACTCCAAAAGGCAGGAGTCTGGGAATCATTTGACCTCAAGTCAGATGATAGTTGCGAGTCTTGTTTACTTGGAAAAATGACAAAGTCGCCCTTCACAGGTACTTGTGATAGGGGTGAAGGTTTGTTGGACCTTCTACACACAGATGTGTGTGGGCCCTTCAGAGTTGCTACAATGGATGCTGATCGTTATTATGTGACTCTTACTGATGATTACAGTAGATATGGATATATGTACTTAATCAAGCATAAGTCATAAACCTTTGAAAAGTTCAAAGAGTTTAAGCAGGAAGTTGAGAATCAATTGGGCAAGAACAACAAGATGCTCCGATCAGATCGGGGAGGAGAGTATCTTAGCATTGAGTTCCTTGACTATCTTAAGGAATGTGGGATTGTCTCACAATTGACACCTCTTAGGACACCACAGTTGAATGGTGTAGCTGAGAGGCGCAATCGAACCTTGTTGGATATGGTTCGTTCCATGATGAGTTGAGCTTCGTTGCCAATCTCTTTCTGGGGGTATGCCTTAGAGACTGCCGCCCATATCGTTAATATAGTCCCTACTAAAAAGGTTGCCAAAACACCTCACGAGATGTGGACTGGGAAAGTGCCCAATTTGGACCACATCAAGATTTGGGGTTGTGAAGCTTTTGTGAGGCGTGAGACTCATGACAAGCTTGAGCCCCGAAGCGAGAGGTGTATTTTCATCGGCTACCCAAAGAGATCCTTTGGTTACCTTTTCTACAGACCCAGTGACAATGTGGTCTTTGTAGCAAGAAGAGGAGTCTTTCGTGAGAGAGAATTCATAAGCCAAGGGGACAGTGGGAGGCAAATTGACCTTGAAGAGCTTCAAGAGTCAAGTGGTGAAGGAACCTCAAATGCTGTCAGCCAACCAGAGGAGGAAACTCCTGTTGAGCCGATAGACGAGTCTGTACCTCCGAGACGTTCCACTAGGATGAGGAACACACCAGATTTTTATTATGGTTATCACATCACCACCGAAGGTGATACATTTATCAGTGATAGTACACTGATAGATTTGGATGAACCTAATCATTATAAGGAAGCCATGGCAGGCCCTGAGTCTGCGAAATGGAAGGAAGCTATGGACAACGAGATTCAGTCCATGTATGACAATCAAGTTTGGAACTTGGTTGACAATGTACCAGGTCGTAAGACAGTTGGGTGCAAATGGATCTTCAAGAAGAAGACCGACATGGATGGGAAAGTACACACTTATAAAGCGCGACTGGTTGCGAAGGGCTTTACTCAAACTCCAGGAGTGGACTATGATGAGACCTTCTCACCAGTAGCTAAGATTAAGTCTATTAGAGTGTTGTTAGCCATAGCTGCATTTCACGACTATGAAATATTGCAAATGGATTTCAAAACCGCTTTCCTTAATGGGAAGTTGGTTGAGGATGTTTACATGGCTCAGCCAGAGGGTTTTGTCGATCCAAAATACCCTAATAGAGTGTGTAAGCTTGAAAAATCCGTTTATGGATTGAAACAAGCATCTCGCAGGTGGAATCTTTGCTTTGATGAGAAAGTCAGAGAGTTTGGCTTTACTAGGAGTGAAGATGAGTCTTGTGTGTATGTCAGGGCTAGTGGGAGCATAGTTAGCTTCTTGGTGTTGTATGTGGATGACATGCTTCTGATAGGAAACGACATCCCAACTTTGCAGGAAGTTAAGGCCTGGCTTGGGAAGTGTTTTGCTATGAAGGACCTTGGGGAAGCTGCCTATATCCTAGGGATAAGGATATTGAGAGATAGGACTAAGAGACTAATTGGACTTAGTCAAAGTACTTATGTGGATAAGGTACTGAAGAAGTTCAGTATGCAAGATTCAAAGAAAGGAGAATTACCAATCCAGAGTAATGCCAAGTTAAGTACGACTCAGAGTCCGAGTACAGAGGCTGAGATAGCTGAAATGAGTCAGATACCATATGCTTCCGCTGTGGGCTCGATCAGGTATGCTATGACTTGTACTCGCCCTGATGTGGCCTTTGCTTTGAGCATGGTCAGTAGATATCAAGGGAACCCTGGCAAGGCACACTGGACAGCGGTAAAGAATATTATCAAGTATTTGCGGAGGACTAAGGACTGGGTCCTTACCCTCGGAGGCAGTGATGAATTGAGAGTGGAAGGATATAGTGATGCTAGCTTTCAAACTGATAGAGATAATTTCCGCTCTCAGTCGGGCTGGGTCTTTATCCTAAATGGAGGAGCAATTACTTGGAAAAGTTCCAAGCAGGAGACAGTAGCTGATTCAACTTGTGAATCAGAGTACATACCAGCAAGCGAGGCAACAAAAGAGGCGATATGGCTGAAGAACTTCATCAGAGACCTTGGAGTTGTACCAGCTATAAAGGAGCCAATGGAAATTTTCTGTGACAGTGAAAGTGTGGTTGCTTTGGCTAAAGAACCAAGAGATCACGGGAGATCTAGGCACATTGACAGAAAATACCATTTCATCAGACATAGAATAGAAGAAGGACTCCTCGTGTCAAACAGGGTATCATCAGATGAGAACCCGGCAGATCCCCTCACGAAGGGACTAAGCAGGGTTAAGCATTTACATCATGCAAGGCGCATTGGCCTGAAGGATGATATTAGTTTCAATAATTAGATTCCTGAAACTTGTAAAATGTAATTGACATTTGATGATAAATAAAAGTTGTTATTTATTTATGAGTAAGGTGTTACTATCTTGTGTTGATTGTTTACTATGTTTCAATTTTGCGTGTTTTTACTTCCAAAATAATTATGATATGGTATATATCATATTATTCAAACCATCCACAGTCGGTCAAACTTTGGAAGTAAGTATTGATTCAAGACTGTCATGAATCTGGCTTGTATGATTTGTCTAAAGTGCTTTAGACAATGCAATGGTTGCTACAACATTCATGAGTACTCATAAGGGTTGAGTATTAGATTCAACCCACGCTCACTTACATCACTTCATGGAATTTATCTCGAGTGATCGTGAGACGGTAATATCATATAAATCTTCAAACCTAGAGATATGAGTTGTTGACTATGAGTTGGTTATTCATTGATTGTACGAAAATGCATTGGTAACTCGATGTTATAAAACGTGCCTTTGTGAGTAATTCAACAAGTAGTTAGTACAAGCATATCAGTCGAAGTTTATCTGTTCCTTCTAGAAATAGAAGCGATATCTGGGCCCCTCGGTGATTTGGTTTTGACCCATGTACCGGGCCTGGTTAGAACCTAATTGATGTGTTCAATTTTGTTCTATGTCGAAACAAATCGGAGATCGAGAAACAAATGTTGGACAATACGTAAGTCCATGTTCCGTGTGTTTGTTCGGCTGATATTATGAGAGCAGAGGATTATATGATCACTTATCTTAAATGGCGTATCATCATCATCTCAGTTCCGAGAGACTTTGAAAGAGCTACGATTGCTAGTCGGATTTTGAAGTCATATTTGCAAATATAGTTATTAGACTTATCCAAGTGGGAGACTGTTGGATATAGTGTCTAAGTCCATAACTTTATTTGGTATGTACTTGACCCGACTCGGCATGGTCCATTTGGGTTGCATGGCATTGCAATACTTGGATAGACTAAATGAGAGAATATCACACTTATGATTATTAATATATTATAAGTTCTAATATATTAATAATAGTATTATTTAATTAGTATTTGATCAATTATTAATCTAGTATTAATTTGGTGATCCAAGTGAGACTAATTAAATATATAAGGGTTCATTATGACAATCATCAATTCTTTTATGGTGGATTAATGATCCATGGTTTATGGGTTATGGAGGTAACCATTTGGAGCTCCATGGATAGTCCATGGGAGTTACAAACCCATGGGTCATGAGAAATGAAGAGTCATGACAATTAAGAGTATTCATGTGAAAACCCTAATTGTGACACCATTATAAAAGGGACCCTTTGGCTAGTGAAATCGGAGCTAGTAAGGTTACTAGAGTGGGCATAACCGATTTTGAGTGCTAGAAGTATTCTCTCAAGTTATTCCAAGTTTTGTGGTGTTGTGTGAAGCATTTGAGGCAGAACATTTGGGGTGCTAGGCTCACAAAGTCTTGAAGGAATCCAAGCAACAACAAGGTATGTATTTCTACTAGTTTTATATTTTATGTAATCCCCATGCCATGCTAGTTAGGATATAACCTTGAAAAAGAAATTTGGATGTATATAGAGAAAACATAGATTCAAGATTATTAGGGTTGCATGTACACTTAGGAAGTGTTAGAATGATCAAAACCCATCTGTTAGAAGGTGTGGGGAACCTTTATAGCCATGCACAGGCTTAAAGGTTTCGACTTTATGAATTAAGAGGTATTAGAATGGCCAGATCTGAAATGTGGGGTTATGTTTTAATTGTTTAAGACATTAAAATGAGGAAGTAAGAAACTGGGATTTACGCTGGGCGTAATCCCAGTACGTGCCGTGTAGAGGGTCGCGTTCCCCGTTTCTGGAGTGCAAGGGTACGCCCCGCGTATAGGAGCTGGTACGCCCCGCGTACTGCTTGCTGTTGACTTTTGTTGACTTTTAGGGTTTTGGTCACCATGTGGACTTTTGAGTCAGGGAGGGGTAAAATGGTCTTTTACCCTTATGAGGGATTGTAGAAAGGGGTGTAGCATAGCCTTGAGAGCCGTTAATGATTATTTGTTGTGATTAGGCGAGCCTAGGTCGTAGTTTCGAGATTCAGAGATATCGAGCACGTGAGATTCTAGACATCATACGAGGTGAGTCTTCTCACTATACTGTGCCTAGAAGGGTACCTATGTGTGACCGGAATGTCTGGTATGCTATGAGATATATGCATTGTATGCTATGAGTTGCATGTTTCGTATGCACTATGTATGTGATAAGGATGTTATGCTTGATATGGGCCGGAAGGCATTATGATGTGGATCGGAAGGTCGGGGAGTTATGGATAGGATGGTCAACACGGGTAGGACCGGAAGGTTTACCGTGTTGGGACGAAAGTTCCCTGAGACACATGGACCAGAAGGTCGTGTGGAGTATGGCCTGGAAAGGCGTATGTGTGTAAGTGGTATATTGGGGAACTCATTAAGCTTCTTTCTTACAGTGTTTATGTGTAATGTGTTTCAGGTACTAGTGAGGACCGTCGGAAGGCACCAGCATGACTCGTACACACACAAGCGGATTTGGATATGATTGATCTTGGGATTGATATGTTTTGTATTACGACTATGTTACATTGGATTTTATGGTTTGTCTTGAAAATTTACGTTGTTACAAGTTGGTATTAGAGCCTTTGTTTGAGGGATTCGGATGCACCTGCGGGCGTAACTGAACTCAAACCGAGGATTTGAGGAAAATATTCAAACGATAACAACTAATTTTTCTAAAATGCAAGAGATTTTGAGACAACCAGAGCGGAGCAGTGTGTACGGTCAGCCAGCGCCCGAACGGTGAACCCCCAAAATGCCCGTATGTTATGTGTTATGAGATATGATATGTTATATTATGCATGCTAGAGCTACCTAGGTATTCATATTAGGACTAGAGTGGCCTAATTTTGTGACGCCTTAGCCTAGGAAGGAATGTGCTCCTATGTGATGCTTGAGAGCAAGTAGGTAGCAGTGAGGGGCTGATAAGAGGTCTACTGAAGGGTAGCCTATGCCAGTGAGATATAGAGTACTTGTGATCTGGGATCCAAGGAGGAGGACTTAGGGTGAATACTAATGCGGTACAGGCGGTAGTATAAGGGCGCGTACTACTGAAGACACCGGAGCTGTGTGCACTCTAAGTAAGAATCCTTTGGGTACTAAGGAACAAGTAGGGTCGAGTTATCGAGTGCGAGCATTCTCAAATGAGTCTTTGATATTATTATGTTATATTTTCGAGACATCATGGTTGGGACACGCCACAGACCTGAGGCGAGCGGTGTGAGTGACGAGGAGCTTCGTCAGATGATCCACGATGAGGTGGCTGCGGAGATTAGGGCCGAGATTTCGGAGATGTTTGGGTCTATCAAGACCACATTGATTGAGACTTTCGACGAGCGGTACGCCGCGGTGAACGAGGCTGCAGCCGCTCCAACTACAGCAGTTGTGGCTGCTGCCAGGCCTTAGGGATGTGACTCGTTGTTGTTCCGGGAGTTCAGCAACACGAAGCCACCCGAGTTTGATGGGAAGCAGGATCCGATCGTTGCGATGAGATGGAAGGCTGATATTGAGGGATGCTTCTATACGTGTTCATGTTCGGAGCATCTCAGGCTATGGTTCTCTTTGAACCAGCTTCGCTTGGGAGCGGAGGATTGGGGGAAGTTCGTGACAGTGAGCTTGACTCTTGTAGAGATTTCAGCGGTGACCTGGGAGAGGTTCACCACCATGTTCAGAGACGAGTATGTTCCCCTGGTGGACAAGGATCGGTTGGTTCATGAGTTCTTGACCCTCAAGTAAGGTAATGATTTGGTTACTGTGGTCTCCCGGAAGTTTCATGAGAGGACGACGTTTTGCCCTGAGCAGGTGTCTGCTGAGCAGGCACATATGATCCGGTATTTGGGCATTCTGAGGAGGGACATTCGGGAGTTCACGTCGAAATCTATGTACCGGACATTTGTTGAGCTCCAGGAAAATGCCCGGAAAAGGGAGATTGTGTTGGAGACTCAGGCCAGGGAGGAGGCCGAGTCTCAGAGGATGGATCGGCGGCCGGCTCAGTTTCAGCCGGCAGCCAAGCGGACCAAGTCCGCTGATTCGAGGACTGGAGGTTAGAAGGGCCGCACTTGCGGGAAGTGCGGCAAGGGCCATGAGGGGGCCTATCGATCGGGTGCTTGCTTCAAATGTGGGAAGGAGGGGCATATCACCAAGGATTGCCCCAAGGGATTTATGGTTTGCTTCCATTGCAACCAGACTGGCCATCGAAAGGCCGAGTGTCCACAGTTGCATCAGGGGTCAGCACATGTATCTGTACCTGTTGCTAGGGTTAGCAAGGTTTGATTTGTGAAGGTCGAGGCTCCGAAGGCTAGTGGGAGAGCTATCCAGTTGACTGCGGAGGAGGACCGCGCACCGCCCGATGTTGTGGCTGGTATGTATTCTGTATTTATCTTTTTTTTTTGTTGAGATATTGTGCTTATCTGATGATATGCATAGGTAGTTTTCTTGTGAGTTCTGTACCTGCTTTGGTGTTATTTGACTTGGGTGCGATTTGGTCATTTGTTTCCTTGGCATTTAGTCAGCACATTAGTATCCGTTGAGAGGCGTTGAGTCGACCTCTGCAAGTTTCCATAGCTGATGAGCGAACAGTGTATGTTACGGATGTGATTCGAGGATGTATCCTTGAGATCTTCGGTGTGGAGTTCCCGATAGATCTGGTCCCGATTGCGATGGGGGACGTGTGTGTTATAGTGGGCATGGATTGGTTGAGCTGATTTGGAGCTGTTATAGACTGCGAGCATCAGTAGGTGACGATACGGGACTCCAGTGGGGGAGTGCTTTCGGTGTATGGCGAGGGAACCCGATGTGGGTCAGCGTTTTGCTCGGCTGCCAGGGCGAGACAGAGTTTTCAGTAGGGCTGTAGTGGATTTATAGCCTATGTGTTGGACACGCGAATGGCCGCTGGGAGTCCAGGTTTGATTGAGGAGGTTCTGATAGTGTGTGAGTTCCCGGATGTTTTTCCTGATGAATTGTCGGGTGTGCCTCCCGAGAGGCAAGTGGAGTTCCGTATCGATTTAGTTCCGGGAGCAGCACCTATCGCCAAGGCGCCTTATCACCTCGCGCCGCCAGAGATGCAAGAGTTATCCTCGCAGCTTCAGGAGCTGCTGGGGAAGGGGTTTATTCGACCGAGTAGCTCGCCTTGGGGAGCACCGATCATTTTTGTCAAGAAAAAGGATGGTTCACACCGGATGTGCATTAATTACCAGGAGTTGAACAAGTTGACGGTCAAGAACCGTTATCTGTTGCTGAGGATCGATGATCTGTTCGATCAGTTGCAGGGGGCGTCTTGCTTCTCCAATATAGACTTGAGGTTGGGTTATCATCAAATGAGGGTTTGGAATGAAGATATCCGGAAGACAACGTTTCAGAACTCGTTATGGGCATTACGAGTTCGTGGTGATGCCTTTTGGGCTCACCAATGCACCAGCTGCATTCATGGATCTCATGAACAGGGTGTGCAGGTCGATGTTGGATCGGTCGGTGATTGTCTTCGTTGATGATAATTTGGTGTATTGGAGGTCTAGAGAACAACATGAGGAGCATTTAAGGAGATCCTTGGAGTTCTGATATCAGAGAGGCTTTATGCCAAATTCTCCAAGTGTGAGTTCTGGTTACGATAGGTTCAGTTCTTGGGACATCTCGTCAACAGAATGGGATATTGATCGATCCGGCCAAGATTGAGGCAGTCATGAGGTGGGAGGTGCCGAGATCGCCCACCGAGATCAGGAGCTTTCTGGGATTGGCCGGCTATTATCGGAGATTTATTAAGGATTTCTCCAAGATTGTCGTGCCACTTACCAAGATGACCCGGAAGGGTGTCGTTTTTTCCTGGGGTCCGAAGCAACAGACATCATTTGAGACACTTCACCAGAAGTTGTGTGAAGCCCCGGTGGGCGCACTCCCAGAAGGGATGGAGGATTTTGTGGTGTATTGTGATGCATCGATATCCGGGTTGGGAGCAGTGCTTATGCAGAGGGGGTATGTGATAGCATATGCATCGAGGCAGCTGAAGCTTCATGAGTTGAGGTATCCCACCCACGACCTGGAGCTGGGGGCTGTGGTGTTCGCCCTCAAGATCTGGCGTCACTATCTGTATGGGGTTCGGTGTACCATATACACGGACCACAAGAGTCTGAAGTACTTGATGGATCAGCCCAACCTGAATATGCGCTAGAGGAGATGGTTGGATGTGGTAAAGGATTATGATTGTGAGATCCTATACCACCCGGGCAAGGCTAATATTGTAGCTGATGCTTTGAGCCGTAGGGCGGAGAGCGACCCGATACAAGACGTTTGTATGAGGTTGATAGTGATGACTCCGGTGTTGAACACCATTCGAGGGGCCCAGGCGGAGGCCGTGAGACCGGAGAACCGTAAAAGGGAACGGGTGATCGGGCAGGTATCGGAGTTCATTACCAATAGTCGAGGACTTATGACTTTTCAGGGCCGGATTCGGGTACCGTTTGTGGGCGGAGCGCTTACCATCTTGATGGAGGAGGTCCATGGGTCGAGGTTCTCGATCCATCCCAGGGCCACTAAGATGTTTTTGACCTAAAAAGGGATTATTGGCGGCCTTGTATGAAGAGAGATGTCACATGGTTCGTGGAGAGGTGCTTGACCTGTCGCTGGGTTAAGGCCGAGCACCAGCGTCCATATGGTAAGTTGCAGCCATTGTAGATTCCCAAGTGGAAGTGTGTGACAACCCGAAAATTTTTATTTTATAATCTCAGTCAGTCAACTCAACTGAGTGTCAAAATAATTAGTACAAAGTTCTAGCTTTGTTACAGGTCATTCTAAGGAGTTTTGAGCCTAATACACTTAACGAATAAATGTTAGAAAGTACCTGCTAGAACCACAGTGTACCAAATCGAACCAATTCCCCATTTAAGTGAGTTCACGGCCACAAGACCATGAGTTTACGTCCGTAAAATCATGTTGCCGTAAACTCAAGGGTATATATAAAGGATTGAGTCATTTTCTCTCATTTCTACCTTTCTTGGCCGGTTTTTCTTCCAAATCCTCTCAACTATCATCCAACCTCCATTATTAGATCTTCAAAAGAGTGAGTATTCTATCCCGTGATTAGTTAATACATCTTATTAACTAGGTTCTTACATTGATTTCATCCAAGAAAATCATGTTTCATTAGATACTCAAGAAACACCAAGAACACACACTAGTGTTCTTGGCCAAATCGACTAGTTCAAGCTCCTATATCGTAAGCGCTCTTATTCTAACTTTTTGTACACTAGATTAAACATGGCTAGACCTTAGAAAAATAAAGAAACAAAGGTTAGAAGAAAGTTTACGGCCAAAGATGTTCTTCGGGTGTAAACTCCCTTTTATGGTGCAAAGATGCCCCAAACTCCATCCTTAAGCCTAGAGACTAGCCTACCTCTTTCCCTTGATGTCTTTAGTACTCAAAACAATCAAAATACCATCAACCATAAGTGATTGTGGCCGCAAACACATGTGAAAGTGTTCCATGGGCCGAAAACTCAATTTAAGGGTGTATTGGTGCCACAAGCACTTCCTAAGGATTAGACTTGAAGTTAGGATGCTTCACTATGACTTTTAGGACCCTAAAAAACTCTCATAAACATAAATGGTCATGATTTTAAGGTTGTAAACACATTAGGGCAGTGAACACTCCAAAAGCTTCAAAGAAACTGGTCTTCCTCATCCTAGGGTAGAGCTAAGGTCCCTAAAACATCCCTAGCCTTCAAGCTTGCATTTATACATGAGTAACCATGAGTTTACAGCCGTAAACTCCCTTGGGCCATAAACCCATGGTAGTAAACTCATGTGAGTGCCATTCTACCTTCCTTTGTTGAACCACATGTGATTCCAACACTTGGTCAAGGTCTTTCCTAGTCCCGGAAGGTGTTTCCTTTCATATAGTTGTTATAAACACTATATTCATGCCAATATGTGTCATTATATATCATTTAGGACTTATTGTGTCTCGGGACTTCATTTGTGGAACTTCTCATCCGTGTGTGCATACCTGTTTGAATCACCCACATCAGGTGAGTTCATACCCCGTAATGAATCTTTTAACTATTTGAACTGTTTTAAGGGGGGATACAAGTTGAACACAATGGTAATTGTGTAAATGTTTGTTATAAACATCTTTCAAAATGTTACTTATGTTATTTATAAGTTGTCGAAACATTTCAAAACTCTTTTAAAGGTTATGTTACTTTATAGTTATAGAAAACTACGTTTTTAAAGTATAGGCATAACTTAGTAGAGAAACGAGTATTTTCAGTAACAGTCCAAGTAGAGCATTAGTAAACTATTATAGGTATAGTTTAGGAGAATGCTATTCATTACTTCTAGTACAATGAATCACACGAAGAGTAAGTCCTGTTCATGAGTCTATACTAACGTAATACGTTTACATAGATACGCTCACATGAATACACTTACATAGATAAGATATCAGTATACGATAACATAACAGAACATAGTAAGGTGCTATAGCATGGAACGTTTTCAGTATCTAACTATACCAATGAATCACAACGCATTGTGATAGTTATATTGGGTATACACAATGATAGTAATGTGGATGTTCGCGGCTTGCACTCATGCAGGGGTTGCGTGTAGTTCCTAGAATCTCCTGACAAGGGAGCGTTTAGCATAGGATCTAGCCATCACATTAGGCCTTAACTCTCAATTAAGGCAAAATGGTACTTAAAGTAGTCACTTATTACAAATACTACAATACTTACACTGTCATTACGACAATTATAGAAGGATGTAAAATTCTAGTGTCAATGTTATTAAATGTCGTACGGTCGGGTCTTGGTAGAAAGCTACTTTCAAAAAAGTTGAGTCTTGGTAGAAGGCTACTTTTAAAAGTTTGGACCATAATGCTAATCTTATGATTCCTTAATGTATACACTATAGGATACATATATACTAATAGATTCCGACAGCTAATAGGATGTGTGCTTGTCGCTTCATTTCCTGTTCTCGTTGGATTGTGGGCTTGGAACGAGTTCACCCAATCTATTATCTACCCGAATCTAAATATATTTATGCTTAGTATACATTAACTCATCATAAGGGTACCAGGTATGGATCAGGTTATAGGACACAGAGTCAAAGAACAGCTTTTCTATACAAAACATACTTTTCAAAGTCATTACTTTTGGTATACAATACTAGAAATTTCCCAGTGGGCTATCAGCCTTACTTCCTGTTCCCTGTTAGGTTTTGAGTTTAGGGCAGATGCGCACAATCGATTGTTTATTTACTCTGAGTATATATAACTTGTACCCACTTAGTACGCATAGAAAGGATTGTAGTGTCATTTTACTTAACTTTCATTCAAGTAGGAAATATAGGATTTTCTAGAGGAACAGGCGAACTTTTAAAAACAGAACTTACAGCTTACATCACTTGTGCATATACATTTTCAACCACATTTTATAGCTTACTCACATCACTAAAATCTTAAGAACTCACCAGCTTAATTGTTGATCAACTCTTTCAAATAACTTGTATTCTCAGGACACTATTAGACAGTTGCTCGTGATGGGGATTCAGAAGATGGAGCATTATAGCTTCAGGTCTTGTTTTGTTATTTGTTTATGACATCTATGTTTTTTGAACACACATATTCTAAACACTTTCTTTCTAAATGAAATGGTTGTTCATTACTTGCTTACCATATACATATCTCATGATACTAAACATTACGTCCTCCACCCCCGAATGTTTCCGCCGTTCCGGTTTTGGGGTGTGACAGATTGGTATCAGAGCATTGTTTATAGTGAACTAAGTATATCAACCGATAAAAGATATACGTCTATAAATACAATGGGGCTTAAGTGCTCTGGATAATGATATATTTTAGAGTATAACTACAAGTTATAAAAATATACCTTCTTGCTCATACATGTACATAATAGAACTAGGGTCACGAGGAGAACATAACTAAAAGTATTTAAACCTTGGGCACTGTCGTCAACCTGAACAGTTATGTAATCATAGCTACGATCAATATAGCCTGATCAACTATATTCATTTGAGATGTGACCAACATGTGTTTGGGAATGATGTGGTGTTACAACAGGGTTAAAACTTACCGGAACACCAGTCAAGTGAACGCCAGAACAAGTACAGTTAGAGTTAGAGTACCGTGGGAATATTCTATGATACGATAGCGCGATAACGAGTTTAGAACATACTAAGTACATTACGTTAGAATACCATATGAGTATTTTAGTCCATATAAATAACTTATGTGATAACTTAAAAGACCCCTGCGGATAGGTCTATAATCTTACAGGGTATATTCCTAAAGTTTTATATAATCAAGATCTTATAGACATAGAATCTGTGACCTTTGCTACGCTATGCATTCCTCTTAAGGAAGTAGTGTTGAGGTAGGATCAATTGTTCGAAGGTCTATTTGATCTTCAATTATATACAAATTTCTGTACCTTGTACAATTATAGGAGGATTCCGTAAGGATCACGCCATAAAGTTACCTTAAAGCTCATAGGTTCTTTAGTCACTTTCATTCCCGCACGACAAACCCAGATAGATATAAGCACTTCCTCATAATATACAACATAAGAGTCCACGAGGAACAAGGACAAGTTCATGAGAAGTTTTCAAGGAAAGATCAGTTGGAGTAACCAAAACGTCTTACACGTCACACTAATAAATATTAATCCTGTTAATTGGTCGAGCGAGTGGAAACACTGCTCACATTACATGTGTTAGGATTATTTTCTTGCATGCAGCTGGTAACAGTTATTCAGGAAACAAATATTCATTTGAGGATAGTTATTTCAAATTCATAGAGTTTATTAGGTATAGACTCATTTATGAATTGTTTCTAGAACCCTATGGAAGTTAGGACCCGATACATCCAAAACTAGGATAACCTTGTCTTTTCAGCTTTCGGCTTGTGTCCGTTGCTATAGACTTATTCCGTCTCATCTTTGTTTTCTTTTAGCAAAGATGCCTCCTCGCAGATCACCCAAACACACTACTTCGATAACTCCAATACCTTCTCAACAAATCGATGCAACGACTCTGAACGTTGCAGTTGCCGCGGCTATGGCAATAGTCATGGCTCAATATCACCCCATCAGTACAAGTGGAGGTGAAACGCCTACTAATTCTACTCAAGGTGAAGTCCCGGTGCGCCAAGGAGAGTTCTCCTACAAAGACTTCACCAGATGCCAACCATTGTCCTTTAAAGGGACTGAAGGATTCGTTGCCCTCACGTAATGGTTCGAGAAAACAGAGTCGGTTTTCGAAATCTGTTTATGCCTAGAAGGAAGCAAAGTGAAGTTTGTTGCCTGCACCTTCTCTGGCAAGGCCCTAACATGGTGGAACAACCATGTTAATTCACTAACTCTATCAGTGGCAAACTCAATAGGTTGGGAAAACCTAAAAGAGTTAATGCAGGAAGAATATTGCCCGTTAGGCGAGATTCAAAAACTGGAACAAGAGCTGTGGGATCTCACTATGGTCGGCTCAGACATAGTGACCTACACTGACCAGTTCATCAAACTAGCAGCTCTATGCCCCGAGATGGTTACCTCGGAGAGCAAGAAGATAGAAGGATACATTTGGGGTCTGACTGCTCTGACCCAAGGAAATGTGCTGTCTTCTAACCCAGCCACGTTCGATAGTGCTAAACGCCTGGCTCAGCGACTCATCGACCATGGAGTCCGCCATGGTGTAAAAGTCCCTATTCTCGAGCCATCGAGGGAAGAGGACTATAATCAGAAGTCAGGGAACAAGAGAAAGAAGAAGCAAACAACACAAGACACCCCGCAATAACAACGAGAAAATACTATGTACGCCGCTACAAGGCCTACTACTTCCGCACCTCGTAGTCGTTATGTTGGAAACCTTCCGAAGTGTGGAAAGTGAAACTTTCACCACACCGGAGTATGCCGGGAAATGCAATGCCTGAACTGCCACAGAAGGGGACACACAGTCCGTTACTTCAGGACACTGGCTCAACCGATCTCCCAAGTCCTCGGAGCTGAAGAAAACCAAGCATGCTATGGCTGTCGTGAGAATGGACACCGTCAGAGGGACTGCCCAATAATAAGGAACTCAGGAGCGGATGGACGTATTCTGATGATCACTGCAGGAGAATCTACCCCGGAGTCGTCGACGAGTAGTGGTACGTTTTCAAAATAGAAATTACTTTTAAAAATTTATTTATATTCATATAAGATTAAAATTTGGGGATGACACTTAAAATTAACTATAACAACTCACATGTTGAAATAGGTCGTAATATTCAAGAGAACTAAAAGATCCTTTAGAGAAGCTATTATTGCTCACCATATACATCAGGGTTGTGCGCAACTAAGATGTTGTAGACATAGAGTGAATGACTCCGCTTAGGTCCCCTTTCCTTAATTGGTTGAGGATTTGTGGCAAAGATGCTTAGTTGACTGCCTGGCTCATCTTAAGTATTCATAACTTGTATATGACGGACGGTAGTAGTGGTACCAAGAAGGATTATGGTACAAAAGTATCCCTAAAGTAAATAAAGAACTTTTATTTGTATGTATGCGCACATAGCGGTACGATACATAGGAGTGTTAACTTCAAATAGAAAACAGGAAACGCGAGAACAGTTACAAGGGGTACATTGTTGATCATGCTAGGAGTTCAGTATCGAGCATGCCAGGGATACATCGTCGTTTATCAGACGTTTCTTTCATTTGACCAAAACTTTGTTCAATATAGAGTCTGTTGTTTTCTGTCGTCATGAGTTGGCATGGTCCTCAGCATACTGAGTTCATATGTTTCTATCGCCTCGATCGGCAAGTTCTTGAAACTTTCATCTTTAGTATCGAAAGTTCAACCTGAATCAAAAATTTTATCTTTCGCATTTTAAACCCCCGAAGTACTCATGCGAAGAGTACTTTGTCCTCCGAAGCCTTATCGTCAGACGTCCGCAGACCGTCACGAAATATCTCTCGTCCAGCAGACCATGTTCGAGCATAGAGGCTAAGGATGAATACAACCCACCTATTATTATTTAGTGTATACGCGAGGGTGGTATATGATTATGATTACACAGATCTAATATGTGTGTTTCCGCCCTATCTCCTGTCCTCGTTTGGTTGTGGACCTGGGGCAGAGTCGCACATCCGACCGTCTAACTAACCCTAATTATATACAACTTGTGTACATGAGCTAATGATAGATAGACCAAGTATGAATCCTATCATGAACGAAAGGGAAAAGTTGCAAAGTCTACGAGTGGGTATTCTGCCAATCAGAAGAGCGCAACCCCAGTAGTAATGCTAAGAGAGCTAATTTCGGGAAGAAATTCCCTCTAACAGGGGGATGATGTGACAACCCGAAATTTTTTATTTTATAAGCTCAATCAGTCAACTCAACTGAGTGTCAAAATCATTAGTATAATAGCATGGTTACAGGTCATTCTAAGGAGTTTTGAGCCTAAGACACTTAAGGAATAAGTGTTAGAAAGTAACCGCTTCAACCAAAGTGTAGCAAATCAAACCAATTCCCCATCTAAGTGAGTTCACGGCCACAAGACCATTAGTTTACGGTCGTAAACTCATGTGGCCGTAAACTCAAGGGTATATATAAAGGATTGGGTCATTTTCACTCATTTCTTCCTTTCTTGGCCGGTATTTCTTCCGAATCCTCTCAACTATCATCCAACCTCCATCCTTAGATCTTCAAAAGAGTGACTATTCTATCCCATGATTAGTTAATACATCTTATTAACTAGCTTCTTACATTGATTCCATCCATGAAAATCATGTTTGATTAGATACTCAAGAAACACCAAGAACACACACTAGTGTTCTTGGCCAAATCGACTAGTTCAAGCTACTATATCGTAAGCACTCTTATTCTAACTTGTTGTACAGAAGATTAAACATGGCTAGACCTTATAAACATCAAGAAACAAAGGTTAGAAGAGAGTTAACGTCCAAGGATGGTCTTGGGCCATAAACTCCCTCTTATGGTGCAAAGATGCCCCAAACTCCTTCCTTAAGCCTAGAGACTAGCCTACCTCTTTACCTTGACGTGTTTAGTACTCAAAACAATCAAAATACCATCATCCATAAGTGATTACAGCCGCAAACACATGTCAAAGTGGTCCATGAGCCGAAAACTCAATTTAAGGGTGTATTGCTGCCACAAACACTTCCTAAGTCTTAGACTTGAAGTTAGGATGCTTCACTATGACTTTTAGGACCCTAAACAACTCTCATAAACATAAATGGTCATGATTTTACGGTTGTAAACTCATTAGGGCCGTGAACACCCCAAAAGCTTCAAAGAAAGTGGTCTTCTTGATCCTAGGGTAGAGCTAAGGTCCCTAAAACATCCCTAGCCTTCAAGCTTGCATTTATACATGAGTAACCATGAGTTTACAGCCTTAAACCCATGGTAGTAAACTCATGTGAGTGCCATTCTACCTTCCTTTGTTGAACCACATGTGATTCCAACATTTGGTTAAGGTCTTTCCTAGTCCTGGAAGGTGTTTCCTTTCATATAGTTGTTATAAACACTATATTCATGCCAATATGTGTCATTATATATCATTTAGGACTTATTGTGTCTCGGGATTTCATTCGCGGAACTTCTCATGCATACGCGCATAACCGTTTGAATCACCCACATCAGGTGAGTTCATACCCCGTAATGAATCTTTTAACTATTTTAACTGTTTTAAAGGGGGGATACAAGTTGAACACAATGATAATTGTGTAAATGTTTGTTATAAACATCTTTCAAAATGTTACTTATGTTATTTATAAGTTGTCAAAACATTTCAAAACTCTTTTAAAGGTTATGTTACTTTATAGTTATACAAAACTCCGTTTTTAAAGTATAAGTAGCATAAGTTAGTAGAGAAATGAGTCTTTTCAGTAACAGTCCGAGTAGCGCATTAGTAAACTATTATAGGTATAGTTTAGTAGAATGCTATTCATTACTTCTAGTAAAATGAAGCACACGAAGAGTCAGTCCAGTTCACGAGTCTATACTAACGCAATACGTTTACATAGATACGCTCACATGAATACGCTTACATAGATACGATATCAATATACGACAAAAGAACAGAACATAGTAAGGTGCTATAGCATGCAATGTTTTCAGGATCTAACTATACCAATGAATCACAATGAATTATGATAGTTATATTGGGTATACATGATCATAGTAATGTGGATGTTCGCGGCTTGCACTCATGCAGGGGTCGCGTCTAGTTCCTAGAATCTCTTGACAATGGAGCGTTTAGCATAGGATCTAGCCATCAGATTAGGCCTTAACTCTCAATTAAGGAAAAATGGTAGTTAAAGTAGTCACTTATTACAAATACTACAGTACTTACACTGTCATTACGACAATTACAGAAGGATATAAATTTCCAATGTCAATGTAATTAATAGTCATACGATCCGGTCTTGGTAGAAGGCTACTTTCAAAACAGTCGAGTCTTGGTAGAAGGCTACTTTTAAAAGGTACGACCATCATGCTAATCTTATGATTCCTTAATGTATACACTATAGGATACATATATACTAACAGATTCCTACAACTAATAGGATGTGTGCTTTTCGCTTCATTTCCTGTTCTCATTGGATTGTGGGCTTGGAACGAGTTCACCCAATCTATTATCTACCTGAATCTATATGTATTTATGATTAGTATACATTAAGTCATCATAAGGGTACCAGGTATGGATCAGGTTATAGGACACAGAGTCAAAGAACAGCTTTTCTAGTAAAAAACATACTTTTCAAAGTCATTACTTTTGGTATACAAAATTAGAAATTTCCCAGTGGGCTTAATCCATTTATTACGCCAGCACAATTTTAAAGACTTTAGGTGAGTAACTCTATAACACCTTAGTTTATACACCATGTTTATATATAAAACTGATACCCAACAGATAGTTAAATGTGTGTTTTCCGAGTTACTTCCTGTCCTCGTTGGGTTTTGGACTCAGGGCAGATTCACCCAATTAACTTTCTGCCCGATATCAAATTACATATAGTAGTATAAACAAAGCTATTATAAAAGTAGTCACTGTGGTCAATATTTTACTATAAGAAATATAGGTTTTCTTAAAAGAAATTTTCGTTAGATATAAAGGAACCATTACAAATAATTCCATGAGTAACAAGTGATTACACCAGGGTTATATATGACAACGATCTTGTAACCAATGGAATGTGTGCTATCCGCCTTACTTCCTGTTCCCTGTTGGGTTGTGAGTTTAGGGCAGATGCGCATAATCGATTGTTTATTTACTCTGAGTATATATAACTTGTACCCACTTAGTACGCATAGAAAGGCTTGTAGTGTCATTTTAGTTAACTTTCATTCAACTAGGAAATATAGGATTTTCTAGAGGAACAGGCGAGCTTTTCAAAACAGAACTTACAGCTTACATCACTTGTGCATATACATTTTCAACCACATTTTCTAGCTTACTCACATCACTAAAATCTTATGAACTCACCAGCTTAATTGCTGATCAACTCTTTCACATAACTTGTATTCCCAGGAGACTATTAGACATGTGCTCGTGTTGGGGATTCAGAAGATTCAAGTCTTGTTTTGTTATTTGTTTATGACATCTATGTTTTGTGAACACACATTGTAAACACTTTCTTTCTAAATGAAATGGTTGTTCATTACTTTCTTACCATATACATATCTCGTGATACTAAACATGACGTCCTCAACCCCGGAACGTTTCCGCCGTTCCGGTTTTGGGGTGTGACAAAGTGGGAGCAGGTTGCCAGGGATTTTATCACCAAATTGCCAAGGACTGCTAGAGGTGTCTATGCAATTTTGGTGATTATGGACAGGTTGACGAAGAGCGCTCACTTTCTTGCTATCAGTGAGAGCTCTTCTGCTGAGAGGCTGACATATTTGCATGTAAGGGAGCTGGTATCGCGACATGGAGTTCCTATCTCGATTGTTTCAGATCGAGATGTGCGATTTACTTGCAGATATTGGAAGAAGCTTCACGACGAGTTGCGTACGAAGCTGCATTTCAGTACCGCATACCACCCACAGATATTGGAAAGGAGTGATTCAATTCAGGAGGAGGGGCAAGTTGGGGCCCCGGTATATTGGGTCGTTTAAAGTGATTGCGAAGGTAGGCAGAGTGGCATATCGATTGGAGCTACCTGCGGAGTTGAGCCAGATTCATGATGCCTTCCACGTGTCTCAATTGAGGAAGTGTATAGCTGACGAGTCGGCGGTAGTGCCACTGGAGGATATTCAGGTGGATGCGGGCCTAAATTATGACGAGAGACCAATTGTGATTCGGGATCGGAAGATCAAGGTTCTAAGGAACAAGGAGGTGCCATTGGTGCAGGTTTAGTAGCAGCATCGGAAGGGGTCCGAGCTGACGTGGGAGTCAGAGTCAGAGATGCGGGAGCAGCATCCGGAGTTGTTTTCGGTATAAGACTTCAATGGCGAAGTCTGGTTCTAGTGGGGGAGAATTGTAACATCCCAAAAATTTAGGTTCAACCATTTAACCCTTCTTCTTTTCCAAGTTTTCATATTAGGTCCCTTTGTGATAAGTGTTAAGCTTGTGAGTACGATGGGCGTACTAAGGAGTACGTAGAATGTACTCGCGTGCTTATTTTGTGTGCGGATTCATTCGGGTACGTTGGGCGTACATAAGGTTACGCCGGGCGTAACCGGCCCAGATTCAAAACCCTAATATGACTTGAGGGCTATAAAATGAATGAGATGGTCTTGTCCCTCAGCCACCATCTTTCAGAAAGAAACCCTAAGAGAGTATTTCCTTCGTTTTTAGCTTGGGTGTGAGTGATCTAAGGTTCAAAGTGTCATTTCAAGGTGGTGAAAGAGAAGAGGAGGCCATTGTGGAAGCTAGAAGTTGGTGGACAAGTGTAGATCTAAGGACTACAAAGGTTGTAGCTTCTTCCTGAGGTAAAAAGTTCAGATCTTGCCTTGTTGTTTGTGTGGTGTGCTTCTTGGACCAATTTCTAGGGTTTTTTCTCCCAAGAAGTAGACTTTATGAGCAAATAGTCTCCATTGGTCTCGATCTATCATATTCCAGGACTATATGAGTTGCATGTTCATAAAAATGCAATCTTGGACGTGAATGTTGAGCCATGCATGAGATCTAGACTTTTGGAGGAGAAAGGAAAGGTGTTAGAAGGTGTGGGGAACCTTTATAACCATGCAAAGGCTTAAAGGTTTCGACTTTATGGATTAAGAGGTATTAGAATGGCCAGATCTGGAATGTGGGGTTATGTCTTAACTGTTTAAGACATTAAAATAAGGAAGTAAGAAATTGGAATTTATGCTGGGCGTAATCCCAGTACGCGCCGCGTAGAGGGTCACGTTTCCCGTTTCTGGAGTGCAAGGGTACGCCCCGCGTACAGGAGCTGGTACGCCCCGCGTACTGCTTGCTGTTGACTTTTAGTGTTTTGGTCAACACGTGGACTTTTGAGTCAAGGAGGGATAAAATGGTCTTTTACCCTTCTGTGGTAATGTAGAAAGGGGTGTAGAATAGCCTTGAGAGCCGTTAATGATTATTTGTTGTGATTAGGCGAGGCTAGGTCGTCGTTTCGAGATTCAGAGATATCGAGCACATGAGATTCTAGATATCATAAGAGGTGAGTCTTCTCATTACACTGTGCCTTGAACGGTACCTATGTGTGACCGGATGGTCTGGTATGCTATGAGATATATGCATTGTATGCTATGAGTTGCCTATTTCATATGCGCTATGTATGTGATATGGATACTATGCTTGATATGGGCCGGAAGGCATTATGATGTGGACCGGAAGTTCATGGAGTTATGGATCGGAAGGTCAACTCGGGTAGGACCGGAAGGTTTACGGGGTTGGGACGAAAGTCCCCTGAGACACATGGACTGGAAGGTCATGTGGAGTATGGCCTTCAAAGGCGTATGTGTGTATGTGGTATATTGGGGAACTCACTAAGCTTCTTGCTTACTGTGTTTATGTGTAATGTGTTTCAGGTACTAGTGAGGACCGTGGGAAGGCGCCAGCATGAATCGTACACACACAGGCGGATTTGGATATGAATTATCTTGGGATTGATATGTTTTGTATTACGACTATGTTACATTGGATTTTATGGTTTGTCTTGAATGAAATTATGTTTTAAGAAATGAAAATTGTTTTGAAAATTTACGTTGTTACAGTTCGATTACGCCTCTCAACCACACCATACAACTGCGGTATCCTGGGAGGTGTCAATTGTGAGACAATCCCACATTCCCTATGATAGTCGAGGAACTCTGAACTAAGATACTCACCACCTCGATCGGATCGAAGCATCATAATGTTCCTGCCCAATTGATTCTCGACTTCCTATTTAAATTCTTTAAACCTTTCAAAAGTCTCTGACTTATGCTTGATTAAGTAGACATATCCATATCTACTGTAATCATTAGTAAAAGTCAAATAATAACGATTAGCATCCCTTGTGGCATGTTTGAAGGGTCCACAAACATCCATGTGTACAAGGTCCAACAAACCTTCACCCCTCTCACAAGAGCCTGTGAAGAGTGACTTTGTCATTTTTCCATGTAAGCATGATTCGCAACTATCATCTGACTTTAGGTCAAATGACTCCAAGACTCCGTCCTTTTGGAGTTGGCCTATGCGCTTCTTGCTGATATGTCCACGACGACAATGCTATAATGGTGATTTATCCAAGTTATCATCATTAACAGAATCAATACATAATTCATTATTTCCTAAGTTATCAACCACAGATATAGTTTCATACACACCATCACAAGGCAATGCTTTAAAATAAAGAACATGATTAAAGAAAGAATTAATCGAACCAACTTTATTATCAAATGAAAAGGTGAAACCTTGTTTATACAATGCATGAAAGGAAATAATATTTTTGCCATTTCTGGTGAATAACAACATTTATTCAAATCTAAACTAAACCCACTACTTAGCGATGAAGTATAAACTCCAATCTTGGTGACAGGTAAAGCTTTCCTATTCCCCATGATTAAGTTTATTCTTCCATGCTCCACATTCTCACTTCTTCTTAGTCCCTGCAAATCAGAACAGATATGAATACCGCAACCGGTATCAAGGAACCAAGAGTTAGAATATGGTGAGTTATTAGATAAGATTGTGTAAATACCTGCATGGTTGGGTTTAACTTTCCCATCATTCACATCTTGCTGGTACTTTGGGCAGTTCCGCTTCCAGTGCGACTTTTCATGGCAATAGAAGCATTCAGCCTTTTTTGGGTCAGAATAAGGAGTGGCGAAACCTTTCTTGGTTCCACTTGGAGAAGAGCCGTCAAGGGTCCTAGCCTTGGTACCCTTCGAAGAGTTGTTCCTCTTCTTCCCTCTACCTTTCCTGATTGCCAAGACAGGGGCGAAGTTTGGAGTAGGAGTGTTAACAGCCGACTTACCTTTAAGAGCTATTTCTATGGTCTTTAGGAGTCCGTGAAGTTTGCTGACAGTGACCTCTTCCTTATTCATATGATATGTCATGCGTAATTGATCATAGCACGAGGGTAAGGAGTGAAAAATTATATCTATTGCAAGCTCCTTAGGGAAGTTCACATTAAGCTTTAGCAAACGATCCACAAACCTTTACATTTTCTACATGTGGCTTGTGATGGGGTCTCCGTCTTTCATCCTGGTTGTTATCATGGAGCAGATTATTTCATACATCTCTTGTCGTGCACTTTGATGGTATATTTCCATCAGATCTTGGTGCATTTCAAAAGGGTAGAAGTCCTCATAGGACTTTTGGAATTCTGCTGTCATGGTGGCCAACATGATACATGCCACTTTGGTAGCATCCTTTTCATGTGCCCGGAAGTTAGCGATCTCCTGAGGAGTTGTAGTGGTCTCATCAATCTCCTTAAGCTCCATATCGAGGATATACTCTTTATCCTCATAGCGGGTAATCATCCTGATGTTTCTGATCCATTTAGTGAAGTTGGATCCATCAAAAGTGACTTTCTCACACAAGTTCATAAGGGTTAAGTAGCCATTAGGATTAGAGCCAGAAGCAGCATTGTTTGAAGACATCTTGAAGAAGAGGACAGGATTAGTTTAGATATTAAGAGAGTCCTTAATAAAACACCCAAATGTAATAGTAAGACTAGGATCCAATCACAATATATTATAACTTAGAAGAGGTATGCCGTAATCCAAGCTATAACATACTTGAAAGGTAGGTAAATGACGATTCACCAATTTCCACCATTAAAAACAAAATATAAATATTAGGTTTTTAATTGGTTCTTAGAAATTCCTAGAATCTTTTGAGATTTAATGAACTTTTAAAAGGCATGTTTCAATCTCGAGTGTGCCCTCCAAGTTTTCGGACTGGGATACCGAGGATCACAAAACGAGGTGTGAAGTAACCATGCAAATCACTTGGTACCCTTAAAGTTCATCACTCAATCGATGTGTCGGTTAACCACAGACGCTCCACCAATACTATGATAAACCTTAAGTGACCCTTTACCTACCTTGTTAAGTCCAAGTTAGTGTGTCGGTTAACCACACATGCTCCACCAACGACTTAAACAAAGTGTAAAGTGTAATTTCATGGATTAGCACCTTATTCACATTTTTCCTAAAGTAACTAAGATTAGAAATTTAATAAAACATTTTAGTTACATTATAATATTCATCATACTTTTAATGAGAATTTATAAGTCCTTCTCATACCCGTTCGGCTAACGACCCTCCACTGGTCAATGAAGTGGTGGGTGAGAGTGGACACCCATTAAGTTTTCATTTTGTAGGCAACAACCTTATACCCCCTTATAGACTGGCATCGTGAATGAGGCGTACTAGCGGTAAGACGACTTGATCTTATAAATATATATTATTTAGCTTATAATATTATAAAGTATAAGGGTTGAATTTTAACTTTTAAAATTCTAAGGGTTGGAACTAAAACATGTTCCAAAACTTGAGGGAAAGTTGTGTAACTTTACAGAACCTTTCACATTCATAACTTATGAGTCATTAAAATAAAGACTCTTCATTTTATAACTTATGTGTTCTTTTAATGGCTTTTAACAGAAAGAGACTTTTGTTTATCCATAACTTGAGGACAAGTTATGGACTCCATTAAAACACATAATGATCGTGAATTAATCATATAAACAAGTAACTCCTATGGTCTATCAAAAACCCATAAGAACATATTTATATAAACATTTCAAGAACATATGAACACATATAATCATGAAAAATTGATATTAGCCATTGTAAATGGATTAGAACAACCATTACACCATTTAAACAAGTTTTATAATACCAAAACATTTTAGGGTAATGTTTCTAGTCTATTTCCAACAGCACAAATCGAATTTCTGCATTCTGTATGGCCAACTCGTCGAGTACACGAACTTACTCGCCGAGTTGGTTGCATTTTCACTTGGACTCGTCGATTCCTATGACATCCCCTAATTTCTCGGCCAGAAAAGACCGATTTAATTTATGCTTTTTAAAATAAAATAAGAGAAAGCCTTTTAAAAGATGTTGCGAAATTAGTCCCTAAAACAAAACATGATAAAAGTTTAGCAACACCGTTGTTTATGGAATGTATAGTTTCATTTCATATCAAAACCTCAGGATGTCATGTTCCGATACAGATCAAAAGCATAAACAAGGCATTATAAGTCTTTCAACAGTTATTTACAACTACTGGCCTATAATCCAAAAATCTCTCATCGTCCTCCAATTGTGCTCGGGGTCCACTACCTGTAACATAAAAACTGAGTGGGTCATGCTTCGGAGCCTGGTGAGCATATAGGGTTTTCAACCCACAATAATAATATACTTATTAAGTTCACCAATCAACACTAACCCTGATTACCCGTTCCCGTTGTCCTCACTTTACGTCCCTAAACACCTATCATAAGGGACCTTGCCTAAGGAATATCATCGGGATGGACACTACTTCTAAGGGGTCTCCTCAGCCATAGATGTCCTAAAGGCAACCATGAGGGGGATGGAGTATGCCAATGAACATTTAATTCATCAACACCTACAAGTTGCGAACCTGCTAGTGTTCCACTGGACTGTCTAGAAAGGTCAGTGATCGTCATCTATACACTGCTAGATGACTCCAACAACAACAACAACATCGAGGCCTCTCACCATTTTAACACGTATCAACTATTTCATCTACCCATGTTCTATCCAACATATTTTGTAGATAAAATACATATACAGTTTAAAACTTGTATAAAACATTTATTCAACAGTCACCTCAAATAAACACTTAATATAATTACACATAGCACGTATTTTATAGAAAATACTTCATATCTAGGTGTAAGATGAAAGTGACTACATACTCACTTGATTTGATGGTAACCGGGAGTTTTATTGATAAACCAGGCTTTGCGAAGGTCGGGCTTCGAAATCAAAAAGAAAAATTTTCTGGGATTTTCGGGCACTTCGTGGAGTATTCTGGGGCTTATAATCGATACCGGGGCTTTGGGGGATGCTAAGATGAAAAAAATATGAAGAAAGGGGCTATATGGCAAAATTCCAAATCTAACCGGGAAGGCTCGCATACCCCTTGTATTTATAGGGGTCCGAAGTCGGCTTGGTGGTGCGGTTCGTAGGCGAGGGTCCGCAGGTGGCTGCACGTGCGAAGGCCTCGGTGGCAGTTGTTGATTGGACCACGGTCTACTAGTCCATCTGCGAGGCTCGGAGGCTAGGCGGTGCGAGGCTTAGTCCTGCTGCGAGCTTCGGATTGGGCCTCCCTTCGGTCGAATCAGAATCCGACACGCAGCTACTGTTCATGTGAGGAAAGGCGACACGCATCAGACTCCTAGTGGACCCCTTCGGATGACTCAGCAGACTTCAGATACGTGGCGCGTTTTGAGCGAGGTTGACGTGGCCGAAGTCCACGTATGCGAGATTTCTTGGTTTTTGTGCAAAAACTTCTAAAATCCGTAACTTTTGCATCCAAGCTCCATTTTTGACGTTGTTTATATGCACGCATAGGTAAAATTATGCTCTACAACTTTTATTTAGACTTCATCGGCTAATTTTGATTTTAATTTTTTATATTATTATTTTTAACAGATCGGGACAGGAAGTCCGTTAAAAATTCATAATTTCTTCATCCGACGTCCGTTTTCATCAGAATTTTTACCGTTGTGCTACTAATGACGAGACCTTCAATTCTCGTTTAGGTCATGTCTGCTAAAAATCACTCGATCTAAAATTCGAGTTTTTAGCTGTCTACTGCTAAACTGAAACTTTAGATAATCATAACTTCCTCATACGAAGTCAAATTTGGGCGTTCTTTTTTATCGAACTTCTCTGTTTAACGAATAATACGGATTTCGTTTAGATCACTAAGGCTAAAAAGTAGTTTATCAAAAAATCACTTTTTACGACATTAAGAACCGTGCCGGTTTTGTCGCGAAACATCGACAGGTCATAACTTCTTCTTTATAACTTGGATTTTGGTATTCTTTATATCCCTGAAATCCTAGTTTTGACCACTACAACTTTTTGTAAAGATATCGGGCTTATCTCACACTTTAATTTTGACGCTTATTTTTATTCTTAATTAATTAAACCCTAACAATTAATCATAAAACACATAATTCACATAATATTCACATAATTCCTTTTCATTTCTTCAAAATGAGTTACAAAGGTTAACATAGACTATCACCTCAATATAAATGCCTAGGCTAGAAACACGAGTGTTACAATTCTCTCCCCTTTAGGATGATTCTGTCCCCGGAATCACATATAACTAAGAAAATGTGGGGAGTGAGTCATCATGTCACTCTCCGTTTCCTAAGTGAGATTTGGCCCATTCGTATGTTTTCAACGCAGAAGCACTAAATCGACCATCTTGCATCTCAGCTTCATAGTCTTACGGTGAACGATTTCCTCAGGTTCTTCGATCAACCTCTTGTTTTCATCCAACCTTAACTCAGAAATCGGAATTATGTCGGGCACATCTCCCGTAAACTTTCTCAAATAACACACATGAAAGGTGTTATGAATAGCCTCCAGTTCTTCCAGTAATTCTAGCTTGTATGCTTGATTCCCGATCTTCTAAAGAACTTTAAATGGTCCAATAAACCTTGGACTCAACTTTCCCCTTTTACCAAATCTTATAAGTCCCTTCCACGGCGAGAGTTTATGTGAAACCGAATCTCCCACTTCAAACGTTATCGGTTGTCTTTTCTTCTCAGCATAACTCCTTTGTCGATCTTAAGCAGTTAACATCCTTTCCCTTATCTCTTTCAACTTTTTAGCAGTCTGATGGACTATTTCAGGTCCCATAAACTGCTTTTCCCCAACTTCCAGCCAACATGATGGCGTTCGACACTTTTCCCCATACAAAGCATGATAAGGTGCCATCTTAATGCTTGAATGGAAACTATTATTATAGGAGAATTCTACTAGAGGTAAGTGTTCATCCCAGTTACCTTGCAATTCTAGGGTACATGCTCTAAGCTTATCCTCCAATGTTTGAATCATTCGTTCGCTCTGACCATCGGTTTGCGGATGGTAAGATGTACTCAAACACAACTTGGTACCCAATTCCTCTTGTAGACTCCTCCAAAACCTTGAGGTAAAACGGCTGTCAAGATCGGATACAATCTTTAACGGAACACCGTGAAGCCTCATAATTTCCTTCACATAAGAATTGGCAAGTTTATCCATAGACCATTTCTCTTTGGCTACAATGAAATGCACAATCTTAGTGAAGCGATCAACGACCACCTAAATCATGTCGTGACCGTTCCTTGTTTTGGGCAGTTTAGTCACAAAATCCATGGTGATGTTTTCCCATTTACCCATGGGTATGGGTAAAGGTTCTAAACTCCCATACGGTTTCTGATGTTGTCCCTTAACCCTAGCACAAGTTACACACTCGGCCACATACTTAGCAACATCAAGCTTCATCGTCAGCCACCAATAATAGGGCTTTAGATCCCTATACATTTTTGTACTGCCGGGATGAATCGAGTACATGGTCTTGTGAGCTTCTTCCATCAGAAGATCTCTTACTCCTCGCGTCATAGGTACCCAAATCCAATCTTGGAATATCTTCAACCCTTGGTTGTCTGTACCCACTACAACGTAAATTTTCAAAACAAAATTTTCATTTCTTAAAAACATGTTTTCATCCAAAACAAGACATAAAGATCCCATGTATCATATCATAATACAAATCATATAAATCCCAAGATCATAAATCCCCCATCGGTGTGTACAGATCATGCCGGCGACTTCCCACGGTCCTCGCTAGTACCTGAAACACATAACACAACAACTGTAAGCATAAATGCTTAGTGAGTTCCCCAAAATACTTCTTACGCACATACGCCTTTCCAGGCCATGACCTTCTAGTCCACATGTCTCAGGGGACTTCCGTCCCAACCCGGTAAACCTTCCGGTCTTACCCGCGTCGACCTTCCGGTCCACACCACAATGCCTTCCGGCCCATAACATAGAAGCCTTCCGGCCCATACATAAATGCCTTCCGGCCCATAACATAAATTCCTTCTGGCCCATAACATAATGCCTTCCGGCCCACATCAAGCATAGCATGCATAGCACATATAAATGATTAACTTATCATATACGATGCATACAACTCATAACATATCCGACCTTCCGGTCGCATAATAAAACCCTTCCAGGTATAGTATAGTGAGAAAACTCACCTCGTGGAAAGTCTAGAATCTCACGTGCTTGCTATCTCCGAATCCCAAATGAAGACTCAACCTCACCTAATCATAACGAATATCATTTTAATTAATATAGACTTCCACCACTAGATTTTACCCTTATTAACATTCCTCAGAGGGGTAAAAGACCATTTTACCCTCCTTTGACTCAAAGTCCACATGTTGACCTAAACCCTAAAAGTCAGCAAAAGTAAACATCTTCAGTACGTGGGGCGTACAGACTGATGTACGCGGGGCGTACATCGCCAACTCAATAATCGGGGTCTCCACCTAGTACGTTGCGCGTACTGGGAGTTACGCCCAGCGTAATAGTCAGATCTAGACACTCTTCATTTCTTGTCTTAATCGGTTAAGCCACCACTTCAACTTCTAGATCCGACCTTATTTAAGCATCCTTACTCATAAAGTTGGAACCTTTAAGCCTTGCCATGGCTGTAAAGGTTCTTATACCCTGAATTCCGGGCTTTTACATTCTTCCTTTCGGTCATTTTTCTCTAAAGCTTCCTCTTGATCTTTCTTTATACTTTCTACAATTGTCGATACAGCTTCAATTCTCAACACTCTTGGATTTTTCTTTTCAAGTTTTACCTTCCGACTGAGAGCATCAGCAACAACATTTGCTTTACGAGGGTGGTAAAGTATCTCACAGTCGTAGTCCTTGAGTAACTCTAGCTACCGTCGTTGCCTCATGTTCAATTGCTTCTGATTAAAGAGATATTGAAGACTCATATGATTAGTGAAAAGTTTACACTTTGTGCCATAAAGATAATGCCTCCATATCTTTAGGGAGAATACTACCGCTGCCAACTCCAAATCGTGAGTGGGGTAGTTCTTTTCATGCTCCTTGAATTGCCTCGATGCATACGCTATCACTTTATCCCTTTGGGTCAGAACACAACCTAACCCAACTCCAGATGCATCACTATAAACCGTAAAGTCGTCAACTCCTTCGGGCAACGAAAGAATCGGTGCTTCAAACAATCTCTTCTTCAACTTCTCCGAGGCTTCTTTATGCTTCTCATTCCAAGCATAAGTAGCTCGTTTGTGGCTCAAAGCTGTTAATGGAGTAGCAATCGAAGAAAAGCCTTGGATAAACCTTCGGTAATATCCAGCTAATCCTAAAATGCTTCGAATCTCCGTAGGACTTTTTGGTTGTTCCCACTTCATTACAGCTTCAATCTTCGCTGGGTCAACCATTATCCCTTCTGGGTTAACCACATGACCCAAAAATTGGACTTCTTGAATCCAAAATCACACTTGGAGAACTTTGCATACAACTTCTCCTTCTTTAATCCCTCTAACACTTCTCTCAACTGTTTGCCATGCTCCTCTTGGTTTTTCGAGTAAATCAGAATGTCATCTATGAACACTATCACGGATTTATCTAGGAATGGTTTACAAACCCTATTCATCAAATCCATGAAAGCAGCTGGGGAATTGGTTAATCCGAATGACATAACCAAAAATTCATAATGTCCATATCTTGTTCTGAACGTAGTCTTTTCGATATCCTTCTCTCTCACCTTTAGTTGATGGTATCCCGACCTAAGATCGATCTTCGAGAAATAGCTCGAACCTTGCAACTGGTCGAACAGGTCATCGATCCTCGGCAATGGGTACTTGTTCTTTATGGTTGCTTTATTCAGCTCTCTGCAATCGATGCACATTCTTATCCTCCCATCTTTCTTTTGTACAAATAACACAGGGGCTCCCCAGGGTGATGAACTAGGTAGAATGAAATCTTTGTCCAATAACTCCTGAAGTTGTGTCATAATTTCTTTGATCTCTGTTGGTGCTAAGCGATACGGTGCTTTTGATATCGGTGTCGTTCCTGGTAACATGTCGATACGAAATTCTACTTCTCGATCAGGAGGCAATCCGAGAAGATCTTCGGGAAAGACTTCCGGATAATCACACACCACCAGAATATTCTGCACCTCCTTCTTTTCCTTCTTAGCATTGACCACGAAGTCTAAATATGATGTACACCCCTTGGCCAAACACTTTCTGGCTTTCATTAGAGAAATGATTCCACAATCTATTCTGCGTTTGTCTCCATACACCATAAACGACTCCTTCCCAGGCGGGTTTACTTTTACTATCTTCCTTCTACATAATATTTATGCATCATTGGCGCTAAGCCAATCCATACCTAGAATTATGTCGAAACCATTTAACTCGATAGGAAATAATTCCTCGTGGAACTTATTCCCATCCAAGTCAATGAAGATGTTTTTCATTCGATGGCTAACAGGTACAAACTTGCCACTAGCAGTCTCGACTATTATAGCATTAAATAGTCTATCTACAGGCAAAGCTAGTTTTCTACCAAATGCATGTGAAATAAAGGAGTAATTGGCTCCAGAATCAAACAAAATTTCGGCAGGCAATTTGTTTATGAGAAAGGTACCTGAAGCGACATCGGCTTCTTCTTCCGCAGCTTCGAGTGTCATCTGAAAGGCTCTCGCCTTCGGATTTGGTAGAAGATTGGGTTTTGATGCGTCCTTCTTCTTCGGGAAATCCCTCAAAATATGCCCTTCTTCATTGCACCCAAAACATACGTTCTTATTGAAGGTGCGTTCATTGGCATAATGCCCAGGATTTCCACATTTGTAACAAGTGAATTCCACGATGCACTTCCCAGCATGTTTATTCTTACACTTGTCACACCACTTGGCTTCAGCTCCTCCTCCAAATTTTCTCGAACCAGTCTTCGAGAATCTGTTCTTTTTATTCGAACCTGAAGTTCCTTCAAACTTTCTCTTTTCGCCAACTTCAACCTTGCTGGAGGCTATCCCTTTTATCATATCTTCAACAGACTTGGCAGCCCAGATAGCTGCCTCCAAAGTAAGTGTCTGATGTACTGGCACCGCGTACTACCATGGAAGTCCCTTTCCGTAGCTGTCAATTTTTTCCAACTCATCTGGGATAATACGCAAAGCAAACTCCATTTTGTCTGTCAAGTTATTCGTATATTCGTCAACGGTCATACTCCCCTTCTTCAACGTTAGAAATTGGTTTTCTAACTCAAGCATGTTTTGGGCCGAGAAGTACTTGCGCTTAAAGTGCACCAAGAACTCTGCCCAAGTTAGCTGTAGTGGCTCATTAGGGCTTAGGGTTTTCCCCAAAGTGCTCCATCATCGGGCAGCACTACCCCTGAACTGACGTACTGCAAACGTGGTTTGTAACTTGCCTTGGCAATCACAAGTCATGAAAGCCAACTCCATTTCCGAGATCCAGTCCATTACTCCGACAGGATCTTCTTTTCCAGTGAAGGTTGATGGCTTGCAAGTCATAAAGTCTTTGTACTTACACCGATTTCTCTCCATTATACCCTCGTGGATATTTCTCCCACCCACAAGCGGTTCACTATGACCAACCGATCTAATATTGTTCCCTTCTTAAGATCGATCATCATTTAGTTCACGTTGCTCAACAGGAACTGAAGGTTCATCCCATTCCTTCAGCAACATTTGCCTCAATTCCTCCCTTTGTTCCGCCAACATGGTCTGAATCATAGTTCGTACTCCAGCCATGGTGACGGGTTCGGGTGCAGCTCCTACTATCGACACCTGTTCCACCACTTGAGGTTGAGGTTATTGGCATCTGTTTGCATTTCCCGCTCCACTTCGATTTCTTGCCATTACAATCTATATACCGAATAAGGTGAATTTAGGTCTTTATCCTTGTTAGACATGTTAGTTCTAATCTCGTAATTATACGCTTAGAATCCTACAAACATAAAGTTTCTAGATCCGGTCGGCAACAGACCATAGATCCGAATAAATAATGGGATATACGGCAACATATAACATTTAGCACATAAAGGCATTTTAGGCACCTTTCCTTAAATAAACTAGTGCTCGTGTCTAAAATATGGTAGACACTCACCTCACAATCATCACTCAGCATTCTAAGTTCAAGTCTCAAAATTCTACAATTTCTTAGTTCACTTAAACTGATCCTTTGATACCAACTATGACATCCTGTAATTTCTCGGCAAGAAAAGACCGATTTAATTTATGCTTTTTAAAATAAAATCAGAGAAATCCTTTTAAAAGATGTTGCGGAATTAGTCCCCAAAACAAAAGACGATAAAAGTTTAGCAAAACCTTTCTTTAAGAAATGTATAGTTTCATTTGATATCAAAACCTCAGGATGTCATGTTCCGATACAGATCAAAAGCATAAACAAGACATTATAAGTCTTTCAACAGTTATTTACAACTACTGGCCTATAAATCAAAAATCTCTCATTGTCCTCCGATTATGCACAGGGTTCACTACCTGTAACATAAAAACTGGGTGGGTCAGGCTTGGGAGCCTGGTGAGCAGATAGGGTTTTCAATCCACAATAATAATATACTTATTAAGTTCACCAATCAACAATAACCTTGATTACACATTCCCGTTGTCCGAACTTTACGTCCCTAAAAACCTATCATAAGGGACCTAGCCTAAGGAATATCATAGGAATGGACACAACTGCTAAGGAGTCTCCTCAGTCATACATATCCTAAAGGCAACCAGGAGGGGGATGGAGTACGCCAATGAACATTTAATTCATCAACATCTACAAATTGCGAACCTGCTAGTGTTCTACTGCACTATCTAGAAAGGTTTGTGGTCGTCATCTATACTCCGCTAGATGACTACAACAACAACAAAAACATCGAGGCCTCTCACCATTTTAACACACATCAACTATTTCGGCTACCCATGGTCTACCCAACATATTTTGTAGATAAAATACATATACAGTTTAAAACTTGTATAAAACATTTATTCAACACTCACCTCAAATAAACACTTAATATAATTACACATAGCACATATTTTATAGAAAATACTTCATATCTAGGTGTAAGATGAAAGTGACTACAACTCACTTGATTTGATGATAACCGGGAAGCAATTTGTTGCTTAAAACAATCGTTTCTAATAAAACCGGGAGTTTTATTGAGAAACCAGGCTTTGCGAAGGTCGGGCTTCGAAACCGAAAAGATAAATTTTCTGGGCTTCCCGGGCACTTCGTACAGTATTTCGGGGTTTATAATCGATATCGAGGCTTTGGGGGATGCTAAGATGAAGAAAATATGAAGAAAAGGACTAAATATGGCAAAATTCCAAATGTAACTTGGAAGGCTCGCATACCCCTTCTATTTATAGGGGTCCGAAATCGGCTTGGTGGTAGAGTCCGCAGGCGACGGTCCGAAGGTGGCTGCACGTGCGAATGCCTCGGTGGAAGTTGCTGATTGGACCGCGGTCTACTGGTCCATCTGCGAGGCTCGGAGGCTAGGCGGTGCGAGGCTCGGTCCAGCTGCGAGCTTCAGATTGGGCCTCCCTTCGGTCGAATCAGAATCCGACACGCAGCTACTGTTAATGCAAGGGAAGGCGACACGCGTCAGACTCGTACTGGACCCCTTCGGATGACTCAGCAGACTTCAGACACGTGGCGTGTTTTGAGCGAGGGTGACGTTGCCGAAGTCCACATATGCGAGATTTCTCAGTTTTTGCGCAAAAACTTCTAAAACCCATAACTTTCGCATACGAGCTCCGTTTTTGACGTTCTTTATATGAACACGTAGGTAAAATTACGCTCTATAACATTCGTTTAGACATAATCGGCTAATTTTGAATTTAATTTTTATATTATTATTTTTAACAGATCGGGACAACTAATCCGTTAAAAATTCATAACTTCTTCATCCGACGTCCGTTTTTGTCAGACTTTTTACCGTTGAGCTACTAATGACGAGACCTTCAATTCTCGTATAGGTCATGTCGGCTAAAAATCATTCGATCTAAAATTCGAGTTTTTAGTTGTTTACTGCTACGCTGAAACTTCGAAAAATCATAACTTCCTCATACGAAGTCAGATTTGGGCGTTCTTTTTATCGAACTTCTCGGTTTAACGAATACTACAACTTTCGTTTAGATCACTAAGGCTAAAAAGTAGTAAATCAAAAACTCACTTTTTGCGACATTCAGCACCGTGCCGGTTTTGTCGCGAAAGTTCGACAGGTCATAACTTCTTCGTTATAACTCAGATTTTGGTATTCTTTATATCCCCGAAATCCTTGTTTCGACCTCTACAACTTTATGTAAAGATATCGGGCTTATCTCAAACTTTAATTCTGACGCTTATTTTTATTCTTAATTAATTAAACCCTAATAATTAATTATAAAACACATAATTCACATAGTATTCACATAATTCCATTTCATTTCTTCAAAATGAGTTACAAAGGTTAACCTAGACTATCACCTCAATACAAATTCCTAGGCAAGAAAAAAGAGTGTTACAATTCCTCCCCATGGACTCGTCGAGTCCCCTGAGTAGACATAAAGAAATCGATTTTCAACACTATTTTGCATCAAGTATTCACAAACAAGCCTAGGCTCTGATACCACTGATGGGTTTTGAGCATTCTAACAGTTCCTAAGTGTACATGCAACCCTAATAAACCTTGGATCTACGTTTGTCTAAATACATGCAAAATATGGTTTCCAAGGTTCATAATCCTATCTAGCATACATGGGGAACTTTTATCCCAAAAGGATGGCTAGAATTACATACCTTGTAGTTGATTTTGATTCCTTGAAAACTTGTGAGCCTAGCACCCCAAGTGTGATGCCTCAAATTCTTCACACAACACCAAATGCTTTTAGAATGACTTTTGAGAGAATACAAACACTCTAAAAATCGGCCTAGCCCTCACTTGTACTTGTGTAGCCGATTTTGGTGGAGAAGGTGTTCCTTATATGGTGTGACACATCTAGGGTTACACCATGTAAACCCTAATGTGTCATGACTCTTCATTTCCATGACCCATGGGTTTGTAACTCCCATGGAGCATCCATGGAGCATCCTATGTGTTTAACCCAACTTGATAATCCATGGAGCCACTTTGCCCACTATACAAGTTAAGGATGATTTACATAATCAACCCATATATTTAATTAGTTATCTTTTGATCACTTAATTAATTCCAAATTAATTATTGATCAATACTAATTAAATAATACTATTAATATATTAGAACTTATAATATATTAATAAACCACAAGTGTTATTTCTCTCATTTAGTCTATGCAAATGCATGATGTCATGCAACCCAAATGGACCATGTCGGGTTGGGTCAAGTACATACTAGATATAGTTATGGACTTAGACACCTTATCCAACAGTTTCAAGGACCAAAACGAATATACAATCTTTCAACCAAAACTGAAATAGCCAAATAGTTTTCAAATTTGGGATAAAAACAGAAAGCAGATGAACCATGTTTGTAATTTACGTTGAACATAAGTGTTAATAGATTTTAGAATATATCAACTTACCCGAATGATATTTCTCTTCCTGAAGGCGTTTACAAAATTCAGACTTATACTGAACCACAGAGCCATCAAGTGAATTCATAAGAAACACCTCATCAACTATAATTATACATCTAATCTGCTCAACAATAATATTATCAAAAAGCATAAATGTATGTATGTATATATGTGTGTGTTCAAAGAATTATACCTGTGTTTTAGCATAAACTGTTTCTTTTTGACAACCTATAACGAGTTTTTCTCCTGGATCCAATCGACTAAATATAACTGTAGAAAGATAGAAAAGTTTAAAAGAAAATTATAAATATAGAAGATGAGAAATGAGTATAAGAATATAAGGATACTCCCCAGGGACAACGGTATAAATGGAAACAGCATAACTGCAAGCCAAAATCAGAAGATCCTGAAATCAAAAGGAGAAGTAAATATACCAAATAAAATTTCCAGGGACAAGGGTATAAATGGAAACAACATTGCTTGTAATGCGCGACACTGAAAAGTCTTTGGTGCATGTGGAAGGGAACTCAATAGAACCAATAGCAGTTGTGAGTACTCAAAGCGATGTTGTGAGTCATAGAAGTTTAGTCCATCGTCTGTTGTGGATGCATTTAGCTGGTACAAAAATATATTATTTTTTTAGTTTGTCAATATAAAAAGCCAACTCTGAGTTCAAATTAACTACTAGCATTTACTGTAGGACAACAATATCAAAAATAGCATGCATAATAATTTAATAAAGGTCTTATATAAGATAACATTTTAAACAAACATACACTTCTATTTGTTGACCACCAAGATCATAAAAAACTATCCTATCTTTTAAAACAAGATTTGCATCAAATTAATAACAATACAAGTTAAAAGCAAGGAAAAAGTAATATTTTTTTGAAATTTTTTGTTTATTGTATATACCTCCTAGAATGGTAATTGCCTGTCCATGATTTTTCTGAAACCCTATGCACCACTGTGAAGCCCCACCCTATAGAAAAGAGATCATTAGTTTGCTACTTTTCAAGATTATAATCGTTCACATAATCCCAGTTTCTGTATAATTTAAAGTGTTAGATATGAATCTATAAATTACCACCAAGTTATGTTGAAGAAGATAGTCCTGGGGTCTTAAAATCATCGAAGCATTGTTAATGTTTTATGATAAGAGATAAGCGAAAGAGAACTTACTGTGACTGGATTAGTGGAGTATACACCATGGTTGGCTCGATTATCTGACCTAGAACCAAAATCCCACCACCACCACCATTTCCGACGAGACAATGAGAGAAAGCATCTGGAGCGATCCCTTGTGAAGAATGTTGCGCGATTACAGAGAGTCCTTGTTGACCAAATCCAAAGATTCTATCAATGGATCTATCGGGTTTGGTTAAATCCCTAGTTTGGGATGTGCTACATCTGGTTCATGAACTTGCCAAGTCAATTAGGTTGTTTTTAATGAAAAATGAAAGGGTTTAATGGATTGGGATGAATTACCTAAATGCGATAGATGCTAAATCGTTTGATGGTTTTGAGTTGCCGATGATTGTATCAAGTAGAAAAGTATCAGAATGGGATGCACAAGTAGAAAAGTAGGGGAGAATGATGTTGTACCTGAGAAAACAAAGAAAAAGAAGGAGAAAAATGGAGAAAGAACGGATCCTACCTGAGATGCGTAGAGAGTAGAAGTAGGGATCGAGAATAGAGGAGGAAATCACAATTGAAACCCGTATGATATTTCCGGTTAGGGTTTTTATAAAGGAGAAGATGAGAAGTTTCAAAATCAAAATTAGAGTTAATAATAGAGGAGAAAGAGGAACCTAGATCCTGTATTTGACATTCTTGATGGAATCGTTGCTCTCGCCCTAGAGAATGATGGTTTTTACGGTTAGGGTTTTATCATACGAACATGAAGCACGAGCACCCGTGACATGAATGGTTTGATATCAATTGACAGAAATACAAATATTAGCTTATCATGATGGCTGGTTTTGTTATCAGTGTAGTGCGACAGGAAACAATGGTTCGAGAAGATGAATGGAGACACTTGGTGGTGCGAGATCGGAGGTTGGGTGGTGGTGCGATGCTGCTACGAAGACAAAGGCCCTAGGGCTTTTTCTTGCTAATTGGAAAAGGCGAGGGCTTTGATTTTTGGGATCCAACAGGCGGTGATATCTCGCCTTAAAAAACATGTGTTTCATTAAAAAATTATAAAGCGACACACTTAGACGATACACATTATATGAAAGGCGCCCTCCGTATTTTTTTTTTCTTTTTCTTAAACTAATTTTAGTGCATGCAGAAATGCGTGTTCTCTATCCTTCAAATTTTACAAAACTGACATTATTTTTAGGGCACGCACAAATGCATGTACTCTATCAGCGAGTGGTATTGTTTTCCCGTCATTAAAGGGATGTTTTCTGGTAGTGTTCTTGGCCTTAGTATTTAATTTCGGTGTTATATTAAGTTCTTAAATCAACTAAACTTGAATTTCTCCCTTCTAGATGTCTAGTTCAGAGAACTATGGTCCTCCAGAATCTTTTGGAAAAAGCTTTCCTCATGAAGATGATGTTCCCAGAAATTATACATCACTTCATCCACCTCCTCCAATAGTTTTCCCTAACCTACAAGTTTAAAGACTTGGAAAGTTCAAGGTCACTCAAGCCCTATTGGCTAGCAAACATGAAGATAGAAAGTTTGTATGTGCTAATGTCCTTGACATGAAGCTGCATATTGACATGCTGGGAATGTTGAGTATCATGTTCCCAAGGAACTTGGCTGTTGACTTGGTTCTTCAATCACTTCCTAAGTCAGATAGTGAGTTCAGTACGGACTATTATATGGTAGACCACGAAATGAACCTTATCGGTCTTATCTATTTGCTTATTGTTGCTGAATCAGCAATGATTTGGCGCACTGCTAAAGCAAACCTGATTGGAAGATCTACCTCCCAAACTTCCATGGACAATGAACATTTTGAAAGATTCCATTTGCTTCTATTTCCAAGAGAAGGGGCATTGGAAACGAAGCTGCCTGATTACCTGAAGGACCACAAGGATGGTAAAGTTAAAATGTTTGACTCTGCTTCAGGTAAGTCCACTATCTAACTCTATTAAGTTCATGTTTGTAGATTCATAATACATGATGTGATAATATTACATTTTAATGTTTTGTAGGATCGAAGAAGAGAAAGGAAGCTTAAAGAAAGAGCAGACTGAGTCTGATCGCGAAGAAATGGAATTCAATCGCATGATTCGATGATCATAATTTTGAGTTGCTGCTTTGGAGTTATGATAGATTTCATAGAAATATGTAGTAACATAGTTTTCATTTGTAATTGCATTGTAAGGAAAAGTTTTTCCGCAAATTTTATAAATAAATAAAATTTTGATTTTATCTGATTTATATTTTCTTACAATGGCACTTGTGAAAATTGATGTTTGTATATTTCTATTGTTAGCAACATTGGAAAATGAATTTGATTCTTTCTTTTGTGGTAGTGTCAAAATTTACCAATAAGGAAAGATTCTCATCACCCAAGTTTCAGTTGGACAGAAACTTGGAATCATGCAACTTGTAGTGTATGATGAATGAGAACCTTAATCTTTGGTGAAATTAAGACTAATTCCTTGTTGACATATAGATGTGAGTCAAGTGAAGGACTAGGGGATCTAGTACACCTTTTAGTGCACTGGTCAGGTCCACCACAAAGATCGATAAGACTACTCGTCATGATTTACTAAAAGTTTAGTAAATATGGTTATGCTTACAAGATTAAGTGTAATTCCGAACCATTGAAAAAGTTTCAATATATGGAAGAACTAATGAAAGGAATCTATTAAGCAGAAAGATAAAAGTTTCTCCAACCTGAAAGGAAAGAAGAGTACTCTAGTATCATGTTTTATGGTGATCTTAATGATTATGAAACCATATCACAATTGATACTCTAAGTACACCTTAGTACACTTGTATGGCTAAGAAGAGGAATTGGGAATTGTTGAAATGGTTAAATCAATTTAGGTGAGTCATACTTCATTCCAAAATCGAGTCTTAGAGTTATTCTCTGAGATTGTTCCTTGAGTGACATATCTTAAGTAGCTTTATTACACATTCAAATTGGTAGTTGTAATGTTTTGGATAAAACAAATACCAACTATGACGAATTGTGTGAAGTGCTATTCTTGATAAGAATCCACACTAACGCATGAATATTTATTTGTCAAGGAATGGTTCTTTACAAGAGAATCTTATATGTCAAGAGGTCGGTGGGAGTCTTAAAGATTTTGAAAAGTTTCAAGAACTAATCAAGAATAAAACCTATTATTTATCGCTAGCACACGATTGAAGGCTTGTTACCTATCGTGTTGACATATTCTTGTTTCTATTCTAGTTAAGTTTGACCATGCATGTGAGTTTTGTGATTTCTCAATTGATTGCATAAGGCATTAACCCGTAAGGGTGAGGTACTCAACAACATGGAAGACATGGTAGGCCATTATGCTGCCAAGTGGCAAGAAATTAATATTGAATAACTTCAATCCATATGTGTTTCGATTTGTCACAAACCTTGTCTTGTTATTACGGTTATGACAAATTCACATGGATAGGAACACATACACCAATAATCTAATTGACAAAGGTTTCTCTCCGCTTCATGAAAATTATTGTGAGGAAACATTTTAACTAAGTGGATTTTAAGGAGATAGCATTTGTGATATTTTCTTTCTCAAATTCGATTAGGATTACAAAATCCCTCTTCATAGCTCGAATTGTGAGAAATGGAAAATAGTCTGAACATTCAGAACTTATTGTTGTAAGTTCTGAAATAGTTTAGACACACATATGTGCTTTCTTCTAATAGGTGTATGAGATTAGATAAAGGCTTATCGAAGCATCTCGTATCGGAAATTTGAACTTTGGAGAGAAAGTCAATAAGTATGGATATCTAGAAATCCAGATGATTTCTGAATACATGTCAAAGCTAGTGGGAGGATAAGTGTTATGCTAGTAAGAATATAATTATCATGATAGTGGGAGCATGATTATTATGTGAGGTATTGAAAGTTAGCAATACTAGTCATACGAAACAGAGGTTACAAATTTGCAAAGTTGCAAAATTTGAAAGATTGTTTCACTATAGTAAGGGAGAGGATACTTATACATTATTTCAAATCTAAAAGCTTAGATAGAAATATTAATTAGACTTAGTCATCGATATATATCATTATCATATTGGAATGTTTCAACATGAGAATTCTATGTATGGAAATGTTATAGCAAAACACTGGTTGAGAATCATGTCTTTATGTAAGCCATTATGAATCGTATCCCATATGCTTCGGGTATAGGATCGATTGCATATGCTATAATATTCATGTGTTCTGAATTTTCTGAATGCCAAGGGTATTAAGAGGGAAATAGGACCAGAACCAAATATGACTAAAGTAGTTAAACAACCGTTAAGGACAATCTCAGGTTCGCTCAGGATTGATCACTTGAAGTTGGAAGTATAGTAATGAATGAACCATATTGACATTATTATGAATATACATGATTCTATTAATAATGAGTTATCGTATGGAATATATGGAAATGTTTCCATATTGAGAGTTGGGTATTAGGAATCTTTAAGGAAGTTAGAAACTTTTATGAAAGAAGGATGTTTGAAGGAATCTACTTTGAAATTGAGACTTTTCTTCCATGGAATTGTTTTGTAACAATATCGAAAGGAGTAATTTCTAATATCGTTGGCAAAGTCTTTATGACTTTAGTACCATGACATTACAAAAGGTTATATTGCATAATAGTTTAGAATCTAACATATTGTAGCAGTGACAAGAATTTGGTATTCTTACACTTGCAATAAGAATTTGGAATTCTGAAATGAGAATCATTGAAATGTTTTCAATTGATCTATTTTAAATAGTAAGGACGATAGATAAATATAGTGTGCATGCTTGGAGCATGGGATAACTATTGTTTTAATTCATGTATTCAGTTGATAAATCGAAACAATATACAACGAATAATGTGTAATCAATATGGTGATTAAATAAAAGGTGGTTTATTTATATTCAAAAATTTTGAGACCATATTGGATTTGATTATTCTTGTGTTTCACTTTGCATGTTTTAACTTCGCGAATATTATATTATTCAAATTTTCCATAGTCGATAATACTTTGGAAGTAGGTATTGAAGCTAGAATTTCATGAATGGGTCTGTTGATTGTCCAAAGGTGTTTAGACATAGCACAAGTTTGTTGTAGTATTCATGAGTACTCCTGTAATAAGATTTGAGTATTGGACAAAACCCATGCTCATTTGAATCACTTCACGGATTTTATCAAAAGTGATCATGAGACGATAATATCTTATATTCTTGAAACCATGACATGTGAGTTGTATTTTACAAGTCAGTTGCACATTGAAGATATGTAAACGCACTGGTAACTCGGTTTTATTATACATATCATTGTGTGTGAGTAGATGAGTAAATAGAGGAAGCATATGGGCCCATGTTTAGCCATTCCTTTTACCCAATGTGGAATAAAAGCAATATTTTTAGGCCCCTCAATGATTTAGTGATGACAACCCTAAGCGTTTGGCCAAGCCTGGACATATTTAAATTGTTTAATTAGTTGGTCGTCATAGATCAGAAATCGAGAGACAACACATGAATAGTGTTGAGTCTATTTGTGTTGCGTCTTGGGCCATATATTTTGTATCCGGATTGGGCCTGTCCATCCGTGTCTATCTAGATTAGTTTCGTTGTTATCTAGAATAGTTGTTAGGGTTATAGTATATATATATATATATATATATATATATATATATATATATATGCATGCATGTATGCGTATATTAATAACGGTGGTTAATTACGTAGATTCTTGTAACCCTAAACACCTCTACAGATTGAAGTTGTTTATCGAGCTCTTCTAAGGTGTTATCACATTAATCATACGACATATTCAGTGCCATACTTGTGTTCTTTGTTACGTTCTTATTTAATATCCTGCATAGAATCTTACGATCCTAAAAGAACTTTGTTCTAACAATTGGTATCAGAGCGGGAGATTGTGTGATCAATACACATTACTTATGTATTCATAATACTTTAGGGTTTCCGCTTTTATCGTATAAATAGAAGCCGTCGTCTTCATATCGACGACAAATCTGTTTTTGATAAAACCCTAATCTCAAGTTTACAGGTTTGATTCTAGCAGCTCACCATGTCTCACAATGATTCGCATACAAACCCCATAAACATCTCAAACAACATCGGATCAACAACCAGAGTACCCATACTCTATACGCAAGACTACGAAGTATGGGCTCATCACTTTGAAGATTACGTGGTTGGATTTGAAGACAATGGCTATCTCATCTGGGAAGCTATCACTCGTGGACCGTTTGTACATTCGGGAACAAACATGACTGTTAAGTCGCAAACGGACTATGACAAGCTCTTGTGTAACGTTAAAGCCATGCGAATGATAAGATTCGCCTTGCAATCTGACACCTTTCGGCTAGTAGGTTCATGCACAATTGCTAAAGAGATTTGGGATAGGTTGAAGGAACTTTAGTCAACTGATGAAGACTTGAAACACTCCATTCAAACTCTGTTGCTGTCAGAATTTAGAATTTCCGAACATAAACTAGAAGAGAAGCTTGTACAGACCTTTGATCGGTTCAATCATCTCCTTAGTAAGATGGCGGTGGTTTCCACTGTGAAGGCGCATGAACAGTTCAAATCGTACTCGCTGGCGAAACTAGTAGGTATACTAAAGTCTCATGAAAGTGTTGTAACCAAGGAAGCGAAAGTGATCTCTGGTGTGGGATCGTTGGCTCTTGTTTCTAAAGGAAAAAAGTACTGAAGAAGAAGCAGAAGAGTCAGACATGTCAGAATGCGACCTTACAAGTGAGGAATATGCCTTGATGGTCACAAATCCAAAGAAATTTGCAAGGAGAAAATTTCCCGTCAGCAAGAACCGAAACCGACAGGGAAGTTATAGTTCTGAAAAGATGATGGATGAACCGAAAGTCTCCTCTCAAAAGGATGAAGAAAAAAAGGAGAGCAAGCTTGTGGGAGACTCTAGATACGACTGCAACTATTGTCATGCCAAGAACCATTTTGCCAAAGATTGCATGTTGAGAAAGATGGCTGAGAAAAGAGCGGGTGAAGATGATCAGGCGTATTATATGCGAAAATTAGAAGAAGTAAAGAAGAAAAAAGCATCCAACAACTTGATGAATGCCTTAATTTTACAGGGGAATGCTGGGGAAGATGAGTTCGGTGGCGTAGAAGTCTGGTCAACCGACTCTAAAGACAAAGTGGTAAGAAGGCCCACTCATGGAAAGGCATATGTGGCAAAGAATGAAGGTTCGGGTGGAAGGTGCTTTATCGTCACTATTGGTCCATCAACCGAAAGTGCAGATATGGAAGCGAACCTGACAGAAAACAAGTGCTTTGCGGCCAAGGCGGTGAGTGAGAAGATCAACGACTACGATCGATTGATCACAAAGGTACATTCTATTCTTGAGTCTTTTAAAATCTCAAAAACTGATTATCAAGAAGAATTAAATGAATTAAACTTTAAATTTTCTCTCAAGTTATTCCAAGTTTTGTGGTGTTGTGTGAAGCATTTGAGGCACAACATTTAGGGTGCTAGGCTCACAAAGTCTTGAAGGAATCCAAGCAACATCAAGGTATGTATTTCTACTAGTTTTATATTTTATTTATTCCCCATGCCAGGCTAGTTAGGAAATAACCTTGAAAAAGAAATTTGCATGTATATAGAGAAAACATAGATTCAAGGTTATTAGGGTTGCATGTACACTTAGGAAGTGTTAGAATGCTCAAAACCCATCAGTTGTTACGACAGCTTTAGCATAATTCACCACTACCGCTACTAGCGGGAGTGGGACTTATGTGCCTCCCACTATTATCAAAGCTCTAGTACGCTCTAGAGGGTGCTCATACAAAGACTTCACCAGCTGCAAACTCAGGGCATTCAATGGAACTAGCGGAAACATTTCCCTCTCGCAATGGTTCGAGAAAACGGAGTCGATCTTTGAGATTTGCTCTTGTCTGGAAGGATGTAACGTTAAATTTGCCGCCTGCACCTTCGCGGACCTTGCTACCTTCATTTTAGGGGCTGGTGCCTCTATTTTAGGGGAATGTACTAGCTTCAAACCTCGCTACCTTCGATAGTGCCAAGCGATTGGCACAACGGTTAATCGACCATGGAGTCTGTACCCCGTCAACAACAACAACCCTAGCCATCTCAAAACACTCCAAGGCCACTAATAACAAGCAGAAATTCCGGCATGACAAGAAGAAGAATGTTGCACAGAAAGCTGCCAAACAGCAGCAGGTCGTAGCGGCTCATGCTATGATAGCACCTACCGCTATTGCGCTGGTGAAGCAGTGTCACACCCCGCTAAAGCGGAAACGCAAGATATGACAGCGATAACGGTTTCCTTGCAAAAGATAAAGATACATCACCAAAGCAGTATTTAAAAGTTTACAACCCATAAATTAAAAGAAACAGGTACACGTTTTTCCAAAATAACATTGTTCAAATATAACTTCATAAATAACTTCAACACGATGCAACATGCTCTATGATGATGAATCTTCATATCCACTTACTAATTATCTCCTGAAAAAGCGTGTAAAACAAGCGTCAACTATGAAAATAGTTGGTGAGTTCACAAGTTTATAAAATCGAGCTTGAAATAAGGCTTTTCTTAAATACAAGTACATTGCTTTAATGAGAAACAAAGTTGATTGCTATTAATGAATAAAAGTTTATTGCTATAACGAGAAACGAGTTTGTATGTATATGAGCAAACAATGAGTCTCAACCAAACCTATGACTGAAGCCCTATCGAGATCTATGCTTATCGTTCCATAGATGAATATGGTATCATGCACTCCAGCAATAGGGTGAGTGAGGAGTTGTCAATTCCTAATAGCGTTATCCATAATGACCATTGGCTCAAAGAGTTAATGGTTAGAGATAAGGGAAGGGCCTTAGTACGATATGTTCTCATGTTCCGTGTTGCATAGACATACATAAAGAAACATAGCAATACAATAGCAATCATGTTTGATAATAATCAATTTAAATACAACATGTAAACAGTAGTTTTTCTGTAAATGCTTTTCCACCTCAAAACATAAAAACTGAAAATACGGGAGTGCGTGAATACTCACAATGTTTCGTGTAAGTACAAGTAGTGCCTCGGGATGCACCAACGTCTTACTACCGGGATCCTACGACATCAAACAAACACTAGTGAGTTTCCATGTCGAAATCTAATGCTAATATACTAAACTCTACATATAGTAAAATGCCAATTTATGTTTTAGTATTGGATTTTATATTAATTGGTTACACTTTTTCTGAAATAATGAAATTATACAAGTCGAGCGATTTATTACAACTTTGGAATATTAATTTTCCAGATTTAGTAATATAAATTAAAGGTATTTCTACACATTTAAAGGTGTTTTATATTCCTAAAAATGTAAAATATTATCAAACAGTTTCCAAAAATTGTCAAACCTTGTATTTTCATTGAAAATACAATACAGGTTTTCCAGAAAATTTTCCTTGAATTTTTTATATGGTTAACTATTTTTCAAATTTTTTAAAGTCTTCATAACAACATAAATTCACGAAAAATAGCATTCAAAGGATAAAAATTCTCAAACTTTTTATTTAACTGTTATTACACAATACTAAGCTGGGAAAAATGTAAAAATGGATTTCCAAGTTGTTTTATTATACATAAATAGGCTGGGAAAAATATAAAAGATAATTTTCAGTGGGTATTTCTATTTTTCCTTGTTTTATTCCTTTAAATAATCATTAATTGAAGAAATAATATTAAACAGTTAAAATAAATTACCAAAAATTTTTGTAACATCATTTACAGTATAATTAATCTGCGAAAAATACCAAAAGTGATTTTCATATTGTATAATCTGGTTTTGGGTATTTATGTGCATTTAAGTGTATTTAAGTGTATTTAACTTTAGAAAATAGGAGAAAAATAGTTTACAGTAGAGAAAAATCATCAAAATTTTTATGTAACCGCCTACTATACGACATGATGTTCTGGAAAATTTGCATGAATTTTGAATAATTAGAACTATTTTTCCTATTTTTAGGCCATTATAATTACCAAAAATTGGGAAAAATAGTAAGGCATGATGAAAAATTTTGAAATTGTTTTTCTCAGTCACCCACCACAGGTAAGGGCTGAGAAAATTGTTAGATACAACTTTTAAACTTTATAAAGTGGTTTTGTGATTTATTATACCCAAACAAAAAGAAAATCGGAAATCACACCAAACAGCAACAAAAATCAATGCAATTTAGTGAGGAGTCATTACCCACCATAGGGGTCATCCATGAATTTATTCCGGATTTATAGACCTGTGGAAGTATTTTATTTGATTTATGCCCTTGTTTTCTTGCAATAGTTTTAATAAATCAAAGAAATGATAAAAGCTCTTGAAATTTTCCAGATGTTCATATTTCTTTAATGGGAATCTGGAAAAATTTTGGTTTCAACAAAAAAGAACTTTTAGATATTATTATAGTCAAAATCGTTTACACGCACTATTAACAATGTACTTTGATCATCAAGCTCATTAGCTTTGTGTTCATCACATGCATCACGGTTTGCAGACCATGCATGGACATATGTTGGTTATAGTGATGTTTTTTTAAAAGAAATATTTGAATGCATAAGGTGTTTGAACCTTTAAAACTTGCAAAGATCCGAATTTTTGGTGTTTGACATAGGTTTGGTCCTTGGGATTTCACCATTAAACAACATGCATGTTGTTTTTGGGTGAAACCCTACCACCATCATCATCAAACTCGACATTCATAAACATGTTCATGAATGTTCATAAAGAATCGTGTAGAAAGAAGAGAAATACAAGAAAAACCTTTTAAAAACAAGAAGAAAAGTAAGGAAGGGTGAGTGGTTTTCGTATATACCTTGAAGAATAGCCTTAGAAGATGAAGATTTGAGTGTGGAGAGGTGTTCTTGGCTGATGATTTTCGTGAGTTAGAGAGAGAGTAAGAGAGTTTGAGTGTTGGAAGGGTGGAGTGTGAGAGAGAGTGAAGAGAGAAGTGGAAGAGTGTAGGAAATGAGTTTAATGATTGAAGTTTTGGGAAGAGGGAGAGCATGGGGAGAGTGTGGCCGGATTTTTGAGTGGATTAATGGCCCTCTCTCTCCAAAATATCAAATTAAATAAATTCCCTCTTCATTTTTATAAAACCCAAGAATTTTTATAAAAATGATTCTTTATGTAATTCTCTATTTATTTAAAAATCTTGTTTTTATCTAATAAATTATGATTAATGTATAATAATTTAAATTTCTATTTCATTGATATAATCCATAATTTGATTAATAAAAATTTGATATTAGGAAGTTTATAGCCAAATTTTATAAAGTTTTTAAGCTTTAAGATTTATAAATTTGGATTTTTGGCTCATTAGGGTTTTTGGAATATTGTTTGATATTCACCATCATATTGAAATATAATTAGAATATTTTAATTTATTTTTAGGGTTTTATACCCTTTTTCAATTGTAACAAAGTTTGAAGTTTCATTCTAATTATAGTATTGGCATTTCCTATTGTAGTTAAGCAACTTACTAGAATCGTAAGTGTAAAGTATATTAGTCCTAGATCTTAGTTGGATCCTAGTTTATGCAAGATTTTGACCTAATCTATACTACTAGGCCATGGCATGTTGTGCATGAATGGTTTTTATAAAGATACATGAGTCCGAGAATGACCTGAATTGACAGTTATCACAATATCCCCCACTTAAAAAGAATTTCGTCCAGAATTCATTCTATATCATCGCTTGTCATCACATGGGAAAAGTTGTGGATACTTTTCCTTCATGAAGTCCTCGCGCTCCCAGGTGTACTCCGGCCCGCGTTTTGAGTTCCATCGAACTTTCACAATCGGGATCTTACTCCGCTTGCTTTGTTTTACCTTCCTGTCAAGGATTTCTATCAGTTCCTCAACGAAGTTTAGCTTATCATTGATCTTAATTTCCTCCAGGGGCACTATCAATGCTTCGTCGGCTAGACATTTCTTAAGATTGGAGACGTGGAATGTGTCATGAATGGCGCTTAACTGTTGGGGCAACTGGAGTTTATAAGCTACCAGACCAATCCTTTCAATGATTTCAAAGGGTCCAACATATCTCGAGCTTAGTTTTCCTTTCTTACCAAAACGTACAAGCCCTTTCCAAGGCGACACTTTTTAAAGTACCTTGTCTCCTACTTGGAATTCTAATGTTTTTCGACGATTATCCGCATAACTTTTCTGACGATCTCTGACAACTCTAAGCCTATCCTTGATGATAGCAATCTTGTCAAATGTTTCCTGGATAAGTTCGAGTCTAGTCAACTGTCTGTCTCCAATTTTTGTCCAGCATAAGGGTGAACGACACTTGCGTCCATACAATGCTTCATATGGAGCACATTGGATACTCGTGTGGTAGTTTTTATTGTAGGAAAAATCAATTAGAAGCAAATGAGTATCCCAATTTCCTTTGAACTTAATGACACACGCTCGTAGCATGTCTTCCAATGTTTGTATTGTTCTCTCCGTCTGCCCATCTGTCTGAGGGTGGCAAGCTGTGCTCAAATCTATCTTGGTTCCTAGTGCCTTCTGTAACATCCACCAAAATCGTGATGTAAAACGACTATCTCTATCAGAAATGATAGATAGTGGTACACCATGCAAAGAAACAATTTTGTCGATGTAGATTTGGGCCAATTTTTCCATCTTGAAATCTTCCCGAATGGGGAGAAAATGAGAAGATTTTGTCAATCGATCCACTATGACCCAAATTGAGTCGTGACCTTTAGCAGTTCTAGGAAGTTTGGTAACGAAATCCATAGATATTTGCTCCCATTTCCATTGAGGAATTTCAGGCTGTTGCAACAAGTCGGATGGTTTTTGATGTTCAACTTTGACTATTGAGCATGTCAAACACTTCCCGACATACAAGGCAATATCCTTTTTCATTCGAGGCCACCAATAGTACCCTTTAAGATCCTTGTACATCTTATCCGCTTCAGGGTGGATTGAGTATTTAGATCGATAAGACTCCTCTAGTACCATGTCTCTCAGATTGTTAACCCTTGGAATCCAGACCCTGTCCTTAAAATAACGAACTCCATTAGGTTTGGTTTCAAATATCTCTTCCAAACCATGTAAGGTCTCGCCTAGAAGATTTTCCTTGAATAACGCTTTCTCCTGGGCATCAATGATTTGAGATTTCAAGCTTGTCTGAATTACCATTCCTAAAGCTCTAACATGGGAAGGTTTCACTCTTTCTTTCCTACTAAGAGCGTCGGCTACTACGTTAGCCTTTCCTGGGTGATATCGTATCTCACAATCATAATCACTAAACAACTCTACCCATCTCCTTTGCTGCATGTTTAACATTTTCTGATCTAGGATATGCTGAAGGCGTTTGTGATCAGTATAAATGGTGCACTTGGTCCCGTACAAATAATGCCTCCATATCTTAAGAGCGAAAACTATTGCTCCTAGTTCTAGATCATGGGTGGTATAATTCTTCTCATGCGGTTTGAGTTGTCTAGAAGCATACGCAATGACCTTATCTTTTTGCATTAACACACATCCTAATCCTTGATGAGACGCATCACAATACACCACAAAGTTCTCTGATCCTTCTGGTAAAGCCAGAATTGGTGCATTGCACAGCTTGTTTTTCAGGATTTGAAATGCCTCTTCGTGTTTCTCTTCCTAGAGAAATTTTCTGTCCTTTTGGGTCAAAGATGTTAATGGTTGAGCAATCCTAGAGAAGTTCTCAATGAAGCGTCTGTAATACCCAGCTAATCCTAGGAACTGTCGTATTTATGTCGGGGTTTTGGGGGCTTCCCATTTCTTGATTGCCTCGATCTTAGCTGGATCTACATGAATTCCCCTTTCGCCGATCACATGACCAATAAAATGTACTTACCGAATCCAAAATGCACACTTAGTGAACATGGCATACAATTTCTGCTCCTTCAACAGCTACAACACTAGCTTTAGATGTCTATTGTGATCTTCTTTGGTTTGCGAGTAAACAAGTGTGTCATCGATAAATACAATTACAAACTTGTCTAGGTATGGTCTACAGACCCTATTCATCAAATCCATGAAAACAGCGGGTGCGTTCGTTAGTCCAAAAGGCATGACTAAGAACTCATAATGTCCATAACGGGTTGTAAATGTTGTTTTGTGAATGTCCCATTCGTGAATTCTTAGTTGATGATACCCTGACCGAAGCTCGATCTTTGAGAAGTAGGAAGCGCCCTGCAACTGATCGAACAAGTCATCTATTCGAGGGAGGGGATATCGATTCTTGATTGTCAACTTGTTCAGTTCTCTGTAATCAATACACATTCGGAACGACCCGTCTTTCTTTTTGACGAATAACATTGGGGCTCCCCAAGGTGAAGAACTTGGTCGAATAAACCCTTTGTCTAGAAGTTCTTGAAGTTGTCCGGATAGTTCTTGCATCTCGGATGGCGCAAGGCGATATGGTGCTTTTGCTACCGGTGCCGCTCCGGGAATTAAGTCTATCCGAAATTCGACCTGTCTGTGAGGGGGTAGACCGGGCAATTCCTCCGGAAACACCTTGGGATAGTTTTGTACCACTGGAATCTCCTTGAGTTGCTTAGCTTCAGGTTCTCTTTCTAGCACGTGGGCCATGAATGCAATACAATTCTTCTTCAGGTACTTGTGAATCTTCATGCTTGATACTATGTTTAAACTTCTTCCTGGCTTCTCACCATGTATGATAAGGGTTTCTCCATTAGGGAGAGGCACTCTAATGACTTTCTCATAACAACCAATGTCCGCTCTATTTTTGGATAACCAATCCATTCCTACTATCACATCAAAACTACCTAGTTCTATAGGAATTAGGTCAATGCTAAAGAGTTTATCAGCTAAATTCAGAGTACAACCAGGAATTATATCATTAGCCCTAATTTCATACCCATCAGCAAGTTCAATAGCATAAGCATTCCTCATCTTTCTGGATTTCAAGCCAATTAACGGTCTAAATGTTAAAGAAACAAAACTTATATCTGATCTCGCATCGAATACTACTGATGCAAAATGGTTGTTCAGGAGAAACGTACATGTTATCACTTCAGGGTTCTGACGAGCTTCTTCTGCACCAATCATAAAGGCTACAGCTCTTGGCCGTCCAACTTGATTTCCTTGGAAGTTTTGCCTGCCTTGGCCTTGTCCATTGTTACCAGGCCCTTTTGTTCAGTTTGGGACATGCTCTACGGAGATAATCAGTACTCCCGCACTCGTAACATGCCCTTTTTCCCTCCTTATTCAGCTTACAATACTTCGATTAATGGCCTGTTTGTTTACAGTTTTGGCACACTGGGCAAGCTCCCTTGTCATGGAAGTTACACTTATTGCACTTCGGAAGCGGTCCTGAGTACTGCTTTCTCTCCTGCACTTCCATGACTTCCTGTTCTTGAGTTTTCACTGGTTCTTGCTCCTGGGCTCTTACCATATAGTTTCTTGAGACTTTCTGCTTCCTCCCTGACTTGCCTCCATACTTCTTCTCTCCCTGATCTGTTGGCTTCCTCTTGCTACTAGAGTTTTCCTTTGTCGATGCTCCCATCCTTATCACATCATTGGTTAGTCGATTTTCTAGACTTATTGCACTCCGAATAGTAGATGGATTTGCTGAGATAACCATTCCCCTAATTTTTGGTGCCAGACCCCAGATGTAACGATCTACCCGTTTCTCCTCAGGAGTAACCATGTGAGGTACCAATTTTGCTAGCTCATGAAATCGGACCGTGTACTTCTCTATTTGTGTTCCAACCATAGAATGGTTCCAGAATTCAGATTCAAGCTTCTGAAGTTCATCCTTGGGACAATACTCCTTTATCAGTAGCTTCTTTAGGTCTTCCCAAGTTAGCTGGTATGCCGCTGTATGGCCTCGGGTTTGCACTAGTGGATTCCACCAGGTCAATGCCTTATCTTGGAGTAGGCAAGATGAATACTCAACTTTGTTGCGCTCGAGGCATTTGCTAATGTGAAGGATCGACTACATGCTGTCAATCGATTTCAGCAACCCGACCGCACCTTCCTTTCCATGGAACTCCTTAGATTTACAGGCCATAAAGGACTTGTAGTTTCATTCTCTTTCATTATTTCCCCGGTTTCCTCCACTACTTCCTTGGTTAGTAGTAAGTCCTACAGTTACTTGAGTAACGATGTTTGGGATTGCTTCCAAGAGCTGTTGTGCTACAAGTTGAGCAACATCGGGTGTTTCGTTCTATGGGCGCCCGCGATCAGGCCTTCCTGACATGGCTCTAAGACACAAGAGTAGAAATACGTATAAATACATAAAATAATGTATACTATTTAGTTCACTACTATTTTGAAAACCGTAAGTGTTGTCAAATCATTGGTTTGCATCAATACTAGGCATATAGATTTTAGAAAGAAAAGAAAAGAAAAATCTTTTTATTCAACCATTTACCAAATAAATTCTAGGGTTTGACCTCATAGTAAAAGTTTTCAAATATAAAATAAAATTCTTCATTACCATTTGAAATAATCTTAAAACCATACCAATATATCAATCCCAAAATAAAGTTTTAAATGTTTTTCCCCAAAGACACCCAACATGGGTTTTCATTTCATGACAAAATAAAATAAAATACTGAAATCAGAACCAAAAGCCAATCGCTATCCCAACAAGAAACATCAACACCACAATCAGTAATAGCCCTCCAAGCACATAATATGTGGTCATTGCATGACCTGCCTCTCGTCTAGCAGCACTAGCAGTGTCAGCAGCCACCATCAAATGCTGAAACAGGATTTCCATCCTTGTCAACATTTCATCCAAAACTTCCCGATGCCCAGCTATCACAGCGAGACTGTGACATAGGCCCGCTGCCATTGACTGGAATCTCTGGGACACCTATGGGGTCATACATGGCTGCCTGACAGGTATCCCTATGACTCGCTGTGGTGGGGGTGCTCTCGATCCTACAATGCTGGGTCCTACCCCGCTAGGTCCTTCCATGCCAAGTCCTGCTGAGCTGGTGGTTATCCTTCCTGGAATGGGAACACTCTTCCTCGCCGTCCTCCGAACACAAAGCCCATAAAGTGGTGGCTGTGGCAACACCGATGAAGGCGATGCCTCGCGTCGTTGACTCGGGGCGTTGTCATTGCTGATCTCCACCGAGGTCCTTGTGTCTTCCGTGTCCTCCGATGGGTCTTTTTCTACTGAGGCGGGGGGGATTACGTCGAGGGATAACAGTGACGTAGCCGGACTCATCGACTGAGGCAGTAGCGCGGGAAGATGATGATGTTGACATAGTGGACTGAGACATAGTTTCAATGAGATATGAAATAAATGACAATGTATGCCTATAATATGCAATGTTTACACACACCAAAATTAACCGTTTTGAATTTTTGAAATAAAGTTTTCTCAAATATTTTTGTTGAACATATTCCCATTATAATTAGCTCAGGCTTTGTATAAATCATTCCTTAATTAAACATAGGTGAACAGGCTATGTTTAATCGAGGTCCAATGATACAACTCCCGACCTAATTATACTAGTAATATGTTTGATGTAAAAAGAATTTATTTGTAAGTTTTAGTTATAGGTTGTGTTTTCTTAAAGAAAAACCGATGTTCTCTATAACTTTAGCTCTGATACCACTTCTGTCACACCCCGCTAAAGCGGAAACGCAAGATATGACAGCGATAACGGTTTCATTGCAAAAGATAAAGATACATCACCAAAGCAGTATTTAAAAGTTTACAACCCATAGTTTAAAAGAAACAGGTACACGTTTTTCCAAAATAACATTGTTCAAATATAACTTCATAAATAACTTCAACACGATGCAGCATGCACTATGATGATGAATCTTCATATCCACTTACTAATTATCTCCTGAAAAAGTATGTAAAATGAGCGTCAACTATGAAAATAGTTGGTGAGTTCAGAAGTTTATAAAATCGAGCTTGAAATAAGGCTTTTCGTAAATACAAGTACATTGCTTTAATGAGAAACAAAGTTGATTGCTATTAATGAATAAAAGTTTATTGCTATAATGAGAAACGAGTTTGTATTTATATGAGATAACAATGAGTCTCAACCAAACCTATGACTGAAGCCCTATCGAGATCTATGCTTATCGTTCCATAGATGAATATGGTATCATGCACTCCAGCAATAGGGCGAGTGAGGAGTTGTCAATTCCTAATAGCGCTATCCATAATGACCATTGGCTCAAAGAGTTAATGGTTAGAGATAAGGGAAGGGCTTAGTACGATAAGTTCTCATGATCCGTGTTGCATAGACATACATAAAGAAACATAGCAATACAATAGCAATCGTGTTTGATAATAATCAATTTAAATACAACATGCAAACAGTAGTTTTTCTGGACATGCTTTTCCACCCCAAAACCTAAAAACTGAAAATAGGGGAGTGCGTGAATACTCACAATGTTTTGTGTAGGTACAAGTAGTGCCTCGGGATGCACCAACGTCTTACTACCGGGATTCTACGACGTCAAACACACACTAGTGAGTTTCCATGTCGAAATCTAATGCTAATATACTAAACTTTACATATAGTGAAATGCCAATTTATGTTTTAGTATTGGATTTTATATTAATTGGTTACACTTTTTCTGAAATAATGAAATTCTACAAGTTGAGCGATTTATTACAACTTTAGAATATTAATTTTCCAGATTTAGTAACATAAATTAAAGGTATTTCTACACATTTAAAGGTGTTTTATATTCCTAAAAATGTAAAATATTATCAAACAGTTTCCAAAAATTTTCAAACCTTGCATTTTCATTGAAAATTCAATAGAGGTTTTCCAGAAAATTTTCCTTGAATTTTTGATATGGTTAACTATTTTTCAAATTTTTTTAAGTCTTCATAACAACATAAATTCACGAAAAATAGCATTCAAAGGATAAAAATTCTCAAACTTTTTATTTAACTGTTATTACACAATACTAAGCTGGGAAAAATGTAAAAATGGATTTCCAAGCTGTTTAATTATATTTTATGATTTTTGAGCATTTATTCCAATAAAAATTAAAATAAATAGAAAACAGTTTCCAAAATTACCCAAACGTTTTTATTTAACTTTCATTATATATAGCTAGGCTGGGAAAAATATAAAAGATATTTTTCAGTGGGTATTTCTATTTTTCCGTGTTTTATTCCTTTAAATAATCATTAATTGAAGAAATAATATTAAATAGTTAAAATAAATTACCAAAATTTTTTTTGAACCTCATTTACATTATAAGTAACCTGGGAAAAATACCAAAAGTGGTTTTCATATTGTATAATCCGGTTTTGGGTATTTATGTGCATTTAAGTGTATTTAAGTGTATTTAACATTAGAAAATAGGAGAAAAACGTAACCTCCTATCGTACAACATGACGTTCTGGTAAATCTTCATGAATTTTGGATAATCAGAACTATTTTTCCTATTTTTAGGCCATTATAATTACCAAAAATTAGGAAAAATAGTAAGGCATGATGAAAAAGTTTTGAAATTATTTTTTTGAGTCACCCATCATAGGTAAGGGCTGCGAAAACTGTTAGATGCAATTTTAACACTTTATAAAGTGGTTTTGTGATTTATTATACCCAAACAAAAAGAAAATCTGAAATCATATCAAACTGCAACAAACATCGATGCGATTTAGTGAGGTTGCATTATTCACCACAGGGGTCATCCATGAATTTATTCCCGATTTATAGACCTCTGGAAGTATTTTATGTGATTTATGTCCTTGTTTTCTTGCAATAATTTTAGTAAATCAAAGAAATGATAAAAGCTCTTGAAATTTTCCAGATGTTCATACTTCCTTATTGGGAATCTGGAAAAAGTTTGGTTTGAACGGAAAAGAACTTTTAGATTTTTTTATAGACAAAATCGTTTACATGCACTATTAACAGTGTACTTTGATCATCAAGCTCATTAGTTTGGTGTTCATCACATGCATCACGGTTTAAAGACCATGCATGGACATATGTTTGCTATAGTGATGTTTTTTTAAAAGATATACTTGAATGCATAAGGTGTTTGAGCCTTTAAAACTTGCAAAGATCCGAATTTTTAGTGTTTGACATAGGTTTGGTCCTTGGATTTCACCATTAAACAACATGCATGTTGTTTTTGGGTGAAACCCTACCACCATCATATTCAAACTCGACATTCATGAACATGTTCATGAATGTTCATAAAGAATGGTGTAGAAAGAAGAGAAATGCAAGAAAAACCTTTTAAAAACAAGAAGAAAAGTAAGGAAGGGTGACTGGTTTTCGTGTATACCTTGAAGAATAGCCTTAGAAGATGAAGATTTGAGTGTGGAGAGGTGTTCTTGGCTGATGATTTTCGTGAGTTAGAGAGAGAGTAAGAGAGTTTGAGTGTTGGAAGGGTGGAGTGTGAGAGAGAGAGTGAAGAGAGAAGTGGAAGAGTGTAGGAAATGAGTTTAATGATTGAAGTTTTAGGAAGAGGGAGAGCATGGGGAGAGGGTGGCCGGATTTTAGAGTGGACTAATGGCCCTCTCTCTCCAAAAATTCAAATTAAATAAATTCCCTCTTCATTTTTATAAAAACCAAGAATTTTTATAAAAATGATTCTTTATGTAATTCTCTATTTATTTAAAAATCTTGTTTTTATCTAATAAATTATGATTAATGTATAATAATTTAAATTTCTATTTCATTGATATAATCCATAATTTGATTAATAAAAATTTGATATTAGGAAGTTTATAGCCAAATTTTATAAAGTTTTTAAGCTTTAAGATTTGTAAATTTGGATTTTTGGCTCTTTAGGGTTTTTGGAATATTGTTTGATATTCACCATCATATTGAAATATAATTAGAATATTTTAATTTATTTTTAGGGTTTTATACCCTTTTTCAATTGTAACAAAGTTTGAAGTTTCATTCTAATTATAGTATTGGCATTTCCTATTGTAGTTAAGCAACTTACTAGAATCGTAAGTGTCAAGTATATTAGTCCTAGATCTTAGTTGGATCCTAGTTTATGCAAGATTTTGACCTAATCTATACTATTAGGCCATGGCATGTTGTGCATGAATGGTTTTTATAAAGATACATGAGTCCGAGAATGACCTGAATTGACGGTTGTCACAAGTAGTACGCGGGGAGTTTGCCAAAGTGCAACCAATGCAGTTTCCACCACAATGGACCCTGTCAGGAAATGCAGTGTTGTAACTGCAACAGAAAGGGGAACATTGCCCGTTTCTGCAAAGCTTTCGCAAGGCCGATCAACCAAGTCTCCGGCGCTGGTGTGGGCCAAGCTTGGTACGATTGTGGCGAGATGGGCCACTGTCACACCCCCAAACCAGAATTGCGGAAACATTCGGGGGTGGATGACTTCACGTAGTATCACAACCATTGAATATTGTAAAGAAAGTAACACAACCATCATATATAATGAAAACGTATGTTGTTGCGTTATACATAATGGCAAAAGAATATTACAATGAGATGATAAATGTTCCATAATAAAACATCCTTAGTGTTCCTTTCTCCAAAAGCTGGTGGTTACCTGTATTACTGATTCCCTGAGAAATCCAAGTGGTTTCGAAAAAGTGTCAACAATTAAGTTGGTGAGTTCATAAGCGTTTTGTATTGAAAAAGTATGTCCTTTTTGATAGTAAACCGATGAACGAGGTTTTCAGAAAATCCAATATTTTCTATAAATGATTTGAAAAGTTTCCCGTGTTGGAGTGCGTTTGTGTTTTCCATACTTGAATAATAGTGATAAAATTTGTATTAACGATAAAATGGAAAACTGAAATGCATATATGAATCTCGTAAATCTAACTTGTTTTTATACTTTTATGTGAGTTTTATAACCATGCTAACGACATTGTTGGCCTGTAACAACGTTCTTCAGGCGTTGGAACTGTTATGACATTTGTCACCCCAGGCCTGCCGGCCTAGCTGTAGCTAATAGCTTAGGTGTGGGATTGTCAATCCCGTATAGATCTATACACAAGTATCACGCTCCCCCTACAAGGGATTATGGTATATAATACAGGACTTAATAATGCATACTCGAACGTACGTGAAGCTGTCTCACATTACTAGGTATAAACAGATTGACGATGATAAAAGACTGTACTTCCTTTGAAAGCATTTCATTTGTCGAGATGTATATGTAAAATGTATGAATCACTTGAATACTATGCTCATTATAGTTTGTCAAAAGTATGTTCCCATTTGGTAATAACAACTTGGTGATATAATATTCCTTTAAAACATAAAGTTATTTTTGTATCAACACTCTATAAGAACGATATTATGAAAATGATACTTTGATTTGTAATGTACTTGTATTCCCCCCTAAAACGTGAAAAGAATTGAAAAGTAGGGGTATGAACTCACTTGTTTCGAAGAGAGAGGCTAGGGTTGAGCAGAACTTCGTCCGCGGATGGTTGCGTCGTCGGGCTCTTCGGGGATCTCTGCAGCGTAAATCTTTCGTCGGGGCTCGAGTGCGAAAACCGAGGTGAGGGAATGGTCTCTGGTGCTTGGAAGGGTGTGAGAGTGACTGAAGAATTGAGAAAGGTGTGCAAAGACTCGAGCTCATGTCTTCTATTTATAGGGCTGGAAACCCTCGTACGCGGCGCGTACTTACGGAGTACGCTGGGCGTACTCGGTACGCGGGGCGTTCTTGGTTACGCGGGGCATAGAATGGCGTCATGGCTTACGACTCGGGTCTAGCTAAACGTAGCTTGGGCGGGCCGATGGGACTCGACTCTGAGTCTAGTACGCGGGGCGTACTCCCAGAGTACGCGGGGCGTAATCCCTGCTTCCGACTTCTAAATTCCGTAACTTTCGCGTACGAGCTCCGTTTTTCGCGTTCTTTATATCCACGCGTAGGTGAGATTATGCTCTACAACTTTCATTTAGACTTCGACGGCTAGTTTTGACCTTATTTTTAATGATATATTTTTAATAGGCCGGGCCAACTAAAGTTCGTTAAAAATTCATAGGTTCTTTATTCGACGTCGGTTTTCGTTTGTCTTTTTATTGCTTTATTGCTACTGAGGAGATCTTCAACTTTCGTTTAGGTTGCGTTAGCTAAATAACACTCGATCTTCAATCCGAGTTTTTAGCCCTCTACTACCGTTACGAAACTTTGAAAATTCGTAACTTCTTCATACGAGGTCCAATTTGGGCGGTCTTTTTATGCACGTTCACCTTTCAACGAGATCTACGACTTTTGTTTAGATACTTAAGGCTTAAAATGCATTTTATTGAGATTCTACTTTTTACGTCAAATAATGTTTTAACGTCGCGTCGTAAATATACGAGTGGTTATAATTTCTTCAATATAACCCGGTTTTGAGCGTTCTTTATGTTTTTGGAAACCTTGGCATGATATCTAATATTCGATGCATCCCAACTTAGATACTTGAACACTTTATTTTCGAGGTTAATTTCGTTGTACCTAGCTTTCGAGCGTTACAATGCTTTTGGAAAAATATAGGGTTGTCACATCATCCCCCTGTTAAGGGAATTTCGTCCCGAAATTTACTCTAAGATAGCGTTTACAGATTTGGAAAAAGATGCGGGTACTTTTGTTTCATCTGATCCTCGCGTTCCCAAGTGTATTCGGGTCCTCGCTTGGCGTTCCAGCGGACCTTTACAATGGGTATGCGGCTTTGTTTAGTCCTTTTGATTTCCCGATCCATGATCTCTACTGGTTCCTCCACAAATTGAAGGTTTTCATTTATTGCAATTTCGTCTAGAGGGACGACAAGGGTCTCATCGGATAAGCACTTCTTCAGATTCGATACGTGAAAGGTAGGGTGTACGTTGTGGAGCTCCTGAGGTAGTCTAAGTTTGTAGGCCACTGGACCGATCCTGGCAATGATCTCGAATGGTCCGATGTATCTAGGGTTCAGTTTCCCACGTCTTCCGAAGCGTATTAAACCTTTCCAAGGTGAAACTTTGAGTAGGACATGGTCTCCAACTTGGAATTCCAAGGGTTTTCGTCTCTTATCTGCGTAACTCTTTTGTCTATCCCTTGATGCTTTTAGACGTTCTCGGATTTGAACAATCTTCTCCGTAGTCTCCCGTATGATTTCTGGCCCAGTGAGCGTGTTGTCAGTTGCTTGTCCTTTTTCTAGTTGTGTGTCCCCCACTTCGGCCCAGCACAAAGGTGACCTGCATTTGCGGCCATAGAGGGCTTCGAACGGGGCAACTTTAATACTGGTGTGGTAGCTATTGTTGTACGAGAACTCGACCAAGGGTAGATGTGTGTCCCATGCTTTGCCAAAATCGATTATGCAAGCTCTCAGCATGTCTTCTAGGGTTTGTATAATTCTCTCGCTCTGGCCGTCGGTTTGTGGGTGATAAGCGGTACTCATGTCTAGCCTTGTCCCCAAAGCTTTTTGTAACGACTGCCAAAACCTTGAGGTGAATCTACTATCTCGGTCCGAGATAATGGATATGGGCACACCATGCAGTCGTACAATTTCTCTGAGGTATGTCCTTGTTAACTTCTCCAATTTATCCGTCTCTTTGATCGGTAGGAAATGCGCTGACTTAGTTAACCTGTCGACAATTACCCAAATGGTGTCGAGTCCGCTTGTTGTCTTGGGTAATTTTGTTATGAAATCCATGGTTATCCGCTCCCACTTCCATTCAGGTATTTCTGGTTGTTGTAATAAACCCGAGGGCTTCTGATATTCCACCTTGACCTTGGCACATGTCAGGCATTTGCTCACGTAGGTAGCAATTTCGGCTTTCATGTTTTGCCACCAGTACAACTTCTTGAGATCGAGATACATCTTATCGGAGCCGGGATGTATGGAGTATCTTGTTTTATGGGCTTCGTCCATAATGATTTCTCTAAATCCACCAAACTTCGGTATCCAAATTCGATCCATGAAATAACGAATCCCGTTGCTCTTGGTCTCAAGGTTCTTATCCATTCCCCTTAGGGCTTCTCCTGTCACGTTTTCGGATTTCAAGGCTTCTATTTGGGCTTCCTTGATTTGCATGGACAGGTGTGAATGGATCGTCATAGTTAGGGATTTCACTCGGCGACCTGAGTACTCCTTCCGACTGAGTGCATCAGCCACTACATTAGCCTTTCCGGGGTGATATCGAATTTCGCATTCATAATCACTAAGTAGTTCTACCCATCGCCTCTGTCTCATGTTGAGTTCTTTCTGATTTAGGATATGTTGGAGGCTTTTATGATCAGTGAAGATGGTACATTTTGTGCCGTAGAGATAGTGTCTCCATATCTTCAGAGCGAAGACGACTGCTCCTAGCTCAAGATCATGCGTTGTGTAGTTCACTTCGTGCGTCTTTAGTTGCCTTGAGGCGTAGGCGATGACCTTCCCTCTTTGCATTAAGACACAACCAAATCCTTGGTTTGATGCATCACATAGACCACGAAGTCCTCCGTTCCCTCTGGTAAGGTTAGGATGGGCGCACTACATAAGGCTCGCTTTAGTGTCTGAAATGCACTGTCTTGTTTTTCTCCCCAGTCGAAGGTCACATTCTTCTGGGTTAGGGTGGTAAGTGGCTTGGCAATCTTTGAAAAGTTCGGTATGAATCTTCGGTAATACCCGGCGAGTCCCAAAAATTGCCGGATTTCTGTAGGGGTTCTTGGAGTAGTCCAACTATTTATTGCCTTTATTTTGGAGGGGTCCACGTGTATTCCTTCTTTGCTTACAACGTGTCCCAGGAACTCCACTTCCCGAATCCAAAATTCGCATTTGGAAAATTTTGCGTAAAGTTTCTCTGCCCTTAATGTTTCCAGTACTTGGCGGAGATGTTTGCTGTGTTCTTCCTGGCTTCTTGAATAGATGAGTATATCATCTATGAATACGATCACGAACTTGTCCAGGAAGGGACGACATACTCGGTTCATCAAGTCCATGAACACTGCTGGAGCATTCGTCAATCCGAAGGGCATTACCACAAATTCGTAGTGACCATAACGTGTTCGGAAAGCCGTTTTGGGGATGTCTGCTTCCAGTACTCGCAGTTGGTGATAACCAGATCTTAGATCGATCTTTGAGAAGTAGCTTGCTCCCTGCAGTTGGTCGAATAGATCGTCTATGCGCGGTAAGGGATATCGGTTCTTGATCGTAAGTTTGTTTAGTTCCCGATAATCGATGCACATGCGAAAGGATCCGTCCTTCTTTTTCACGAACAGGACTGGCGCTCCCCATGGTGAGAAGCTCGGTCTGATGAATCCCTTGCTCAGCAGCTCGTTTATTTGACTGGATAGTTCCTGCATCTCGGCTGGGGCTAAACGGTACGGTGACTTTGCTACAGGGGTAGCCCCGGGGATTAAGTCGATTCTGAACTCGACTTGACGTTCCGGTGGGATTCCTGGAAGATCTTCTGGGAAAATATCCGGGAAGTTGCAGACTTCCGGAATATCTTTAATGATTTTCGATTCTCGTTTCTTGTCTACTACGTGGGCTAGAAAGGCATGATATTCCTTACGAAGGTATTTTTGTGCTTTAATACAGGAAATGATTTGTAAACTTGAACTAGGTTTGTCGCCATAAATGACCAGAGTTTCGCCATTTGGCAGATTTAGGCGAACAGCCCTTTCGTGGCAAAGGATATCGGCATGGTGAAGGCTCAACCAGTCCATACCAATGATGACATCGAAACTTCTTATGGAAATGGGCATAAGATCGACTCGAAACAAACGCTCGTTTAAACTTAGTATGCACCCTACGTACAAATCGTTTGCGTGTTCTGTTTTACCGTTTGCCATTTCTACGGTGAATATTCTATTGAGTGGTTGGGGTTTTTGATTAAGTAGATGTTTGAATTTATGACTCACAAAACTTCTCTCCGCACCGCAGTCAAAAAGTATGCATGCATAAGTGTTGTTGAGTAGAAACGTACCTGTAACCATCGTGGGGTCCGCTATTGCTTCTCTCTGTCCTACTGCCAGCACTCTCCCCATACCGCCAATATTCCTTTCCTTGGGACAATCCCTCCTGAAGTGTCCAGTCTCTCCGCACCCATAACACGCCCGACTTACCCCAGTGCCAGAAACTTGAGTAATTGGTCGTGCCGGTGCTTTACAGAAACGGGTTGTGTGCCCTTTCCTGTCACAGTTCCTGCAGTGCATCTCGCGACAAATACCATGGTGATGGTAGTTGCACTTGCTGCACTTGGGCAGAATCCCTGCATATGGTTTTGTTGGTGCAGAGGTAGCAGGAGTTGTGGTGGGGGTAGTAGCAGCATGAACCGCAATCATTTGTTTCTTTGAAGGTTCTTGTGAAGTTTGCCCCTTCCTTTTGTTCCAAAATTTCTTCTTGTTGTTGTTGTTGGCATTGATTTCATTGTTGCTGTTCCCTTTGGTTGGTTCAGTCATAATCGTCGTGACTCCTTGATAGACACCATGATCAACAAGAGTTTGCGCTAGTTCTTTGGCGCTGGCGAAGGTCAAGGGTCTGGAAGCTAGCACACTTCCTCGAAGTTGGGGTGATAGTCCCCAAATGTATCTCTCAACCTTTTGGCTCTCCAGGGTTAACATTCCTGGGCAAAGTGTTATTAAGTCACTGAACCTGTTGGTGTAACCAGCTATGTCCGATCCTACCATCGAGAGGTTCCACAGTTCCTGTTCACGCTTCTGAATCTCGCCTCTTGGGCAGTATTCTCGAAGGAGCATTCTTTTCAGGTTTTCCCAACCCATGGAGTTTGCCACCACCAGGGTTAGTGTCTGGACGTGGCCGTTCCACCATGTCAGGGCGCGTTCAGAGAAAGTAAAAGCGGCGAACTTTACTTTGCTTTCTTCAGGACATGCACAGATTTCGAATACAGCTTCTGTTTTCTCTATCCATTGAGATAGAGCCAATACTCCCCCAGTCCCGAAAAAGGGAATAGGTTTTCCGTTGGTGAAGTCTTTGTAAGTGCATACCCCTGAACGGCTTTGACCTTGGCCATTTGTAAAACTGTTTGTTCCTCCCCCCGATCCGTTGTTGCTCATTTGAGCCATTGCTGCAGTTACAGCAGCGGTTACAGCAGTCTGGAACATAACGTCCATAATTGGAGGAGGTGGTGTTGAAGTTGAGTTTCTGCGTGTTGATCTACGAGGAGGCATGTTCTGGTAGAGAAAAATAAGAATGATTACTATAAGTTTCTAATGTTTCGACAATCGTGTGTTAGTTGTAATTTGTTTTGACTTTAGTTTATGGTTTCAAGGTAGGCATAGAAATTTAAAACTCGCTACTTTTGAGAGGTATATAATAAGAATTACTTCATATTTATACATATAGGTCACACCTGAGGTGTGTTACATTGCATATCTTGTTCGGGAAAATTTGATCCTCCTAGAGATCTCCGATTACGGATACAACAGGGAAAACAAGGGAAATAAAGGAAAACTTTTATCTGAAATCCTAATCTATAACAAAATTGTTGGGCATCGTCCCAGCTCTACTTGCGGCGTTTGGAGCTAGATTCGGCATCCGACCGTTTGACTCCCATTAGTCGCCTCTCGAGATCTGCTTGTTGTTCCTTCATTTCTCTTATATCTGCCAGAGCCGTTATCATTTGGTTCTGAAGTGTCCCCGCGTATATTTGGGTATTCTCATGTAGTCCTTCCAAACGACGGATGTCAGCGGCGTTACCTTGGGTAGCAGCATTGACCTCGCGAACTCTGGTTGCTTGCTTGTCCGTCTCGTAGTTCTGGGTAGCTATAGCGTTCACAAGAACAGGGAGTGCTCGATCAGCTGAGCTTCCCCCACTGACATTGTAAAAATCTCGGCACATGCCGAAAGGAGGGCGTACACCTTGTTGGCGGCTCCAGTAGTAGAGGTGACTTCCCCACATGGGAATGGGTCCCGGTTGATATGGTCTGATTTCGGGAGGATGAGGGATGGGAGGGTCGTACACTTCTGGCTCGGAGTCTGTCCCGCTAGAAATCTCCTCGATCTCTTCGTCGACTTCGAATTCCTCCCCGACTTCGACTTCAAATTCTCCCTCGATAACCCCTTCGGGTTCTTCCTCGACCTCTTCTTCGATTTCCTCTGGGTCTTCCTCCGGGTCTTCTTCTATCCAACCGCCGTTGCCTTGGTTTAGGTAGTAGGGATCTCCTGGTAAATGGAATCCGGCCATTTGTCTGTACTAGGATGGATGTATGAGAACTTTATAAGAAAAGAAAATTCTATTTAACGACTTACTATTTTTAACTATAATTTGTGCAACTATTTTTAATAATACTCCTATAATATTTCAATTTGGCGAAACTAAAACAATTTTGTATTTGGTAAGTTTTCGGCTTGTTGTCCACTACGACCATTCCTCGACGTACGTTGGTCAAATCCAGGATAAATATAGTTGATCAGGCTATATTTATTCTCGACATGATTACATACCCCGAGGCTCAATCGTAGTTTCGTAACTTGCCGTAATACTTTTTAGTAAAACTTGTTATGATACGAGATTTATGTATGCTTGTAAAAATGTATATCCTTAAAAGAATGTATTTTGTTCATGAAAATGTTTCATCAGAGGGTTTTTGGTCCCCTTTGCATTTATAGTTTGTATATCGTATGTGGTTCGATATACTTAGTTCACTATAAACAACGCTCTGATACCAATCTGTCACACCCCCAAACCAGAATGGCGGAAACATTCGGGGGTGGATGACTTCACGTAGTATCACAACCATTGAATATTGTAAAGAAAGTAACACAACCATCATATATAATGAAAACGTATGTTGTTGCGTTATACATAATGGCAAAAGAATATTACAATGAGATGATAAATGTTCCATAATAAAACATCCTTAGTGTTCCTTTCTCCAAAAGCTGGTGGTTACCTGTATTACTGATTCCCTGAGAAATACAAGTGGTTTCGAAAAAGTGTCAACAATTAAGTTGGTGAGTTCATAAGCGTTTTGTATTGAAAAAGTATGTCCTTTTTGATAGTAAACCGATGAACGAGGTTTTCAGAAAATCCAATATTTTCTATAAATGATTTGAAAAGTTTCCCGTGTTGGAGTGCGTTTGTGTTTTCCATACTTGAATAATAGTGATAAAATTTGTATTAACGATAAAATGGAAAACTGAAATGCATATATGAATCTTGTAAATCTAACTTGTTTTTATACTTTTATGTGAGTTTTATAACCATGCTAACGACATTGTTGGCCTATAACAACGTTCTTCAGGCGTTGGAACTGTTATGACATTTGTCACCCCAGGCCTGCCGGCCTAGCTGTAGCTAACAGCTTAGGTGTGGGATTGTCAATCCCGTATAGATCTATACACAAGTATCACGCTCCCCCTACAAGGGATTATGGTATATAATACAGGACTTAATAATGCATACTCGAACGTACGTGAAGCTGTCTCACATTACTAGGTATAAACAGATTTACGATGATAAAAGACTGTACTTCCTTTGAAAGCATTTCATTTGTCGAGATGTATATGTAAAATGTATGAATCACTTGAATACTATGCTCATTATAGTTTGTCAAAAGTATGTTCCCATTTGGTAATAACAACTTGGTGATATAATATTCCTTTAAAACATAAAGTTATTTTTGTATCAACACTCTATAAGAACGATATTATGAAAATGATACTTTGATTTGTAATGTACTTGTATTCCCCCTAAAACGTGAAAAGAATTGAAAAGTAGGGGTATGAACTCACTCGTTTCGAAGAGAGAGGCTAGGGTTGAGCAGAACTTCGTCCGCGGATGGTTGCGTCGTCGGGCTCTTCGGGGATCTCTGCAGCGTAAATCTTTCGTCGGGGCTCGAGTTCGAAAACCGAGGTGAGGGAATGGTCTCTGGTGCTTGGAAGGGTGTGAGAGTGACTGAAGAATTGAGAAAGGTGTGCAAAGACTCGAGCTCATGTCTTCTATTTATAGGGCTGGAAACCCTCGTACGCGGCGCGTACTTACGGAGTACGCTGGGCGTACTCGGTACGCGGGGCGTTCTTGGTTACGCGGGGCGTAGAATGGCGTCATGGCTTACGACTCGGGTCTAGCTAAACGTAGCTTGGGCGGGCCGATGGGACTCGACTCTGGGTCTAGTACGCGGGGCGTACTCCCAGAGTACGCGGGGCGTAATCCCTGCTCCCGACTTCTAAATTCCGTAACTTTCGCGTACGAGCTCCGATTTTCGCGTTCTTTATATCCACGCGTAGGTGAGATTATGCTCTACAACTTTCATTTAGACTTCGACGGCTAGTTTTGACCTTATTTTTAATGATATATTTTTAATAGGCCGGGCCACCTAAAGTTCGTTAAAAATTCATAGGTTCTTTATTCGACGTCGGTTTTCGTTTGTCTTTTTATTGCTTTATTACTACTGAGGAGATCTTCAACTTTCGTTTAGGTTGCGTTAGCTAAATAACACTCGATCTTCAATCCGAGTTTTTAGCCCTCTACTACCGTTACGAAACTTTGAAAATTCGTAACTTCTTCATACGAGGTCCAATTTGGGCGGTCTTTTTATGCACGTTCACCTTTCAACGAGATCTACGACTTTTGTTTAGATACTTAAGGCTTAAAATGCATTTTATTGAGATTCTACTTTTTACGTCAAATAATGTTTTAACGTCGCGTCATAAATATACGAGTGGTTATAATTTCTTCAATATAACCCAGTTTTGAGCGTTCTTTATGTTTTTGGAAACCTTGACATGATATCTAATATTCGATGCATCCCAACTTAGATACTTGAACACTTTATTTTCGAGGTTAATTTCGTTGTACTTAGCTTTCGAGCGTTACAATGCTTTTGGAAAAATATAGGGTTGTCATTGGTACATTTCTCCTCGATATCTCTTATGCATGCATTCTTTTTGATAATGGAGTGGAGAGGAGTTTCGTGAACCAGAAATTTGCTGACTTACTTAAGCAACAATCATGGACACTTAAAGAACCGTTCATTGTAGAAATGGCTAACAGAAAGATTGAGATCACTAGCAGTATATACATTGGATGTACTCTAACTCTAGATAGCCATTCATTTTCAATCGACCTCATGTCGGACTCAATTAAAAGTTTCGACGTCATTATCAGCATGGATCGGTTGAGTCTGCATCGTGCCGACATCATGTGTTAGGAAAAGGCCGTTCACCTTAATCTTCTGTCTAGCGAAACTCTTGTTATATACGGCGACAAACCCGACACAAACCTCTGTATCATCTCGAGTATTCAAGCCCAGAAGTACCTACGAAAGGAATGTCGCGCATTCCTTGCTCGTGTTGTCGATGTGAGTCAAGAGATGATAAACATAAAAACATTCCAATGGTACGCGACATTCCTGAAATCGTTCCAGAAGAACTCCCAGGATTACCTCCAAAACCTCAAGTCGAGTTCAAAGTCGACTTAGTTCCATGGGCTACCCCAGTAGCCAAATCGCCATATCATCTAGCACCATCTGAGATGCAGGAACTATCCGATCAACTTAACGAACTAATCAGCAAGGGATTTATTAGACCAAGCTTCTCACCCCGGGGGGCTCCGGTCGTGTTCGTGAAGAAGAAATACGGATCGTTTCATATGTGCATCGACTACAGAGTACTAAACAAGCTCACCGTTAAGAATCGTTACCCAATACCTCGCATAGACGATTTGTTTGACCAACTACAAGGGGCGAAGTACTTTTCAAAGATAGATCTGAGATCCGGGTATCACCAATTATGAGTGTTAGAGGAAGATCTTCTGAAGACAGCCTTCCGAACTCGTTATGGACACGACGATTTTGTAGTGATACCATTCAGATTGACTAATGCACCCGTAATATTCATGGATTTAATGAATAGGGTATTTCGCCCGTACTTGGACCAGTTCGTCATTGTATTCATTGATGACATACTTATCTACTCTTGTAGTAAGGAGGAGGATAGTCTGTTGGAATAGTGTCTAAGGCTGGAACTATATTTAGCTTGTATTTGACCCGATTGTGCATGGTCGTTTTGGGTTGCCTTCACCATAGCAACTTAACAGGATGATTAATAATGAGAGAATAAATATTATTAATATATGATGAGAATAATATAAGGAATAATAATATTATTATTTGATTAATATAAGTCATAAATTAATTAGGAATTAATTTGGTGACTTAAAGAGATTAACTAAATAAAAGCGCACAAACTGTCAATTGTATGATAGTTGTACTTTGGGCTATAATCCCTTATGGATACGGGGTGGACGGTTTTGGGGCTTTGGATAGACCTAGAATTCGTCCAGGGCTTATCATAAGGATATTGGATTGCTTAGGGCCTAAGTTATCCAATTAGGGTTTAAGGGTGAAACCCTAGGAGCCTCACAAGTATAAATAGACCCATGGGGTTAAGGAAATCGGCACTCTTGCCTTTGAAAGAACCCTGGCCGAATTCTTGCGCTCTCCCCTCTCTCTCTAATCATCCTCTTGCTAAGTTGGTGTTTGCAAGCCATTAGAGGAGTGACAATTGTGACTCTAAGCTCCATGGACAAGAAGATTCAAGCAAGCAACTCAAGGTATTCCTTTAGATCTGTTTTTCTTATGTTATTACACTAGATCTATTGTTCAAAGTCTTGGATACAATGCATGTTCAATTAGAGAAACCTAGATCCAAGCATTAGGGTTTGTATGTGCACATAGGAATGTTCATATGGGTAAAACCCATCATAGTCAACATATACGTCAGATCTTGGAAACATTACGATTAGAGAAGCTCTACGCGAAGTTCTCTAAATGCGAGTTTTGGATTCGAAGAGTCGAATTCCTGGTCACATTGTTAGTGAAATGGGAATTCATGTGGACCCTTCCGAAATAAAGGCCATCGGGAACTGTGCAGCACCGAAGACGCCTACAAAAATTTGCCAATTTCTAGGCCTCACTGGCTATTATCGTAGATTCATTTAGAAATTCTCTCGGATTGAGAAACCCCTTACAACATTCACCTACAAGGGCGTGGCCTTTGATTGGGAAGAGAAACAAGAGAAATCGTTCCAAACGCTGAAACGAGCCTTATGGACCGCACCGATGCTATCCCTCCTAGAAGGAATAGAAGACATCGTGGTCTATTGTGATGCATCAAATCAAGGACTCGGATGTGTTCTTATGTAAGGTCATTGTCAATGCCTCAAGACAGCTAAAGACGCACGGGGTCAACTACACCACACACGATCTTGAGTTAGGAGCAGTTGTGTTTGCTCTGAAGATTTGGAGACACTATCTTTTTGGTACGAAAAAAAATATCTTTACAAACCACCAGAGGCTACAACATATATTCGACCAGAAGGAGCTCAATATGAGACAACGACGGTAGGTTGAGCTACTCCGTGACTACGAATGCGAAATTAGTTATCATCCGGGTAAAGCCAACACAGTAGCTGACGCCCTAAGTCGGAAAGAATACTCTGGTCATAGATTTAAATCATTGACGATTAGAGAAGCTCTACGCGAAGTTCTCTAAATGCGAGTTTTGGATTCGAAGAGTCGAATTCCTGGTCACATTGTTAGTGAAATGGGAATTCATGTGGACCCTTCCGAAATAAAGGCCATTGGGAACTGTGCAGCACCGAAGACGCCTACAAAAATTCGCCAATTTCTAGGCCTCACTGGCTATTATCATAGATTCATTTAGAAATTCTCTCGGATTGAGAAACCCCTTACAACATTCACCTACAAGGGCGTGGCCTTTGATTGGGAAGAGAAACAAGAGAAATCATTCCAAACGCTGAAACGAGCCTTATGGACCGCACCGATGCTATCCCTCCTAGAAGGAATAGAAGACATCGTGGTCTATTGTGATGCATCAAATCAAGGACTCGGATGTGTTCTTATGTAAGGTCATTGTCAATGCCTCAAGACAGCTAAAGACGCACGTGGTCAACTACACCACACACGATCTTGAGTTAGGAGCAGTTGTGTTTGCTCTGAAGATTTGGAGACACTATCTTTTTGGTACGAAAAAAAATATCTTTACAAACAACCAGAGGCTACAACATATATTCGACCAGAAGGAGCTCAATATGAGACAACGACGGTAGGTTGAGCTACTCCGTGACTACGAATGCGAAATTAGTTATCATCCGGGTAAAGCCAACACAGTAGCTGACGCCCTAAGTCGGAAAGAATACTCTGGTCATAGATTTAAATCATTGACTATGACTATACATTCACATTTGTCCACACAAATTAAGGAGGCTCAGCTCGAAGCTTTGAAACCTGAAAATGGGGTGAGTGAATCCCTGACAGGGATGGATAAGAACTTAGAAGTCAAGGGTGGCGGAGCCTTATATTTCATGGATCAGATATGGACTCTAAAACATGGTGGTTTCAGAGACTTGGTCATGACCGAAGAGCACAACACTCGATATTCCGTCCACTCAGGTTCAGATAAGATGTATTTGGATCTTAAAAAGTTATATTGGTGGCCTAACATGAAAGCAGAGATTGCTACCTTCGTGAGTAAATGCCTTACTTGCGCAAAGGTTAAGGTCGAATACTAGAAACCCTCAGGTTTACTTCAACAACCGGGGATACCTGAATGAAGGTGGGAGCGGATCACGATGTACTTCATAACCAAGTAGTCCTAGACAACGGGTGGTCTTGATATATTATGGGTGATCCCAGACAGGCTAACCAAGTCCGCACACTTCTTGTCTATCAAGGAAACTGATAAGATGGAGAAACTCACTAGAACATACATTAGAGAGATAGTTTGAATGCACGGTGTTCCCATATCCATTATCTCAGATAGAGATAGTAGATTCACTTCTAGGTTCAGGCAGTCGCTACAAAATTCCCTGGGAATTAGACTGGACATGAGTACAGCCTACCATCGGCAAACCCACAAACAATGTGAGAGGACTATTCAAACTTTGGAAGACATGTTGTGAGCCTATGTGATTTGACTTTGGAAAGGCATGGGATATTCATCTACCCCTAGTCGAGTTCTCCTACAATAATAGTTATCACACGAGTATAAAGGATGCTCCATTTGAAGCCCTGTATGGCCACAAGTGCAGATCCCATCTATGCTGGGTTGAGGTGGGTGACACGCAGTTAGCTAAAGGAAGAGTTCCTGACAGCACTCTCACGGGTCCGTAAATCATTCGGGAAATGACAGAGAAGATGGTTCAAATCCTTGAACGATTGAAAGCCTCTAGAGACCGATAGATTTCATAACAAAGTTTTCAAAAATATAATTTGTTTATATCAAGTGGTAGATTTCATAACAAGGTTTTCAAAAATATAAAGAACACTAAAATCCGAGTTATAAAGAAGAAGTTATGACCAATTGAAGATCCGCGACAATACCGGTAAGACATTGTTAAGCGTAAAATACGAAATTCCAATAAAATACTTTTTAGCCTTAGGTATCTAAATGAAAGTCGTAGATATCCCAAAACCGTGAACATACATAAAAAGAACGCCCAAATCTGACTTCGTATGAGGAGGTTATGATTTTTCGAAGTTTCGGACGTAGCAGTAGACATCGGATGAAAAAGTTTGACGAAAACGGACATCGGATGAAAAAGTTATGCAATTTTAACGGACTTTTCATGTCCCGGCCTGTTAAAAATATAATATTAAAAATAAAGTCAAAATTAGCCGACGAAGTCTAAATGAAAGTTGTAGATCTTGTTTTTTGACCTATGCGTCGATATAAAGAACGTCGAAAAAGAAGTTTGTATGCGAAAGTTGTGACTTTGAAGTTCGGGGCGCAAACCCCAAGGCTGTGTCAGAGCTCACGAGGTGAACATATGTAATTCACGAGGTGAGCCGCGCTCACGAGGTGAGCATTAGTGGCTCACGAGGTGAACAGATGATGGACTTCTTCCAGGCCAAGTGGCCATGACGAACACAATGACGTATCGAGCTCACAAGGTGAACATATGTAGTTCACGAGGTGAGCCTAGCTCACAAGGTGAACATTAGAAACTCACGAGGTGAACCCAGAAAATTCACCCTATAAATAGAATTCAAGGGGGAGCCAATTTTGGTTGCTCATCTCTTACTCTCCCACTCCTGATACTCTCTCTAAGCCATATTTTAACCCCACGAAGGCCCAGTATCATCCCGAGACACGACGCAAGTCCCGAAGTCCCGAGATTTCCGAGAAATCGACTTCTTTCTAGTCGAAGTGCTCCCCAAGCAAAGCCTCATTTTCATCAAATCGTCACTCCTAACAAGTGAGTTCATACCCCTACAAACACACTTTAAATACGTTTTTAACTGCTTTTAAGTACTTTTAAGGGGGGATACAAGTAAACACACGGTTAAAATCGTGTGAAACACCAATCTTTTGCTATACTTTTCGAACTGTTATGTTAACTATCATATGAAGTTGTTATCATGCAAAACACCTCACAACACAACTTTACCCTCTTGGGATACAATATGTTTTATAAATAGAAATATGTTTTATTTATACGTTTGTGTACTACATCATATCAAGGGTAACCATTTCAACTATAACATGATGCTTTTACAAGAAAACGCAACTCATCATCACGCCTTTGTAACACGGTAGAAAGGGAAATCCTTGATGGGTGTGAGGTCAAAATTTGTTGGTTTGGGCTAGGCATCTATCTGTATAAGTCTGACGTGCTTTTGATCGAAGAAGACCTGAGTCCTTGCTAGCTCAAACCAAGGGGGAGATTGTTAGGTCACAATTTTGTGGTTTGAGCTAGGCATTCATTTTGTATAGATCTTGGTAGGGTCTTGGGGTTTGCTATGTTGGTGAAAGTATGTTAGTGAGTGTGTGCGGCCATACACGCGTGTGCGGCTGCACACTCTGTGTGTCTCCCCCTTGGTTTGTGGCTAGCATAAACTCAGTCTTTCTAATCAGCATCACCAAAGTGTGTATGTATCGCTTCCTGAATTGCAGAAGATCCTTAGCATCAAACAAGACGGATAGCGCAATCGCTATCTTGAAACTTGATCACTACAGTGGCGCAAGGCTCTTCGACTGTGGTCTTGAACTTGTCACCAAATTCTACAATAATTTTGTTCTTCAAGTCAGAGTAGCCTGTTGATAGGGCACCAAGATTTAGCTGGAGATCGGAGATCTATTTAGACTTCTGAAAGTTTTCTTCTTCAAACTCAGAAACTCGAATATCGAGGTTTCCGATCAGAACGTCTTTCTCGATGATCTTCTGTTTAAGAGTAGTGATCTCCTCCTTGAACTCTGAGATAGATGGGCCTGCTCCCCCTAAACTTCCTTCACCTATTAATATTCATTTGCCACGAGGTAAAGGATCTGAATCTTGTTGAACAAGAAACCTGGAAAGCCTCAAAGAGGCAACATCATGCACAGGTTGTTGAGGAGAAGAACCCCCAGGAGCAGAACAACTCCCGACTTCAAACGAAGATCTAACATTACGTGGTCCTTTTAGGGTCGCTTGAGTTGGTGTAGCAGCTATAGAGGGTTGTTGGACTGGTGGTTCATGATCTTGAATAAACACTCCATGCCTCGGATCGAGTCGAATTCTTTTTATAGAAGGCAGGGAGATTTGTGTCAGTTTCGAACCACTTATGGATGGCACAGATGTAGGAATAGCAGAATTAAGGGGAGGAATCCTTGAAGTTGTATCCATATCGGTTGAAAGGTATCAGCCATCTGATCAAAAGTTGGAGACATCACTTTGAGAACACCACTAACTCCTTCTGTCAATGATCAAGCAACAAACAATTGCAATAGAATAAGAAGATGAAAAGAGATCGAGCTTGCACACATTTATTTCAGAAAAATGTCAGGTACAACTCGATGGAACACTCTGTAAACACTATTGCATCGAGTTCTTCACTGCTTAACCATATATCATTATCCATACTCTATAAGCCGATCTATGAGACACTCAACAAGCTATACTTTAACTCAGGAGCGTAGATGACGTTCTCAAAACTCAACACTCCATTTACAACTATTCCTTTTTGAGCGATCTTCCCTCCATCTCCTCCCGTGAAGGAAACATAGCCCCCATTAAAAGTCTAAATGACGTGCAGTTGGGAGATGTCTCCTGTCAATGTGCCTGGAACAACCGCTGTCAATGTACCAAGGTTTGACGACATTCCTCCGCAGTTGTTCCTGCACAATGAGCGGGATTATTTAGATTTGGGGACCCAGGTCATTACAAGCCTGGGTCCCAACCGCACACTCAACCGCACACTCTAACCGCACACTCAACCGCACACACAACCGCACACTCTAACTGCACACACCAACTACACACCTTCAAAGTGCCAACCGCACACCTACAAAGTTCCAACCGCACACCTTCAAACTCCAACCGCACACCTTCAAAGTTCCAACCGCATACCTTCAAACTCCATCCGCACACTCTAAAATGCTTCAAATTGATACTGAATTGGCTCTGATACCAATTGTAAGTCTCAAATCTAATGGATCCAAATCAGTGATCAGTTAAGGCAAAAATCAAATAGAGTGTAGAAGGAGTAGAAGAAGAATTAATCAAGGCATGCACACATCTATATCATATAAATGTCAGGTACACCTTTGGAAAACACACACATACATCACTGACGTCTCTATACAACAGACACATACACACTCTATTTATAGGACCACCAGCCGCATACGTGTGTATAGCCGCACACGTGTGTATGTCCGCACACAGAGTGTGCAGCCGCACACACGTGTATGGCCGCACACAAAGTGTGCAGCCGCACACACGTGTATGGCCGCACACACTCGCTAATATACTTCAACCAACATAGCAAACCCCAAGACCCTACCAAGACCTATACAAAATGAATGCCTAGCTCAAACCACAAAATTGTGACCTAACAATGGGTTTTGAGCATTCTAACACTTCCTAAGTGTACATGCAACCCTAATAACCTTGAATCTACGTTTTCTCTATATACATGAAAATTTCTTTTTCAAGGTTATTTCCTAACTAGCATGGCATGGGGAATAAATAAAAGTTAAAACTAGTAGAAATACATACCTTGATGTTGCTTGGATTCCTTCAAGACTTTGTGAGCCTAGCACCCCAAATGTTGTGCCTCAAATGCTTCACACAACACCACAAAACTTGGAATAACTTGAGAGAATACTTCTAGCACTCAAAATCGGTTATGCCCTCTCTAGTAACCCTAGGTCACGATTTTTCTAGCCAAAAGGTTCATTTTATAGTGGTGTCACAATTAGGGTTTCACTACGAAGACCCATAATTGTCATGAGTCTTCATTTCTCATGACCTATGGGTTTGTAACTCCCATGGACTATCCATGGACCTCCGAGCGGTTACATCCATAACCCATAAACCATGGATCATTAATCCACCATAAAAGAATTGATGATTGTCATAATCAACCCTATATATTTAATTAGTCTCACTTCGATTACCATGTTAATACTAGATTAATACTTGATCAAATACTAATTAAATAATACTATTATTAATATATTAGAACTTATAATATATTAATAATCATAAGTGCCATATTCTCTCATTTAGTCTATCCAAGTATTGCAATTCCATGCAACCCAAATGGACCATGCCGGGTCGAGTCAAGTACATACCAAATATAGTTATGGACTTAGACACTATATCCAACAGTCTCCCACTTGGATAAGTCTAATAACTATATTTGCAAATATGACTTCAAAATCCGACTAGCAATCGTAGCTCTTTCAAAGTCTCTCGGAACTGAGATGATGATGATACGCCATTTAAGATAAGTGATCATATAATCCTCTGCTCTCATGATATCAGCCGGACAAACACATGGAACATGGTCTTACTTATTGTCCAGCATTTGTTTCTCGATCTCCGATTTGTTTCGTCATAGAACTAAATTAAACACATCAATTTGGTTCTGACCGGGCCCGGTACATAGGTCAAAACCAAATCATCGAGGGGCCCAGATATCACTTCTATTTCTAGAAGGAACAGATAAACTTCGATTGATATGCTTGTACTAACTACTTGTTGAATTACTCACAAAGGCACGTTTTATAACATCGAGTTACCAATGCGTTTTCGTACAATCAATGAATAACCAACTCATAGTCAACAACTCACAAAGGCACGTTTTATAACATCTCTCGGTTTGAAGATTTATCTGATATTAACGTCTCACAATCACTTGAGATAAATTCCATGAAGTGATGCAAGTGAGTGTGGGTTTAATCCAATACGCAGCCCTTATGAGTACTCATGAATGTTGTAGCAACCATTACATTGTCTAAAGAACTTTAGACAAATCATACAAGCCAAATTCATGACAATCTTAAATCAATACTTACTTCCAAAGTTTGACTTACTGTGGATGGTTTGAATAACAACATGATTATTCTGGAAGTAAAAACATGCAAAATTGAAACATTGTAAACAATCAACACAAGATAGTAACACCTTACTCATAAATAAATAACAACTTTTATTTATCATCAAATGTCAATTACATTTTACAAGTTTCAGGAATCTAATTATTGAAAGTAATATCATCCTTTAGCCCAATGCCCCTCGCATGCTCTAAATGCTTAACCCTGCTCAGTCCCTTCGTGAGGGGATCTGCCGGGTTCTCATCTGATGATACCCTCTTTGCCACGAGGAGTCCTTCTTCTATTCTATGTCTGATGAAATGGTATTTTCTGTCAATGTGCCTAGATCTCCCGTGATCTCTTGGTTCTTTCGCCAAAGCAACCGCACTTTCACTGTCACAGAAAATTTCCATTGGCTCCTTTATAGCTAGTACAACTCCAAGGTCTCCGATGAAGTTCTTTAGCCATATTGCCTCTTTTTCTGCCTTGCTTGCTGCTATGTACTCTGATTCACAAGTTGAATCAGCTACTGTCTCCTGCTTGGAACTTTTCCAAGTAATTGCTCCTCCATTTAGGATAAAGACCCAGCCTGACTGAGAGCGGAAATTATAACTATCATTTTGAAAGCTAGCATCACTATATCCTTCCACTCTCAAGTCATCACTGCCTCCTAGGGTAAGGACCCAGTCCTTTGTCCTCCGCAAATACTTGAGAATGTTCTTTACCACTGTACGGTGTGCCTTGCCAGGGTTCCCTTGATATCTACTGACCATGCTCAAAGCAAAGGCCACATCAGGGTGAGTACAAGTCATAGCATACATGATCGAGCCCACAACGGAAGTATATGGTATCTGACTCATTTCAGCTATCTCAGCCTCTATGCTCGGACTCTGAGTCTTACTTAGTTTGGCATTACTCTGGATTGGTAATTCTCCTTTGTTGGAATCTTGGATACTGAACCTCTTCAGTACCCTATCCACATAACTACTTTGACTAACTCCAATTAGTCTCTTACTCTTATATCTCAATATCCTTATCCGTAGGATATAGGCAGCTTCCCCAAGGTCTTTCATAGCAAAACACTCCCCAAGCCAGGCCTTAACCTCCTGCAAAGTTGGGATGTCGTTTCCTATGAGAAGTGTGTCATCCACATACAACACCAAGAAGCTAACTATGCTCCCACTAGACCTGACATACACACAAGACTCATCCTCACTCCTAGAAAACCCAAACTCTTTGACTTTCTCATCAAAGCAAAGATTCCACCTGCGAGATGCTTGATTCAATCCATAAATGGATTTTTCAAGCTTACACACTCTATTAGGGTATTTTGGATCGACAAACCCCTCTGGCTGAGCCATGTAAACATCCTCAGCCAACTTTCCATTAAGGAAAGTGGTTTTCACATCCATCTGCCAAATTTCATAGTCATGAAATGCAGCTATGGCTAACAACACTCTAATAGACTTAATCTTAGCTACTGGTGAGAAGGTCTCATCATAGTCAACTCCCAGAGTTTCAGTAAAGCCCTTCGCAACCAATCGCGCTTTATAAGTATGTACTTTCCCATCCATGTCGGTCTTTTTCTTGAAGATCCATTTGCACCCAACTATCTTACGACATGGTACATTGTCAACCAAGTTCCAAACTTCATTGTCATACATGGACTGAATCACGCTGTCCATAGCCTCCTTCCATTTCTCAAACTCAGGGCCTGCTATGGGTTCCTTATAATTATTAGGTTCATCCAAATCTATTAGTGTACTATCAGTGATAAATGTATCACCTTCAGTGGTGATGTGATAACCATAATAAAATTCAGGTGTGCTCCTCACCCTAGTGGAACGTCTTGGAGGTACAGACTCATCTATCGGCTCAACGGGAGTTTCCTCCTCAGTTTGGCTGACAACATTTGAGGTTCCTTCACCACTTGACTCTTGAAGCTCTTCAAGGCCAATTTGCCTCCCACTGTCCCCTTGGCTTATGAATTCTCTCTCACGAAAGACTCCTCTTCTTTCTACAAAGACCAAATTATCACTGGGTCTATAGAAGAGGTAACCAAAGGATCTCTGTGGGTAGCCGATGAAAATACACCTCTCGCTTCGGGGCTCAATGTGACAACCCTATATTTTTCCAAAAGCATTGTAACGCTCGAAAGCTAAGTACAACGAAATTAACCTCGAAAATAAAGTGTTCAAGTATCTAAGTTGGGATGCATCGAATATTAGATATCATGCCAAGGTTTCCAAAAACATAAAGAACGCTCAAAACCGGGTTGTATTGAAGAAATTATAACCACTCGTATATTTACGACGCGACGTTAAAACATCATTTGACGTAAAAAGTAGAATCTCAATAAAATGCATTTTAAGCCTTAAGTATCTAAACAAAAGTCGTAGATCTCGTTGAAAGGTGAACGTGCATAAAAAGACCGCCCAAATTGGACCTCGTATGAAGAAGTTACGAATTTTCAAAGTTTCGTAACGGTAGTAGAGGGCTAAAAACTCGGATTGAAGATCGAGTGTTATTTAGCTAACGCAACCTAAACGAAAGTTGAAGATCTCCTCAGTATTAATAAAGCAATAAAAAGACAAACGAAAACCGACGTCGAATAAAGAACCTATGAATTTTTAACGAACTTTAGGTGGCCCGGCCTATTAAAAATATATCATTAAAAATAAGGTCAAAACTAGCCGTCGAAGTCTAAATGAAAGTTGTAGAGCATAATCTCACCTACGCGTGGATATAAAGAACGCGAAAAACGGAGCTCGTACGCGAAAGTTACGGAATTTAGAAGTCGGAAGCAGGGATTACGCCCCGCGTACTCTAGGAGTACGCCCCGCGTACTAGACCCAGAGTCGAGTCCCATCGGCCCGCCCAAGCTACGTTTAGCTAGACCCGAGTCGTAAGCCATGACGCCATTCTACGCCCCGCGTAACCAAGAACGCCCCGCGTAACGAGTACGCCCAGCGTACTCCGTAAGTACACGCCGCGTACGAGGGTTTCCAGCCCTATAAATAGAAGACATGAGCTCGAGTCTTTGCACACCTTTCTCAATTCTTCAGTCACTCTCACACCCTTCCAAGCACCAGAGACCATTCCCTCACCTCGGTTTTCGCACTCGAGCCCCGATGAAAGATTTACGCTGCAGAGATCCCCGAAGAGCCCGACGACGCAACCATCCGCGGACGAAGTTCTGCTCAACCCTAGCCTCTCTCTTCGAAACGAGTGAGTTCATACCCCTACTTTTCAATTCTTTTCACGTTTTAGGGGGAATACAAGTACATTACAAATCAAAGTATCATTTTCATAATATCGTTCTTATAGAGTGTTGATACAAAAATAACTTTATGTTTTAAAGGAATATTATATCACCAAGTTGTTATTACCAAATGGGAACATACTTTTGACAAACTATAATGAGCATAGTATTCAAGTGATTCATACATTTTACATATACATCTCGACAAATGAAATGCTTTCAAAGGAAGTAGAGTCTTTTATCATCGTAAATCTGTTTATACCTAGTAATGTGAGACAGCTTCACGTACGTTCGAGTATGCATTATTAAGTCCTGTATTATATACCATAATCCCTTGTAGGGGGAGCGTGATACTTGTGTATAGATCTATACGGGATTGACAATCCCACACCTAAGCTGTTAGCTACAGCTAGGCCGGCAGGCCTGGGGTGACAAATGTCATAACAGTTCCAACGCCTGAAGAACGTTGTTATAGGCCAACAATGTCGTTAGCATGGTTATAAAACTCACATAAAAGTATAAAAACAAGTTAGATTTACAAGATTCATATATGCATTTCAGTTTTCCATTTTATCGTTAATACAAATTTTATCACTATTATTCAAGTATGGAAAACACAAACGCACTCCAACACGGGAAACTTTTCAAATCATTTATAGAAAATATTGGATTTTCTGAAAACCTCGTTCATCGGTTTACTATCAAAAAGGACATACTTTTTCAATACAAAACGCTTATGAACTCACCAACTTAATTGTTGACACTTTTTCGAAACCACTTGTATTTCTCAGGGAATCAGTAATACAGGTAACCACCAGCTTTTGGAGAAAGGAACACTAAGGATGTTTTATTATGGAACATTTATCATCTCATTGTAATATTCTTTTGCCATTATGTATAACGCAACAACATACGTTTTCATTATATATGATGGTTGTGTTACTTTCTTTACAATATTCAATGGTTGTGATACTACGTGAAGTCATCCACCCCCGAATGTTTCTGCCATTCTGGTTTGGGGGTGTGACAGATTGGTATCAGAGCCTTGTTTATAGTGAACTAAGTATATCGAACCACATACGATATACAAACTATAAATGCAAAGGGGACCAAAAACCCTCTGATGAAACATTTTCATGAACAAAATACATTCTTTTAAGGATATACATTTTTACAAGCATACATAAATCTCGTATCATAACAAGTTTTACTAAAAAGTATTACGGCAAGTTACGACACTACGATTGAGCCTCGGGGTATGTAATCATGTCGAGAATAAATATAGCCTGATCAACTATATTTATCCTGGATTTGACCAACGTACGTCGAGGAATGGTCGTAGTGGACAACAAGCCGAAAACTTACCAAATACAAAATTGTTTTAGTTTCGCCAAATTGAAATATTATAGGAGTATTATTAAAAATAGTTGTACAAATTATAGTTAAAAATAGTAAGTCGTTAAATAGAATTTTCTTTTCTTATAAATTTCTCATACATCCATCCTAGTACAGACAAATGGCCGGATTCCATTTACCAGGAGATCCCTACTACGCAAACCAAGGCAACGGCGGTTGGATAGAAGAAGACCCGGAGGAAGACCCAGAGGAAATCGAAGAAGAGGTCGAGGAAGAACCCGAAGGGGTTATCGAGGGAGAATTTGAAGTCGAAGTCGGGGAGGAATTCGAAGTCGACGAAGAGATCGAGGAGATTTCTAGCGGGAGAGACTCCGAGCCAGAAGTGTACGACCCTCCCATCCCTCATCCTCCCGAAATCAGACCATATCAACCGGGACCCATTCCCATGTGGGGAAGTCACCTCTACTACTGGAGCCGCCAACAAGGTGTACGCCCTCCTTTCGGCATGTGCCGAGATTTTTACAATGTCAGTGGGGGAAGCTCAGCTGATCGAGCACTCCCTGTTCTTGTGAACGCTATAGCTACCCAGAACTACGAGACGGACAAGCAAGCAACCAGAGTTCGCGAGGTGAATGCTGCTACCCAAGGTAACGCCGCTGACATCCGTCGTTTGGAAGGACTACATGAGAATACCCAAATCTACACGGGGACACTTCAGAACCAAATGATAACGGCTCTGGCAGATATAAGAGAAATGAAGGAACAACAAGCAGATCTCGAGAGGCGACTAATGGGAGTCAAACGGTCGGATGCCGAATCTAGCTCCAAACGCCGCAAGTAGAGCTGGGACGATGCCCAACAATTTTGTTATAGATTAGGATTTCAGATAAAAGTTTTCCTTTATTTCCCTTGTTTTCCCTGTTGTATCCGTAATCGGAGATCTCTAGGAGGATCAAATTTTCCCGAACAAGATATGCAATGTAACACACCTCAGGTGTGACCTATATGTATAAATATGAAGTAATTCTTATTATATACCTCTCAAAAGTAGCGAGTTTTAAATTTCTATGCCTACCTTGAAACCATAAACTAAAGTCAAAACAAATTACAACTAACACACGATTGTCGAAACATTAGAAACTTATAGTAATCATTCTTATTTTTCTCTACCAGAACATGCCTCCTCGTAGATCAACACGCAGAAACTCAACTTCAACACCACCTCCTCCAATTATGGACACCGTTATGTTCCAGACTGCTGTAACCGCTGCTGTAACTGCAGCAATGGCTCAAATGAGCAACAACGGATCGGGGGGAGGAACAAACAGTTTTACAAATGGCCAAGGTCAAAACCGTTCAGGGGTATGCACTTACAAAGACTTCACCAACGGAAAACCTATTCCCTTTTACGGGACTGGGGGAGTATTGGCTATATCTCAATGGATAGAGAAAACAGAAGCTGTATTCGAAATCTGTGCATGTCCTGAAGAAAGCAAAGTAAAGTTCGCCGCTTTTACTTTCTCTGAACGCGCCCTGACATGGTGGAACGGCCACGTCCAGACACTAACCCTGGTGGTGGCAAACTCCATGGGTTGGGAAAACCTGAAAAAAAAATGCTCCTTCGAGAATACTGCCCAAGAGGCGAGATTCAGAAGCTTGAACAGGAACTGTGGAACCTCTCGAGGGTAGGATCAGACATAGCTGGTTACACCAACAGCTTCAGTGACTTAATAACACTTTGCCCATGAATGTTAACCCTGGAGAGCCAAAAGGTTGAGAGATACATTTGGGGACTATCACCCCAACTTCGAGGAAGTGTGCTAGCTTCCAGACCCTTGACCTTCGCCAGCGCCAAAGAACTAGCGCAAACTCTTGTTGATCATGGTGTCTGTCAAGGAGTCACGGCGATTATGACTGAACCAACCAAAGGGAACAACAACAATGAAATCAATGCCAACAACAACAACAAGAAGAAATTTTGGAACAAAAGGAAGGGGAAAACTTCACAAGAACCTTCAAAGAAACAAATCATTGCGGTTCATGCTGCTACTACCCCCACCACAACTCCTGCTACCTCTGCACCAACAAAACCATATGCAGGGATTCTGCCCAAGTGCAGCAAGTGCAACTACCATCACCATGGTATTTGTCGCGAGATGCACTGCAGGAACTGTGACAGGAAAGGGCACACAGCCCGTTTCTGTAAAGCACCGGCACGACCATTTACTCAGGTTTCTGGCACTGGGGTAAGTCGGGCGTGTTATGGGTGCGGAGAGATTGGACACTTCAGGAGGGATTGTCCCAAGGAAAGGAATATTGGCGGTATGGGGAGAGTGCTGGCAGTAGGACAGAGAGAAGCAATAGCGGACCCCACGGTGGTTACGGGTACGTTTCTACTCAACAACACTTATGCATGCATACTTTTTGACTGCAGTGCGGAGAGAAGTTTTGTGAGTTATAAATTCAAACATCTACTTAATCAAAAACCCCAATCACTCAATAAAATATTCACTGTAGAAATGGCAAACGGTAAAACAGAACACGCAAACGATTTGTACGTAGAGTGCATACTAAGTTTAAAAGAGCGTTTGTTTCGAGTCGATCTTATGCCCATTTCCATAAAAAGTTTCGATGTCATCATTGGTATGGACTGGTTGAGCCTTCACCATGCCGATATCCTTTGCCACGAAAGGGTTGCTCGCCTAAATCTGCCAAACGGCGAAACTCTGGTCATTTATGGCGACAAACCTAGTTCAAGTTTACAAATCATTTCCTGTATTAAAGCACAAAAATACCTTCGTAAGGAATATCATGCCTTTCTAGCCCACGTAGTAGACAAGAAACGAGAATCGAAAATCATTAAAGATATTCCGGAAGTCTGCAACTTCCCGGATATTTTCCCAGAGGATCTTCCAGGAATCCCACCGGAACATCAAGTCGAGTTCAGAATCGACTTAATCCCCGGGGCTACCCCTGTAGCAAAGTCACCGTACCGTTTAGCCCCAGCCGAGATGCAGGAACTATCCAGTCAATTAAAGGAGCTACTGAGCAAGGGATTCATCAGACCGAGCTTCTCACCATGGGGAGCGCCAGTCCTGTTCGTGAAAAAGAAGGACGGATCCTTTCGCATGTGCATCGATTATCGGGAACTAAACAAACTCACGATCAAGAACCGATATCCCTTACCGCGCATAGACGATCTATTCGACCAACTGCAGGGAGCAAGATACTTCTCAAAGATCGATCTAAGATCTGGTTATCACCAACTGCGAGTACTGGAAGGAGACATCCCCAAAACGGCTTTCCGAACACATTATGGTCACTACGAATTTGTGGTAATGCCCTTCGGATTGACGAATGCTCCAGCAGTGTTCATGGACTTGATGAACCGAGTATGTCGTCCCTTCCTGGACAAGTTCGTGATCGTATTCATAGATGATATACTCATCTATTCAAGAAGCCAGGAAGAACACAGCAAACATCTCCGCCAAGTACTGGAAACATTAAGGGCAGAGAAACTTTACGCAAAATTTTCCAAATGCGAATTTTGGATTCGGGAAGTGGAGTTCCTGGGACACGTTGTAAGCAAAGAAGGAATACACGTGGACCCCTCCAAAATAAAGGCAATAAATAGTTGGACTACTCCAAGAACCCCTACAGAAATCCGGCAATTTTTGGGACTCGCCGGGTATTACCGAAGATTCATACCGAACTTTTCAAAGATTGCCAAGCCACTTACCACCCTAACCCAGAAGAATGTGACCTTCGACTGGGGAGAAAAACAAGACAGTGCATTTCAGACACTAAAGCGAGCCTTATGTAGTGCGCCCATCCTAACCTTACCAGAGGGAACGGAGGACTTCGTGGTCTATTGTGATGCATCAAACCAAGGACTTGGGTGTGTATTAATGCAAAGAGGGAAGGTCATCGCCTACGCCTCAAGGCAACTAAAGACGCACGAAGTGAACTACACAACGCATGATCTTGAGCTAGGAGCAGTCGTCTTCGCTCTGAAGATATGGAGACACTATCTCTACGGCACAAAATGTACCATCTTCACTGATCATAAAAGCCTCCAACATATCCTAAATCAGAAAGAACTCAACATGAGACAGAGGCGATGGGTAGAACTACTTAGTGATTATGAATGCGAAATTCGATATCACCCCAGAAAGGCTAATGTAGTGGCTGATGCACTCAGTCGGAAGGACTACTCAGGTCGCCGAGTGAAATCCCTAACTATGACGATCCATTCACACCTGTCCACGCAAATCAAGGAAGCCCAAATAGAAGCCTTGAAATCCGAAAACGTGACAGGAGAAGCCCTAAGGGGAATGGATAAGAACCTTGAGACCAAGAGCAACGGGATTCGTTATTTCATGGATCGAATTTGGATACCGAAGTTTGGTGGATTTAGAGAAATCATTATGGACGAAGCCCATAAAACAAGATACTCCATACATCCCGGCTCCGATAAGATGTATCTCGATCTCAAGAAGTTGTACTGGTGGCAAAACATGAAAGCCGAAATTGCTACCTACGTGAGCAAATGCCTGACATGTGCCAAGGTCAAGGTGGAATATCAGAAGCCCTCGGGTTTATTACAACAACCAGAAATACCTGAATGGAAGTGGGAGCGGATAACCATGGATTTCATAACAAAATTACTCAAGACAACAAGCGGACTCGACACCATTTGGGTAATTGTCGACAGGTTAACTAAGTCAGCGCATTTCCTACCGATCAAAGAGACGGATAAATTGGAGAAGTTAACAAGGACATACCTCAAAGAAATTGTACGACTGCATGGTGTGCCCATATCCATTATCTCGGACCGAGATAGTAGATTCACCTCAAGGTTTTGGCAGTCGTTACAAAAAGCTTTGGGGACAAGGCTAGACATGAGTACCGCTTATCACCCACAAACCGACGGCCAGAGCGAGAGAACTATACAAACCCTAGAAGACATGCTGAGAGCTTGCGTAATCGATTTTGGCAAAGCATGGGACACACGTCTACCCTTGGTCGAGTTCTCGTACAACAATAGCTACCACACTAGTATTAAAGCTGCCCCGTTCGAAGCCCTCTATGGCCGCAAATGCAGGTCACCTTTGTGCTGGGCCGAAGTGGGGGACACACAACTAGCAAAAGGACAAGCAACTGACAACACGCTCACTAGACCAGAAATCATACGGGAGACTACGGAGAAGATTGTTCAAATCCGAGAACGTCTAAAAGCATCAAGGGATAGACAAAAGAGTTACGCAGATAAGAGACGAAAACCCTTGGAATTCCAAGTTGGAGACCATGTCCTACTCAAAGTTTCACCTTGGAAAGGTTTAATACGCTTCGGAAGACGTGGGAAACTGAACCCTAGATACATCGGACCATTCGAGATCATTGCCAGGATCGGTCCAGTGGCCTACAAACTTAGACTACCTCAGGAGCTCCACAACGTACACCCTACCTTTCACGTATCGAATCTGAAGAAGTGCTTATCCGATGAGACCCTTGTCGTCCCTCTAGACGAAATTGCAATAAATGAAAACCTTCAATTTGTGGAGGAACCAGTAGAGATCATGGATCGGGAAATCAAAAGGACTAAACAAAGCCGCATACCCATTGTAAAGGTCCGCTGGAACGCCAAGCGAGGACCCGAATACACTTGGGAACGCGAGGATCAGAAGAAACAAAAGTACCCGCATCTTTTTCCAAATCTGTAAACGCTATCTTAGAGTAAATTTCGGGACGAAATTCCCTTAACAGGGGGATGATGTGACAACCCTATATTTTTCCAAAAGCATTGTAACGCTCGAAAGCTAAGTACAACGAAATTAACCTCGAAAATAAAGTGTTCAAGTATCTAAGTTGGGATGCATCGAATATTAGATATCATGCCAAGGTTTCCAAAAACATAAAGAACGCTCAAAACCGGGTTATATTGAAGAAATTATAACCACTCGTATATTTACGACGCGACGTTAAAACATTATTTGACGTAAAAAGTAGAATCTCAATAAAATGCATTTTAAGCCTTAAGTATCTAAACAAAAGTCGTAGATCTCGTTGAAAGGTGAACGTGCATAAAAAGACCGCCCAAATTGGACCTCGTATGAAGAAGTTACGAATTTTCAAAGTTTCGTAACGGTAGTAGAGGGCTAAAAACTCGGATTGAAGATCGAGTGTTATTTAGCTAACGCAACCTAAACGAAAGTTGAAGATCTCCTCAGTAGCAATAAAGCAATAAAAAGACAAACGAAAACCGACGTCGAATAAAGAACCTATGAATTTTTAACGAACTTTAGTTGGCCCGGCCTATTAAAAATATATCATTAAAAATAAGGTCAAAACTAGCCGTCGAAGTCTAAATGAAAGTTGTAGAGCATAATCTCACCTACGCGTGGATATAAAGAACGCGAAAAACGGAGCTCGTACGCGAAAGTTACGGAATTTAGAAGTCGGAAGCAGGGATTACGCCCCGCGTACTCTGGGAGTACGCCCCGCGTACTAGACCCAGAGTCGAGTCCCATCGGCCCGCCCAAGCTACGTTTAGCTAGACCCGAGTCGTAAGCCATGACGCCATTCTACGCCCCGCGTAACCAAGAACGCCCCGCGTAACGAGTACGCCCAGCGTACTCCGTAAGTACACGCCGCGTACGAGGGTTTCCAGCCCTATAAATAGAAGACATGAGCTCGAGTCTTTGCACACCTTTCTCAATTCTTCAGTCACTCTCACACCCTTCCAAGCACCAGAGACCATTCCCTCACCTCGGTTTTCGCACTCGAGCCCCGACGAAAGATTTACGCTGCAGAGATCCCCGAAGAGCCCGACGACGCAACCATCCGCGGACGAAGTTCTGCTCAACCCTAGCCTCTCTCTTCGAAACGAGTGAGTTCATACCCCTACTTTTCAATTCTTTTCACGTTTTAGGGGGGAATACAAGTACATTACAAATCAAAGTATCATTTTCATAATATCGTTCTTATAGAGTGTTGATACAAAAATAACTTTATGTTTTAAAGGAATATTATATCACCAAGTTGTAATTACCAAATGGGAACATACTTTTGACAAACTATAATGAGCATAGTATTCAAGTGATTCATACATTTTACATATACATCTCGACAAATGAAATGCTTTCAAAGGAAGTACAGTCTTTTATCATCGTAAATCTGTTTATACCTAGTAATGTGAGACAGCTTCACGTACGTTCGAGTATGCATTATTAAGTCCTGTATTATATACCATAATCCCTTGTAGGGGGAGCGTGATACTTGTGTATAGATCTATACGGGATTGACAATCCCACACCTAAGCTGTTAGCTACAGCTAGGCCGGCAGGCCTGGGGTGACAAATGTCATAACAGTTCCAACGCCTGAAGAACGTTGTTACAGGCCAACAATGTCGTTAGCATGGTTATAAAACTCACATAAAAGTATAAAAACAAGTTAGATTTACGAGATTCATATATGCATTTCAGTTTTCCATTTTATCGTTAATACAAATTTTATCACTATTATTCAAGTATGGAAAACACAAACGCACTCCAACACGGGAAACTTTTCAAATCATTTATAGAAAATATTGGATTTTCTGAAAACCTCGTTCATCGGTTTACTATCAAAAAGGACATACTTTTTCAATACAAAACGCTTATGAACTCACCAACTTAATTGTTGACACTTTTTCGAAACCACTTGTATTTCTCAGGGAATCAGTAATACAGGTAACCACCAGCTTTTGGAGAAAGGAACACTAAGGATGTTTTATTATGGAACATTTATCATCTCATTGTAATATTCTTTTGCCATTATGTATAACGCAACAACATACGTTTTCATTATATATGATGGTTGTGTTACTTTCTTTACAATATTCAATGGTTGTGATACTACGTGAAGTCATCCACCCCCGAATGTTTCCGCCATTCTGGTTTGGGGGTGTGACACTCAAGCTTGTCATGAGTCTCACGCCTCAAAAAAGCTTCACAATCCCAAATCTTGATGTGGTCCAAGTTGGGCACTTTCCCGGTCCATATCTCGTGAGGTGTTTTGGCAACCTTTTTTAGTAGGGACTAGATTAAGGATATGTGCGGCAGTATCTAAGGCATACCCCGAGAAAGAGATTGGTAACGAAGCTCGACTCATCATGGAATGAACCATATCCAAAAGGGTTAGATTGTGCCTCTCTACTACACCATTCAACTGTGGTGTCTTGGGAGGTGTCAATTGTGAGACAATCCCACATTCCTTAAGATAGTCAAGGAACTCAATGCTAAGATACTCTCCTCCCCGATCAGATCGGAGCATCTTGATGTTCCTGCCCAATTGATTCTCAACTTCCTACATAACTCTTTGAACTTTTCAAAGGTTTCTAACTTATGCTTGATTAAGTAAATATATCCATATCTACTATAATCATCAATAAAATTCAAATAATAACGATTAGCATCCCTTATAGCAACTCTGAAGGGCCCACACACATCCGTGTGTACAAGGTCCAACAAACCTTCACCCCTATCACAAGTACCTGTGAAGGGTGACTTTGTCATTTTTCCATGTAAACAAGACTCGCAACTATCGTCTGACTTGAGGTCAAATGATTCCAAGACTCCAGCCTTTTGTAGTTGGCCTATGCGCTTCTTGTTAACATGTCCAAGGCGACAATGCCACAAGGATGCTTTGTCCAAGCTATCGGAAGAATCAATATAGAACACATTATTTCCTAAATTGTCTACAACATTCACAGCTTCATATACACCATCACAAGGTATGGCTTTAAAGTAAAATACATCATTGTAATAAACATTAATAGCACCATTTTTATTATCAAATGAAATTGTAAAGCCTTGTTTGTACAAGCCATGAAAAGAAATAATATTTCTCGCCATTTCGGGCGAGTAACAACAGTTATTCAAATCTAACATTAACCCATTATTAAGCAATAAAGAATAAACTCTTATCTTGGTTACAGGTGATGCTTTCCTGTTGCCCATGACTAAGTTTATCTTCCCGTGCTCCACTTGCTCACTTCTTCTTAGTGCCTGCAAATTAGTACAAATGTGAATACCACACCCTGTATCAAGCACCCAAGAATTAGCATTAGATGAGTTGTTAGACAATATTGTGTAAATACCTGCATGGGTGGGGTTAACCTTCCCATCCTTTACATCTTGCAGATATTTGGCGCTGCTTCGCTTGAAGTGTCCCTTATCTTGGCAATAGAAGCACTATGCTTCCTTTGGGTTTGAAGAAGGAGTAATGGGACCTTTCTTTGTCCCACTTGAAGACGAACCATCAAGAGTCTTACCCTTGGTACCCTTCGAAGCGCTTTTCCTCTTATTACCCTTCCCTTGCCCAATTGCAAGAACAGGGGCAGTTAAAGGAGTAGAAGTAGCAACCGCTTTACCCTTAAGGCCAATTCCAGCTGTCCTGAGGAGTCCTTGAAGTTTGCTAATTGTGACTTCCTCCTTGTTCATATGATAAGTCATACGAAACTGATCATAACTTGGAGGTAAGGAATGGAGAATGATGTTAATCGCCAATTCCTCAGGGAAGTCAACATTGAGCTTTAGCAACCGGTCAACGAACCTCTGCATCTTCTGCAAGTGACCAGTGATGGGTTCACCATCCTTCATCCTTGCGGTTATCTTGGAGGAAATGATTTCGTACCTCTCTTGACGCGCGCTCTGATGGTACCTTTCCATCAGATCTAGGTGGATCTCATAGGGGTAGAAATCTTCGTAAGATTTTTGGAGTTCCGGAGTCATTGTGGCCATCATGATGCAAGACACCTTGGTAGTATCCTTTTCAAGTGCAATAAACTCCGCAAGCTCTTCTAGAGTAGCAGTGGCTTCATTACCAACCTTAAGCTCACTGTCAAGGACATATTCGTTGTCCTCATAACGAGTAATCATCCTGATGTTTCTGATCCACTCATTAATGTTGGATTCATCAAAGATGACCTTACCACACAAGTTCATTAGGGAAAAGGAGCCTATCGGGTTTGAGCCAACAACATTATTGGAAGACATCTGGAATAAAAGGAAAATAAGTTTCATTAGATTAAGAGTCCTTAATAAGTCACCTAAATGAAATATTAAGGCTAGGATCCAACAAACTATTGATAGGTGGAAGAGGGATGCCGTAATCCACACTATAAAATATTTGAAGGTAGGTAAATGACGATTTACGAATTTCCAGCATAAGAACGAAATATTTTATTATTAGGTTTTATTGGTTTTGAAACTCCTAGATCTTTTGAGATACATTGAACTTTTCAATGGCATGTTTGAATCTCGAATGTGCCCTCTCAAGTTTGTGACTTGGATTCCGAGGATCACAAACAAGGTTTTAATAACCATACAAATTGTCTTGGTACCCTTAACAATATTACCTAACCGATGTGCCGGTTAACCACACACGCTCCACCGACCTATAATAAAGTCAAGTTACCCTTTGCCACTCTTACTAGTCGATGTTAGTGTGTCGGTTAACCACACACGCTCCACTAACGACTTCGTAAGGTACAAAGTGTAATTTTATGGGCTAGCACCAAATTCATATTTTCCTAAAGTAACTAAGATTGGGAATTTATATTGTATGGTTACTTTATAATTCATTATACTTTTAATGAGAATTTAAAGTCGTATCCTACCTGTTCGGCTAACGACCCTCCACCGATCAAGGAAGCGGTGGGTGAAAGTGGACACCCATTAAGTCACCATTTTACAGGCAACAACCTTATACCCCCCTTATAGACCGGCTTCATGAATGAGGCCTACCAACGGTAAGAATGACATATTCTTATACATATCTATATAATAAAATTATAATAATAGTATAAGTGTTGATTTTTAAACTTTTTAAAAATCTGAGGTTTAATTTGGAATTAAAGTATTAAAGTGTAAGACTTTTCAAATTCCAAAACTTGAGGGCAAAAATTGAAACTATTCCAAGTTCTCTTCAATTTGTAACTTATGAGTTTCAATGGTTCATAAAAAATGAAGACTCTTCATTTTATGAAACCTCTTTAGTTCTTTAATCACAATTAAAAGAAGTGAGTTTTGGTTATCCATAACTTGAGGACAAGTTATGAATACCATCATTGTCATTAAGATCATGAATTAAACATACATGGAGGTTAAACATAATTCCTATGATCTTCAAAAAACTCATAAGAACACAAATTCATGTCAATCAATTTCAAGAAATCATATAAACATATACAATACTTGAAAATTAATAAAAGTCATGTAAAATGGGTTAACATAATCATTATCATTTTGTAAAATAGATTTACAAGTCCAAAACAGATTGGGATAATGATCTTAATCCATTTACAGCAACAAAAAGCGAAAAGACTGCCCAACACGCATCGAATCGTCGAGCTAGTAGGATGAATTTGTTCATGGACTTGGCGAGTCCTCCCCATGAACTCGGCGAGTCCAGTCGACAGTGAGCAGAATTTTCGATTTTCAAGCAGTTTTGCATCAAGTATAAAGAAAACAATCCTAGGCTCTGATACCACTGATGGGTTTTGTGCATTCTAACACTTCCTAAGTGTACATGCAACCCTAATAACCTTGAATCTATGTTTTCTCTATATACATGAAAATTTCTTTTTCAAGGTTATTTCCTAACTAGCATGGCATGGGGAATAAATAAAAGTTAAAACTAGTAGAAATACATACCTTGATGTTGCTAGGATTCCTTCAAGACTTTGTGAGCCTAGCACCGCAAATGTTGTGCCTCAAATGCTTCACACAACACCACAAAACTTGGAATACCTTGAGAGAAGACTTCTAGCACTCAAAATTGGTTATGCCCTCTCTAGTAACCCTAGGTCACGATTTTGCTAGCCAAAGGGTTCCTTTTATAGTGGTGTCACAATTAGGGTTTCATTAAGAAGACCCATAATTGTCATGACTCTTCATTTCTCATGACCCACGGGTTTGTAACTCCCATGGACTATCCATGGAGCTCCAAGTGGTTACATCCATAACCCATAAACCATGGATCATTAATCCAACATAAAAGAATTGATGATTGTCATAATCAACCCTATATATTTAATTAGTCGTACTTCAATCACCAAATTAATACAAGATTAATACTTAATCAAATACTAATTAAATAATACTATTATTAATATATTAGAACTTATAATATATTAATAATCATAAGTGCCTTATTCTCTCATTTAGTCTATCCAAGTATTGCAATGCCATGCAACCCAAATGGACCATGCCGGGTCGGGTCAAGTACATAGCAAATATAGTTATGGACTTAGACACTATATCCAATAATCCTTTTATACAAACGATTTTGCCTCATATTACTCGTGAACTTGTTGTTAGCAATAATGTGATGTCATATGGCTTTGTTTGTAGCAAACGAAAGTCCCCACCTATAACCAGAGTCTCTTGGAGGGAGAGCATGACAAGTGTGTATAGATCTATACGGGGCTGACGACTCCGCACCCTGACTGTTAGCTACAGTCCCCGGGGTGACAAATGTCAACATTAGGTACTCCGTCTAGTATGGTTATGAGGAACTCACAACACGCGGAAACAATGACTCATGCACGTAGTAATACATAACGCAATGATGCTCGGGGTGTAATAACTATATTATAGAGTATTATCAGCATGTTCAGAATCAATCGACGGATCTCCTCGTCGCTGACACCACTGCTCCAGGTTTGTGTCGGGTCCCAACCATGATGCCTCTGAAATACAACAAAATTATTAGAGACCCGATCGAGCATACACAAACTTGATGATGCAACCCTACTTGTCCTCCGTTGTCCAAAAGATTCTTACTTGGAATGCCTACTGATCCGGTGTCTTCAGTAGTACGGGCCCAATACTACTGACCACACCGCATCAACATTCACTCCAAGTCCTCCTCCTTGGATCTTGGATTACAAGTACTCTATCTTCATGAGTTCCTAACTGCTATCTACTCGCTCACAAAGCATCTCAGCGGCAGAAATTTCCTAGGCTAAGGCATCATAAATCAGGCCACTCTAGTCCTAATATGTATACCTAGCCTACTCTAGCATGCATAACATAACATATCTCATAACACATAATGTAAGGGTACTTTTGGGGGATTCACCGTTCGGGTGCTGGCTGATCGTACACACGACTCTACTCTGTTTGTCTCAAAACTCTTTTTATTGTTTTCAAAAAAATTTACTTTATTATCAAAATTGTCGTCAAATCCTCAGTTTGAGTTCAGATACGCCCGAAGATGCATCCGAATCCCTCAAACCAAGGCTCTGATACCAACTTGTATCAACGTAAAATTTTCAAAACATTTTTTCTTTTTAAAACATACACATACTCATAAAATATTGTCAAAACATATTGTATCAATTGTTATCATCACAAAACATCTCCCCAGAATCTCAAACATAAACTCCATAAGTATGTACGAATCATGTCGGCGCCTTCCCGCGCTCATCACTAGTAGCTAAAACACATAACACACAACTGTAAGCATAAATGCTTAGTGAGTTCCCCAAAATACCACATACAACATATACGCCACTCGAGGCTATAATATGACCTTCCGGTCGATGTGTCTCAGCGGGACCCTCCAGTCCCGTTGATTCGTTGGGCCCTCCGGCCCGGTCTAAATGGTTGGACCCTCTGGTCCGGTCTGTATCGTTGGACCTTCCGGTCCGTTCTACACAATCATATAGCATACAAATATCACATAGCACATAGATTCACATAGTCTTATACATAACACTTAAGACCCTCCGGTCCACATAAATACCACTCTAGGTAAAGTATACTGAGAAGACTCACCTCGTGTAGCTCTGTAACTCGCAAATCTCGGAAATCTCGGACTCCGTGGGATAAGACCTAGCCTCCGCCTAATCATATAAAATAAGTACTCGATATCAACACATTTCCCAAGGCAATATTTCCTCTGCTCAAGCACCAATCATGACCAATTGAAAAAGAATAAGGGTGAAAGAAATGTACCTGAATCTCAGGGTGTTACAATGTCACTAACTACAGGTGAGTTCATACCCCTAAATTTCTCTTTTAAATGATTTTAATTGCTTTTATAGGGGGGATACAAGTAGAAACATTATAGTTATTGTTGGGTCAAAATATGGTTTAAACTTTACTTTTCTAGGCAAATGTATTTTTCTGTAATATTTTTGGAGTTTAGGGTCATGTTTACGGTTGCGTTTACGGACGTAAACACCTTACGGCCGTAAACCCATTTACGGCCCATGTTCTCCAAGTATAAATATAGGTGGTAGGGTGAGGGATAGTGTATGATAAACCCAAGAGAGTTTATGGCTAGAGAGACAAAAGAACTATTATGTGTTAGCGTATGTGAATCTCTTGTATTCTGATCATCATTCTATTCATTAATACATTGAGATTCATCATCTACTTCTTCTCCTTCTCTTCTTATTGTGATCTGGCATCATCCGTTTGATTAGGATTCCGCACCATCAAATTGATCTGATTGATACACAGGCAAATTAGGGACTTACAATTGGTATCAGAGCCAAGTTGTATCAATCAATTTTGTCAGATTTGGGGCATTATTTGATCTTATTTACCGAATATTCTTGCGTTTTTGGATAGATCTCTGAAAAATAAGGGAGTTTGTTCTTCATGTTTTTCATAAAAAAAGGTTTTTGATCGAGTTTTGGAGCTTCAAAGTCGAAAAATTGGTGTTTTTGGTCGGAGTTTGCGGCCGGCGGCTAGGGTTTCAAAGTTCACGGCCGGAGCTTACTGCCAGAAACAGTTCACGGCCGGCGGCTCGGGTTCCAGAGTTTGCGGCCCGAGGATTCACGGTCCCAGCTTGTGGCTCGGAGTTTGCGGCGTCGGACTCGGCCTCAGTGGTTTACAGCCTCGTCCTCGCAACCAGCTTCGCTTTGCATATTAAAAAAAGGGGGAACTGATTTGGGGCTGCAGAGGATCGAACACACGACCCCTAGTTCCTCCCTTCAACGCTTTACCAACTCATCTAGCTTGCTAGATGATAAACTCCTTCCGAATTTAATTCATAAAGAGACTTTCTTGGTTCAAATTTCTCAGTTTTTACACTTTTAACCCCAAAACTCAATTTCTTTTAATTATAAATTCTTTTTTCATCCAAAATAAAATAATAATAATAATAATAATAACAATAATAATAATAATAATAATAATAATAATAATAATAATAAATTAATTAATTAATTAATTAAAATTAATAAATAAAATTATATTTTAATTTTTGACTTTTATTTTTAACTTTTGACCTTAAATTTTGACTTTGACTTCCAAGTTTGACCTTTGACTTTAAACTTTGACTTTTTTGTTTAACTTATAAATTTTCAAATTTAACTTTTCTGTTTGACTTTTAAGTTTGACTTTTCAAGTTTGACTTTTGAGTTTAACTTTTTAAATTTGACTTTTAAGGTTGACTTTTATAATCAAAGGGTTTGACTTTTAAGTTTGATTTTGGCTTCTAGTTGTGCTTTTTAATTGATTTTAAGGTCTACGAGGGAGTTGAAACATGAAAGAGAGTCGTCAGGATATGTTAAGAAAAAATTTCAACATTTTCGATTATATCCCTGGAGAAACCATCGAAACTCAGTTGCAGCGATTTACTACACTTATTACCGAGATGAATATAGCTGGGATCTTCTTGTCTAAATCTAAGATAAACAAAAAGCTATTGAATTCACTTCGGAAATCATGGGATATGAACGTGGCCATCATCAAGAAGACAAATGATCTCAATCATCTTAGTCTTACTGATATAATTCAAGAAGTTGATGCTTTGAAGTGTAGAGAAGCAATGAGTTCTGGAAACATTCTGGTCACTGAAATTACATGTACTCCAGCTTGTGAAGCCACGATTAAATTTCTTCAAGAACAAATTGATTTATTTAAAAGAGAACTTGAGGACCTAAGATATGAAGGATATCGACTCAGGAAAAGGCAGAAACCCTTGAAGGCTGAATTAGAAGCAAAAACCAAGGACTTTAGGAAACTTCAGGAAGAGTATAGCAACAAGTGTGAAAATTATGATTATATTAAGAGACAACTTGCTGGTTTAACTGAATAACTTGACGCTTTAAAAATTACGTGTGGAAAAACTGATGTCAGTTTCAAAAATTATACTGCGTCAAGTCAGACAGTCGAGTCCTTATATGAATCCCAATGAAAATCAAAGAAAATCCAAACAAGGGTCTAGGGTATGATAGTGTACCTCCTCCTTATAATCATAACTACACATCCATCCCTATGACACAGGACGAAACTGACAGGGAGCTACATCTTCGATATGGCAAACGAGCTAGATTTGTGTCAGGAGGAGTTATCAATGTTGAAAATACTGATGTTTCTGTTACATGTACAGGTAAAGTAGTAGAGGATGAGAACAAGGAGAGTTCTTCTGAACAAACAAACGACCCCTTGAACTCTAAATTTGTTGCTTCTAATCAACATGTCGTCGGTAAATACAGGCCACCATTTCAAGCTAAACAGAGTGCCTGTTGTAACTGTGAGTGTGGAAAAAGCAACAGACAAGGCAAAGATACGCCACAAGGGGAAGGAATAAATAACTTCACAGTGAAGAAAAAGACTTGTTTTCACTATGGAACACCTGGACACATTGCGAGAAACTGTCCAAATCGCGCATACATTCCCTACTGCGCACAAGATGGAAAAACATGCCAAGTGGAACATACTTCAAAAGAAACCCTTCCAGGTCACGTTCAGACAATGGTGACTGGAACGCGCAGAAGGCCAAGAATCAAACCCACAAGGCCAAGCATCCAACTCCCAAGGCCAAGCATCCAAATCCCAAGGGCAAGAAGGAAGTGTCAGCCAACAAGCCCAATCCATGAGATGATCGAGTAAAACAAAGACCGGTTAGGTCAAATTCATCTCAACGGCCGACATCAAGATCAAAAGCAAGCACTGAGCCACCCATCAGTTCGAAAAAGAAATGGGTTAAACCCAACTACAAATGGGTACCAAAGGTGAAAACTCCCAAATCTTCTAATGACTCTAATATTTCATCGTCTTCTGTTTGTGATAAACAAGATATGTCATGGGAGAGAGTACCCTGCGTTGATGACAAAGGTCGACCCAGTTTCAAAATGGACTGGGTTCCAAAGACCAACTAATACCGCTCTGTGTTGGAGCAGCTATGGAGGCATATCATCAGACTTCGGTTTGTTGGTAGTGGCTGCTACTGGCATATGATTGGGGACATCTCTCAACTCTACAACATTCAGATCTTTGTTGAGAGTATGTGTCCTTTTGCAAGAAAGGAAGAAAGGAAGAGATCACAAATGGGGTTAGTGTTTATTGATATGAAGAATTTTCGGATTTGTTCTGAGATTATGCTTGCTGTTCTCAGACCTTCTGAATGCAGATTCAATCGGTGAATTACGGTTTGTGTTTTCTTCTCTATACTCTGAGTTTTTCTTAAGTTGATTCGCTTTAAAGACTAATTTTTTTAGGATAGTTTAAATTTGCACATTTACTTTCATTTCTCTCCTATGCACAAATTTAGGGGGAGAAATAAAAACAAATAAAAAATTAGAAAATTAAAAAAAAAAATCCAAAAACATTAAAAAATAAAAAAAAAATGGTGTAAATGAAATGTGCTTGATGGAGATGTTTTGGGAAATGAAATTAGCAACTGATAACGGGCAATCTGAATCAGCGTAACGTACCTAAGTTGAATCATCTACGGTTTGTGTCCGATGCGCTGGTAGGCACGAAAGAGTTAAAACGGACTTGACTAGGGAGAGTTGAACCTAATGAATTTAAGGACTTGACAAACTTTGACCTAGTTAGATCCGTTTAACCTGATGTAACGACACTCGGATAGGTTGAGCAGGGAGATATACATGGGAATCTATCGGTCACATTAAATAACCCGTATCTAGAACTGTGGATTCACTTTTCTTCGATGTGCGAATTTTGTCCTTAATTCCGGTTGGATGGGGCGACTGGTAAATTCCGATAAATTAGGTCTGTTGAATATCATTTTCTTTCTTTCCGTATGTTAGTCATATGTTGTCTCCTTTGCGTGACCTCCAATCCGACCTGGTACACAACATATGCATTTTATTTCTTTGTAGGCTATATGTATGAAATTCCTCTTATCTGTTAGCCATATGATGTCTCGTTTGTGTGACTTCTAATCCGACCTGGTACACTGCATATGCAACCTTCTACTTCTCAACCCCTATGAAGTAATAAGTTATAGAATTCTGAATCTATCTTCTCTTTGAATGGTTGTCTGCTCAGCTGGTGTAAGGAGAACTCTCGAAGTTCTTGATGGCTGGGGCATATCAGGAAGTGGGAAACACGTTCTAGTACACTAAAAATTGAACACATATAGATTGTCATAATCAACCCTATATATTTAATTAGTCGTACTTCAATCACCAAATTAATACAAGATTAATACTTAATCAAAGACTAATTAAATAATACTATTATTAATATATTAGAACTTATAATATATTAATAATCATAAGTGCCTTATTCTCTCATTTAGTCTATCCAAGTATTGCAATGCCATGCAACCCAAATGGACCATGCCGGGTCGGGTCAAGTACATAGCAAATATAGTTATGGACTTAGACACTATATCCAATAATCCTTTTATACAAACGATTTTGCCTCATATTACTCGTGAACTTGTTGTTAGCAATAATGTGATGTCATATGGCTTTGTTTGTAGCAAACGAAAGTCCCCACCTATAACCAGAGTCTCTTGGAGGGAGAGCATGACAAGTGTGTATAGATCTATACGGGGCTGACGACTCCGCACCCTGACTGTTAGCTACAGTCCCCGGGGTGACAAATGTCAACATTAGGTACTCCGTCTAGTATGGTTATGAGGAACTCACAACACGCGGAAACAATGACTCATGCACGTAGTAATACATAACGCAATGATGCTCGGGGTGTAGTAACTATATTATAGAGTATTATCAGCATGTTCAGAATCAATGGACGGATCTCCTCGTCGCTGACACCACTGCTCCAGGTTTGTGTCGGGTCCCAACCATGATGCCTCTGAAATACAACAAAATTATTAGAGACCCGATCGAGCATACACAAACTTGATGATGCAACCCTACTTGTCCTCCGTTGTCCAAAAGATTCTTACTTGGAATGCCTACTGATCCGGTGTCTTCAGTAGTACGGGCCCAATACTACTGACCACACCGCATCAACATTCACTCCAAGTCCTCCTCCTTGGATCTTGGATTACAAGTACTCTATCTTCATGAGTTCCTAACTGCTATCTACTCGCTCACAAAGCATCTCAGCGGCAGAAATTTCCTAGGCTAAGGCATCATAAATCAGGCCACTCTAGTCCTAATATGTATACCTAGCCTACTCTAGCATGCATAACATAACATATCTCATAACACATAATGTAAGGGTACTTTTGGGGGATTCACCGTTCGGGTGCTGGCTGATCGTACACACGACTCTACTCTGTTTTTCTCAAAACTCTTTTTATTGTTTTCAAAAAATTTTACTTTATTATCAAAATTGTCGTCAAATCCTCAGTTTGAGTTCAGATACGCCCGAAGATGCATCCGAATCCCTCAAACCAAGGCTATGATACCAACTTGTATCAACGTAAAATTTTCAAAACATTTTTTCTTTTTAAAACATACACATACTCATAAAATATTGTCAAAACATATTGTATCAATTGTTATCATCACAAAACATCTCCCCAGAATCTCAAACATAAACTCCATAAGTATGTACGAATCATGTCGGCGCCTTCCCGCGCTCATCACTAGTAGCTGAAACACATAACACACAACTGTAAGCATAAATTCTTAGTGAGTTCCCCAAAATACCACATACAACATATACGCCACTCGAGGCTATAATATGACCTTCCGGTCGATGTGTCTCAGCGGGACCCTCCAGTCCCGTTGATTCGTTGGGCCCTCCGGCCCGGTCTAAATGGTTGGACCCTCTGGTCCGGTCTGTATCGTTGGACCTTCCGGTCCGTTCTACACAATCATATAGCATACAAATATCACATAGCACATAGATTCACATAGTCTTATACATAACACTTAAGACCCTCCGGTCCACATAAATACCACTCTAGGTAAAGTATACTGAGAAGACTCACCTCGTGTAGCTCTGTAACTCGCAAATCTCGGAAATCTCGGACTCCGTGGGATAAGACCTAGCCTCCGCCTAATCATATAAAATAAGTACTCGATATCAACACATTTCCCAAGGCAATATTTCCTCTGCTCAAGCACCAATCATGACCAATTGAAAAAGAATAAGGGTGAAAGAAATGTACCTGAATCTCAGGGTGTTACAATGTCACTAACTACAGGTGAGTTCATACCCCTTAATTTCTCTTTTAAATGATTTTAATTGCTTTTATAGGGGGAATACAAGTAGAAACATTATAGTTATTGTTGGGTCAAAATATGGTTTAAACTTTACTTTTCTAGGCAAATGTATTTTTCTGTAATATTTTTGGAGTTTAGGGTCATGTTTACGGTTGCGTTTACGGACGTAAACACCTTATGGCCGTAAACCCATTTACGGCCCATGTTCTCCAAGTATAAATATAGGTGGTAGGGTGAGGGATAGTGTATGATAAACCCAAGAGAGTTTATGGCTAGAGAGACAAAAGAACTATTATGTGTTAGCGTGTGTGAATCTCTTGTATTCTGATCATCATTCTATTCATTAATACATTGAGATTCATCATCTACTTCTTCTCCTTCTCTTCTTATTGTGATCTGGCATCATCCGTTTGATTAGGATTCCGCACCATCAAATTGATCTGATTGATACACAGGCAAATTAGGGACTTACAATTGGTATCAGAGCCAAGTTGTATCAGTCAATTTTGTCAGATTTGGGGCATTATTTGATCTTATTTACCGAATATTCTTGCGTTTTTGGATAGATCTCTGAAAAATAAGGGAGTTTGTTCTTCATGTTTTTCATAAAAAAAGGTTTTTGATCGAGTTTTGGAGCTTCAAAGTCGAAAAATTGGTGTTTTTGGTCGGAGTTTGCGGCCGGCGGCTAGGGTTTCAAAGTTCACGGCCGGAGCTTACTGCCAGAAACAGTTCACGGCCGGCGGCTCGGGTTCCAGAGTTTGCGGCCCGAGGATTCACGGTCCCAGCTTGTGGCTCGGAGTTTGCGGCGTCGGACTCGGCCTCAGTGGTTTACAGCCTCGCTCAACAGCCTCGTCCTCGCAACCAGCTTCGCTTTGCATATTAAAAAAAGGGGGAACTGATTTGGGGCTGCAGAGGATCGAACACACGACCCCTAGTTCCTCCCTTCAACGCTTTACCAACTCATCTAACTTGCTAGATGATAAACTCCTTCCGAATTTAATTCATAAAGAGACTTTCTTGGTTCAAATTTCTCAGTTTTTACACTTTTAACCCCAAAACTCAATTTCTTTTAATTATAAATTCTTTTTTCATCCAAAATAAAATAATAATAATAATAATAACAATAAAAATAATAATAATAATAATAATAATAATAATAAATTAATTAATTAATTAATTAAAATTAATAAATAAAATTATATTTTAATTTTTGACTTTTATTTTTAACTTTTGACCTTAAATTTTGACTTTGACTTCCAAGTTTGACCTTTGACTTTAAACTTTGACTTTTTCGTTTAACTTTTAAATTTTCAAATTTAACTTTTTGGTTTGACTTTTAAGTTTGACTTTTCAAGTTTGACTTTTGAGTTTAACTTTTTAAATTTGACTTTTAAGGTTGACTTTTATAATCAAAGGGTTTGACTTTTAAGTTTGATTTTGGCTTCTAGTTGTGCTTTTTAATTGATTTTAAGGTCTACGAGGGAGTTGAAACATGAAAGAGAGTCGTCAGGATATGTTAAGAAAAAATTTCAACATTTTCGATTATATCCCTGGAGAAACCATCGAAACTCAGTTGCAGAGATTTACTACACTTATTACCGAGATGAATATAGCTGGGATCTTCTTGTCTAAATCTAAGATAAACAAAAAGCTATTGAATTCACTTCGGAAATCATGGGATATGAACGTGGCCATCATCAAGAAGACAAATGATCTCAATCATCTTAGTCTTACTGATATAATTCAAGAAGTTGATGCTTTGAAGTGTAGAGAAGCAATGAGTTCTGGAAACATTCTGGTCACTGAAATTACATGTACTCCAGCTTGTGAAGCCACGATTAAATTTCTTCAAGAACAAATTGATTTATTTAAAAGAGAACTTGAGGACCTAAGATATGAAGGATATCGACTCAGGAAAAGACAGAAACCCTTGAAGGCTGAATTAGAAGCAAAAACCAAGGACTTTAGGAAACTTCAGGAAGAGTATAGCAACAAGTGTGAAAATTATGATTATATTAAGAGACAACTTGCTGGTTTAACTGAATAACTTGACGCTTTAAAAATTACGTGTGGAAAAACTGATGTCAGTTTCAAAAATTATACTGCGTCAAGTCAGACAGTCGAGTCCTTATATGAATCCCAATGAAAATCAAAGAAAATCAAAACAAGGGTCTAGGGTATGATAGTGTACCTCCTCCTTATAATCATAACTACACATCCATCCCTATGACACAGGACGAAACTGACAGGGAGCTACATCTTCGATATGGCAAACGAGCTAGATTTGTGTCAGGAGGAGTTATCAATGTTGAAAATACTGATGTTTCTGTTACATGTACAGGTAAAGTAGTAGAGGATGAGAACAAGGAGAGTTCTTCTGAACAAACAAACGACCCCTTGAACTCTAAATTTGTTGCTTCTAATCAACATGTCGTCGGTAAATACAGGCCACCATTTCAAGCTAAACAGAGTGCCTGTTGTAACTGTGAGTGTGGAAAAAGCAACAGACAAGGCAAAGATACGCCACAAGGGGAAGGAATAAATAACTTCACAGTGAAGAAAAAGACTTGTTTTCACTATGGAACACCTGGACACATTGCGAGAAACTGTCCAAATCGCGCATACATTCCCTACTGCGCACAAGATGGAAAAACATGCCAAGTGGAACATACTTCAAAAGAAACCCTTCCAGGTCACGTTCAGACAATGGTGACTGGAACGCGCAGAAGGCCAAGAATCAAACCCACAAGGCCAAGCATCCAACTCCCAAGGCCAAGCATCCAAATCCCAAGGGCAAGAAGGAAGTGTCAGCCAACAAGCCCAATCCATGAGATGATCGAGTAAAACAAAGACCGGTTAGGTCAAATTCATCTCAACGGCCGACATCAAGATCAAAAGCAAGCACTGAGCCACCCATCAGTTCGAAAAAGAAATGGGTTAAACCCAACTACAAATGGGTACCAAAGGTGAAAACTCCCAAATCTTCTAATGACTCTAATATTTCATCGTCTTCTGTTTGTGATAAACAAGATATGTCATGGGAGAGAGTACCCTGCGTTGATGACAAAGGTCGACCTAGTTTCAAAATGGACTGGGTTCCAAAGACCAACTAATACCGCTCTGTGTTGGAGCAGCTATGGAGGCATATCATCAGACTTCGGTTTGTTGGTAGTGGCTGCTACTGGCATATGATTGGGGACATCTCTCAACTCTACAACATTCAGATCTTTGTTGAGAGTATGTGTCCTTTTGCAAGAAAGGAAGAAAGGAAGAGATCACAAATGGGGTTAGTGTTTATTGATATGAAGAATTTTCGGATTTGTTCTGAGATTATGCTTGCTGTTCTCAGACCTTCTGAATGCAGATTCAATCGGTGAATTACGGTTTGTGTTTTCTTCTCTATCTCTGAGTTTTTCTTAAGTTGATTCGCTTTAAAGACTAATTTTTTAGGATAGTTTAAATTTGCACATTTACTTTCATTTCTCTCCTATGCACAAATTTAGGGGGAGAAATAAAAACAAATCAAAAATTAGAAAATTAAAAAAAAAAATCCAAAAACATTAAAAAATAAAAAAAAAATGGTGTAAATGAAATGTGCTTGATGGAGATGTTTTGGGAAATGAAATTAGCAACTGATAACGGGCAATCTGAATCAGCATAACGTACCTAAGTTGAATCATCTACGGTTTGTGTCCGATGCGCTGGTAGGCACGAAAGATTTAAAACGGACTTGACTAGGGAGAGTTGAACCTAATGAATTTAAGGACTTGACAAACTTTGACCTAGTTAGATCCGTTTAACCTGATGTAACGACACTCTGATAGGTTGAGCAGGGAGATATACATGGGAATCTATCGGTCACATTAAATAACCCGTATCTAGAACTGTGGATTCACTTTTCCTCGATGTGCGAATTTTGTCCTTAATTCCGGTTGGATGGGGCGACTGGTAAATTTCGATAAATTAGGTCTGTTGAATATCATTTTCTTTCTTTCCGTATGTTAGTCATATGTTGTCTCCTTTGCGTGACCTCCAATCCGACCTGGTACACAACATATGCAGTTTATTTCTCTGTAGGCTATATGTATGAAATTCCTCTTATTTGTTAGCCATATGATGTCTCGTTTGTGTGACTTCTAATCCGACCTGGTACACTGCATATGCAACCTTCTACTTCTCAACCCCTATGAAGTAATAAGTTATAGAATTCTGAATCTATCTTCTCTTTGAATGGTTGTCTGCTCACCTGGTGTAAGGAGAACTCTGGAAGTTCTTGATGGCTGGGGCATATCAGGAAGTGGGAAACACGTTCTAGTACACTAAAAATTGAACACATATAGATTGTCATAATCAACCCTATATATTTAATTAGTCGTACTTCAATCACCAAATTAATACAAGATTAATACTTAATCAAATACTAATTAAATAATACTATTATTAATATATTAGAACTTATAATATATTAATAATCATAAGTGCCTTATTCTCTCATTTAGTCTATCCAAGTATTGCAATGCCATGCAACCCAAATGGACCATGCCGGGTCGGGTCAAGTACATAGCAAATATAGTTATGGACTTAGACACTATATCCAATAATCCTTTTATACAAACGATTTTGCCTCATATTACTCGTGAACTTGTTGTTAGCAATAATGTGATGTCATATGGCTTTGTTTGTAGCAAACGAAAGTCCCCACCTATAACCAGAGTCTCTTGGAGGGAGAGCATGACAAGTGTGTATAGATCTATACGGGGCTGACGACTCCGCACCCTGACTGTTAGCTACAGTCCCCGGGGTGACAAATGTCAACATTAGGTACTCCGTCTAGTATGGTTATGAGGAACTCACAACACGCGGAAACAATGACTCATGCACGTAGTAATACATAACGCAATGATGCTCGGGGTGTAGTAACTATATTATAGAGTATTATCAGCATGTTCAGAATCAATGGACGGATCTCCTCGTCGCTGACACCACTGCTCCAGGTTTGTGTCGGGTCCCAACCATGATGCCTCTGAAATACAACAAAATTATTAGAGACCCGATCGAGCATACACAAACTTGATGATGCAACCCTACTTGTCCTCCGTTGTCCAAAAGATTCTTACTTGGAATGCCTACTGATCCGGTGTCTTCAGTAGTACGGGCCCAATACTACTGACCACACTGCATCAACATTTACTCCAAGTCCTCCTCCTTGGATCTTGGATTACAAGTACTCTATCTTCATGAGTTCCTAACTGCTATCTACTCGCTCACAAAGCATCTCAGCGGCAGAAATTTCCTAGGCTAAGGCATCATAAATCAGGCCACTCTAGTCCTAATATGTATACCTAGCCTACTCTAGCATGCATAACATAACATATCTCATAACACATAATGTAAGGGTACTTTTGGGGGATTCACCGTTCGGGTGCTGGCTGATCGTACACACGACTCTACTCTGTTTGTCTCAAAACTCTTTTTATTGTTTTCAAAAAATTTTACTTTATTATCAAAATTGTCGTCAAATCCTCAGTTTGAGTTCAGATACGCCTGAAGATGCATCCGAATCCCTCAAACCAAGGCTCTGATACCAACTTGTATCAACGTAAAATTTTCAAAACATTTTTTCTTTTTAAACCATACACATACTCATAAAATATTGTCAAAACATATTGTATCAATTGTTATCATCACAAAACATCTCCCCAGAATCTCAAACATAAACTCCATAAGTATGTACGAATCATGTCGGCGCCTTCCCGCGCTCATCACTAGTAGCTAAAACACATAACACACAACTGTAAGCATAAATGCTTAGTGAGTTCCCCAAAATACCACATACAACATATACGCCACTCGAGGCTATAATATGACCTTCCGGTCGATGTGTCTCAGCGGGACCCTCCAGTCCCGTTGATTCGTTGGGCCCTCCGGCCCGGTCTAAATGGTTGGACCCTCTGGTCCGGTCTGTATCGTTGGACCTTCCGGTCCGTTCTACACAATCATATAGCATACAAATATCACATAGCACATAGATTCACATAGTCTTATACATAACACTTAAGACCCTCCGGTCCACATAAATACCACTCTAGGTAAAGTATACTGAGATGACTCACCTCGTGTAGCTCTGTAACTCGCAAATCTCGGAAATCTCGGACTCCGTGGGATAAGACCTAGCCTCCGCCTAATCATATAAAATAAGTACTCGATATCAACACATTTCCCAAGGCAATATTTCCTCTGCTCAAGCACCAATCATGACCAATTGAAAAAGAATAAGGGTGAAAGAAATGTACCTGAATCTCAGGGTGTTACAATGTCACTAACTACAGGTGAGTTCATACCCCTAAATTTCTCTTTTAAATGATTTTAATTGCTTTTATAGGGGGAATACAAGTAGAAACATTATAGTTATTGTTGGGTCAAAATATGGTTTAAACTTTACTTTTCTAGGCAAATGTATTTTTCTGTAATATTTTTGGAGTTTAGGGTCATGTTTACGGTTGCGTTTACGGACGTAAACACCTTACGGCCGTAAACCCATTTACGGCCCATGTTCTCCAAGTATAAATATAGGTGGTAGGGTGAGGGATAGTGTATGATAAACCCAAGAGAGTTTATGGCTAGAGAGACAAAAGAACTATTATGTGTTAGCGTATGTGAATCTCTTGTATTCTGATCATCATTCTATTCATTAATACATTGAGATTCATCATCTACTTCTTCTCCTTCTCTTCTTATTGTGATCTGGCATCATCCGTTTGATTAGGATTCCGCACCATCAAATTGATCTGATTGATACACAGGCAAATTAGGGACTTACAATTGGTATCAGAGCCAAGTTGTATCAGTCAATTTTGTCAGATTTGGGGCATTATTTGATCTTATTTACCGAATATTCTTGCGTTTTTGGATAGATCTCTGAAAAATAAGGGAGTTTGTTCTTCATGTTTTTCATAAAAAAAGGTTTTTGATCGAGTTTTGGAGCTTCAAAGTCGAAAAATTGGTGTTTTTGGTCGGAGTTTGCGGCCGGCGGCTAGGGTTTCAAAGTTCACGGCCGGAGCTTACTGCCAGAAACAGTTCACGGCCGGCGGCTTGGGTTCCAGAGTTTGCGGCCCGAGGATTCACGGTCCCAGCTTGTGGCTCGGAGTTTGCGGCGTCGGACTCGGCCTCAGTGGTTTACAGCCTCGCTCAACAGCCTCGTCCTCGCAACCAGCTTCGCTTTGCATATTAAAAAAAGGGGGAACTGATTTGGGGCTGCAGAGGATCGAACACACGACCCCTAGTTCCTCCCTTCAACGCTTTACCAACTCATCTAGCTTGCTAGATGATAAACTCCTTCCGAATTTAATTCATAAAGAGACTTTCTTGGTTCAAATTTCTCAGTTTTTACACTTTTAACCCCAAAACTCAATTTATTTTAATTATAAATTCTTTTTTCATCCAAAATAAAATAATAATAATAATAATAATAATAACAATAAAAATAATAATAATAATAATAATAATAATAATAAATTAATTAATTAATTAATTAAAATTAATAAATAAAATTATATTTTAATTTTTGACTTTTATTTTTAACTTTTGACCTTAAATTTTGACTTTGACTTCCAAGTTTGACCTTTGACTTTAAACTTTGACTTTTTCGTTTAACTTTTAAATTTTCAAATTTAACTTTTTGGTTTGACTTTTAAGTTTGACTTTTCAAGTTTGACTTTTGAGTTTAACTTTTTAAATTTGACTTTTAAGGTTGACTTTTATAATCAAAGGGTTTGACTTTTAAGTTTGATTTTGGCTTCTAGTTGTGCTTTTTAATTGATTTTAAGGTCTACGAGGGAGTTGAAACATGAAAGAGAGTCGTCAGGATATGTTAAGAAAAAATTTCAACATTTTCGATTATATCCCTGGAGAAACCATCGAAACTCAGTTGCAGCGATTTACTACACTTATTACCGAGATGAATATAGCTGGGATCTTCTTGTCTAAATCTAAGATAAACAAAAAGCTATTGAATTCACTTCGGAAATCATGGGATATGAACGTGGCCATCATCAAGAAGACAAATGATCTCAATCATCTTAGTCTTACTGATATAATTCAAGAAGTTGATGCTTTGAAGTGTAGAGAAGCAATGATTTCTGGAAACATTCTGGTCACTGAAATTACATGTACTCCAGCTTGTGAAGCCACGATTAAATTTCTTCAAGAACAAATTGATTTATTTAAAAGAGAACTTGAGGACCTAAGATATGAAGGATATCGACTCAGGAAAGGACAGAAACCCTTGAAGGCTGAATTAGAAGCAAAAACCAAGGACTTTAGGAAACTTCAGGAAGAGTATAGAAACAAGTGTGAAAATTATGATTATATTAAGAGACAACTTGATGCTTTAACTGAATAACTTGACGCTTTAAAAATTACGTGTGGAAAAACTGATGTCAGTTTCAAAAATTATACTGCGTCAAGTCAGACAGTCGAGTCCTTATATGAATCCCAATGAAAATCAAAGAAAATCAAAACAAGGGTCTAGGGTATGATAGTGTACCTCCTCCTTATAATCATAACTACACATCCATCCCTATGACACAGGACGAAACTGACAGGGAGCTACATCTTCGATATGGCAAACGAGCTAGATTTGTGTCAGGAGGAGTTATCAATGTTGAAAATACTGATGTTTCTGTTACATGTACAGGTAAAGTAGTAGAGGATGAGAACAAGGAGAGTTCTTCTGAACAAACAAACGACCCCTTGAACTCTAAATTTGTTGCTTCTAATCAACATGTCGTCGGTAAATACAGGCCACCATTTCAAGCTAAACAGAGTGCCTGTTGTAACTGTGAGTGTGGAAAAAGCAACAGACAAGGCAAAGATACGCCACAAGGGGAAGGAATAAATAACTTCACAGTGAAGAAAAAGACTTGTTTTCACTATGGAACACCTGGACACATTGCGAGAAAATGTCCAAATTGCGCATACATTCCCTACTGCGCACAAGATGGAAAAACATGCCAAGTGGAACATACTTCAAAAGAAACCCTTCCAGGTCACGTTCAGACAATGGTGACTGGAACGCGCAGAAGGCCAAGAATCAAACCCACAAGGCCAAGCATCCAACTCCCAAGGCCAAGCATCCAAATCCCAAGGGCAAGAAGGAAGTGTCAGCCAACAAGCCCAATCCATGAGATGATCGAGTAAAACAAAGACCGGTTAGGTCAAATTCATCTCAACGGCCGACATCAAGATCAAAAGCAAGCACTGAGCCACCCATCAGTTCGAAAAAGAAATGGGTTAAACCCAACTACAAATGGGTACCAAAGGTGAAAACTCCCAAATCTTCTAATGACTCTAATATTTCATCGTCTTCTGTTTGTGATAAACAAGATATGTCATGGGAGAGAGTACCCTGCGTTGATGACAAAGGTCGACCCAGTTTCAAAATGGACTGGGTTCCAAAGACCAACTAATACCGCTCTGTGTTGGAGCAGCTATGGAGGCATATCATCAGACTTCGGTTTGTTGGTAGTGGCTGCTACTGGCATATGATTGGGGACATCTCTCAACTCTACAACATTCAGATCTTTGTTGAGAGTATGTGTCCTTTTGCAAGAAAGGAAGAAAGGAAGAGATCACAAATGGGGTTAGTGTTTATTGATATGAAGAATTTTCGGATTTGTTCTGAGATTATGCTTGCTGTTCTCAGACCTTCTGAATGCAGATTCAATCGGTGAATTACGGTTTGTGTTTTCTTCTCTATACTCTGAGTTTTTCTTAAGTTGATTCGCTTTAAAGACTAATTTTTTTAGGATAGTTTAAATTTGCACATTTACTTTCATTTCTCTCCTATGCACAAATTTAGGGGGAGAAATAAAAACAAATCAAAAATTAGAAAATTAAAAAAAAAAATCCAAAAACATTAAAAAATAAAAAAAAATGGTGTAAATGAAATGTGCTTGATGGAGATGTTTTGGGAAATGAAATTAGCAACTGATAACGGGCAATCTGAATCAGCGTAACGTACCTAAGTTGAATCATCTACGGTTTGTGTCCGATGCGCTGGTAGGCACGAAAGATTTAAAACGGACTTGACTAGGGAGAGTTGAACCTAATGAATTTAAGGACTTGACAAACTTTGACCTAGTTAGATCCGTTTAACCTGATGTAACGACACTCGGATAGGTTGAGCAGGGAGATATACATGGGAATCTATCGGTCACATTAAATAACCCGTATCTAGAACTGTGGATTCACTTTTCCTCGATGTGCGAATTTTGTCCTTAATTCCGGTTGGATGGGGCGACTGGTAAATTCCGATAAATTAGGTCTGTAGAATATCATTTTCTTTCTTTCCGTATGTTAATCATATGTTGTCTCCTTTGCGTGACCTCCAATCCGACCTGGTACACAACATATGCATTTTATTTCCCTGTAGGCTATATGTATGAAATTCCTCTTATCTGTTAGCCATATGATGTCTCGTTTGTGTGACTTCTAATCCGACCTGGTACACTGCATATGCAACCTTCTACTTCTCAACCCCTATGAAGTAATAAGTTATAGAATTCTGAATCTATCTTCTCTTTGAATGGTTGTCTGCTCACCTGGTGTAAGGAGAACTCTGGAAGTTCTTGATGGCTGGGGCATATCAGGAAGTGGGAAACACGTTCTAGTACACTAAAAATTGAACACATATAGATTGTTATAATCAACCCTATATATTTAATTAGTCGTACTTCAATCACCAAATTAATACAAGATTAATACTTAATCAAATACTAATTAAATAATACTATTATTAATATATTAGAACTTATAATATATTAATAATCATAAGTGCCTTATTCTCTCATTTAGTCTATCCAAGTATTGCAATGCCATGCAACCCAAATGGACCATGCCGGGTCGGGTCAAGTACATAGCAAATATAGTTATGGACTTAGACACTATATCCAATAATCCTTTTATACAAACGATTTTGCCTCATATTACTCGTGAACTTGTTGTTAGCAATAATGTGATGTCATATGGCTTTGTTTGTAGCAAACGAAAGTCCCCACCTATAACCAGAGTCTCTTGGAGGGAGAGCATGACAAGTGTGTATAGATCTATACGGGGCTGACGACTCCGCACCCTGACTGTTAGCTACAGTCCCCGGGGTGACAAATGTCAACATTAGGTACTCCGTCTAGTATGGTTATGAGGAACTCACAACACGCGGAAACAATGACTAATGCACGTAGTAACACATAACGCAATGATGCTCGGGGTGTAGTAACTATATTATAGAGTATTATCAGCATGTTCAGAATCAATCGACGGATCTCCTCGTCGCTGACACCACTGCTCCAGGTTTGTGTCGGGTCCCAACCATGATGCCTCTGAAATACAACAAAATTATTAGAGACCCGATCGAGCATACACAAACTTGATGATGCAACCCTACTTGTCCTCCGTTGTCCAAAAGATTCTTACTTGGAATGCCTACTGATCCGGTGTCTTCAGTAGTACGGGCCCAATACTACTGACCACACCGCATCAACATTCACTCCAAGTCCTCCTCCTTGGATCTTGGATTACAAGTACTCTATCTTCATGAGTTCCTAACTGCTATCTACTCGCTCACAAAGCATCTCAGCGGCAGAAATTTCCTAGGCTAAGGCATCATAAATCAGGCCACTCTAGTCCTAATATGTATACCTAGCCTACTCTAGCATGCATAACATAACATATCTCATAACACATAATGTAAGGGTACTTTTGGGGGATTCACCGTTCGGGTGCTGGCTGATCGTACACACGACTCTACTCTGTTTGTCTCAAAACTCTTTTTATTGTTTTCAAAAAATTTTACTTTATTATCAAAATTGTCGTCAAATCCTCAGTTTGAGTTCAGATACGCCCGAAGATGCATCCGAATCCCTCAAACCAAGGCTCTGATACCAACTTGTATCAACGTAAAATTTTCAAAACATTTTTTCTTTTTAAAACATACACATACTCATAAAATATTGTCAAAACATATTGTATCAATTGTTATCATCACAAAACATCTCCCCAGAATCTCAAACATAAACTCCATAAGTATGTACGAATCATGTCGGCGCCTTCCCGCGCTCATCACTAGTAGCTGAAACACATAACACACAACTGTAAGCATAAATGCTTAGTGAGTTCCCCAAAATACCACATACAACATATACGCCACTCGAGGCTATAATATGACCTTCCGGTCGATGTGTCTCAGCGGGACCCTCCAGTCCCGTTGATTCGTTGGGCCCTCCGGCCCGGTCTAAATGGTTGGACCCTCTGGTCCGGTCTGTATCATTGGACCTTCCGGTCCGTTCTACACAATCATATAGCATACAAATATCACATAGCACATAGATTCACATAGTCTTATACATAACACTTAAGACCCTCCGGTCCACATAAATACCACTCTAGGTAAAGTATACTGAGAAGACTCACCTCGTGTAGCTCTGTAACTCGCAAATCTCGGAAATCTCGGACTCCGTGGGATAAGACCTAGCCTCCGCCTAATCATATAAAATAAGTACTCGATATCAACACATTTCCCAAGGCAATATTTCCTCTGCTCAAGCACCAATCATGACCAATTGAAAAAGAATAAGGGTGAAAGAAATGTACCTGAATCTCAGGGTGTTACAATGTCACTAACTACAGGTGAGTTCATACCCCTTAATTTCTCTTTTAAATGATTTTAATTGCTTTTATAGGGGGAATACAAGTAGAAACATTATAGTTATTGTTGGGTCAAAATATGGTTTAAACTTTACTTTTCTAGGCAAATGTATTTTTCTGTAATATTTTTGGAGTTTAGGGTCATGTTTACGGTTGCGTTTACGGACGTAAACACCTTACGGCCGTAAACCCATTTACGGCCCATGTTCTCCAAGTATAAATATAGGTGGTAGGGTGAGGGATAGTGTATGATAAACCCAAGAGAGTTTATGGCTAGAGAGACAAAAGAACTATTATGTGTTAGCGTGTGTGAATCTCTTGTATTCTGATCATCATTCTATTCATTAATACATTGAGATTCATCATCTACTTCTTCTCCTTCTCTTCTTATTGTGATCTGGCATCATCCGTTTGATTAGGATTCCGCACCATCAAATTGATCTGATTGATACACAGGCAAATTAGGGACTTACAATTGGTATCAGAGCCAAGTTGTATCAGTCAATTTTGTCATATTTTGGGCATTATTTGATCTTATTTACCGAATATTCTTGCGTTTTTGGATAGATCTCTGAAAAATAAGGGAGTTTGTTCTTCATGTTTTTCATAAAAAAAGGTTTTTGATCGAGTTTTGGAGCTTTAAAGTCGAAAAATTGGTGTTTTTGGTCGGAGTTTGCGGCCGGCGGCTAGGGTTTCAAAGTTCACGGCCGGAGCTTACTGCCAGAAACAGTTCACGGCCGGCGGCTTGGGTTCCAGAGTTTGCGGCCCGAGGATTCACGGTCCCAGCTTGTGGCTCGGAGTTTGCGGCGTCGGACTCGGCCTCAGTGGTTTACAGCCTCGCTCAACAGCCTCGTCCTCGCAACCAGCTTCGCTTTGCATATTAAAAAAAGGGGGAACTGATTTGGGGCTGCAGAGGATCGAACACACGACCCCTAGTTCCTCCCTTCAACGCTTTACCAACTCATCTAGCTTGCTAGATGATAAACTCCTTCCGAATTTAATTCATAAAGAGACTTTCTTGGTTCAAATTTCTCAGTTTTTACACTTTTAACCCCAAAACTCAATTTCTTTTAATTATAAATTCTTTTTTCATCCAAAATAAAATAATAATAATAATAATAATAACAATAAAAATAATAATAATAATAATAATAATAATAATAAATTAATTAATTAATTAATTAAAATTAATAAATAAAATTATATTTTAATTTTTGACTTTTATTTTTAACTTTTGACCTTAAATTTTGACTTTGACTTCCAAGTTTGACCTTTGACTTTAAACTTTGACTTTTTCGTTTAACTTTTAAATTTTCAAATTTAACTTTTTGGTTTGACTTTTAAGTTTGACTTTTGAAGTTTGACTTTTGAGTTTAACTTTTTAAATTTGACTTTTAAGGTTGACTTTTATAATCAAAGGGTTTGACTTTTAAGTTTGATTTTGGCTTCTAGTTGTGCTTTTTAATTGATTTTAAGGTCTACGAGGGAGTTGAAACATGAAAGAGAGTCGTCAGGATATGTTAAGAAAAAATTTCAACATTTTCGATTATATCCCTGGAGAAACCATCGAAACTCAGTTGCAGCGATTTACTACACTTATTACCGAGATGAATATAGCTGGGATCTTCTTGTCTAAATCTAAGATAAACAAAAAGCTATTGAATTCACTTCGGAAATCATGGGATATGAACGTGGCCATCATCAAGAAGACAAATGATCTCAATCATCTTAGTCTTACTGATATAATTCAAGAAGTTGATGCTTTGAAGTGTAGAGAAGCAATGATTTCTGGAAACATTCTGGTCACTGAAATTACATGTACTCCAGCTTGTGAAGCCACGATTAAATTTCTTCAAGAACAAATTGATTTATTTAAAAGAGAACTTGAGGACCTAAGATATGAAGGATATCGACTCAGGAAAGGACAGAAACCCTTGAAGGCTGAATTAGAAGCAAAAACCAAGGACTTTAGGAAACTTCAGGAAGAGTATAGCAACAAGTGTGAAAATTATGATTATATTAAGAGACAACTTGCTGCTTTAACTGAATAACTTGACGCTTTAAAAATTACGTGTGGAAAAACTGATATCAGTTTCAAAAATTATACTGCGTCAAGTCAGACAGTCGAGTCCTTATATGAATCCCAATGAAAATCAAAGAAAATCAAAACAAGGGTCTAGGGTATGATAGTGTACCTCCTCCTTATAATCATAACTACACATCCATCCCTATGACACAGGACGAAACTGACAGGGAGCTACATCTTCGATATGGCAAACGAGCTAGATTTGTGTCAGGAGGAGTTATCAATGTTGAAAATACTGATGTTTCTGTTACATGTACAGGTAAAGTAGTAGAGGATGAGAACAAGGAGAGTTCTTCTGAACAAACAAATGACCCCTTGAACTCTAAATTTGTTGCTTCTAATCAACATGTCGTCGGTAAATACAGGCCACCATTTCAAGCTAAACAGAGTGCCTGTTGTAACTGTGAGTGTGGAAAAAGCAACAGACAAGGCAAAGATACGCCACAAGGGGAAGGAATAAATAACTTCATAGTGAAGAAAAAGACTTGTTTTCACTATGGAACACCTGGACACATTGCGAGAAACTGTCCAAATCGCGCATACATTCCCTACTGCGCACAAGATGGAAAAACATGCCAAGTGGAACATACTTCAAAAGAAACCCTTCCAGGTCACGTTCAGACAATGGTGACTGGAACGCGCAGAAGGCCAAGAATCAAACCCACAAGGCCAAGCATCCAACTCCCAAGGCCAAGCATCCAAATCCCAAGGGCAAGAAGGAAGTGTCAGCCAACAAGCCCAATCCATGAGATGATCGAGTAAAACAAAGACCGGTTAGGTCAAATTCATCTCAACGGCCGACATCAAGATCAAAAGCAAGCACTGAGCCACCCATCAGTTCGAAAAAGAAATGGGTTAAACCCAACTACAAATGGGTACCAAAGGTGAAAACTCCCAAATCTTCTAATGACTCTAATATTTCATCGTCTTCTGTTTGTGATAAACAAGATATGTCATGGGAGAGAGTACCCTGCGTTGATGACAAAGGTCGACCCAGTTTCAAAATGGACTGGGTTCCAAAGACCAACTAATACCGCTCTGTGTTGGAGCAGCTATGGAGGCATATCATCAGGCTTCGGTTTGTTGGTAGTGGCTGCTACTGGCATATGATTGGGGACATCTCTCAACTCTACAACATTCAGATCTTTGTTGAGAGTATGTGTCCTTTTGCAAGAAAGGAAGAAAGGAAGAGATCACAAATGGGGTTAGTGTTTATTGATATGAAGAATTTTCGGATTTGTTCTGAGATTATGCTTGCTGTTCTCAGACCTTCTGAATGCAGATTCAATCGGTGAATTACGGTTTGTGTTTTCTTCTCTATACTCTGAGTTTTTCTTAAGTTGATTCGCTTTAAAGACTAATTTTTTTAGGATAGTTTAAATTTGCACATTTACTTTCATTTCTCTCCTATGCACAAATTTATTAGAAAATTAAAAAAAAATCCAAAAACATTAAAAAATAAAAAAAATGGTGTAAATGAAATATGCTTGATGGAGATGTTTTGGGAAATGAAATTAGCAACTGATAACGGGCAATCTGAATCAGCGTAACGTACCTAAGTTGAATCATCTACGGTTTGTGTCCGATGCGCTGGTAGGCACGAAAGATTTAAAACGGACTTGACTAGGGAGAGTTGAACCTAATGAATTTAAGGACTTGACAAACTTTGACCTAGTTAGATCCGTTTAACCTGATGTAACGACACTCGGATAGGTTGAGCAGGGAGATATACATGGGAATCTATCGGTCACATTAAATAACCCGTATCTAGAACTGTGGATTCACTTTTCCTCGATGTGCGAATTTTGTCCTTAATTCCGGTTGGATGGGGCGACTGGTAAATTCCGATAAATTAGGTCTGTAGAATATCATTTTCTTTCTTTCCGTATGTTAATCATATGTTGTCTCCTTTGCGTGACCTCCAATCCGACCTGGTACACAACATATGCATTTTATTTCCCTGTAGGCTATATGTATGAAATTCCTCTTATCTGTTAGCCATATGATGTCTCGTTTGTGTGACTTCTAATCCGACCTGGTACACTGCATATGCAACCTTCTACTTCTCAACCCCTATGAAGTAATAAGTTATAGAATTCTGAATCTATCTTCTCTTTGAATGGTTGTCTGCTCACCTGGTGTAAGGAGAACTCTGGAAGTTCTTGATGGCTGGGGCATATCAGGAAGTGGGAAACACGTTCTAGTACACTAAAAATTGAACACATATAGATTGTCTGTAGATCTCGCTGCTCGATTTAGGTGGACAACAATATCCCTGGTTGTAGTCACTTAAATGGTCTTAAGAAAAATTTATTTAAGAATTAGGGCCAATCATGATGATAAAATTACAATTAGATATATGCATGTATCATGTCATTGGTAAATTGTCCAAAACCGTCACAAATCTTTCGTGTTTAAGTGTACCACAATACTGGCGATCGATCAGACGAAGATGTGAAGATAAGAGTACCAACAAGTGGAATGAGGCTGTCCAACAACTTTGATCCCAAATCACTCTTAAAGTTAGATATCATTTTATTTTTCTTAAGTTTGTTCATAGTGTTCTTATAATTTAAATATTAGGGGATATCATTTTAATTTGTGTGCTAAGTTTTCTTTTTGTTTTGTTTTGTCTTGAAAAGTGATTTCAGGTATAGATAAGACTCATGGAGTTTGTGTTGAAGATTTATGAGCCAAAGCCTCGTCCGTGAGCATCAAAGAATTCTCATTGGAAGGAGCAAGAAATGAAGATTATTCTTTCGACATTCAATCTTTCAACCCCAGAAGCAAGGTGAAGCTAAATTTGAAGAATATGTAACGGATTGCATTCAAGCCTCCTCAATCAGTCTGCTACTATCTTTGTACTTGCTGAAGTGATCCAAAAGATTTGTCTCTCTGATGTTCTCTCTGAAGATTCTCAAGCCGAAAGCACTATCTTTCAAGAATCGGTTCGTCAAGCCTCCTCACCCAACGTGCGTTCAATGCCAAATTCTGAAGAAAAGCCCAACTGCTCAAGATGAAGTCATTCATTGAAGATTCATCAAGTTCATCTTGAAGTCGTGAAGAATTTGAAGATTAATGCTGAAGCCAAGTTCTCAATGAAGATTATCAAGAAAGCCAGCTACCTTTTAGGGGGAGCTTGTTGGGTCAATTAAGAAAAGAAAGTTATAAACCAAGGGGGAGATTGTTGGGTTAAAATATGGTTTATACTTTACTTTTCTAGGCAAATGTATTTTTTTGTAATATTTTTGGAGTTTACAGTCATGTTTACGGTTGAGTTTACGGCCGTAAACACCTTATGGCCGTAAACCCATTTACGGCCCATGATATCCAAGTATAAATATAGGTGGTAGGGTGAGGAGTAGTGATTGATAAACCCTAGAGAGTTTACGGCTAGAGAGACAAAAGAACTATTGTGTGTTAGTTTGTGTGAATATCTTGTATCCGGATCATCATTCTATTCATTAATACATTGAGATTCATCATCTACTTCTTCTCCTTCTCTTCTTATTGTGATCTGGCATCATCCGTTTGATTGGGATTCCGCATCGTCAAATGGATCTGATTGATACACAGGAAAATTAGGGACTTACAGTTATTATATCAATCACATGTGATTAATAACTATCAAACAAACAGATTTCTTACACATTAAACTGATATCAAACAAAGTACTTCAACTCGCTTTGTAAACTCTTTTACATATTAAATTCTTTACTTAAACTCTTTCAAACTTATATTTTGTCAAATCATGTCTATGTAGATATAGTTATATAAGTAGGATTTAAAATACTTAGGACTGATAACTCGCCTTACTTGCTGCTCCTTGTTTGTTTGTGGACTTAGGGTATCGGTTGTTTTTCAGGAGGTCGTTTGAATCTTAGTTATATATTATATGTATGTATATAGATATTAAAGTTCTTTATTCTGTTCAATACCTTTGGGTAGCAAAGTTATACAAACATGTGCATTCATTTAAACAACATTTCTAGTAAACTATAATAGGTATAGTTTGGGAATTCTCTAATACTATTACTAGAACAATGAAACATATAAGAGTCACTTCATACATGAGTCAAAACAAACATACTAATATTAGAAACAGAAAGAACATACTATGATGATAAACAAAGAGAACATACACTACACTATACAAGAAAACATACAATACACTAGAAGAGATAGAACGTACAATACACTAGAACAGAGAGAACATACAATACACTAGTACATAGAGAAAATACACTACACTTGAACATACAATACAAACGCTAGAACACTATAACATTAATGTGAGCCACTACTCCATGGCATGGCAATCTACTGTTGTGTGAAGTTTTGCAACTAGAGTCTCTCATGGAGGGAGAGTGTGAGTTGGTGTATAGATCTATACGGGATTGACTATCCAATACCTTGTTGCTAGCTACACTTGAACATACTATACAAACATTTACAAACATTTACATAAAACATTTACAAACACATTCATACAAGAAATGACACAAAAATACTTATGAACTCACCAGCTTAAATGCTGATCTACGCTTTCAAAATAACTTGTATTCTCAGGTCACTAGTAGACAGGTACCGATGACCAGGTTTTGTGAAGATGGAACACGATCAAGACTCATCTCCTATTTTGATTCATATTTTTGGTACTTATAAACTAGACAGAACACACTTGTATTAAAATGATATTATTAATGCAATGGATAATGTTGTTGCTTGTTTACTATTTAGCATTGTTGTGATATTGTACATGACGTCCACCACCCCGAACGTTTCCGCCGTTCAGGTTTTGGGGTGTGACAAAATGCGTATCTAACTCTTGGACTTCTTGACCACTGGATGTGATCAATCTTGTAACCTTCAAGTTACAATACTGATTTTAATTAGAGACACCTGCATCTTTGTAAACAGACTTAACTTAAGACAAGTTCTTTACTTCGATTATCGTAACAGGCTGATGTGTCGTGTTCTAATGTAACAATGTAAATTTTTTCCAACCAAAATTTTCAAATTTTAAAACACATTTTGCCTGAAGTTAAACATTTCAAAAAGTGTTACAGTATCAAATAATCCAACACATATCCCAAAAACTGAATATATAACAATCCAGGATCCTTTCAAACATAACTCAAATCTCAAACGTGTTTACAATCAAGTCGGCGCATTCCCGTGATCCTAAGAACTACCTGAAACACATAACACATAACACGGTAAGCAAAAAACTTAGTGAGTCCCGCAAAATACCACACATAGCTCATTAGCCTCTCATGGCTATACTTAGATAAGACCCTCCGGTCAAAGTGTCTTAGTGGGACTTTCTGGTCCCACAACTCAGTCGGACCCTCCAGTCCCTCAACTCGGCAACTCAATATAATACACATCATATAAATCACAAAGACAACTAGAAGGATATATCAATACACAGTATATGCACATAAGACCCACCGGTCACACATAGAACACCACTCAAGGCAAGTATAGTGAGAAGACTCACCTCGTAAGAACTCGGATACTCTCGAACTCGAATCACCGGACTAGCCTCCGGCTAACACAACATTAATAATCCCTAATTAATAAGGCTCTCACTGAAGCTAAATTAACCCTTCTACAAACTCACAGAAGGGAAAAAGACCATTTTACCCTTGTATGGCCTTATAGTCCACAATTTTACCATACCCTACAAGTCAACAGGAAATGAACGGCAGGGAGTATGCGGCGCGTACCAGATCTCTACGTTGGGCGTACTCGGCTGCCATGTAATTCATTGGGGATGCTCGACCCCTACTCTATGCGTACTGGGATTACGCCCAGCGTACGCGCCAGTTTCACTATCCTCATGTTTTTGGTCTTAATTAGTTAAGACATTGGCTCATATCAAAGATCTGGACTCCCTAATGTCTCTCAATCCATAAATTCAGTGACTTTAAGCCTTTGCATGGCTGATTGGGTCACAAGCACTCAAAACACCCATCCTCTTTCCTCATGAAGCTCATATCTCATGCATGGCTTACTCCTAATGTCCATGATTGGATTTTTATGACTCTACTCCACAAATTACACTAAAAGGGGACAGAACTAGGTCGTTGGAGCTTATTATCTCATAAATTCTCCATCTTTTGGGACAAAACCCTAAAATACCCCATAAAAATGCACAAATCAAAAGAGTGTGAAAGCTTGAAGCTATATACCTCTAAGTGAAGCTTCCCACACAGCTAAGCTTAGATCCACAAGCCTGGACTCTAACTCTTCTTCTACAAAGCTTCTTTTCCACCTTAAGAACACAAGATTATACACACAAGCTCTCAAACACACACACAAGCTACAAAAACGAAGATTTAGGGTTAGGAGGGTTTGGTGTATGGGACTGGTGGCCAGGAATGAGGCCATCACTTCCTTTATATAGGGCCACATCCCCAAATTAGGTTTTTTATTCTAGGCCTAGGACGCCTAGCATACCCTCCGATTCTACCAATGTACTAGGTGGCCTCCGCCACCAATGCACACTCATGAGTACGCTAAGCGTACACTCTAGTACCCCCCCCCCCCCCCCCCCCGCGTAACCATTTACCACCTTTTCTCAACAAAAGGACCAAATGGACAATTACTCAATAGACTAGGGTTCATAAGGTATACTAGAACATAGGGTATTACAACTCTCTGCCACTAGAGCCATACTTCGCCCTCGAAATCATGCTCCGAAAATAGCTCAAGATGCTGCTCTCGCATCTCCGACTCCTGCTCGCAAGTCGACTCAGACCCCCTCCGATGCGGCCACTGGACCAGAACTGTAACATCCAGATTCCCAGGTATTTTATTTTAACCTTTTATTTTGAGTTAAAAAGAGGGAATCGACGAGTTGACGCCTAGACTCGTCGAGTAGGATCGCGATTCACTGACTGGATTAATGAATGGATTCGACGAGTCGGCTTGGTGACTCGACGAGTCTGTGCTGGCGGCAGAAACCCTAAATCTTTAGGCCTGTGCCCAATTTAAAGGCCTTTATGGCCTTCATTTGCGGCCACTACACCCTTGAGAAACCCTAGATAGTAGAGAGAAAGCTTGTAGAGCAAGAGGAGGGCTAATTCATCATTCTTTGGTGTGTTTTATCAAAGGGAAGGAAGGATTTCGAGGTAGGTTGACTTATGGGACTCAATATTCCATCATTTTCGTGCAGTGCAGCTGTGGTAAGAGATTTAGTATGTGTGATGTCCCCTTGTGACAATATTATCATATTTGGACCTTGAGAGGTCCAGAGAGTCGCTATTCTTCAGCTTTATGCACTCCCTTATGAGTTTTGGGGCCTAGGTTATCATATAAAGGGTTATTTTGGCAAATGGAGATAATAGTGTGATGCATGGGCCTAAAGTTCGAACCTTTACGTGACTTTTGAGTGCTAGAAGGTTAGAGCTACTAGTTGGATAAGCAGATTTGACCTCAGAAGGTCGTTTGAGTGTTGCCAAGGAAGGAACCCGTCGAGTCCATAAGGGGACTCAATGAGTCGAGTCGGATTGCCCCGCGATTCATGACCAGTGATAACCCGTCGAGTGGAAGGTTCGCTCGACGAGTCGAGTGAGGTTTAGATAGACCCAGAGGACATGCTCAGACTCATCGAGTCACCTATGTGCACTCGACGATTTTGGTCAAAGTTGACCGTTAACTTTCATTGACTTTTAGGGTCTAGTCAATGTTTGGACTTTTGAGCCATTGGAGGGGTAAATGGTCTTTTACCCTTCTGAGAGAACTTAGAGGGGGTTTAGTCTAGCCTTTGAGAATTGTATCGATTAAAGTAATTGTTCCATGTGATTAGGCGGAGGCTAGACCAGTATTACGAAGTTCGAGATTTACCGTGTTACCCGAGGTGAGTCTTCTCATTATACTTTACCTAGAGTGGTAATTAGTGTTATGTGACAGAGTATGTTGTATGCTATTATATGATGTGATATCTATGTGATTCTGTGCTATATGTGATTCAGAGTTATAGAGTTAGGACCGAAAGGTCCACAAATTTAGGACCAGAGGGTCCACAGAGTTATGGGACTGGAGGGTCCCACTGAGACACTTTGACTAGAGTGTCATACAGAGTTATAGCCTCGAGTGGCTAATATGAGTTGTATGTGGTATTTTGGGGAACTCACTAAGCATTTATGCTTACAGTGTTATGTGTTATGTGTTTCAGGTACTAGTGACGATCGTGGGAAGGCGCCATCATGATCTGTACACACGGACCGAGGATTTCATTTAGGATCTTGGGATATGTTTATTTGATGACAATTGTTGAATATGAGATTTGAGAATGTTTAAATGATAATTATGTTGTTTGAAAAATGAAAAATTGTTTTGAAATTTTACGTTGTTACAAGAACCAGGGGCATTTCCTTGTTTCTCAAAACCTTCACCCTCCGATACAAAATCACGATCAGCCTCTCAATATAATTCAGGCCCGTATCTACCTGAATGTCCTCTAATGGCACCACTGCCGTCTCATCGGCTACACACATCCTTAACTGGGACACATGGAAAGTGTTATGAATCTGACTCAACTTTGCAGGTAACTCCAACTGGTAGGCTACCCTGCCTACCCTGTCGGTCACTCTAAAAGGACCGATGTATCGGGGCCCCAGCTTGCCCTTCTTCCTAAATCGGATCACCCTTTCCATGGGGATACCTTCAGGAGGACAAAATTCCTGACCTGGAATTATAGCACGGATCGCCGTCTGTCCGCATAACTCTTCTAGCGACTTTGGGCCATCAACAATCTTTGCCTAACCTGCTGCATCTACTCAGTCGTCCTTAGCACTATCTCAGTGCCACCCATCACTCTCTGTCCCACCTCCCCCAACAAATAGGAGTCCGACACCTCATCCTATACAAAAGCTCAAGGGGAGCCATACCAATACTCGAATGATGGCTGTTTTTATAGGAAAACTCAGCTAGCGGTAGGTATGTGTCCAAACTTCCTCTGAAGTCCATGACATAGGCATGAAGCATGTCTCAAGCGTTTGAACCGTCCGCTCGCTCTGCCTGTCCGTCTGCGGATGGTACGTAGTACTAGATTGCAAGCGTGTGCCGAAATCCTCGTGAAATTTCTTCTAGAATTTGGAAGTAAAGTGCACGTCTCAATCTAACACAATTGAGATCAGCACCCCATGCCGAAATACCACCTCTCTCACATAAATCCCGACCAATCTCTCTGCAGAAGAGCTCTCACTAATAACAACGAACTGAGCACTCTTCATCAGTCGATGCACAATGACCCAAATCATGGCAACTCAGTGCAAAGTCCTCGGTAATTTGGTGACAAAGTCCATAGAGATTTCTTCCCACTTCCACTCGGGAATCTCCAGTGGCTGCAATGGACCATGTGGGCGCTGGTGCTTGGCCTTGACCCGATGGCAGGTCAAGCACCTCTCAACTACTGAAGAAACATCATGCTTCATACAGGACCACCAGTAATCTCTCTTTAGGTCCAAATACATCTTAGTAGCCCCGGGATGGATCGAGAATCTTGATCTATGTGCCTCCTCCAACATAATACGCCAAGCTCCGCCCGTAAAGGGCACCTAAATCCGCCCTTGGAAATTCATAAGCCCACGACTGTCCGTCACAAACTCATACACCTACCTAACCACGCACTTTCTCCTGCAGTTCTCTGGTTTCATAACCTCTACCTAAGCCTCTCACATGGCATCTAAAACTCGAGTCATCACCGTCATCCTCATACATACATCCCGGATCGAACCGCCCTCAGCTCTTCAGCTTAAGGCGTCATCTACCACATTATCCTTGCCTGGGTGATATAAGATCTCGCTGTCGTAGTCCTTCCCTACATCTAGCCATCTCCTCTGTTGCATGTTCAGGTTGGGCTGATCCATCAAGTACTTTAGACTCTTATGGTCTGTGTATATGATATACCGGACTCCGTACAAATAGTGGCGCCAGATCTTGAGGGCGAACACCGCCACCCCCAGCTCCAGATCATGGGTGGGATATCTTGTCTCATGAGGCTTCAACTGCCTCGATGTGTATGCTATCACATGCCCTCTCTGCATCAGCACCGCACCCAACCCGGATATATATACATCACAGAAAACCACAAAGTCTTATACTCCCTCGGGAAGGGCTAACACCAAGGCTTCGCACAATCTTTGGCGAAGAGTCTCAAATGAGGTCTGCTGCTTGAGACCCTAAGTAGAAGTAACACCCTTCCGAGTCAACCTGGTGAGGGGAACGACAATCTTGGAGAAATCTCTGATAAACCTCCAATAATAGCCGGCCAATCCAATAAAACTTCTTATCTCGGATGCGGATCTCGACACCTCCTATCGCATAACTTCCTCAATCTTGGCTGGGTCAACCAGTATCCCATTCTAATTAACGAGATGCCCAAGGAACCGGACCTCTCGTAACCAGAAATCACACTTCGAGAATTTGGCAAAAAAACCTCTCCGACCTCAAAACTCCCAAGACATCTCTAAGATGATCCTCGTGCTGTTCCCTGGTGCTTTAGTACACAAGAATATCGTCGATGAATAAAATCACCGAAGGGCATGAGATCCATGAACGTCGACGATATTCTTGTGTACTAAACGACCAGGGAACAACACGAGGACCAATATAGGCCTGCACACCTGGTTCATGAGATCCATGAACGTCGACGGTGCGTTGGTGAGCCCGAAGGGCATCACCACAAACTCATAGTGCCCATAACGAGTCCTAAAGGCAGTCTTCAGAATATCCTCCTCGCAAACTCTCATCCGATGATATTCGAACCTCAGATCAATCTTGGAGAACCAAGACGCCCCCTACAACTGATCGAACAACTCGTCGATCCTCGGGAGTGGATAAAGGTTTTTAACCGTCAATTTGTTCAAATCCCGATAATCAATGCACATCGGGTGCGAACCAACCTTTTTCTTAACAAAAAGGATTGGAGCTCTCCACGGTGAGCTACTCAGTCAAATGAACCCATTCCACAGCAACTCTTGGAGCTGAGAGGATAACTCCTGCATCTCTGGGGGTGCAAGGCGATAGGTTGCCTTGGCAGTAGGCGTCGTACCCAGAATCAAATCGATTCGGAACTCCACCTGCCTCTTGGGAGGCACACCCGACACCCCCTCGGGGAAAACATCTGCAAAGTCACACTCTATCGGAACCTCGGAGATCGAACTCAGTCTCCCAGTAGCAAGTCGGGCTGTGTATCGAACCCTGGTACCCTCGTCATACACCGTAAGTACTCCCCCACTAGGATCTCGTATCGATACTAACTGACGCTCGCAGTCTATCACTGCTCCAAATCGACTCAACAAGTTCATGCCCACTATGATACATACATCACCCATAGCGATCGGCACCAGGTCTATCGGATACTCAACCCCAAAAATCTCCAAAGTACACTGTCAGACCCTAAAACCGAGAACAACGGAAACGTTCTAGGGCGGAGGACGTCATGTAATGTATCACAACAATGAAAAGTAGTAAACAAGCAACAACATCATCCATTGCAGTAATAATATAATTTTAATTACATGTGTGTTCTTTCAAAGTATAAAACAACATAATGAATACTCAAAATAAAAGACGAGTCTTGACCGCTCCATCTTCACAAAATCTGGTCGTCATACCTGTCTATTTGTGATCTGAGAGTACAAGTTATTTTGAAAGCGAGTATCAGCAATAAACTAGTGAATTCATAAGTATTTATGGGTCTTTGATTTGTAAAACTGTAAAGGAAAGACTTGTAATTGTTTGAATGAAAGTTTGTATAAGTATGAAAATGTTTGTAAGTAATTGTAAACGTTTGAAAACCATAGAAAATTTCATATTTCCTATTAGTATAAAAAGTAGTCTTCTACCAAGACCCGACTGTTTTGAAAGAAGTCTTCTACCAAGATCTAACTATTTTGAAATTAGCCTTCTACCAAGACCCGACTGTTTTGAAAGTAGCCTTCTACCAAGACCCGACTGTTTTGAAAGTAGCCTTCTACCAAGACCAGACTGTTTTGAAAGTATGAACTTCTACATAAGTGAAGGTTTTTCCATGTACAACTATTATTATTCAAATCTAATCTACCTCATCGATTATCTGAATGTGACACAGAGTAAAGGTAATAAGGAAAATAATATAAAATAACTGAAATTGTATCCTTTTGTACTTGTCGTCTGTAAAGTGTAAGTACTATAGTATTTGTATAAAGTGACTACTATTGTACTAATTTCCTTAAAATGAGTATTAAGGTATAATGTGATGGCTAGATCCCATACTAAACGCTCTCCCTGTCAAAAGATTCTGGGAACCAAACGCGACCCCTGCAAAGATTGCAAGTCGTGAACATCCACATTATGATTATATGATCATGTATACCCAATATAACTATCACCTTTTGTTTAGAACAATGCGTTAGTGATTCATTGGTATAGTTAGATCATGTACTTGTTCCATGCTATAACACCTTATTATGTATGTTCTGTTATCGTGTATTGTATCTTTTCATATAGTATCTAATGTATTAGTATTCTTCTAATTGTATTTATGTAATTGTATCTCTTCATATAGTAAGTATTGTATTAGTATAGACTCATGAATGAACTTGCTCAAATCTCAAACGTGTTTACAATCAAGTCGGCGCATTCCCGTGATCCTAAGAACTACCTGAAACACATAACACATAACACGGTAAGCAAAAAACTTAGTGAGTCCCGCAAAATACCACACATAGCTCATTAGCCTCTCATGGCTATACTTAGATAAGACCCTCCGGTCAAAGTGTCTTAGTGGGACTTTCTGGTCCCACAACTCAGTCGGACCCTCCAGTCCCTCAACTCGGCAACTCAATATAATACACATCATATAAATCACAAAGACAACTAGAAGGATATATCAATACACAGTATATGCACATAAGACCCACCGGTCACACATAGAACACCACTCAAGGCAAGTATAGTGAGAAGACTCACCTCGTAAGAACTCGGATACTCTCGAACTCGAATCACCGGACTAGCCTCCGGCTAACACAACATTAATAATCCCTAATTAATAAGGCTCTCACTGAAGCTAAATTAACCCTTCTACAAACTCATAGAAGGGAAAAAGACCATTTTACCCTTGTATGGCCTTATAGTCCACAATTTTACCATACCCTACAAGTCAACAGGAAATGAACGGCAGGGAGTATGCGGCGCGTACCAGATCTCTACGTTGGGCGTACTCGGCTGCCATGTAATTCATTGGGGATGCTCGACCCCTACTCTATGCGTACTGGGATTACGCCCAGCGTACGCGCCAGTTTCAGTATCCTCATGTTTTTGGTCTTAATCAGTTAAGACATTGGCTCATATCAAAGATCTGGACTCCCTAATGTCTCTCAATCCATAAATTCAGTGACTTTAAGCCTTTGCATGGCTGATTGGGTCACAAGCACTCAAAACACCCATCCTCTTTCCTCATGAAGCTCATATCTCATGCATGGCTTACTCCTAATGTCCATGATTGGATTTTTATGACTCTACTCCACAAATTACACTAAAAGGGGACAGAACTAGGTCGTTGGAGCTTATTATCTCATAAATTCTCCATCTTTTGGGACAAAACCCTAAAATACCCCATAAAAATGCACAAATCAAAAGAGTGTGAAAGCTTGAAGCTATATACCTCTAAGTGAAGCTTCCCACACAGCTAAGCTTAGATCCACAAGCCTGGACTCTAACTCTTCTTCTACAAAGCTTCTTTTCCACCTTAAGAACACAAGATTATACACACAAGCTCTCAAACACACACACAAGCTACAAAAACGAAGATTTAGGGTTAGGAGGGTTTGGTGTATGGGACTGGTGGCCAGGAATGAGGCCATCACTTCCTTTATATAGGGCCACATCCCCAAATTAGGTTTTTTATTCTAGGCCTAGGACGCCTAGCATACCCTCCGATTCTACCAATGTACTAGGTGGCCTCCGCCACCAATGCACACTCATGAGTACGCTAAGCGTACACTCTAGTACCCCCCCCCCCCCCCGCGTAACCATTTACCACCTTTTCTCAACAAAAGGACCAAATGGACAATTACTCAATAGACTAGGGTTCATAAGGTATACTAGAACATAGGGTATTACAACTCTCTCCCACTAGAGCCATACTTCGCCCTCGAAATCATGCTCCGAAAATAGCTCAAGATGCTGCTCTCGCATCTCCGACTCCTGCTCCCAAGTCGACTCAGACCCCCTCCGATGCGGCCACTGGACCAGAACTGTAACATCCAGATTCCCAGGTATTTTATTTTAACCTTTTATTTTGAGTTAAAAAGAGGGAATCGACGAGTTGACGCCTAGACTCGTCGAGTAGGATCGCGATTCACTGACTGGATTAATGAATGGATTCGACGAGTCGGCTTGGTGACTCGACGAGTCTGTGCTGGCGGCAGAAACCCTAAATCTTTGGGCCTGTGCCCAATTTAAAGGCCTTTATGGCCTTCATTTGCGGCCACTACACCCTTGAGAAACCCTAGATAGTAGAGAGAAAGCTTGTAGAGCAAGAGGAGGGCTAATTCATCATTCTTTGGTGTGTTTTATCAAAAGGAAGGAAGGATTTCGAGGTAGGTTGACTTATGGGACTCAATATTCCATCATTTTCGTGCAGTGCAGCTGTGGTAAGAGATTTAGTTTGTGTGATGTCCCCTTGTGACAATATTATCATATTTGGACCTTGAGAGGTCCAGAGAGTCGCTATTCTTCAGCTTTATGCACTCCCTTATGAGTTTTGGGGCCTAGGTTATCATATAAAGGGTTATTTTGGCAAATGGAGATAATAGTGTGATGCATGGGCCTAAAGTTCGAACCTTTACGTGACTTTTGAGTGCTAGAAGGTTAGAGCTACTAGTTGGATAAGCAGATTTGACCTCAGAAGGTCGTTTGAGTGTTGCCAAGGAAGGAACCCGTCGAGTCCATAAGGGGACTCAATGAGTCGAGTCGGATTGCCCCGCGATTCATGACCAGTGATAACCCGTCGAGTGGAAGGTTCGCTCGACGAGTCGAGTGAGGTTTAGATAGACCCAGAGGACATGCTCAGACTCATCGAGTCACCTATGTGCACTCGACGATTTTGGTCAAAGTTGACCGTTAACTTTCATTGACTTTTAGGGTCTAGTCAATGTTTGGACTTTTGAGCCATTGGAGGGGTAAATGGTCTTTTACCCTTCTGAGAGAACTTAGAGGGGGTTTAGTCTAGCCTTTGAGAATTGTATCGATTAAAGTAATTGTTCCATGTGATTAGGCGGAGGCTAGACCAGTATTACGAAGTTCGAGATTTACCGTGTTACCCGAGGTGAGTCTTCTCATTATACTTTACCTAGAGTGGTAATTAGTGTTATGTGACAGAGTATGTTGAATGCTATTATATGATGTGATATCTATGTGATTCTGTGCTATATGTGATTCAGAGTTATAGAGTTAGGACCGAAAGGTCCACAAATTTAGGACCAGAGGGTCCACAGAGTTATGGGACTGGAGGGTCCCACTGAGACACTTTGACTAGAGTGTCATACAGAGTTATAGCCTCGAGTGGCTAATATGAGTTGTATGTGGTATTTTGGGGAACTCACTAAGCATTTATGCTTACAGTGTTATGTGTTATGTGTTTCAGGTACTAGTGACGATCGTGGGAAGGCGCCATCATGATCTGTACACACGGACCGAGGATTTCATTTAGGATCTTGGGATATGTTTATTTGATGACAATTGTTGAATATGAGATTTGAGAATGTTTAAATGATAATTATGTTGTTTGAAAAATGAAAAATTGTTTTGAAATTTTACGTTGTTACAAGAACCAGGGGCATTTCCTTGTTTCTCAAAACCTTCACCCTCCGATACAAAATCACGATCAGCCTCTCAATATAATTCAGGCCCGTATCTACCTGAATGTCCTCTAATGGCACCACTGCCGTCTCATCGGCTACACACATCCTTAACTGGGACACATGGAAAGTGTTATGAATCTGACTCAACTTTGCAGGTAACTCCAACTGGTAGGCTACCCTGCCTACCCTGTCGGTCACTCTAAAAGGACCGATGTATCGGGGCCCCAGCTTGCCCTTCTTCCTAAATCGGATCACCCTTTCCATGGGGATACCTACAGGAGGACAAAATTCCTGACCTGGAATTATAGCACGGATCGCCGTCTGTCCGCATAACTCTTCTAGCGACTTTGGGCCATCATCAATCTTTGCCTAACCTGCTGCATCTACTCAGTCGTCCTTAGCACTATCTCAGTGCCACCCATCACTCTCTGTCCCACCTCCCCCAACAAATAGGAGTCCGACACCTCATCCTATACAAAAGCTCAAGGGGAGCCATACCAATACTCGAATGATGGCTGTTTTTATAGGAAAACTCAGCTAGCGGTAGGTATGTGTCCAAACTTCCTCTGAAGTCCATGACATAGGCATGAAGCATGTCTCAAGCGTTTGAACCGTCCGCTCGCTCTGCCTGTCCGTCTGCGGATGGTACGTAGTACTAGATTGCAAGCGTGTGCCGAAATCCTCTTGAAATTTCTTCTAGAATTTGGAAGTAAAGTGCACGTCTCAATCTAACACAATTGAGATCAGCACCCCATGCCGAAATACCACCTCTCTCACATAAATCCCGACCAATCTCTCTGCAGAAGAGCTCTCACTAATAACAACGAACTGAGCACTCTTCATCAGTCGATGCACAATGACCCAAATCATGGCAACTCAGTGCAAAGTCCTCGGTAATTTGGTGACAAAGTCCATAGAGATTTCTTCCCACTTCCACTCGGGAATCTCCAGTGGCTGCAATGGACCATGTGGGCGCTGGTGCTTGGCCTTGACCCGATGGCAGGTCAAGCACCTCTCAACTACTGAAGAAACATCATGCTTCATACAGGACCACCAGTAATCTCTCTTTAGGTCCAAATACATCTTAGTAGCCCCGGGATGGATCGAGAATCTTGATCTATGTGCCTCCTCCAACATAATACGCCAAGCTCCGCCCGTAAAGGGCACCTAAATCCGCCCTTGGAAATTCATAAGCCCACGACTGTCCGTCACAAACTCATACACCTACCTAACCACGCACTCTCTCCTGCAGTTCTCTGGTTTCATAACCTCTACCTAAGCCTCTCAGATGGCATCTAAAACTCGAGTCATCACCGTCATCCTCATACATACATCCCGGATCGAACCGCCCTCAGCTCTTCAGCTTAAGGCGTCATCTACCACATTAGCCTTGCCTGGGTGATATAAGATCTCGCTGTCGTAGTCCTTCCCTACATCTAGCCATCTCCTCTGTTGCATGTTCAGGTTGGGCAGATCCATCAAGTACTTTAGACTCTTATGGTCTGTGTATATGATATACCGGACTCCGTACAAATAGTGGCGCCAGATCTTGAGGGCGAACACCGCCACCTCCAGCTCCAGATCATGGGTGGGATATCTTGTCTCATGAGGCTTCAACTGCCTCGATGTGTATGCTATCACATGCCCTCTCTGCATCAGCACCGCACCCAACCCGGATATATATGCATCACAGAAAACCACAAAGTCTTATACTCCCTCGGGAAGGGCTAACACCAAGGCTTCGCACAATCTTTGGCGAAGAGTCTCAAATGAGGTCTGCTGCTTGAGACCCTAAGTAGAAGTAACACCCTTCCGAGTCAACCTGGTGAGGGGAACGACAATCTTGGAGAAATCTCTGATAAACCTCCAATAATAGCCGGCCAATCCAATAAAACTTCTTATCTCGGATGCGGATCTCGACACCTCCTATCGCATAACTTCCTCAATCTTGGCTGGGTCAACCAGTATCCCATTCTAATTAACGAGATGCCCAAGGAACCGGACCTCTCGTAACCAGAAATCACACTTCGAGAATTTGGCAAAAAAACCTCTCCGACCTCAAAACTCCCAAGACATCTCTAAGATGGTCCTCGTGCTGTTCCCTGGTGCTTTAGTACACAAGAATATCGTCGATGAATAAAATCACCGAAGGGCATGAGATCCATGAACGTCGACGATATTCTTGTGTACTAAACGACCAGGGAACAGCACGAGGACCAATATAGGCCTGCACACCTGGTTCATGAGATCCATGAACGTCGACGGTGCGTTGGTGAGCCCGAAGGGCATCACCACAAACTCATAGTGCCCATAACGAGTCCTAAAGGCAGTCTTCAGAATATCCTCCTCGCAAACTCTCATCCGATGATATTCGAACCTCAGATCAATCTTGGAGAACCAAGACGCCCCCTACAACTGATCGAACAACTCGTCGATCCTCGGGAGTGGATAAAGGTTTTTAACCGTCAATTTGTTCAAATCCCGATAATCAATGCACATCGGGTGCGAACCAACCTTTTTCTTAACAAAAAGGATTGGAGCTCCCCACGGTGAGCTACTCAGTCAAATGAACCCATTCCCCAGCAACTCTTGGAGCTGAGAGGATAACTCCTGCATCTCTGGGGGTGCAAGGCGATAGGTTGCCTTGGCAGTAGGCGTCGTACCCATAATCAAATCGATTCGGAACTCCACCTGCCTCTTGGGAGGCACACCCGACACCCCCTCGGGGAAAACATCTGCAAAGTCACACTCTATCGGAACCTCGGAGATCGAACTCAGTCTCCCAGTAGCAAGTCGGGCTGTGTATCGAACCCTGGTACCCTCGTCATACAACGTAAGTACTCCCCCACTAGGATCTCGTATCGATACTAACTGACGCTCGCAGTCTATCACTGCTCCAAATCGACTCAACAAGTTCATGCCCACTATGATACATACATCACCCATAGCGATCGGCACCAGGTCTATCGGATACTCAACCCCAAAAATCTCCAAAGTACACTGTCAGACCCTAAACCCGAGAACAACGGAAACGTTCTAGGGCGGAGGACGTCATGTAATGTATCACAACAATGAAAAGTAGTAAACAAGCAACAACATCATCCATTGCAGTAATAATATAATTTTAATTACATGTGTGTTCTTTCAAAGTATAAAACAACATAATGAATACTCAAAATAAAAGACGAGTCTTGACCGCTCCATCTTCACAAAATCTGGTCGTCATACCTGTCTATTTGTGATCTGAGAGTACAAGTTATTTTGAAAGCGAGTATCAGCAATAAACTAGTGAATTCATAAGTATTTATGGGTCTTTGATTTGTAAAACTGTAAAGGAAAGACTTGTAATTGTTTGAATGAAAGTTTGTATAAGTATGAAAATGTTTGTAAGTAATTGTAAACGTTTGAAAACCATAGAAAATTTCATATTTCCTACTAGTATAAAAAGTAGTCTTCTACCTAGACCCGACTGTTTTGAAAGAAGTCTTCTACCAAGATCTAACTATTTTGAAATTAGCCTTCTACCAAGACCCGACTGTTTTGAAAGTAGCCTTCTACCAAGACCCGACTGTTTTGAAAGTAGCCTTCTACCAAGACCAGACTGTTTTGAAAGTATGAACTTCTACATAAGTGAAGGTTTTTCCATGTACAACTATTATTATTCAAATCTAATCTACCTCATCGATTATCTGAATGTGACACAGAGTAAAGGTAATAAGGAAAATAATATAAAATAACTGAAATTGTATCCTTTTGTACTTGTCGTCTGTAAAGTGTAAGTACTATAGTATTTGTATAAAGTGACTACTATTGTACTAATTTCCTTAAAATGAGTATTAAGGTATAATGTGATGGCTAGATCCCATACTAAACGCTCTCCCTGTCAAAAGATTCTGGGAACCAAACGCGACCCCTGCAAAGATTGCAAGTCGTGAACATCCACATTATGATTATATGATCATGTATACCCAATATAACTATCACCTTTTGTTTAGAACAATGCGTTAGTGATTCATTGGTATAGTTAGATCATGTACTTGTTCCATGCTATAACACCTTATTATGTATGTTCTGTTATCGTGTATTGTATCTTTTCATATAGTATGTAATGTATTAGTATTCTTCTAATTGTATTTATGTAATTGTATCTCTTCATATAGTAAGTATTGTATTAGTATAGACTCATGAATGAACTTGCTCAAATCTCAAACGTGTTTACAATCAAGTCGGCGCATTCCCGTGATCCTAAGAACTACCTGAAACACATAACACATAACATGGTAAGCAAAAAACTTAGTGAGTCCCGCAAAATACCACACATAGCTCATTAGCCTCTCATGGCTATACTTAGATAAGACCCTCCGGTCAAAGTGTCTTAGTGGGACTTTCTGGTCCTACAACTCAGTCGGACCCTCCAGTCCCTCAACTCGGCAACTCAATATAATACACATCATATAAATCACAAAGACAACTAGAAGGATATATCAATACACAGTATATGCACATAAGACCCACCGGTCACACATAGAACACCACTCAAGGCAAGTATAGTGAGAAGACTCACCTCGTAAGAACTCGGATACTCTCGAACTCGAATCACCGGACTAGCCTCCGGCTAACACAACATTAATAATCCCTAATTAATAAGGCTCTCACTGAAGCTAAATTAACCCTTCTACAAACTCACAGAAGGGAAAAAGACCATTTTACCCTTGTATGGCCTTATAGTCCACAATTTTACCATACCCTACAAGTCAACAGGAAATGAACGGCAGGGAGTATGCGGCGCGTACCAGATCTCTACGTTGGGCGTACTCGGCTGCCATGTAATTCATTGGGGATGCTCGACCCCTACTCTATGCGTACTGGGATTACGCCCAGCGTACGCGCCAGTTTCACTATCCTCATGTTTTTGGTCTTAATCAGTTAAGACATTGGCTCATATCAAAGATCTGGACTCCCTAATGTCTCTCAATCCATAAATTCAGTGACTTTAAGCCTTTGCATGGCTGATTGGGTCACAAGCACTCAAAACACCCATCCTCTTTCCTCATGAAGCTCATATCTCATGCATGGCTTACTCCTAATGTCCATGATTGGATTTTTATGACTCTACTCCACAAATTACACTAAAAGGGGACAGAACTAGGTCGTTGGAGCTTATTATCTCATAAATTCTCCATCTTTTGGGACAAAACCCTAAAATACCCCATAAAAATGCACAAATCAAAAGAGTGTGAAAGCTTGAAGCTATATACCTCTAAGTGAAGCTTCCCACACAGCTAAGCTTAGATCCACAAGCCTGGACTCTAACTCTTCTTCTACAAAGCTTCTTTTCCACCTTAAGAACACAAGATTATACACACAAGCTCTCAAACACACACACAAGCTACAAAAACGAAGATTTAGGGTTAGGAGGGTTTGGTGTATGGGACTGGTGGCCAGGAATGAGGCCATCACTTCCTTTATATAGGGCCACATCCCCAAATTAGGTTTTTTATTCTAGGCCTAGGACGCCTAGCATACCCTCCGATTCTACCAATGTACTAGGTGGCCTCCGCCACCAATGCACACTCATGAGTACGCTAAGCGTACACTCTAGTACCCCCCCCCCCCCCCCCGCGTAACCATTTACCACCTTTTCTCAACAAAAGGACCAAATGGACAATTACTCAATAGACTAGGGTTCATAAGGTATACTAGAACATAGGGTATTACAACTCTCTCCCACTAGAGCCATACTTCGCCCTCGAAATCATGCTCCGAAAATAGCTCAAGATGCTGCTCTCGCATCTCCGACTCCTGCTCCCAAGTCGACTCAGACCCCCTCCGAAGCGGCCACTGGATCAGAACTGTAACATCCAGATTCCCAGGTATTTTATTTTAACCTTTTATTTTGAGTTAAAAAGAGGGAATCGACGAGTTGACGCCTAGACTCGTCGAGTAGGATCGCGATTCACTGACTGGATTAATGAATGGATTCGACGAGTCGGCTTGGTGACTCGACGAGTCTGTGTTGGCGGCAGAAACCCTAAATCTTTGGGCCTGTGCCCAATTTAAAGGCCTTTATGGCCTTCATTTGCGGCCACTACACCCTTGAGAAACCCTAGATAGTAGAGAGAAAGCTTGTAGAGCAAGAGGAGGGCTAATTCATCATTCTTTGGTGTGTTTTATCAAAGGGAAGGAAGGATTTCGAGGTAGGTTGACTTATGGGACTCAATATTCCATCATTTTCGTGCAGTGCAGCTGTGGTAAGAGATTTAGTATGTGTGATGTCCCCTTGTGACAATATTATCATATTTGGACCTTGAGAGGTCCAGAGAGTCGCTATTCTTCAGCTTTATGCACTCCCTTATGAGTTTTGGGGCCTAGGTTATCATATAAAGGGTTATTTTGGCAAATGGAGATAATAGTGTGATGCATGGGCCTAAAGTTCGAACCTTTACGTGACTTTTGAGTGCTAGAAGGTTAGAGCTACTAGTTGGATAAGCAGATTTGACCTCAGAAGGTCGTTTGAGTGTTGCCAAGGAAGGAACCCGTCGAGTCCATAAGGGGACTCAATGAGTCGAGTCGGATTGCCCCGCGATTCATGACCAGTGATAACCCGTCGAGTGGAAGGTTCGCTCGACGAGTCGAGTGAGGTTTAGATAGACCCAGAGGACATGCTCAGACTCATCGAGTCACCTATGTGCACTCGACGATTTTGGTCAAAGTTGACCGTTAACTTTCATTGACTTTTAGGGTCTAGTCAATGTTTGGACTTTTGAGCCATTGGAGGGGTAAATGGTCTTTTACCCTTCTGAGAGAACTTAGAGGGGGTTTAGTCTAGCCTTTGAGAATTGTATCGATTAAAGTAATTGTTCCATGTGATTAGGCGGAGGCTAGACCAGTATTACGAAGTTCGAGATTTACCGTGTTACCCGAGGTGAGTCTTCTCATTATACTTTACCTAGAGTGGTAATTAGTGTTATGTGACAGAGTATGTTGTATGCTATTATATGATGTGATATCTATGTGATTCTGTGCTATATGTGATTCAGAGTTATAGAGTTAGGACCGAAAGGTCCACAAATTTAGGACCAGAGGGTCCACAGAGTTATGGGACTGGAGGGTCCCACTGAGACACTTTGACTAGAGTGTCATACAGAGTTATAGCCTCGAGTGGCTAATATGAGTTGTATGTGGTATTTTGGGGAACTCACTAAGCATTTATGCTTACAGTGTTATGTGTTATGTGTTTCAGGTACTAGTGACGATCGTGGGAAGGCGCCATCATGATCTGTACACACGGACCAAGGATTTCATTTAGGATCTTGGGATATGTTTATTTGATGACAATTGTTGAATATGAGATTTGAGAATGTTTAAATGATAATTATGTTGTTTGAAAAATGAAAAATTGTTTTGAAATTTTACGTTGTTACAAGAACCAGGGGCATTTCCTTGTTTCTCAAAACCTTCACCCTCCGATACAAAATCACGATCAGCCTCTCAATATAATTCAGGCCCGTATCTACCTGAATGTCCTCTAATGGCACCACTGCCGTCTCATCGGCTACACACATCCTTAACTGGGACACATGGAAAGTGTTATGAATCTGACTCAACTTTGCAGGTAACTCCAACTGGTAGGCTACCCTGCCTACCCTGTCGGTCACTCTATAAGGACCGATGTATCGAGGCCCCAGCTTGCCCTTCTTCCTAAATCGGATCACCCTTTCCATGGGGATACCTTCAGGAGGACAAAATTCCTGACCTGGAATTATAGCACGGATCGCCGTCTGTCCGCATAACTCTTCTAGCGACTTTGGGCCATCAACAATCTTTGCCTAACCTGCTGCATCTACTCAGTCGTCCTTAGCACTATCTCAGTGCCACCCATCACTCTCTGTCCCACCTCCCCCAACAAATAGGAGTCCGACACCTCATCCTATACAAAAGCTCAAGGGGAGCCATACCAATACTCGAATGATGGCTGTCTTTATAGGAAAACTCAGCTAGCGGTAGGTATGTGTCCAAACTTCCTCTGAAGTCCATGACATAGGCATGAAGCATGTCTCAAGCGTTTGAACCGTCCGCTCGCTCTGCCTGTCCGTCTGCGGATGGTACGTAGTACTAGATTGCAAGCGTGTGCCGAAATCCTCGTGAAATTTCTTCTAGAATTTGGAAGTAAAGTGCACGTCTCAATCTAACACAATTGAGATCAGCACCCCATGCCGAAATACCACCTCTCTCACATAAATCCCGACCAATCTCTCTGCAGAAGAGCTCTCACTAATAACAACGAACTGAGCACTCTTCATCAGTCGATGCACAATGACCCAAATCGTGGCAACTCAGTGCAAAGTCCTCGGTAATTTGGTGACAAAGTCCATAGAGATTTCTTCCCACTTCCACTCGGGAATCTCCAGTGGCTGCAATGGACCATGTGGGCGCTGGTGCTTGGCCTTGACCCGATGGCAGGTCAAGCACCTCTCAACTACTGAAGAAACATCATGCTTCATACAGGACCACCAGTAATCTCTCTTTAGGTCCAAATACATCTTAGTAGCCCCGGGATGGATCGAGAATCTTGATCTATGTGCCTCCTCCAACATAATACGCCAAGCTCCGCCCGTAAAGGGCACCTAAATCCGCCCTTGGAAATTCATAAGCCCACGACTGTCCGTCACAAACTCATACACCTACCTAACCATGCACTCTCTCCTGCAGTTCTCTGGTTTCATAACCTCTACCTAAGCCTCTCAGATGGCATCTAAAACTCGAGTCATCACCGTCATCCTCATACATACATCCCGGATCGAACCGCCCTCAGCTCTTCAGCTTAAGGCGTCATCTACCACATTAGCCTTGCCTAGGTGATATAAGATCTCGCTGTCGTAGTCCTTGCCTACATCTAGCCATCTCCTCTGTTGCATGTTCAGGTTGGGCTGATCCATCAAGTACTTTAGACTCTTATGGTCTGTGTATATGATATACCGGACTCCGTACAAATAGTGGCGCCAGATCTTGAGGGCGAACACCGCCACCCCCAGCTCCAGATCATGGGTGGGATATCTTGTCTCATGAGGCTTCAACTGCCTCGATGTGTATGCTATCACATGCCCTCTCTGCATCAGCACCGCACCCAACCCGGATATATATGCATCACAGAAAACCACAAAGTCTTATACTCCCTCGGGAAGGGCTAACACCAAGGCTTCGCACAATCTTTGGCGAAGAGTCTCAAATGAGGTCTGCTGCTTGAGACCCTAAGTAGAAGTAACACCCTTCCGAGTCAACCTGGTGAGGGGAACGACAATCTTGGAGAAATCTCTGATAAACCTCCAATAATAGCCGGCCAATCCAATAAAACTTCTTATCTCAGATGCGGATCTCGACACCTCCTATCGCATAACTTCCTCAATCTTGGCTGGGTCAACCAGTATCCCATTCTAATTAACGAGATGCCCAAGGAACCGGACCTCTCGTAACCAGAAATCACACTTCGAGAATTTGGCAAAAAAACCTCTCCGACCTCAAAACTCCCAAGACATCTCTAAGATGGTCCTCGTGCTGTTCCCTGGTGCTTTAATACACAAGAATATCGTCGATGAATAAAATCACCGAAGGGCATGAGATCCATGAACGTCGACGATATTCTTGTGTACTAAACGACCAGGGAACAGCACGAGGACCAATATAGGCCTGCACACCTGGTTCATGAGATCCATGAACGTCGACGGTGCGTTGGTGAGCCCGAAGGGCATCACCACAAACTCATAGTGCCCATAACGAGTCCTAAAGGCAGTCTTCAGAATATCCTCCTCGCAAACTCTCATCCGATGATATTCGAACCTCAGATCAATCTTGGAGAACCAAGACGCCCCCTACAACTGATCGAACAACTCGTCGATCCTCGGGAGTGGATAAAGGTTTTTAACCGTCAATTTGTTCAAATCCCGATAATCAATGCACATCGGGTGCGAACCAACCTTTTTCTTAACAAAAAGGATTGGAGCTCCCCACGGTGAGCTACTCAGTCAAATGAACCTATTCCCCAGCAACTCTTGGAGCTGAGAGGATAACTCCTGCATCTCTGGGGGTGCAAGGCGATAGGTTGCCTTGGCAGTAGGCGTCGTACCCATAATCAAATCGATTCGGAACTCCACCTGCCTCTTGGGAGGCACACCCGACACCCCCTCGGGGAAAACATATGCAAAGTCACACTCTATCGGAACCTCGGAGATCGAACTCAGTCTCCCAGTAGCAAGTCGGGCTGTGTATCGAACCCTGGTACCCTCGTCATACACCGTAAGTACTCCCCCACTAGGATCTCGTATCGATACTAACTGACGCTCGCAGTCTATCACTGCTCCAAATCGACTCAACAAGTTCATGCCCACTATGATACATACATCACCCATAGCGATCGGCACCAGGTCTATCGGATACTCAACCCCAAAAATCTCCAAAGTACACTGTCAGACCCTAAAACCGAGAACAACGGAAACGTTCTAGGGCGGAGGACGTCATGTAATGTATCACAACAATGAAAAGTAGTAAACAAGCAACAACATCATCCATTGCAGTAATAATATAATTTTAATTACATGTGTGTTCTTTCAAAGTATAAAACAACATAATGAATACTCAAAATAAAAGACGAGTCTTGACCGCTCCATCTTCACAAAATCTGGTCGTCATACCTGTCTATTTGTGATCTGAGAGTACAAGTTATTTTGAAAGCGAGTATCAGCAATAAACTAGTGAATTCATAAGTATTTATGGGTCTTTGATTTGTAAAACTGTAAAGGAAAGACTTGTAATTGTTTGAATGAAAGTTTGTATAAGTATGAAAATGTTTGTAAGTAATTGTAAACGTTTGAAAACCATAGAAAATTTCATATTTCCTACTAGTATAAAAAGTAGTCTTCTACCTAGACCCGACTGTTTTGAAAGAAGTCTTCTACCAAGATCTAACTATTTTGAAATTAGCCTTCTACCAAGACCCGACTGTTTTGAAAGTAGCCTTCTACCAAGACCCGACTGTTTTGAAAGTAGCCTTCTACCAAGACCAGACTGTTTTGAAAGTATGAACTTCTACATAAGTGAAGGTTTTTCCATGTACAACTATTATTATTCAAATCTAATCTACCTCATCGATTATCTGAATGTGACACAGAGTAAAGGTAATAAGGAAAATAATATAAAATAACTGAAATTGTATCCTTTTGTACTTGTCGTCTATAAAGTGTAAGTACTGTAGTATTTGTATAAAGTGACTACTATTGTACTAATTTCCTTAAAATGAGTATTAAGGTATAATGTGATGGCTAGATCCCATACTAAACGCTCTCCCTGTCAAAAGATTCTGCGAACCAAACGCGACCCCTGCAAAGATTGCAAGTCGTGAACATCCACATTATGATTATATGATCATGTATACCCAATATAACTATCACCTTTTGTTTAGAACAATGCGTTAGTGATTCATTGGTATAGTTAGATCATGTACTTGTTCCGTGCTATAACACCTTATTATGTATGTTCTGTTATCGTGTATTGTATCTTTTCATATAGTATGTAATGTATTAGTATTCTTCTAATTGTATTTATGTAATTGTATCTCTTCATATAGTAAGTATTGTATTAGTATAGACTCATGAATGAACTTGCTCAAATCTCAAACGTGTTTACAATCAAGTCGGCACATTCCCGTGATCCTAAGAACTACCTGAAACACATAACACATAACACGGTAAGCAAAAAACTTAGTGAGTCCCGCAAAATACCACACATAGCTCATTAGCCTCTCATGGCTATACTTAGATAAGACCCTCCGGTCAAAGTGTCTTAGTGGGACTTTCTGGTCCCACAACTCAGTCGGACCCTCCAGTCCCTCAACTCGGCAACTCAATATAATACACATCATATAAATCACAAAGACAACTAGAAGGATATATCAATACACAGTATATGCACATAAGACCCACCGGTCACACATAGAACACCACTCAAGGCAAGTATAGTGAGAAGACTCACCTCGTAAGAACTCGGATACTCTCGAACTCGAATCACCGGACTAGCCTCCGGCTAACACAACATTAATAATCCCTAATTAATAAGGCTCTCACTGAAGCTAAATTAACCCTTCTACAAACTCACAGAAGGGAAAAAGACCATTTTACCCTTGTATGGCCTTATAGTCCACAATTTTACCATACCCTACAAGTCAACAGGAAATGAACGGCAGGGAGTATGCGGCGCGTACCAGATCTCTACGTTGGGCGTACTCGGCTGCCATGTAATTCATTGGGGATGCTCAACCCCTACTCTATGCGTACAGGGATTACGCCCAGCGTACGCGCCAGTTTCACTATCCTCATGTTTTTGGTCTTAATCAGTTAAGACATTGGCTCATATCAAAGATCTGGACTCCCTAATGTCTCTCAATCCATAAATTCAGTGACTTTAAGCCTTTGCATGGCTGATTGGGTCACAAGCACTCAAAACACCCATCCTCTTTCCTCATGAAGCTCATATCTCATGCATGGCTTACTCCTAATGTCCATGATTGGATTTTTATGACTCTACTCCACAAATTACACTAAAAGGGGACAGAACTAGGTCGTTGGAGCTTATTATCTCATAAATTCTCCATCTTTTGGGACAAAACCCTAAAATACCCCATAAAAATGCACAAATCAAAAGAGTGTGAAAGCTTGAAGCTATATACCTCTAAGTGAAGCTTCCCACACAGCTAAGCTTAGATCCACAAGCCTGGACTCTAACTCTTCTTCTACAAAGCTTCTTTTCCACCTTAAGAACACAAGATTATACACACAAGCTCTCAAACACACACACAAGCTACAAAAACGAAGATTTAGGGTTAGGAGGGTTTGGTGTATGGGACTGGTGGCCAGGAATGAGGCCATCACTTCCTTTATATAGGGCCACATCCCCAAATTAGGTTTTTTATTCTAGGCCTAGGACGCCTAGCATACCCTCCGATTCTACCAATGTACTAGGTGGCCTCCGCCACCAATGCACACTCATGAGTACGCTAAGCGTACACTCTAGTACCCCCCCCCCCCCCCCCGCGTAACCATTTACCACCTTTTCTCAACAAAAGGACCAAATGGACAATTACTCAATAGACTAGGGTTCATAAGGTATACTAGAACATAGGGTATTACAACTCTCTCCCACTAGAGCCATACTTCACCCTCGAAATCATGCTCCGAAAATAGCTCAAGATGCTGCTCTCGCATCTCCGACTCCTGCTCCCAAGTCGACTCAGACCCCCTCCGATGCGGCCACTGGATCAGAACTGTAACATCCAGATTCCCAGGTATTTTATTTTAACCTTTTATTTTGAGTTAAAAAGAGGGAATCGACGAGTTGATGCCTAGACTCGTCGAGTAGGATCGCGATTCACTGACTGGATTAATGAATGGATTCGACGAGTCGGCTTGGTGACTCGACGAGTCTGTGCTGGCGGCAGAAACCCTAAATCTTTGGGCCTGTGCCCAATTTAAAGGCCTTTATGGCCTTCATTTGCGGCCACTACACCCTTGAGAAACCCTAGATAGTAGAGAGAAAGCTTGTAGAGCAAGAGGAGGGCTAATTCATCATTCTTTGGTGTGTTTTATCAAAGGGAAGGAAGGATTTTGAGGTAGGTTGACTTATGGGACTCAATATTCCATCATTTTCGTGCAGTGCAGCTGTGGTAAGAGATTTAGTTTGTGTGATGTCCCCTTGTGACAATATTATCATATTTGGACCTTGAGAGGTCCAGAGAGTCGCTATTCTTCAGCTTTATGCACTCCCTTATGAGTTTTGGGGCCTAGGTTATCATATAAAGGGTTATTTTGGCAAATGGAGATAATAGTGTGATGCATGGGCCTAAAGTTCGAACCTTTACGTGACTTTTGAGTGCTAGAAGGTTAGAGCTACTAGTTGGATAAGCAGATTTGACCTCAGAAGGTCGTTTGAGTGTTGCCAAGGAAGGAACCCGTCGAGTCCATAAGGGGACTCAATGAGTCGAGTCGGATTGCCCCGCGATTCATGACCAGTTATAACCCGTCGAGTGGAAGGTTCGCTCGACGAGTCGAGTGAGGTTTAGATAGACCCAGAGGACATGCTCAGACTCATCGAGTCACCTATGTGCACTCAACGATTTTGGTCAAAGTTGACCGTTAACTTTCATTGACTTTTAGGGTCTAGTCAATGTTTGGACTTTTGAGCCATTGGAGGGGTAAATGGTCTTTTACCCTTCTGAGAGAACTTAGAGGGGGTTTAGTCTAGCCTTTGAGAATTGTATCGATTAAAGTAATTGTTCCATGTGATTAGGCGGAGGCTAGACCAGTATTACGAAGTTCGAGATTTACCGTGTTACCCGAGGTGAGTCTTCTCATTATACTTTACCTAGAGTGGTAATTAGTGTTATGTGACAGAGTATGTTGTATGCTATTATATGATGTGATATCTATGTGATTCTGTGCTATATGTGATTCAGAGTTATAGAGTTAGGACCGAAAGGTCCACAAATTTAGGACCAGAGGGTCCACAGAGTTATGGGACTGGAGGGTCCCACTGAGACACTTTGACTAGAGTGTCATACAGAGTTATAGCCTCGAGTGGCTAATATGAGTTGTATGTGGTATTTTGGGGAACTCACTAAGCATTTATGCTTACAGTGTTATGTGTTATGTGTTTCAGGTACTAGTGACGATCGTGGGAAGGCGCCATCATGATCTGTACACACGGACCAAGGATTTCATTTAGGATCTTGGGATATGTTTATTTGATGACAATTGTTGAATATGAGATTTGAGAATGTTTAAATGATAATTATGTTGTTTGAAAAATGAAAAATTGTTTTGAAATTTTACGTTGTTACAAGAACCAGGGGCATTTCCTTGTTTCTCAAAACCTTCACCCTCCGATACAAAATCACGATCAGCCTCTCAATATAATTCAGGCCCGTATCTACCTGAATGTCCTCTAATGGCACCACTGCCGTCTCATCGGCTACACACATCCTTAACTGGGACACATGGAAAGTGTTATGAATCTGACTCAACTTTGCAGGTAACTCCAACTGGTAGGCTACCCTGCCTACCCTGTCGGTCACTCTATAAGGACCGATGTATCGGGGCCCCAGCTTGCCCTTCTTCCTAAATCGGATCACCCTTTCCATGGGGATACCTTCAGGAGGACAAAATTCCTGACCTGGAATTATAGCACGGATCGCCGTCTGTCCGCATAACTCTTCTAGCGACTTTGGGCCATCAACAATCTTTGCCTAACCTGCTGCATCTACTCAGTCGTCCTTAGCACTATCTCAGTGCCACCCATCACTCTCTGTCCCACCTCCCCCAACAAATAGGAGTCCGACACCTCATCCTATACAAAAGCTCAAGGGGAGCCATACCAATACTCGAATGATGGCTGTTTTTATAGGAAAACTCAGCTAGCGGTAGGTATGTGTCCAAACTTCCTCTGAAGTCCATGACATAGGCATGAAGCATGTCTCAAGCGTTTGAACCGTCCGCTCGCTCTGCCTGTCCGTCTGCGGATGGTACGTAGTACTAGATTGCAAGCGTGTGCCGAAATCCTCGTGAAATTTCTTCTAGAATTTGGAAGTAAAGTGCACGTCTCAATCTAACACAATTGAGATCAGCACCCCATGCCGAAATACCACCTCTCTCACATAAATCCCGACCAATCTCTCTGCAGAAGAGCTCTCACTAATAACAACGAACTGAGCACTCTTCATCAGTCGATGCACAATGACCCAAATCGTGGCAACTCAGTGCAAAGTCCTCGGTAATTTGGTGACAAAGTCCATAGAGATTTCTTCCCACTTCCACTCGGGAATCTCCAGTGGCTGCAATGGACCATGTGGGCGCTGGTGCTTGGCCTTGACCCGATGGCAGGTCAAGCACCTCTCAACTACTGAAGAAACATCATGCTTCATACAGGACCACCAGTAATCTCTCTTTAGGTCCAAATACATCTTAGTAGCCCCGGGATGGATCGAGAATCTTGATCTATGTGCCTCCTCCAACATAATACGCCAAGCTCCGCCCGTAAAGGGCACCTAAATCCGCCCTTGGAAATTCATAAGCCCACGACTGTCCGTCACAAACTCATACACCTACCTAACCACGCACTCTCTCCTGCAGTTCTCTGGTTTCATAACCTCTACCTAAGCCTCTCAGATGGCATCTAAAACTCGAGTCATCACCGTCATCCTCATACATACATCCCGGATCGAACCGCCCTCAGCTCTTCAGCTTAAGGCGTCATCTACCACATTAGCCTTGCCTAGGTGATATAAGATCTCGCTGTCGTAGTCCTTCCCTACATCTAGCCATCTCCTCTGTTGCATGTTCAGGTTGGGCTGATCCATCAAGTACTTTAGACTCTTATGGTCTGTGTATATGATATACCGGACTCCGTACAAATAGTGGCGCCAGATCTTGAGGGCGAACACCGCCACCCCCAGCTCCAGATCATGGGTGGGATATCTTGTCTCATGAGGCTTCAACTGCCTCGATGTGTATGCTATCACATGCCCTCTCTGCATCAGCACCGCACCCAACCCGGATATATATGCATCACAGAAAACCACAAAGTCTTATACTCCCTCGGGAAGGGCTAACACCAAGGCTTCGCACAATCTTTGGCGAAGAGTCTCAAATGAGGTCTGCTGCTTGAGACCCTAAGTAGAAGTAAGACCCTTCCGAGTCAACCTGGTGAGGGGAACAACAATCTTGGAGAAATCTCTGATAAACCTCCAATAATAGCCGGCCAATCCAATAAAACTTCTTATCTCGGATGCGGATCTCGACACCTCCTATCGCATAACTTCCTCAATCTTGGCGGGTCAACCAGTATCCCATTCTAATTAACGAGATGCCCAGGGAACCGGACATCTCGTAACCAGAAATCACACTTCGAGAATTTGGCAAAAAAACCTCTCCGACCTCAAAACTCCCAAGACATCTCTAAGATGGTCCTCGTGCTGTTCCCTGGTGCTTTAGTACACAAGAATATCGTCGATGAATAAAATCACCGAAGGGCATGAGATCCATGAACGTCGACGATATTCTTGTGTACTAAACGACCAGGGAACAGCACGAGGACCAATATAGGCCTGCACACCTGGTTCATGAGATCCATCAACGTCGACGGTGCGTTGGTGAGCCCGAAGGGCATCACCACAAACTCATAGTGCCCATAACGAGTCCTAAAGGTAGTCTTCAGAATATCCTCCTCGCAAACTCTCATCCGATGATATTCGAACCTCAGATCAATCTTGGAGAACCAAGACGCCCCCTACAACTGATCGAACAACTCGTCGATCCTCGGGAGTGGATAAAGGTTTTTAACTGTCAATTGTTCAAATCCCGATAATCAATGCACATCGGGTGCGAACCAACCTTTTTCTTAACAAAAAGGATTGGAGCTCCCCACGGTGAGCTACTCAGTCAAATGAACCCATTCCCCAGCAACTCTTGGAGGTGAGAGGATAACTCCTGCATCTCTGGGGGTGCAAGGCGATAGGTTGCCTTGGCAGTAGGCGTCGTACCCAGAATCAAATCGATTCGGAACTCCACCTGCCTCTTGGGAGGCACACCCGACACCCCCTCGGGGAAAACATCTGCAAAGTCACACTCTATCGGAACCTCGGAGATCGAACTCAATCTCCCAGTAGCAAGTCGGGCTGTGTATCGAACCCTGGTACCCTCGTCATACACCGTAAGTTCTCCCCCACTAGGATCTCGTATCGATACTAACTGACGCTCGCAGTCTATCACTGCTCCAAATCGACTCAACAAGTTCATGCCCACTATGATACATACATCACCCATAGCGATCGGCACCAGGTCTATCGGATACTCAACCCCAAAAATCTCCAAAGTACACTGTCAGACCCTAAAACCGAGAACAACGGAAACGTTCTAGGGCGGAGGACGTCATGTAATGTATCACAACAATGAAAAGTAGTAAACAAGCAACAACATCATCCATTGCAGTAATAATATAATTTTAATTACATGTGTGTTCTTTCAAAGTATAAAACAACATAATGAATACTCAAAATAAAAGACGAGTCTTGACCGCTCCATCTTCACAAAATCTGGTCGTCATACCTGTCTATTTGTGATCTGAGAGTACAAGTTATTTTGAAAGCGAGTATCAGCAACAAACTAGTGAATTCATAAGTATTTATGGGTCTTTGATTTGTAAAACTGTAAAGGAAAGACTTGTAATTGTTTGAATGAAAGTTTGTATAAGTATGAAAATGTTTGTAAGTAATTGTAAACGTTTGAAAACCATAGAAAATTTCATATTTCCTACTAGTATAAAAAGTAGTCTTCTACCTAGACCCGACTGTTTTGAAAGAAGTCTTCTACCAAGATCTAACTATTTTGAAATTAGCCTTCTACCAAGACCCGACTGTTTTGAAAGTAGCCTTCTACCAAGACCAGACTGTTTTGAAAGTATGAACTTCTACATAAGTGAAGGTTTTTCCATGTACAACTATTATTATTCAAATCTAATCTACCTCATCGATTATCTGAATGTGACACAGAGTAAAGGTAATAAGGAAAATAATATAAAATAACTGAAATTGTATCCTTTTGTACTTGTCGTCTGTAAAGTGTAAGTACTATAGTATTTGTATAAAGTGACTACTATTGTACTAATTTCCTTAAAATGAGTATTAAGGTATAATGTGATGGCTAGATCCCATACTAAACGCTCTCCCTGTCAAAAGATTCTGGGAACCAAACGCGACCCCTGCAAAGATTGCAAGTCGTGAACATCCACATTATGATTATATGATCATGTATACCCAATATAACTATCACCTTTTGTTTAGAACAATGTGTTAGTGATTCATTGGTATAGTTAGATCATGTACTTGTTCCGTGCTATAACACCTTATTATGTATGTTCTGTTATCGTGTATTGTATCTTTTCATATAGTATGTAATGTATTAGTATTCTTCTAATTGTATTTATGTAATTGTATCTCTTCATATAGTAAGTATTGTATTAGTATAGACTCATGAATGAACTTGCTCAAATCTCAAACGTGTTTACAATCAAGTCGGCGCATTCCCGTGATCCTAAGAACTACCTGAAACACATAACACATAACACGGTAAGCAAAAAACTTAGTGAGTCCCGCAAAATACCACACATAGCTCATTAGCCTCTCATGGCTATACTTAGATAAGACCCTCCGGTCAAAGTGTCTTAGTGGGACTTTCTGGTCCCACAACTCAGTCGGACCCTCCAGTCCCTCAACTCGGCAACTCAATATAATACACATCATATAAATCACAAAGACAACTAGAAGGATATATCAATACACAGTATATGCACATAAGACCCACCGGTCACACATAGAACACCACTCAAGGCAAGTATAGTGAGAAGACTCACCTCGTAAGAACTCGGATACTCTCGAACTCGAATCACCGGACTAGCCTCCGACTAACACAACATTAATAATCCCTAATTAATAAGGCTCTCACTGAAGCTAAATTAACCCTTCTACAAACTCACAGAAGGGAAAAAGACCATTTTACCCTTGTATGGCCTTATAGTCCACAATTTTACCATACCCTACAAGTCAACAGGAAATGAACGGCAGGGAGTATGCGGCGCGTAGCAGATCTCTACGTTGGGCGTACTCGGCTGCCATGTAATTCATTGGGGATGCTCGACCCCTACTCTATGCGTACTGGGATTACGCCCAGCGTACGCGCCAGTTTCACTATCCTCATGTTTTTGGTCTTAATCAGTTAAGACATTGGCTCATATCAAAGATCTGGACTCCCTAATGTCTCTCAATCCATAAATTCAGTGACTTTAAGCCTTTGCATGGCTGATTGGGTCACAAGCACTCAAAACACCCATCCTCTTTCCTCATGAAGCTCATATCTCATGCATGGCTTACTCCTAATGTCCATGATTGGATTTTTATGACTCTACTCCACAAATTACACTAAAAGGGGACAGAACTAGGTCGTTGGAGCTTATTATCTCATAAATTCTCCATCTTTTGGGACAAAACCCTAAAATACCCCATAAAAATGCACAAATCAAAAGAGTGTGAAAGCTTGAAGCTATATACCTCTAAGTGAAGCTTCCCACACAGCTAAGCTTAGATCCACAAGCCTGGACTCTAACTCTTCTTCTACAAAGCTTCTTTTCCACCTTAAGAACACAAGATTATACACACAAGCTCTCAAACACACACACAAGCTACAAAAACGAAGATTTAGGGTTAGGAGGGTTTGGTGTATGGGACTGGTGGCCAGGAATGAGGCCATCACTTCCTTTATATAGGGCCACATCCCCAAATTAGGTTTTTTATTCTAGGCCTAGGACGCCTAGCATACCCTCCGATTCTACCAATGTACTAGGTGGCCTCCGCCACCAATGCACACTCATGAGTACGCTAAGCGTACACTCTAGTACCCCCCCCCCCCCCCCGCGTAACCATTTACCACCTTTTCTCAACAAAAGGACCAAATGGACAATTACTCAATAGACTAGGGTTCATAAGGTATACTAGAACATAGGGTATTACAACTCTCTCCCACTAGAGCCATACTTCACCCTCGAAATCATGCTCCGAAAATAGCTCAAGATGCTGCTCTCGCATCTCCGACTCCTGCTCCCAAGTCGACTCAGACCCCCTCCGATGCGGCCACTGGACCAGAACTGTAACATCCAGATTCCCAGGTATTTTATTTTAACCTTTTATTTTGAGTTAAAAAGAGGGAATCGACGAGTTGACGCCTAGACTCGTCGAGTAGGATCGCGATTCACTGACTGGATTAATGAATGGATTCGACGAGTCGGCTTGGTGACTCGACGAGTCTGTGCTGGCGGCAGAAACCCTAAATCTTTGGGCCTGTGCCCAATTTAAAGGCCTTTATGGCCTTCATTTGCGGCCACTACACCCTTGAGAAACCCTAGATAGTAGAGAGAAAGCTTGTAGAGCAAGAGGAGGGCTAATTCATCATTCTTTGGTGTGTTTTATCAAAGGGAAGGAAGGATTTCGAGGTAGGTTGACTTATGGGACTCAATATTCCATCATTTTCGTGCAGTGCAGCTGTGGTAAGAGATTTAGTTTGTGTGATGTCCCCTTGTGACAATATTATCATATTTGGACCTTGAGAGGTCCAGAGAGTCGCTATTCTTCAGCTTTATGCACTCCCTTATGAGTTTTGGGGCCTAGGTTATCATATAAAGGGTTATTTTGGCAAATGGAGATAATAGTGTGATGCATGGGCCTAAAGTTCGAACCTTTACGTGACTTTTGAGTGCTAGAAGGTTAGAGCTACTAGTTGGATAAGCAGATTTGACCTCAGAAGGTCGTTTGAGTGTTGCCAAGGAAGGAACCCGTCGAGTCCATAAGGGGACTCAATGAGTCGAGTCGGATTGCCCCGCGATTCATGACCAGTTATAACCCGTCGAGTGGAAGGTTCGCTCGACGAGTCGAGTGAGGTTTAGATAGACCCAGAGGACATGCTCAGACTCATCGAGTCACCTATGTGCACTCGACGATTTTGGTCAAAGTTGACCGTTAACTTTCATTGACTTTTAGGGTCTAGTTAATGTTTGGACTTTTGAGCCATTGGAGGGGTAAATGGTCTTTTACCCATCTGAGAGAACTTAGAGGGGGTTTAGTCTAGCCTTTGAGAATTGTATCGACTAAAGTAATTGTTCCATGTGATTAGGCGGAGGCTAGACCAGTATTACGAAGTTCGAGATTTACCGTGTTACCCGAGGTGAGTCTTCTCATTATACTTTACCTAGAGTGGTAATTAGTGTTATGTGACAGAGTATGTTGTATGCTATTATATGATGTGATATCTATGTGATTCTGTGCTATATGTGATTCAGAGTTATAGAGTTAGGACCGAAAGGTCCACAAATTTAGGACCAGAGGGTCCACAGAGTTATGGGACTGGAGGGTCCCACTGAGACACTTTGACTAGAGTGTCATACAGAGTTATAGCCTCGAGTGGCTAATATGAGTTGTATGTGGTATTTTGGGGAACTCACTAAGCATTTATGCTTACAGTGTTATGTGTTATGTGTTTCAAGTACTAGTGACGATCGTGGGAAGGCGCCATCATGATCTGTACACACGGACCGAGGATTTCATTTAGGATCTTGGGATATGTTTATTTTATGACAATTGTTGAATATGAGATTTGAGAATGTTTAAATGATAATTATGTTGTTTGAAAAATGAAAAATTGTTTTGAAATTTTACGTTGTTACAAGAACCAGGGGCATTTCCTTGTTTCTCAAAACCTTCACCCTCCGATACAAAATCACGATCAGCCTCTCAATATAATTCAGGCCCGTATCTACCTGAATGTCCTCTAATGGCACCACTGCCGTCTCATCGGCTACACACATCCTTAACTGGGACACATGGAAAGTGTTATGAATCTGACTCAACTTTGCAGGTAACTCCAACTGGTAGGCTACCCTGCCTACCCTGTCGGTCACTCTATAAGGACCGATGTATCGGGGCCCCAGCTTGCCCTTCTTCCTAAATCGGATCACCCTTTCCATGGGGATACCTTCAGGAGGACAAAATTCCTGACCTGGAATTATAGCACGGATCGCCGTCTGTCCGCATAACTCTTCTAGCGACTTTGGGCCATCAACAATCTTTGCCTAACCTGCTGCATCTACTCAGTCGTCCTTAGCACTATCTCAGTGCCACCCATCACTCTCTGTCCCACCTCCCCCAACAAATAGGAGTCCGACACCTCATCCTATACAAAAGCTCAAGGGGAGCCATACCAATACTCGAATGATGGCTGTTTTTATAGGAAAACTCAGCTAGCGGTATGTATGTGTCCAAACTTCCTCTGAAGTCCATGACATAGGCATGAAGCATGTCTCAAGCGTTTGAACCGTCCGCTCGCTCTGCCTGTCCGTCTGCGGATGGTACGTAGTACTAGATTGCAAGCGTGTGCCGAAATCCTCGTGAAATTTCTTCTAGAATTTGGAAGTAAAGTGCACGTCTCAATCTAACACAATTGAGATCAGCACCCCATGCCGAAATACCACCTCTCTTACATAAATCCCGACCAATCTCTCTGCAGAAGAGCTCTCACTAATAACAACGAACTGAGCACTCTTCATCAGTCGATGCACAATGACCCAAATCGTGGCAACTCAGTGCAAAGTCCTCGGTAATTTGGTGACAAAGTCCATAGAGATTTCTTCCCACTTCCACTCGGGAATCTCCAGTGGCTGCAATGGACCATGTGGGCACTGGTGCTTGGCCTTGACCCGATGGCAGGTCAAGCACCTCTCAACTACTGAAGAAACATCATGCTTCATACAGGACCACCAGTAATCTCTCTTTAGGTCCAAATACATCTTAGTAGCCCCGGGATGGATCGAGAATCTTGATCTATGTGCCTCCTCCAACATAATACGCCAAGCTCCGCCCGTAAAGGGCACCTAAATCCGCCCTTGGAAATTCATAAGCCCACGACTGTCCGTCACAAACTCATACACCTACCTAACCACGCACTCTCTCCTGCAGTTCTCTGGTTTCATAACCTCTACCTAAGCCTCTCAGATGGCATCTAAAACTCGATTCATCATCGTCATCTTCATACATACATCCCGGATCGAACCGCCCTCAGCTCTTCAGCTTAAGGCGTCATCTACCACATTAGCCTTGCCTAGGTGATATAAGATCTCGTTGTCGTAGTCCTTCCCTACATCTAGCCATCTCCTCTGTTGCATGTTCAGGTTTGGCTGATCCATCAAGTACTTTAGACTCTTATGGTCTGTGTATATGATATACCGGACTCCGTACAAATAGTGGCGCCAGATCTTGAGGGCGAACACCGCCACCCCCAGCTCCAGATCATGGGTGGGATATCTTGTCTCATGAGGCTTCAACTGCCTCGATGTGTATGCTATCACATGCCCTCTCTGCATCAGCACCGCACCCAACCCGGATATATATGCATCACAGAAAACCACAAAGTCTTATACTCCCTCGGGAAGGGCTAACACCAAGGCTTCGCACAATCTTTGGCGAAGAGTCTCAAATGAGGTCTGCTGCTTGAGACCCTAAGTAGAAGTAACACCCTTCCGAGTCAACCTGGTGAAGGGAACGACAATCTTGGAGAAATCTCTGATAAACCTCCAATAATAGCCGGCCAATCCAATAAAACTTCTTATCTCGGATGCGGATCTCGACACCTCTTATCGCATAACTTCCTCAATCTTGGCTGGGTCAACCAGTATCCCATTCTAATTAACGAGATGCCCAAGGAACCGGACCTCTCGTAACCAGAAATCACACTTCGAGAATTTGGCAAAAAAACCTCTCCGACCTCAAAACTCCCAAGACATCTCTAAGATGGTCCTCGTGCTGTTCCCTGGTGCTTTAGTACACAAGAATATCGTCGATGAATAAAATCACCGAAGGGCATGAGATCCATGAACGTCGACGATATTCTTGTGTACTAAACGACCAGGGAACAGCACGAGGACCAATATAGGCCTGCACACCTGGTTCATGAGATCCATGAACGTCGACGGTGCGTTGGTGAGCCCGAAGGGCATCACCACAAACTCATAGTGCCCATAACGAGTCCTAAAGGCAGTCTTCAGAATATCCTCCTCGCAAACTCTCATCTGACGATATTCGAACCTCAGATCAATCTTGGAGAACCAAGACGCCCCCTACAACTGATCGAACAACTCGTCGATCCTCGGGAGTGGATAAAGGTTTTTAACCGTCAATTTGTTCAAATCCCGATAATCAATGCACATCGGGTGCGAACCAACCTTTTTCTTAACAAAAAGGATTGGAGCTCCCCACGGTGAGCTACTCAGTCAAATGAACCCATTCCCCAGCAACTCTTGGAGCTGAGAGGATAACTCCTGCATCTCTGGGGGTGCAAGGCGATAGGTTGCCTTGGCAGTAGGCGTCGTACCCAGAATCAAATCGATTCGGAACTCCACCTGCCTTTTGGGAGGCACACCCGACACCCCCTCGGGGAAAACATCTGCAAAGTCACACACTATCGGAGCCTCGGAGATCGAACTCAGTCTCCCAGTAGCAAGTCGGGCTGTGTATCGAACCCTGGTACCCTCGTCATACACCGTAAGTACTCCCCCACTAGGATCTCGTATCGATACTAACTGACGCTCGCAGTCTATCACTGCTCCAAATCGACTCAACAAGTTCATTCCCACTATGATACATACATCACCCATAGCGATCGGCACCAGGTCTATCGGATACTCAACCCCAAAAATCTCCAAAGTACACTGTCAGACCCTAAAACCGAGAACAACGGAAACGTTCTAGGGTGGAGGACGTCATGTAATGTATCACAACAATGAAAAGTAGTAAACAAGCAACAACATCATCCATTGCAGTAATAATATAATTTTAATTACATGTGTGTTCTTTCAAAGGATAAAACAACATAATGAATACTCAAAATAAAAGACGAGTCTTGACCGCTCCATCTTCACAAAATCTGGTCGTCATACCTGTCTATTTGTGATCTGAGAGTACAAGTTATTTTGAAAGCGAGTATCAGCAATAAACTAGTGAATTCATAAGTAATTATGGGTCTTTGATTTGTAAAACTGTAAAGGAAAGACTTGTAATTGTTTGAATGAAAGTTTGTATAAGTATGAAAATGTTTGTAAGTAATTGTAAACGTTTGAAAACCATAGAAAATTTCATATTTCCTACTAGTATAAAAAGTAGTCTTCTACCAAGACCCGACTGTTTTGAAAGAAGTCTTCTACCAAGATCTAACTATTTTGAAATTAGCCTTCTACCAAGACCCGACTGTTTTGAAAGTAGCCTTCTACCAAGACCCGACTGTTTTGAAAGTAGCCTTCTACCAAGACCAGACTGTTTTGAAAGTATGAACTTCTACATAAGTGAAGGTTTTTCCATGTACAACTATTATTATTCAAATCTAATCTACCTCATCGATTATCTGAATGTGACACAGAGTAAAGGTAATAAGGAAAATAATATAAAATAACTGAAATTGTATCCTTTTGTACTTGTCGTCTGTAAAGTGTAAGTACTGTAGTATTTGTATAAAGTGACTACTATTGTACTAATTTCCTTAAAATGAGTATTAAGGTATAATGTGATGGCTAGATCCCATACTAAACGCTCTCCCTGTCAAAAGATTCTGGGAACCAAACGCGACCCCTGCAAAGATTGCAAGTCGTGAACATCCACATTATGATTATATGATCATGTATACCCAATATAACTATCACCTTTTGTTTAGAACAATGTGTTAGTGATTCATTGGTATAGTTAGATCATGTACTTGTTCCATGCTATAACACCTTATTATGTATGTTCTGTTATCGTGTATTGTATCTTTTCATATAGTATGTAATGTATTAGTATTCTTCTAATTGTATTTATGTAATTGTATCTCTTCATATAGTAAGTATTGTATTAGTATAGACTCATGAATGAACTTGCTCTTGTGTGATTCATTGTACATGGAATAGTAAGTAGTATCTCCTAACTATACCTATTACAGCTACTAGTAATGTATGTGTATAACCGAAGTATTCCTTTGCTACCCAAAGGTATTGAACTGACTGATGGAACTTTTATGGCTATATATGTATACATGATATATAACTAATATTTAGACGACATTCAGATGAATAATCGATGCCCTAAGGCCACATCCCAACGAGGAAAAGGAAATAAAGAGAGCTAGTCGTCCTAAGTCCTTTAACATTACATATATAACAATACATATGTAGGCATGCATTTGACAATATAAAAGTATAAAAGAAGTTTTGTAAAACCTTTGAAAATTTTAATGACTAATAGAATGATGACTTGATGTCAATTTATAATGTGATTTGAAAGCAGTTTGTTTGATAAGCACAGTTTTAAGTATAAGTAAACCTTTGTTTGAAACACAATTGTAACAGATTTTGAAAGGAAACATACAGTATGTAATACATTTTGATAAAGAACTTTAACATGTAAAAGAACGTTTTAGTAAGTCGTTTGGTAGTAGTATCCTTAGTAAACAGCTAAAAGTGTAGTAAGTCACATGTGATTTATGTACTAACAAGCATGATTCAACTTGTATTCCCCTCCCCCCCCCACAATAAAAGCATTGATAAACATTTAAAACATTTAAAAGGGTTATTTAAGGGCTATGAACTCACCTGCAGTGAGTGGATCCTATGGAAGTGTCGGACAAGTGCTCGGTGTCAAGTGAAGACTTAAACACACAGTGATCCTAATAACATATAAAGACATATGTATATATACAGTTAGTGATTACAACACTAATTAGACAAGTGATAAATATCCTAATGCGCGGAAAACACTTTGGTCAAAGTGTTAGGAGGCTTTTGGATTGCAACAAAGGAGTATAAGGCTTCGTATTTGAGTTTATGGTCCATAGACCATACTTATTGGAGTTTGCGGCCCAGGGGAGTTTACTCCTAGCCGTAAAATCTCTAATGTGTCTCCATTTGAGGCTTAAAGGCAAGGTGTCTTTAGTGGCTAAGTGTTCCAAGGCTTAAACAAAAGGCTTGGTGAGTTTAAGGTCCAAGAATGACCCTAGTTTGTGTTTACGGCCTGGGGACCACTTCCCCATGAGTTTACGGCCGTAAACTCATTTTATGAAGTACAATTTCGTTGGTTGAAGTCCCTAGTTTAATGGCGGTTGGTTCTATGCTAAGTTCTAGTCAATTGGAAGGAGGAAAGGCCATCATTGCACCCTTATATGGAGTTTACGGCCTTCGGAGATTCTTGGCCGTAAACTCTCATTCAACCCTCTATTCTTGATGATTTTAGTCTCTAAACATGTTAAACCTAGTGTACAATGAGTTAGAACAAGAGTACTTATGATCTAGGAGCATGAATGGTCGGTTTTGGCCAAGAACACTAGTGTGTGTTCTTGGTGTTCTTGGTGAAACTTGAAGATCTACAATATGGAATGAATTCATGGATGAAATCATGTAAGATCACTAGTTCATGTAATATATCAACTAATTAAGACAATAAACTTACGAGTTTTGAAGATCGGGGACGAAGATCGGGATGATGCTTGAGAGGATTTGGTGGCAAATCAACCAAGGGAAAGAAAGAAATGAACTAATGACCTATCTTTCATCATTTAAGGTGGAGTTTACGGCCCACATGGAGTTTACGGCCGTAAACTCCCATGTGGTGGCCGTGAACTCCAGTTCAAGGTGTTTTAGGCTCGATCTTTGAGCTATAACTTCAGCAAATCAATCCCGACACTTATCCCTTAAGTGTAATGCCGTAAAATTTCAAAAAAATTTTCACATTTTAAAAACACTTTATTTCAAAATATTATAAAACTCATTGTTTCATATATCCAAACATAAGTCAAAATCCCAAGATCATAACATATATAAAACTTCGCGTGTGTGTGTATTGATCATGCCGGCGCCTTCCCGCGATCCTCACTGGTACAAGAAACGCATAACACAAAACACTGTAAGCACGAAGCTTAGAGAGCTGCCTAAAATACCACACATAACACATACTAGCCACTCGAGGCTATAACTCTGTGGGCCCCTGGGCCCTAACTCTGTGGACCCTCTGGTCCTAGCTCTGTGAACCTTCCGGTTCTAACTCTGATATACATTGATATACACAGAGCATAAATCACATAGAAATAATGCAGTGCAACACATCACATAAATAACATACAATAACTCTATCACATAACTCTAATTACCACTAAAGGTAAAGTATAGTGAGAAGACTCACCTCGGATATCTTGGATAATATCTCGCTCGCGTGTACTCTGATCTAGCCTCTGCCTAAAACATAAACAATCATCTCAATTAATAACGACTCTCCAGGCTAGGCTAGACTCTCTCTCATGTCCTCTAAGAAGGCTAAAAGACCATATTACCCTTCAAACGATCCACAAGTTCAATAATTGACCAATCCCTAAAAGTGAACAAAAGTCAACGATTAAACCTTGACCGGACTCGTCGAGTGCACAAATGTGACTCGGCGAGTCCATGCATCTCCTTCACACTCCTGGTCCTCACCTGACTGACAGAGTCAACCCTTCACTCTTCAAATCATCATTGATCGTGAACCGCGGGACAACCAGTCCCAACTCGTCGAGCCTGACTCTTGACTCGGCGAGTTCAGTCATGAACTCAAGTCCTCAAGATCCCCTCTGACTCACCAAGTCTGTAACGACCATAAAATTCCAACCAATTTAAACTTTTCAAAAACAACCCGATTTCATAAAATTATTACAAAAAGGTTTTCAATACAATTATTTCAGAGTATTCCCAGAATCACATCACAAAACATAGTCATGAGGAGCGGTACGATCACGCCTTTGCCTTGCCACGGTCTCCTGAAGAACGTGAAAAACGTTAAACCACAACTGTAAGCCCGAAAGCTTAGTGAGATATCCCCAATATACCAACCACATATACCATACACGCATAACATGTCATATCATAACAGAACACAAAACAACCATGCACTTCGGGCCTACTGTGTGACTGGTCCGCCGCACCGGCCTTCATTCCACCTGGTCCACCCTCTAAGTCTAACCACATACATCGAGTCTACAGTGTTATTGGTTCGCCCGTACTGGGCCTTCAATCCACCTAGTCCACTCTCTAAGTCTACAGTATGACTGGTCCGCCCGTACTGGGCCTTCAGTCGGCCTGGTCCACTCTCCGAGCCTCGGCACGTCTGGTCCGCCCTCTTGGGACCTACAGCCTATCCGGACCGCTCGTGGGGCCTTCGGGATAACCGGTCCGCCCCGGGTATGTTGGCCTACAACACAAAGTAGGTCCCGCCTGAACCCAACCCCAGGCCAACAACCATGTGCACATAAACATTCAATCATATATCATATCACATCCAATCAAACCGATCTAACAGATCACATAGCATAACATCATCCTAACTAGGATACCGACCTAACCAGCCACTAGCATATCATCATCCTATATACCAGGATACCGACCTTAACCAGGTCTCTAACATATACCATCCTAACTACCAGCATGCAACACAACAAACAAAACATAACAACGATACCCAGATCACAATCCGATAAAAGGGCAGACCTTGGTGCTGTAGATCCTGACGATATAGTGAGGATAACTCACCTCGCAACTGCCGACTAAACAGATAAACCCAAGCTGCTCCGACCACTGATACGATCTCCAACACTGGCCAACACCAAAACTCTGAACTCAAAACGAAATCCAACAATTACCAAAATGCCCCTGGAAATCAACTGGTCAACCCTTGTTCAAAGTCAAAGTCAAAGTAAAATTCAACCCCTAACTGACTCTACTCGCCGAGTCAACCCGATGACTCCCCGAGTCCCCATGCACAAAACTTCCCCAACCAGCGACTCAACTCGCCGAGTCACCCCGAGACTCGCCGAGTCCAACAACTCTGAGTCCTTTCACACTCGACTCACCGAGTCATCCCTTGACTCACCGATTCACAGCTCAACCAGAAGAAAGGTTAGGACCACAGGACCACACGACCAGACTCGTCGAGTCCAAGGCTATCTGCAACCAACTCGCCGAGTTGTTCTTCCAACTCGCCGATTTCCTGCCCATATTCAACCAACTCGCCAAGTTGTTCTTCCAACTCGTCGAGTTCCAGCCTATCTTTAAGCAACTCGCCGAATACACCCCTGTGACTCCCCGAGTACCCCAAGATCTGAAACCATACAGAGGCTTTCCAAGCCATGCAGAAGCTCTAAACCATAGATCTACTCTTTTACAAGCCATCCATCACGTAAAGTGGCAAACTTTACGTGGATCGAAAGAGATCTAAGCATTTTACACTCTAGGGATAGGGTTTGGGACGAAAGAGCTTCACCAAACACTCAAGAATCGGGACTTTATGACATAGAGGACCATCACAAGCTGAGATTTGAAGTAGCATCCTCAGATCCAAGCTTCTATCTCAATAGAGATGTCATATCATCCACCACACATGAACCCATGAAGAAAATAGCTTAAGGAAATGGTTTCTTACCCCTGGAATGAGCCCAACCAACTATAGATTCCTGATCTCCCCAAGCTTCCTGATACAAGCCTCCAATCTTCAAGCTTAAAGCACCAAAGATCCTTCTCCAAGCTCTAATTCACTCAAAAATGGGTCTCCTCACGAATTTAGGGCTTCTGGAACTCAAGGAATGGTAAAGAGGCTGGGGAGAAGATATGATGTTCTTTATATAGGGCTCAACCCTCGAAATTAGGGTTTTCACTACTCCGCACCAAATCGTCGATTCCATCCATGCTACTCACCGAGGTGGTCGCTTAACACGCGACTAGAGTCACGACCCTACTCGCCGAGTTGCCTTTTCCCATTTACACTTTTAGCTCTTCAACTCTACTCTTGTTATTCCGGGATGTTATAGAGTCATTTCCCCAACTCAGCAAGTCACCAACTGTGTGATTTACGAGGAACCTACTCTTACTTGTCGAGTCTGTTCTTGGAGTCAGCCAGTTCATGCTATGCTCAAACTCAAAAGACCTCCTGAGGTCAGATCCGTTCCTCTATTCCATAGATCTGACCTTCCCAAGCATGATAATCACGTAAAGTTCAGAACTTGGTGACCATGCAAAGGCCCAAAGACTCTATTTGAAGAAATAACCTCAAATATGACATCCTAAGCTCATGTCTCCCAATATCAATCATAAAGATGAAAGGGTTAAGGTCTCTGGACCTCTTTGGATACAGATCCAAAGACTTAATGCGAGAAGGGACCAGATGCTCATTAAATCGAGCCTCTAAAGGGTCTAGAAAACCCTAACTCCCAAGGTTAACACCAAAACTGAAGAATGATCGAATCTATACCTCAAAGATGAGGTCCCTGAGCTATGAAATCTACATAATAGCACCCTCTTCAACTCCCTCTTGCCTTGGTCGCCTTTTTCTTACAAGAACACCAACACAAGGATTAAAAATGGCCTCTCCTCCCTCACAAGCACTCTAGCTCTCTTCGGGTCTCTCTCTCTAGGGTCTGGTAGCCGCAACTGAAGGCTATAAGAGCCTTTAAATAGGTCCCAAGCCCGAGAATTAGGGTTTCACTTAACAGCGTGGACTCGCCGAGTCCACGAGTCGATCGCCGAGTCCGGTCATTAATCTGGATAAGAACTTGCGATCCTACTCGGCGAGTATAAGCATCAACTCGCCGAGTTCCTCCCCAAACTCAAAATAAATGAATAAAATAATATACCTTAGAATCCAGATGCTACAATTCTCCCCCACTAGAATTAGACTTCGCCCCCGAAGTCCTGCTCGACAGCAACTCTGCATGTTGCTTCCGTATCTCCAACTCCGGCTCCCAGTTCAACTCGGACCCCTTCCGATGTTGCCACTGGACCTACACGAGAGGCACTTCCTTGCTCCTCAGAACCCTAATCTTCCGATCCCGGATCGCGATTGGTCTCTCAGCATAATTCAGGCTCGCATCCACCTGGATATCCTCCAATGGTACTACCGCCGACTCATCGGCTACACACTTCCTCAACTGCGATACGTGAAAGGTGTCATGAATCTGACCCAAATCCGCAGGTAGCTCCAACCAGTATGTTACACTGCCTACTCTTGCGATCACCCTGAATGGACCAATATATTGGGGCCCCAGCTTGCCCCTCTTCCTAAATCGGATCACTCCTTTCCAAGGAGATACCTTCAAGAGTACAAAGTCACCAACTTGAAACTCGACCTCTGAGAGACGCCTGTCTGCGTAGCTCTTCTGACGACTCTGAGCCATCAGTAACCTCTGCCTGACCTGCCGTATCTACTCAGTCGTCTGAAGTCCTATCTCTGTACTACCGATCACACGCTGTCCGACCTCTCCCCAGCAAATGGGAGTCCGATAGCTCCTCCCAGACAACAACTCAAAGGGTGGCATACCAATGCTCGAATAATGGTTGTTGTTATAGGAAAACTCAGCCAAGGGTAAATACGTGTCCCAACTCCTTCCGAAGTCCAATACACATGCCCGAATCATGTCATCGAGCGTCTCAATCGTCTGCTCGCTCTGCCCGTCGGTCTGCGAGTGGTATACGGTGCTAAAATGCAGCCTCGTACCCAACTCCTCATCAAATTTCTTCCAGAACCTGGAAGTGAAATGCACATCTCGATCTGAGACGAACGAGATTGGTACTCCATGTCGCGATACCACTTCTCTCACGTACAACTCTGCCAGCCTCTCAGCAGAAGAATTCTCACTGATAGCAAGAATATGGGCGCTCTTTGTCAACCTGTCCATGATCACCCAAATTGCATTGACACCTCTCGTAGTCCTTGGGAATTTGGTGATGAAGTCCATGGTAATATGTTCCCACTTCCATTCGGGAATCTCCAAAGGCTGCAACTTACCATGCAAACGCTGGTGCTCGGCCTTCACCCTGCGACAGGTCAAACACCTCTCTACGAACCATGCGACATCCCTTTTCATATAGGACCACCAATACTCTCTCTTCGGGTCTAAATACATCTTAGTGGCCCCGGGATGAATTGAAAACCTCGATCGGTGTGCTTCCTCCATCAGGATGGTACGTGCCCCGCCCACAAATGGCACCCAAATCCGTCCCTGGAAGGTCATCAGCTCTCGGCTATCGATGATGAACTCTGATACCGGTCCGATAACCCGCTCTCTCTTGCGGTTCTCCGGTCTCACGGCCTCAGACTGGGCCCCTCGAATGGTGTCCAACACTGGATTCATCACTGTCATTCTCATACAAACGTCTCGTATCGGGGTGCCCTCCGTCCTACGACTCAGAGCATCGGCTACAACGTTAGCCTTGCCCAGGTGGTACAGGATCTCACAATCATAATCCTTCACCACATCCAACCATCTCCTCTGGAACAAGTTCAGATTGGGCTGATCCATCAAATACTTCAAGCTCTTGTGGTCCGTGTATATGGTACACCGAACCACATACAGATAGTGACGCCAGATCTTGAGGGCGAACACTACTGCCCCCAACTCCAGATCGTGGGTGGGATACCTCACATCATGAGGCTTTCAGCTGCCTTGATGCGTATGTTATCACATGCCCTCTCTGGATCAGCACCGCTCCCAGTCCCGATATTGACACGTCACAATACACCACAAAGTCCTCCATCCCCTCCGGAAGGGCTAACACCGGGTCTTCGCATAGTCTCTGGCGAAGTGTCTCGAAGGAGGCCTGCTGCTCTGGGCCCCATGAAAAAGAAACACCCTTCCGGGTCAACCTGGTAAGTGGCACGGCGATCTTGGAGAAATCCCTGATAAATCTCCGATAATAGCCTGCCAACCCTAAGAAACTCTTGATCTCGGTGGGTAATCTCGGCACCTCCCAACTCACCACTACCTCAATCTTGGACGGATCGACCAATATACCATTCTGGTTAACGAGGTGCCCCAGGAACTGGACCTCTTGTAACTAGAAATCACACTTGCAGAATTTGGCATAAAGTATCTCCGACCACAGAACTCCGAGGATCTCCCTTAAATGCTCCTCATGTTGCTCTTTGGATCTCGAATACACTAATATATCATAGATGAAAATGATCACCAAACGATCCAACATCAGCCTGCACACTCTGTTCTTGAGATCCATGAATGTCGTTGGTGCATTGGTGAGCCCGAAAGGCATCACTATGAACTCGTAGTGCTCGTAACGAGTCCGGAATGTTGTCTTCTGGATGTCCTCATCACGCACCCTCACCTGACGATATCCATACCTCAAATCAATCTTGGAAAACAAAGACGCTCCCTGCAACTGATCGAACAAATCATCGATCCTCAGTAAAGGGTAATGGTTCTTGACCGTCAGCTTGTTCAACTCCTGGTAATCAATGCACATCCGGTGTGAACCATCCTTTTTCTTGACAAAAAGGATAGGCTCTCCCCACGGCTAAATTCTTGGCCAAATAAACCCCTTCCCCAGCAGCTCCTAAAGCAGCGAGGATAACTCCTGCATCTCTGGAGGTGCAAGGCAATAGGGCGCCTTGGCGATAGGCACTGCCCCTGGAACCAAATCGATACGGAACTCTACCTGCCTCTCGGGAGGCACGCCCGGCAACTCCTCATGGAAAACATCTGGGAACTCTCACACTATCAGGAACTCATCAACTGACCATGGTCTCCCTGAATCAACCCTCATATCCATCACATACGCTACAAACCCACTGCAGCCCCGCTGTAGACTCTACCTCGCTCTAGCGGAGGAACAAAATGCCAACCCAAAACACGTACCCTCACCATATACCGTAAGAACTACCCTACTAGGGTCTCGTATAGTCACCAGCTGTCGCTCGCAGTCGATAACCTCTCCAAATTTGCTCAACCAGTCCATGCCCACGATGACACAGACATCTCCCATCGCAATAAGGACTAAATCAATCGGGAACTCAACACCGAAGATCTCTAGTACAAACCCTCGGATCACCTCCATCGCATAAACCACCCTCTCGTTAGCTATGGAAACTCTTGGAATTCGACTCAACACCTCTCGACTAATACTGATGCGCTGACTAAAAGCCAAAGATACAAAAGACCGACTCCCACCCGAGTCAAACAACACCAAGGCAGGTACAGAACTCACAAGAAAAGTACCTACGTATATCATAATATAAGCACAATATCGCAGGCTTAAAATAAATAGATGAAAGAATACAAACCAGCCAAAACGTCGGGCGCTACGCGGACCTACTCCGCGGTCAATTGGAAGGCTCCCCCTCGTGCCTGCGGTGCCTCGGCCTTCACTGGCCGACTATCAGTAGCTCTTACTGCAGCAGGGGCGGATCCTGTAGATGCTCCCTGCGCTGAACCTTGCAACTACAGACACTCTGCCTTCTAGTGTCCGGTCTGGGGAAAAAACTCCTGGGCTAATCATTCCCTCCCCACCTGGGGAACATACTCCTCTCAGAACATAACGGTGAACCTCTCCCAGGTCACTGCATGTGACAACCTGAAATTTCCATTCTGTACACACTATATCACTTCAATAGAAGTTATAGCAGTCACAGTTAATTTTCAGACGTTTTCGTGTAAGTTTGAGTAATTCAGGGTTTACACTGCAAGAAATATCAGGAGAGTCGGTGCACTAGGGTTTTGTGCAACACTGTTATTCCAACACTCTGTTATTTGAGAAATCATTTCAGGAATAAAAATATTTTCTGCCAAAAATATCTCAGGACTAGAAATAGAATTCTGAACCAAATTCATTCATTACTCGCATTTCCAACTAGAGAAAAGCCATTTTCTCTCTCACGGATCTTCGGGTTTTTATACCAAAACGTGAGTAACTCTTTCTAGTAATGTTAGAAAGCTTAATATGTGTTTATAACATGATTTAGATGGCTAAATCACTAGATTTAGGAGTTTACTCCCCAAGGTGTTCTTGGGCGGTAAACTCCTGAAACAAAGCCTAGACCTTCCCTTGTGATATGCTACTACCTTGGACACATATAGATGTGTATTAGGGACAAGAAAACAACCAAGAAACACAAACACTTGGGAGTTCACGGCCCAAGATGATCTTGGACCGTGAACTCCAATAACTTGGATCAAAGGGTGCTTTTAAGGCACCTAAAGCATTGGACATTTAATAGGAATTGTTCCCACTTAAATCAAGGACCAAAACACATCAAAATCACTTTCCAAAGTGAGTTTACGGCCATGACATGGTTCTTAGGCCGTAAACATGAAAGAAGGGCACCAAAGTGTGCCTAATGCCTTCATATGCTTTAGGTAAAAGTGTAGAACCTATCCTACATATTCAAGAGACTTGAAAGCAACAAAAACACCATTCCAAGGGAGTTTACGGCCATAAACTCCAAAGGAAATGGCATTGGGGCCGTAAACTCCTAAATGCAGTGTTTCTATTCCTTAAACCCTTCCAAGAATTGAACCACCAAGTTGGAATAGTTCTAGGGATCATTTAGAACTTAAAAACACAAAATACCACTAAGCTTGAGAGTTTACGGCCGTAAACGCAGGAGTTTACAACCGTAAACTCCATGTGTGATGCTATATGGAGAGTAACCTCATATATGGGGTCCTTTGGAACCCTCAACCCAAGTACCTTGTCCCACAATAGCATAGATGCAATCCTTAGGGCTTAAAACACTTATATAAAGTGTTTATTATGTCTAGGATGTCTTAACATTATCAATTAGTAATTTAAGACTAATTGAGTGCATATATGTGTGATTATATGTTCATTAGGATCGTAGTGTGTGTACAAGTCCTCACTTGACAACTAACCATCCTACACCGTCCAGTTCATCCAATTCTCCATCTACAGGTGAGTTCATACCCCTAATCAATGTTTAAATGATTTTAAATGCTTTAATGGGGGGAATACAAGTAGAAAGCAGCATGTTTTAAAATCATGTAAATGTATTTTATAACTGTGTTTTCATTCAACAGATTTCACATACTACAAAATGTGATGCATGAAATGGTTTTCTAGCTTTAAAATACTTTGTTATCAAATGTCTTACTTTTGAAATGTTTATCAAAATGACATCAAGTCACTTTTATATTTGTTCAAAACCCTTAGATGTCTTACAAAACCATTTTACATTCTTGAACTAAACTATGCATATACACTTATATTCTTATATATGTATTGATGTTATAGTTTACAACTTTCATTTAGTTTCTCACACCCTTGAGTAGTAAGATTGTATAAACCTACTTGAACAACCAATTACCTTTCAGTAAATTATCATAGGGATAATTTGGAGATATCAAACATTATTCCTATTACAAGGAATCACACAAGAGTTAGTTCATTCATGAGTCTACACCAGTACATTACCTGATACATGAGTACATATACATATGCTTAGCTGATACATGAATATGTTTACATATACTTACCTAATACATGAACACACTTATATGAATACCATACATGAACACTAGGACATAGGTGCATTATCCTGTATTCACTTACCTGGATACTTGAACTTAGAACTATGAGGAAGATTTATTCGTACCTTCTGTGTAAATTTTCCTGCCTATCCCTGTTCGATGGGATGTCTAGACGGGACTAACCATTCCGAAACCCAGCTGTTAGCAACACTGGGTGATGAACATCTACGGATGTCTAAGGTTATCTCTTATAATAGATAGATTGATATCGGAACTAACCATTCCTCCATCATGCTGTTGCAACAGAGGATGAGATGAAAATCTTCGGATGATCATTAGGTTACCACTTGTATTAGGAGTCGGCTACGGGACTAACCCTTCCTCCAACCTGCTGCTGCTATAGAGGACAATTGGACCATCTTCAGAGGTTCATTAGGTTATTCATATCACTTATTATGATGGCGTGTTAGTCCTGGTATCCAGGGATAACACTTACATGGTTATATTTTTCCTATTTACTTTATTTTGTGATATATTCACATAAACGATGAGTTTAGACTAATTACTGTTAGTAGTAGTCAAAAAGAAGGAAAAACTATTATTTTACTTACAAAACATTCGGGTCTTGGTAGAAGACTACATTGTCATAACAAAACATTCGGGTCTTGGTAGAAGACTACATCTCAAACTAATAGAAAATAAGGGATTTTCTAGGGCTTTTCATACTTACATCAACATTTTCATTTAAAGGTTTACATGACTTTTAAAACAACTTTTAGTAAGAAAGACAATGACACTTAAATACTTATGAATTCACCAGCTTTAAAGTTGATACTCTCTTTCAAAATAACTTGTATTCTCAGGTCATCAGTAGACAGGTACGGTGGCCAGGTTTTGAGAAGACGGAGCAGACAAGTCTCGTCTTTTATTTTGATTGTATATTTTTGGTGTCTTATTACAATGAAAGAACACACACGTATTAAAACTTTACTTATAATGCAATGGATGATGTTGTTGCTTGTTTACTGTTTTACACTGTTGTGATACTGTACATGACGTCCTCTACCCCGGAACGTTTCCGCCGTTCTTGGTTTTGGGGTGTGACACTGCAGCAAGCTCAGCAGGCGAATACTGCGCCGTCACACACTTCCGCCAGTCCTTCGCTCCCAAGCGAAGCTGATTTAGCAGGAACCGAACCCTTAAATGCTCTGGACATGAGCATGTGAAGAAACACCCCCAATGTACTAAATCCACCTCATCGCCGCAATCGGATCATGTGTCCCATCAAACTCTGGTAGTTTTGTGTTGCTGAACTCCCGGAACAGCAACGCATCACCACCCTGCAGTCTAGCCGCAGCTACAGCTGCGGTGGCCGTAGCAACAGCAGCATCAGAAACAGCAACATATCACTCATCAAAAGTCTCTATCTACGTGGTGTTGATAGACCCAAACATCTCTTGTATCTCTGCCCTGATGGCTGCAGCCACCTCCTCGTGAATGATCCTACGGATCCCCTCATCACTAGCACCACTGCTCTCTGGTGTATGGCGTGTCCCAACCATGATGTCTCTGAAATACCACATAATAGGTATCAGGGACTCGCTCGAGTATTCTCACACTCGATAACTGAACCTTACTTGACCTCTGGTGCCCCGAAGATTCTTACTTGGACTACACACTGATCCGGTGTCTCCAGTAGTACGGGCCCAATACTACTGTCCACACTGCATCAGCATTCACCCCAAGTCCTCCTCCCAGGGTCCCAAATCTCAAGCACTATATTCTCAATAATCATAGGCTCTTCTCTAGCATATCTCTCATAAGCTCCTTGATGCTATCTAATCACTCTCAAGCTTCCCTAGCTGCAAGACTCCTAGACTAAGGCATTACAAATCAAGCCACTCTAGTCCTAATAAGAATACCTACTCTACTCCAACGTGCATAACATAATTCATCATATATCATAGCATAACATATCTCGTAACACTTATTGAAGGGTATTTTAGGAAATCAACGTTCGGGCGCTGGCTGATCATACACACGACTCTACTCAGTTTGTTTCAAAACTCTTTCACTCTTTGAAAATTACTTTATTATCAAAAAATTTCCTCAAATCCTCAGTTTGAGTTCAGATACGCCCGAAGGTGCATCCGAATCCCTCAAACCAAGGCTCTGATACCAACTTGTAACGCCGTAAAATTTCAAACAAATTTTTCACATTTAAAAAAAACTTTATTTCACAAGATTATAAAACTCATTGTTTCATATATCTAAACATAAGTCAAAATCCCAGGATCATAACATCTATAAAACTCTGTGTGTGTGAGTACTGATAATGCCGATGCCTTCCCGCGATCCTCACTAGTACCTGAAACGCATAACACAAAATACTATAAGCATGAAGCTTAGTGAGTTCCACAAAATATCACACATAACACATACTAGCCACTCGAAGCTATAACTCTGTGGGCACCTGGGCCCTAACTCTGTGGACCCTCTGCTCCTAGCTCTGTAAGCCTTCCGGTTCTAAATTTCATATACACTGATATACACACAGCATAAATCACATAGAAATAATGCAGTGCAACACATCACATAAATAGCATACAATAACTCTGTCACATAACTCTAATTACCACTCAAGCTAAAGTATAGTGAGAAGACTCACCTCGGATATCTCGGATAATATCTCGCTCGCGTGTACACTGATCTAGCCTATGCCTAAAACATAAACAATCATCTCAATTAATAACGGCTCTCGAGCTAGGCTACATGCTCTCTCATGTCCTCTAAGAGGGCTAAAAGACCATTTTACCCTTCAAACAGTCCACAAGTTCAATTGTTGATCAATCCCTAAAAGTCAACAAAAGTCAATGGTTAAACCTTGACCAAACATGTCGAGTGCACAAATGTGACTCGACGAGTCCATGTGCGTCCTTCACACTCCTGGTCCTCACCTGACTCACTGAGTAAACCCTCCACTCTTCAAATCATCACTGATCGTGAATCACAGGACAACTAGTCCCAACTAGTCGAGTCCGACTCTTGACTCGGCAAGTTCAATCATGAACTCAAGTCCTCTAGATCCCCTCTAACTCACCGATTCATTTCCCCAACTAAGTGAGTCACCAACTATGTGATTTACAGGAAACCTACTCCTACTCATCGAGTCTGTTCTTGGACTCGGTGAGTTCATGCCATGCTCAAACTCAAAAGACCTCCTGAGGTCAGATCCGTTCCTCTAATCCATAGATCTGACCTTCCCAAGCATGATAATCACGTAAAGTCCAGAACATGGTGCCCATGCAAAGGCCCAAAGACTCTATTTGAAGAAATAACCTCAAATATGACATCCTAAGCTCATGTCTCCCAATATCAATCATAAAGATCAAAAGGTTAAGGTCTCTGGACCTCTTTGGATACAGACCCAAAGCCTTAATACGAGAAGGGACCAGATGCTCATCAAATCCAGCCTTTAAAGGGTCTAGAAAACCCTAACTCCCAAGGTTAACACCAAAAATGATGAAGGATCAAATCTATACGTCAAATATGAAGTCGCTGAGCTCTGAAATCTACAGAATAGCACCCTCTTTAGCTCCCTCTTGCCTTGGTCACCTTTGTCTTGCAAGAACACCAACACAAGGATCAAAAATGGCCACTCCTCCCTCACAAGCGCTCTAGCTCTCTTAGGGTCTCTCTCTAGGGTCTGGTAGCTGCAACTGAAGGCTATAAGAGCCTTTAAATAGGTCTCAAGCCCGAGAAATAGGGTTTCACTTAACAGCATGGACTCGCCGAGTCCACGAATCGACTCGTCGAGTCCGGTCACTAATCCGGATAAGAACTCGTGATCCTACTCGGCGAGTCTAAGCATCAACTCGCCGAGTTCCTCCCCAAACTCAAAATAAATGAATAAAATAATATACCTGGGAATCTGGATGTTACAATAAGTGTACAAAGCTCAGAACGCTCAAATAAACTATAATTTGTGCTAAATGATAGCAGGAATGAGTTTGACTTTCAATGAAGTATTGGACTGTACAGGATAGAAAATTTTGTGTTTCACATTATCCCCCTGTTAGAGGGAACTTCGTCCCGAAATTAGAATTTAGGTAAAGGAGTAGGTATAAATAATCGAGCATTGAGGTGGTGATACTTCCTATTCGATTGCTTCCTGTGCTCCCAAGTGAACTCAGGTTCTCGGTTGGCATTCCAGTGAACCTTTACTAATGGGATGTGGCGTTTCTTCGTCCGCTTGACCTCTCGGTCCATGGTCACTAAAGTTCTTCCACGAAGGTGAGGCTCTTGTTGAACTCGATCTCGTCGAGTGGGATTACAAGAGTCCTGACAGAAAGGTACTTTTTTAAGTTCGAGACGTGGAGATAACAATGTACGTTAATGAGTTCGCGAGTAGGTTGAAATTGTGAGTTACAGGGCCGATTCTGGGAAGAATCTCGGAGGTCCTAACTATCTTGGATTTAGCTTTCCACACTTTCTGAAGCGTATCAAGCCTTCCCAGGGTGAGAATTCCAAAAGAATTTGCTCTCTCACTTGGAATACCAAAGGTTTCTTACTCTTGCTTCTCTTCCTAGTCAAGGGCCCTCCCTTCTGGATCAAAGCCGTAAGAGGTACCATGATTCGCGAGGAGTTCTAAATGAACTACGACAGTAGGTCAGTGAGACCTTGAATTTGGCGAATTCCCGTCGGCGTCTACGGTGCTGACATATTCTCAATGGTTTTGATTATTGGAAGGGTCCTCAAGAATTTCCACATCACTAATAGTAAATCTTAGGAATACAACTCTTCAATTCCAAAAACTCGTATTTAGAGAACGTCGCGTAGTGCTTCTCTCATCGTAATGTTTCCATGGTTTATTGTAGATGCTCTTTATAATTTCCTTCTTACTACGAGAGTAGATAAGTAAGTCATTTACAAGGACAATAACGAACTGATCCAAGTAAGAATGGCGTACCATATTCATTAAGTTCATGAATAATTCGGGTGCATTGGTCTTATCCAAGGGGTATCACTACGGATTCTTAGCGTCCGTATCGAGTTTGGAAGATCGTCCTCGGGATATCCTTATCTAACACTCGAAACTTATGATATTCGGATCTCAGGTCCATTTCGGAAAGGGAACTAGTTCCTTGCGGTTGGTCAACCAATTCTTCTATGCGAGGCAGATGGTAATGATTTCTAATGGAAATCTTGTCGAGGTCTCCGATAGTCGATGCTCCTACAAAACATTTCGTCTATCTTCTCGAAGAATATGACGAGAGTTCTCCAGGGTGAGAAGCTTGGTCTTTCCATTCCAATGTTGAGTAGTTCGTTAAGCTGTCCGGAAGGTTCTTGTATCTCCGTGGGTGTTAGACTGTAGGGCGATCTGGTTACAGGAGTCGTATTGGGTTCTAAGTTTGTTCGCATGACGATGCGATTACTCGTAGTCTTGGCAGTCTCCATCCTGAAGTTCATATTAGAATTCATACATGGTTCATCAATCACAATCTCGTGTATACGAGTCGTATATAATTAAGATTGAAAAGGTAGTCGAATAAATGATTCTTCCTTAAGCTCACATCCCAATGAGGAAATGAAGTTAAAGTGGAATCATCAATTCTAAACCTGTAGAACCTTGATCATATACCACCCCTATGTATACCTTCTTCAGTGATAGATCAATCTTAAGGGTCCTTTATTTGAACTTGACGTACTGTACGAGTGGTACTCCGGAGAGGTTTGATGTGGTTTCTTCGGAAAGAATACAAAACATAAGGTACTCTATGCATGAGTACTTCAGAGTTCTGAAATGATGGCTTCGCTAGAAAGACGCTTTACTGAGAAAGAGATCTACGCATGAAATGGTATTGTGAGGATTGAATGGACTCAAGTTGTATGATAATATTGGACTCACTTGGAAACAAAGACATTAGACTTGATCATAAAGGTGTTACAGACAAAACCCATCAGTGCAATTTTTAACAGAGTTATAGTACCATAGATTTACTATAAGACTATTGCCGCGAACTAGGTATACTAAAAAAGACAAGTATACACAGCACGAGGGTCCCTTAACTCACGGGATCTCGCAAAAGATTAGACTCGAGTTGCACTAACTTTAATCAGCTTATGAGTCTATTACAACGAATGCCTTAGATATTTTAACGTGGGTCCGGGGTAGTTTCTCCTGCGGCAGTGATCCTTATTATCTTCCCATCTGCACCGGAGTTCTTTCTATTTGACAATCCTTCTTGAGGTGTCCAATTTCACCGCATTGTTGACATATCTGGCTTGTACTAGCATTGGTGGTGGAAGTGAGGTGTCTGGTCGAAATTATGTGGACGTGGGTGCTTTCATTGCTTTTTCCTTTTGGACAATTCCTATGATAGTGTTCTGTCTCACCACAACTATAGCAAACCTGGCTGGCTCTGATGGTGGAGGTGGTTCTACAAAAAAGAGAAATGTGCCCCATTTCGTTGCAATTTATCACACCCCAAAACCAAGAACGGCGGAAACGTTCTGGGGCGGAGGACGTCATGTACAGTATCACAACAATGTAAAGTAGTAAACAAGCAACAACATCATCCATTTCATTAATAATATAATTATTATACAAGTGTGTTTTGTCAAATTTTGATAAACACTAAAGTATAAATCAAAATGAAAGATGAGTCTTGAATGAGCTCCATCTTCCCTAATCCTTGCATCGGTACCTGTCTATTGATGACTTGACGATACAAGTAATTTTGAAAGCGAGTATCAACTTTGAAGCTGGTGAGATCATAAGTATTTTAGTGTCTTAATTTGTATGTAAGAATTTGTAAGTATTAAAAATGTATATGAACTGTAAGTATGGAAAATGTATATGAACGGTAAGTGTAAATATGTTTGTAAAACAACTGTAAACGTTTGAAAAACCCTAGAAATCCCTATGATTCCTACTATTATATTAGGGTGTCTTCTACCAAGACCTAACTGTTCTCAATGTAGTCTTCTACCAATACTTAACTGTTCTAGATCACTAAATATATGTACCGGGAAAATTAATGTTCTATGATCCCAAGTGTAACTATCATTAACAAAATATTGTTTTTACATTTAAAGTTTAAGTGAAAAGATCACTAAATATATGTACCGGGAAAACTAATGTAGTACTAAAATGCAGCGCTATAAGAACTACTGTTGTACTAACTACCCTAAACCGGATTTATATTAAGGTATCATGTGATTAATTGCACCATACTATTGACTGGAAACAACGAAATACGTATGGTCGTAAAAAGAAATGACGTTTGGCACCCGCAGACCTGCAGGTCCGGCTGTAGCTAGCAGCAAGGTGTAGGATAGCAAATCCAGTATAGATCTATACGCAAACTCACGCTCTCCCTCCAAGAGACTCTGGCTACAACTTGGGTCATGACATTTAAGGCATGCTCCGATACAGTGGATCACAATTTTGTTAACGTATTCATGTATATGTACTTATGTAAGCGTAATTGTGTAAAAGTATATGAACGTATGCCTTTGCTACCCAAAGGCACTAAACTGACAGAAAGGAACTATTATGTCCATATATGTATACATGATATATAACTAATGTTTAAACGACCTTCGGACGGTACCCGATATCCTATCAAACCACATCCAAATCGAGGAAAAGGAAACAAGGTGGATAGCCTTCCTATGTCTTTTAAACATTACTTATATAACTATATAAATATAGTCATGTTTATACCAAAATCTCTATGTAAACGTAATTATGTAATTGTTTAGTAATGTACTGTAATGTTCTAGTTGTAATGTATGTTCTCTATATCTAGCAAGTATTGACTCATGAATGAACTGATTCATTGTGTGATATCTCGTTCTAGTAATAGTTCTAGTAATAGTTCTAATATCTTCCTACACTACCCATATGGTAGCTTACTAGTAATATAACTGGTACATATGAACATGGATGTATACCGTTGCTATCCATGGGCATTGGCTGAACTGGAAAGACCTTTTATGACTATATACGTACACATGATATATAACTAATATTTAAACGACCTTCGGACGGTACCCGATATCCCACCAAACCACATCTCAAGCGCGAAAAGGAAATAGGGTGGGTAGCCTTCCTAAGTCTTTTAAACATTTCTTATATAACCATACATATAGAGGCATGCAATTTATAATATAAAAGCATAAAATAAGTTTTGTAAAAACCTTTGAACATAAATATTTTCTAAGAAAAGATCGAGTTGATGTCGATCTATAAAAGGGTTTTGAAGGCATGGGTTTGATAAAACGGTTTACTATAAAGAAACATTTGTTTGAAACACAATTGTAAATAAGTTTGAAATGTAATTTACAGAGTAAAATGTACAGTGTAATAAGGAGTTTGAAACATATAAAGTGTTTACGAAAATCATTTGAAGGAAACTGTTTGGTAAAACGACTAATGAGTAGTAAATCATTTGAATGCTGCTTATTAATCACATGTGATTGATATAATAAGTAGCATGATTCTACTTGTATCCCCCCCCATAAAACATTTAAAAATAGTTAAAACATTGATTAAGGGGTATGAACTCACGTGTTGTGGGTGATACGGATGAACCGAAGAGGTAGGACTGCTAGGTGTCAAGTGAAGACTTTAGACACACACAATGGTCCTAATTACATATGAAGACATATGTATATAAACAATTAGTGATTATAACACTAATTAAGCATGTATAAACATCCTACTGCGATGAAAACACTTTTGGTCAAGTGCTACGAGGCTAATGGGTTGCGACAAAGGAGTGCAAGACCTCTTATGGGAGTTTATGTTCAAAAGACCATATGTTTTGGAGTTTACGGCCCAGGGGAGTAAACTCTTGGCCGTAAACTCTCAATAGGGTCCCTAAATGAAGCTTAGAATTATTACAACTTTATGTGGTGATGTGCTTCCTGGCTTAAACAAGTGTTTAGGCCTCTTTTTAACTCCATTAAGGAGTTCACGGCCTTGGGACCACTCCCCCATGATTTTACGGTCGTAAAATCATGGTAAGAAGTACCATTTGATGTTTTTGAGGTTTTAAAGTCCCTAAATTAACTAGGAATAAAACTAGGCTTTTGTACTTGGCTTTAGTAGAGTTTATGGCACCATTTGGCACCATTTTATGGAGTTCACGGCCCTAGAAACTTTTACTCTTGGTGTTCTAAGTGTGTTTGCTAGTCCTAAACGCATTTAGGTACGTGCCCAAATTAGTCTCTTAGCTTAAGGAGGGTTTTTAAGGCATTTTGGCACCTAAACATGGAGTTCACGGCCCAAGAACCTCCTTGGTCGTGACCTCACTTTCACCCTTTGTTTCTAATTGATTTGGTGGTCTAAACATCTATTGGTGGCTTCTAGTTTGAGTTCCAAGGCTTTGAGGGACATTGGGACACTTTTGGCCCATAAAATGGAGTTTACTACCCAAGGTGTTCTTGGGCGGTAAACTCCCAAATCTTGGGGTTTTGACATGATTTTGATGTTTCTAAACACAATCTAAGCTATATAATATAACTAGATCGAAGTACTCACAATTTGGGATAAAAACCCGAAGATCCATGAGAGAGAATTTTGGCTTTTCTCTAATTGGAAATGTAACTAATGAATTATTCTGGTTCAGATTTCTATATATAGTCCTGGGATTTTTGGCAGAAAATATTTTTATTCCCAGAATGAACTCTAATGTCCTAGAATATTGGAATAACAGTGTTGCACAAAACCCTAGTGCATCCACTCTCCTGATATCTCCTTAAGTGTAAATCCTGAAAAACTGCCAAACTTATACCCGAAGTCTGGAATCTCTCTGTAATTGTTCTAACTTCTATTGGCTTGATATGGTTTGTTCAGAATGGAAATTTTGGGTTGTCACATCATCCCCCTGTTGAAGGGAATTTATCCCGAAATTAGAATTTAGGCAAGGAAGTAGGTACAAATGATCGAGTCATGAGGAGGAAACTTCCTAATTGATTGGTTCTAGCGCTCCTAAGTGAAATCGGGTCCTCGGTTGGTATTCCAACGAACCTTCACTAATGGGCGACAGCATTGCTTCATCCGCTTGACCACTCGGTTGATGGTTACTACGGTTCTAATACGAAGGCGAGGATCTCGACGAGTGGACTTACAAGAGTCCTAACGGAACGGTATGGTTTCACGATCGAGATGTGAAGAGTAGAATGTACGTTACTGAGTTCGTGAGGTAGGTCTAGTTTGTGCGAAGCATAGGACCGATTCTGGTAAGAATCTCGGAGGTCCTAACTATCTTGGATTTAGCTTTCTACGCTTAGGAAGCATATTAAGCCGTTCCTAGAGTGAGACTTCCTAAAGAACTTGGTCTCTCGCTTGGAATTTCCAAAGTTCCCTTTTCTTGTTTAACTTCCCAGTCAAGGGCCACTCCTTGCTGGGTCAAAGTCGTATGGTTTTCTGTGATTTGCGAGGGGTTCTGGATGAATTAAGATAGTAGGTCTGTAAGACCTAGAATTTGGCGAATGTCTGTCGGCGTCTCTGGTGCCGACCAATTCCCAACGGTTTCGGATCCATTGACAGAGTACTCAAGAATTTCCACATCACTAATAGTGTGTCTTAGGAAATTTTGACTCTTCAATTCCAAAATTCGAGTTCAGAGAACACTGCGAAAAGTATCTCCGAGGCTGATGTTTCCAGAGGTTCCTTCTTACTACGAGGGTAGATAAGTAAGTCATTATATGGAGAAATGACGAACTGATCCTAGTAAGAAAGACGTACCCTACTCATTTAGCTCCTGAAAACTTATGGGCGTATTGGTCCTATCCGGAGGGTATCACTACGGACTCGAAGTGTCCGCATTGAGTTCGGAAGATAGTCTTCCAGACATCCTTCCCTAACACTCGAACTGGTGATATTCGGATCTCAGATCCATTTCTGAAAGTAATTCTTTCCTTGCGTTTGCTCAACCATTTCATCTATGCGAGGCAGAGATAACGATTTCTAATGAAAAATCTTGACGGAGTCCTCGATATCCGAGGCACATATGATGCAATCCGTCGATCTCTGGAAGAATAAGACCGGGGTTCTCTAAGGTGAGAAGCCTAGTCTTCTAATTCTATTTCTGTGTAGTCCGATAAGTTGTCTGTACTATTCTTGTATCTCCGGAATGTTTAGACTGTAGGGAAATCTGTTTACGGGAGTCATATTGGGTTCTAATTTTGTTCACATGACGATGTGATTACTCGTAGTCTTGAGCAGTTCTCCGTCCTAAAGTTCATACATGCTTTCGCAATCACCATCTCGTGTATACGAGTCGTATATAATTAAGATTGAAAAGGTAGTCGAATAACTGATTCTTATTTAAGCTCACATCCCATCGGGGAAAAAGAAGTTAAAGTGGAATCATTAATTCTAAACTTTTAGAACCTTGATTATATATCACTCTTATGTATACATTCCTCAGTGATAGATCAATCGTATAAATCCTTGGATTGAACTTGATGTACTGCACAAGTGGTACTTCGGGTGTTTCTTCGGAAAAGAAAAGAACTATGAGTTACTCCATGCATGAGTACTTCGGTGTTCTGATATGACGGCTTCGCTGGAAAAGCGATCTAGAAGAAAGAGATGTACGTATGAAGCTGATTGTTTCTTGATGACGACATGATTCTGTTAGCACGAATGATAAGGATTTTGTGAGCGATTATGGTTGACCCTAGATGTACATCGATTGCTCAAGAAAAGAGTAAGAGTATGTTCTCGAAAGGTTGAGCTACATCCCTATGATGCAGTCCTAGCACGGAATGGAAGTGTGTTCGCGAAGTTTTGACCTACATCCCTATGATGCAGTCCTAGTAATGAGTAGAAGTAAGTTCGTAGAATGGTCTCAAGATGTTTGTCGTTCAAGCCGAGGTATCGTGGATTGGTGAATAACATGATCCAAACACTAAAGGATACTTGGAAATGTCACCGGATCTAACTTGCTATAGTCCAATGACTTGACTAAAGCAGGTTTCAGATAGACTCCAATGAAAGTATGATAAGAGTACTTGAATGAAGAATGACATAGAAGTTAGCCGGCTGTCAATATCCTTGATATTCATGACGTAAAGATTCAGGAAAATGACCTTGCAAAAGGTCTTACATCATATCTAGAGAAGATAGTCCTTGACAACATAAAGACCTAACCAAAAGTACTTACAGTACAAGATAATTTCATAGAAAATGCCACATCGGGCAAAGACAGGAAAATGATTCCTTCTAACAAGGACAATAAAGTAAAACATCTACTACTGACAATGGTCATCCCTTTGGTAAACTCTCAATTTAGCCAGTTGACATTCCATGTCAAGTAGATGTCTTTCGTACACCCTCTGGCGTACTTGGAGCTCTATGACTTCGACTCGCGTTTCAACTAGTGCTTGCAGCAAGGTCTCATGGTTTCTCTCAGATCTCTCGCGAGCATCTTCTAGACGAATGATGCGGATGGTATGCATTCTCGCATCGGCGACAACTTCGGTAATCTGATGTAGGGCTGTCCTGCCTTGAATCTCATTTCAGGCCACTCTGCGGACCAAGATTGGCAAGATTCTGTCTGCTGAGCCCCCGGTGCTCAGGTCGTAAAAGCTTCGGTCACCATTAAATGGCATGGGTTGATCTTGTCCTTGGCTCCATGTTTCCAAGCATTCCACCCACTCAGACGTCGGGCCATGAAAAGCCGGTCGAGGGTTAGGAATTGGAACGGGAGCTGCCTGGGGTAGGTTCTCAATCTCTGTTTCGAAGTTAGCATCATCCGAAAGGTCTTCATCATGGTGATCATTCAAAGGGATAGGATGATCATTCTCTGGTTCTTCTCCAAACCATCCAGCTATGACCTCATTCGGAAGGTACTGGTTGTCGTGGGGATGGAGTCCAGCCATGTTATCTACGCGAGAATTGGGGTAAGAAAATAATTATTAGACGACCTATCTAGATAATTATTTAGAAAATCTTCATTAGTTACATTGCTATTTGTGAAGTGCATACCCGTTATATGTAATCGAAACAGGATAGGCCTTCGAATATGTGACGTTAACTCCAAATTCACACAGAATCGGGGTAAAGTATAATTTCACAGATTCTAAGTCTATAACATCCTAATTACATATATCCTTAGTGTATCCACTTAGCAAATATCAACTTAGTAATGAAGATCCCGTTTTAGTTCTCAAGTATAACGTACTTATAGTAACACCAAATACTCCAATAGTATTTTAAGTTTAATGTTATGTTCTACTGTTCTCACTGTGGTAGGGTTGGTAAGATTTTAGACTTGTTGTAACCACACATTTAAACATAGGCACATGCTAGTCAACCCTCGGATAATATAGGTGATCAGGCTATATCTTCCCATTTTTGACCATATGTCTCTAAGCCCACTTGTGTTGTCCAACAATCGTAATTCTTTTATACTGTCCTAGTGACAGAGTATTTTTAATCCCAATGGGTTTATAGTTAGTATATTTTTTATGGGTTGATATACTTAATTCACTATAAACAACGCTCTGATACCAATCTGTCACACCCCAAAACCAAGAACGGCGAAAACGTTCTGGGGTGGTGGACGTCATGTATAGTATCACAACAATGTAAAGTAGTAAACAAGCAACAACATCATCCATTGCATTAATAATATAATTATTATACAAGTGTGTTCTGTCAAATTTTGATAAACACTAAAGCATAAATCAAAATGAAAGATGAGAATTGAACAAGCTCCATCTTCCCTATTCCTTACATCGGTACCAGTCTATTGATGACCTGAGGATACAAGTAATTTTGAAAGTGAGTATCAGCTTTGAAGCTGGTGAGATCATAAGTATTTTAGTGTCTTAATTTGTATGTAAGAATATGTAAGTATTAAAAATGTATATGAACTATAAGTATGGAAAATGTATATGAACAGTAAGTGTAAAAATGTTTGTAAAACAACTGTAAACGTTTGAAAAATCCTAGAAATCCCTATGATTCCTACTATTATATAAGGGTTTCTTCTACCAAGACCTAACTGTTCTCGATGTAGTCTTCTACCAAGACTTAACTGTTCTAAATGTTCGTTTCTTGTAAAAGTGTGTAATTTTCCCAAGTGTAACTATCATCAACAAAATATAGTTTTTACATTTAATGTTTAAGTGAAAAGATCACTAATTATATGTACGGGGAAAATTAATGTAGTACTAAAATGCAGCGCTATAAGAACTACTTTTGTACTAACTACCTTAAACCGAATTTATATTAAGGTATCATGTGATTAATTGCACCATACTATTGACTGGTAACAACGACATACGTATGGTCGTAAAAAGAAATGACGTTTGGCACCTGCAGACCTGCAGGTCCGGCTGTAGCTAGCAGCAAGGTGTAGGATAGTCAATCCAGTATAGATCTATACGCAAACTCACGCTCTCCCTCCAAGAGACTCTGCCTACAACTCGGGTCATGACATTTAAGGCATGCTCCGATACCGTGGATCACAATTTTGTTAACGTATTCATGTATATGTACTTATGTAAGACTAATCATGTAAAAGTATATGAACATATGCCTTTGCTACCCAAAGGCACTGAACTGACAGAAAGGAACTATTATGTCCATATATGTATACATGATATATAACTAATGTTTAAACGACCTTCGGACGGTACCCGATATCCTATCAAACCACACCCAAATCGAGGAAAAGGAAACAACGTGGATAGCCTTCCTAAGTCTTTTAAACAATACTTATATAACTATACAAATATAGGCATGCTTATGCCAAAATCTCTATGTAAACGTAATTATGTAATTTTATAGTTATGTACTGTAATGTTCTAGTTGTAATGTATGTTCTCTCTATCTAGCAAGTATTGACTCATGATTGAACTGACTCATTGTGTGATATCTCGTTCTAGTAATAGTTCTAATATCTTCCTAAACTACCCATATGGTAGCTTACTAGTAATATAACTTGTACATATGAACATGGATGTATACCCTTGCTATCCAAGGGCATTGGCTGAACTGGAAAGACCTTTTATGACTATATATGTACACATGATATATAACTAATATTTAAACGACCTTCGGACAGTACCCGATATCCCACCAGACCACATCTCAAGCGCGAAAAGGAAATAGGGTGGATAGCCTTCCTAAGTCTTTTAAACATTTCTTATATAACCATACATATAGAGGCATGCAATTTATAATATAAAAGCATAAAATAAGTTTTGTAAAAACATTTGAACATAAATATTTTCTACGAAAAGATCGACTTGATGTCGATCTATAAAAGGGTTATGAAGGCATGAGTTTGATAAAATGGTTTACTATAAAGCAACATTTGTTTGAAACACAATTGTAAATAAGTTTGAAATGTAATTTACAGAGTAAAATGTACAGTGTAATAAGGAGTTTTAATCATATAAAGTGTTTATGAAAATCATTTGAAGGAAACTGTTTAGTAAAACGGCTAATGAGTAGTAAATCATTTGAATGCTGCTTATTAATCACATGTGATTGATATAATAAGTAGCATGATTCTACTTGTATCCCCCCCCCCCCATAAAACATTTAAAAATAGTTAAAACATTGATTGAGGGGTATGAACTCACCTGTTGTGGGTGATACGGATGAACCGAAGAGGTAGGACTGCTAGGTGTCAAGTGAAGACTTTAGACATACACAATGGTCCTAATTACATATGAAGACATATGTATATAAACAATTAGTGATTATAACACTAATTAAACATGTATAAACATCCTACTGCGAGGAAAACACTTTTGGTCAAGTGCTAGGAGGCTAATGGGTTGCGACAAAGGAGTGCAAGACCTCTTATGGGAGTTTATGCTTAAAAGACCATATATGTTGGAGTTTACGGCCCAAGGGAGTAAACTCTTGGCCGCAAACTCTCAATAGGGTCCCTAAATGAAGCTTAGAATTATTACAACTTATGTGGTGACGTGCTTCTAGGCTTAAACAAGTGTTTGGGCCTCTTTTTAACTCCATTAAGGAGTTCATGGCCTTGGGACCACTCCCCTATGATTTTACGGCTGTAAACTTATGGTAAGGAGTACCATTTGATGTTTTTGAGGTTTTCAAGTCCCTAAATTAACAAGGAATAAAACTAGGCTTTTGTATTTGGCTTTAGAAGAGTTTATGGCACCATTTGGCACCATTTTATGGAGTTCATGGCCATAGAACCTTTTGGGCCGAGAACACCTTACTCTTGGTGTTCTAAGTGTGTTTTCTAGTCCTAAACTCATTTAGGTACATGTCCAAATTAGTCTCTTAGCTTAATGAGGGTTTTAAAGGCATTTTGGCACCTAAACATGGAGTTCACGGCCCAAGAACTTCCTTGTCCATGAACTCACTTTCACCCTTTGTTTTTAATTGATTTGATGCTCTAAACATGTATTGGTGGCTTCTAGTTTCAGTTCCAAGACTTTGAGGGACATTGAGACACTTTTGGCCCTTAAAATGGAGTTTACTCCCCAAGGTGTTCTTGGGTGGTAAACTCCCAAATCTTGGTGTTTTGACATGATTGTGATGTTTCTAAACACAATCTAAGCTATATAATATAACTAGATCGAAGTACTCACAATTTGGGATAAAAACCCGAAGATCCGTGAGAGAGAATTTTGGCTTTTTGTATAATTGGAAATGTAACTAATGAATTATTTTGGTTCAGATTTCTATATATAGTCCTGGGATTTTTGGTAGAAAATATTTTTATCCTCGGAATGAATTCTAATGTCCTAGAGTATTGGAATAACAGTGTTGCACAAAACCCTAGTGCATCCACTCTCCTGATATCTCCTTAAGCGTAAATCCTGAAAAACTGCCAAACTTATACCCGAAGTCTGGAATCCCTCTTTAATTGTTCTAACTTCTATTGGATTGATATGGTTTGTTCAGAATGGAAATTTCGGGTTGTCACACAATTGATGCATTGCAATACTCAGTAAGCTCCATTATGTTGATAGTTACACTTGTTACACTGCGGGAGTGTTCCCTTTGTGAGTCTTGTTTGCGTTGCCAGAACTGAGGTTTGCAAGGATAGCTGTCACGGCAGCTGTTAGCGCGGCTTGGAATGTAGCAGCGTCGGTATGAAGGATAGGGGTTTCGTTGTTCGGATGACTATTTCCGGATGATGATATGATTTTGTAACACGAAAGATAAGGAGTTCATGAGCGATTATGGTTAACCCTAAATGTATTTCGATCGTTCATGTAAAGAGTAGAAGGATGTTCTCGAGGGTTTAACCTACATACCTATGATGCAGTCCTAGTACAGAGTAGAAGTAAGTTCAAAGAATGGTCTCAGGACGTTTTTCGTCCGAACCGGGGGTACCATTGGTTGGTGAATAACATGATCCAACCTTTGAAAGAGAATTCAGAATGACTTGACTAGAGTGGGTTTCAGATAGACCCAACGAAAGTATAATGAAAGTATTTGAACAAAGAGTGACACAAAACTTAGCCGAGTTTCAATATCGATATTCATGACGTAATAAGTTTTTGGAAAATTGACCTTGTTAAAGGTCTTACATCATATCCGGAGTAGGAAATTTTTTGGCCACATAAAGTCCTAACTAAAAGTACCTAAAATACAGGATAGTTTCATAGAAAAATTCCACATAGGACATAAACAGGAAAACGATTCCCATAAAACAAGGAACGAAAATAAAGCATTTCTTACTAGTGACGGTCATCCCTTTAGTGAACTCTTAGTTCAGCCAGTTGACGTTCCATTTCTAGCATGTGTTTTTCGTACACCCTCTGGCATACTCGGGGCTCCATGACTTCGGCTTGTGTTTCAGCTAACGCTCCTAGCAGGGTTTCATGGTCTCTCTCATATCTCTCATGAGTGTGTTCAAGGAGATTGGTGCGGATGGTATGCATTCTTGCATTGGCATCAACCTCTGCGATATGATGGAGGGTTGTCCTGCCCTAAATCTCGTTTCGGGCAACTCTACGGACAATAATTGGAAGAATTATGTCTGCTAAGCTTCCTTCTCTTATGTTGTAGAAGCTTCGTTCTCCATTAAATGGCATAGGCTGATCTTGCTCTTCGCTCCATGTCTCCAAACATCCTACCTAAGGGGGTGTCGGGCCATGAAAAGATGGACGAGGGTTAGGAATTGGAATAGGAGTTACTGGGGGTAGGTTCTCAACTTCGGGCTTGGAGTTAGCATCATCTGAAAGGTCTTCAGCATGGTGATCATTCAAAGGGATTGGATGATCATCCTCTGGTTCTTCTCCAAACCATCCAGCATTGCCTTCGTTCGGAAGGTATGGGTCGCCATGGGGATGGAGTCCAGCCATGTTATCTACGCGAGAATTGGTGTTAGGAAATAATTATTAGTCGAACTAAATAGATAATTATTAGATAATATTCATTAGTTACCTCACTACTTGTAAAGTGCATACCAGTTATATGTAATCAAAACAGGATAGGCCTTCGAATAAGTGACCTTAACTCCAAATTCACAAGGAACAGGGGTAAAGCAAAATGTCACAGATTCTAAGTGTATATCATCCTAGTTACATATAACCTTAATGTATCCACATAGAAACTATTGACCTAGTAATGAAGATCATTTTAGTTCTCAAGTAAGAAATTATAGTAACACAAAATACTCATATAGTATTTTAGACTTATGTTCTATTTTGGACTTCTCACTGTGGTAGTGTTGGTAAGTTTTTAAACTTGTTGCCACATCACAACCATTCTTCAGCACATGCTAATCAATCCTCGGACCAGCATAGTTGATCAAGCTATGCCACTCCCAAGACTGACCATACATCCCCGAGCTTACTTATGATATTCAACAATTGTAATACCTATGTTCTTGACATTGCGGCACGGATTTTAGTATGAATGCAGGTATGTATACTTAGTTAAATAATTTATTATTTAAAAGTATAAACTCTTGGTCAGAGTATTTTAATCCCATTGTATTTATAGTTAGTATATCTTTTATGGGTTGATACACTTAATTCACTATAAACAATGCTCTGATACCAATCTGTCACACCCCAAAACCGAGAACGGCGGAAACGTTCTGGGGTGGAGGACGTCATGTAAAGTATCACAACAATGCAAAGTAGTAAACAAGCAACAACATCATCCATTACATTAATAGTATAATTTTAATTAAAAGTGTGTTCTTTCAAGGTATAAAACAACATAATGAATACTCAAAATAAAAGACGAGTCTTGACCGCTCCGTCTTTACAAAACCTGGTCGTCGTACTTGTCTATTTGTGACCTGAGAATACAAGTTATTTTGAAAGCGAGTATCAGCAATAGAGCTGGTGAATTCATAAGTATTTATGTGTCTTTGATTTGTAAAACTGTAAAGGAAAGACTTGTCATTGTTTGAATAAAAGTTTATATAAGTATGAAAATGTTTGTAAGTAATTGTAAACGTTTGAAAACCCTAGAAAATCTCATATTTCCTACTAGTATAAAAAGTAGTCTTCTACCAAGACCCGACTATTTTTAAAAAAGTCTTCTACCAAGAACTGACTATTTTGAAAGTAGCCTTCTACCAAGACCCGACTGTTTTGAAAGTAGCCCTCTACCAAGACCCGACTGTTTTGAAAGTAGCCTTCTACCAAGACCCGACTGTTTTGAAAGTATGAACCTCTACATAAGTGAAGGTTTTTCCATGTACAACTATTATTATTCAGATCTAATCTACCTCATCGATTATCTAAATGTGACACAGAGTAAAGGTAATAAGGAAAATAATATAAAATAACTAAAATTGTATCCTTTTGTACTTGTTGTCTGGAAAGTGTAAGTACTGTAGTATTTGTATAAAGTGACTACTATTGTACTAATTTCCTTAAAATTAGTATTAAAGTATAATGTGATGCCTAGATCCCATACTAAACGCTCTCCCTATCAAAAGATTCTGGGAACCAAACGCGACCCCTACAATGATTGCAAGTCATGAACATCCACATTATGCTTATATGATCATGTATACCCAATATAACTATCACCTTTTGTTTAGAACAATGTGTTAGTGATTCATTGGTATAGTTAGATCATGTACTTCTTCCATGCTATAACACCTTATAATGTATGTTTTGTTATTGTGTATTGTATCTATTCATATAGTGTGTAATGTATTAGTATTCTTGTCATTGTATTTCTGTAATTGTATCTCTTCATATAGTAATTATTGTATTAGTATAGAGTCATGAATGAACTGAATCTTGTGATTCCTTGTACTTGGAATAGTAAGTAGTATCTCTTAACTATACCTATTATAGCTACTAGTAATGTACGTGTATAACCGAAGTATGCCTTTGCTACCCAAAGGTACTGAACTAACTGATGGAGCTTTTATGTCTATATATATATATATATATATATATATACACACATGATATATAACTAATAATTAGACAACATTCGGATGAATAACCGATGCCCTAAGGCCACATCCCAACGAGGAAAATGAAATAAACCGAGCTACCCGTCCTAAGTCCTTTAAAAATTACTTATATAACTATACATATATAGGCATGCATTTGACAATATAAAAGTATAAAAGAAGTTTTGTAAAACCTTTGAAATTTTTTATAACTAAGAGAATGATGACTTGATGTCAATTTATTAAGTGATTTGAAAGCAATTTGTTTGATAAGAACAGTTTTAAGTATAAGTAAACCTTTGTTTGAAACACAATTGTACCAGAGTTTGAAAGGAAACATACAGTATGTAATACAATTTGATAAATAGCTTTAACATGTAAAAGAACGTTTTAGTAAGTCATTTGGAAGTAGTATCCTGAGTAAACAGCTAAAAGTGTAGTAAATCCATTTGTATGTTAGTTATTTATCACATGTGATTGATGTACTAACTAGCATGATTCAACTTGTATTCCCCCCCCCCATAAAGCATTTATAAACATTCAAAACATTTAAAAGGGTTATTTAAGGGGTATGAACTCACCTGCAGTGAGTGGATCGTATGGAAGTGTCAGACAAGTGCTTGGTCTCAAGTGAAGACTTAAACACACACAATGATCTTAATAACATATAAAGACATATGTATATATACAATTAGTGATTACAACACTAATTAGACAATTAATAAACATCCTAACGCACAAAAAAACACTTTGGTCAAAGTGTTAGGAGGCTATTGGGTTGCAACAAAGGAGTATAAGGCTTCATATTTGAGTTTATGGTCCATAGACCATACTTATTGGAGTTTGCGGCCCAGGGGAGTTTACTCCTGCCCGTAAACTCTCTAACGGGTCTCCATTTGAGGCTTCAAGGAAAGGTGTCTTTAGTGGCTAAGTGTTCCAAGGCTTAAACAAGAGGCTAGGTGAGTTTAAGGTCCAAGAATGACCCTAGTTTGTGTTTACGGCCTGGGGACCACTTCCCCATGAGTTTACGGTCGTAAACTCATGGTATGAAGTACCATTTCGTTGCTTGAAGTCCGTAGTTCAATATTGGTTGGTTCTATGCTAAGTTCTAGTCAATTGGAAGGAGGAAAGGGCATCATTGCACCCTTATAGGGAGTTTACGACCTTGGGAGATCCTTGGTCGTAAACTCTCATTCAACCCTCTATTCTTGATGATTCTAGGCTCTAAACATGTTAAACCTGGTGTACAATGAGTTAGAACAATAGTACTTACGATCTAGGAGCTTGAATGGTCGGTTTTGGCCGAGAACACTAGTGTGTGTTCTTGGTGTTCTTGGTGAAACTTGAAGATCTACAAAATGGAATGATTTCACGGATGAAATCATGTAAGATCACTAGTTCATGTAAGATATGAACTAGTTAGGACAATACACTTATGAGTTTTGAAGATCGGGGACGAAGATCGGGATGATGCTTGAGAGGATTTGGGAGGAAATCAGCCAAGGGAAATGAAGAAATGAACTAATGGCCTATCTTTCATCATTTAAAGTGCAGTTTACGGCCCACATGGAGTTTAAGGCCGTAAACACCCATGTGGTGGCCGTGAATTCCAGGTCAAGGTGTTTCAGGCTCGATCTTTGAGCTATAACTTTAGCAGATAAACTCTGACACTTATCCCTTAAGTGTACAAGGCTCAGAACGCTCAAATAAACTCCAATTTGTGCTAAATGATAGCAGGAATGAGTTTGACTTTCAATGAAGTACTTGATTGTACAGGATAGAAAATTTTGGGTTGTCACATCATCCCCTTGTTAGAGGGAATTTCGTCCCGAAATTAGAATTTACGTAAAGGATTTGGTATGAATAATCAAGCAATGAGGTGGGGATACTTCCTATTTGATTGCTTCCGGTGCTCCCAAGTAAATTCAGGTCCTTGGTTGGCATTCCAGTGAACCTTTACTAATGGGATGCGGCGTTGCTTCATCCGCTTGACCTCTCGGTCCATGGTCACTAAGGTTCTTCCAAGAAGGTGAGGCTCTTGTTGAACTCGATCTCGTCGAGTGGGATTACATACCGGCCACAACATCAGGTGCTGCGTGGACCTCCTCTGCTGCCAGCTGAGAGGCTCTCCCCCGAACCTTCGGTGTCTCGGCCTTCACTGGCCGACACTTGGTAGCATGCAAAGAAGTAGATGTAGATCCCTGTGCTGACCCCTACATGAGCTGGGGGCACTCAGCATTCCGATGGTCGGTCTGCTTGTAATGAAAGGAAACTGAGAACCCCTTGGGGCAATCCTTCTCCGTGTGCCCCTCCTTGCCACATTTGTAGAAATTCCCAACACGACACAAACCCTCATGGCTCTTGCCTAACTTGCCACAAGTGCGGCCCTTTTGACCCCCAGCTTTGGTATCAGCGGGCTTAGCCCGCTTCGTCGCTGGCTATGACTGCACTGGTCTCCGGTCCCTACCCCAGGACTCCTCCTCCTACCTAGCCTGCAAATCAAGCTCAATCTTTCTCTTCATGGCATTGGCCTGAAGCTCAGCCAATGACCGGTACGACACGTTCGCCACGAACTCCCGTATATCCCTCCTCAGTAGGCTCAAAAATCGACTCATACATTCCTGCTCAGTGGACACGTGCTCAGGGAAGAACATCGACCTCTCGTGAAACATCCTCGAAATCTTAGTAACTGACTTTGTCCTCTTCTTGAGAGACAAAAACTCTTGTGCCAACCGGTACCTCTCCACCGGGGGAACATACTCGTCTCGGAACATCTGAACAAACCTTTCCCATGTCACTGTAGCATGATCTGCAGGGGTGAAACTGGCGGTCAAAAACTTCCACCGGTCCTTCACCCCCAGGAGAAGATGGTTCCATGCAAACCAAACTCTCAAGTGATTAGGGCATGAACATGTGTAAAAACACCCCTCAATATCAGAGATCCATCTCATCGTAGCAATCGGATCCTGTGTCCATCAAACATTGGTGGCTTCATGTTGTTGAACTCCTAGAACAACAACGAGTCACCTCCCTGTGGCCTAGCAACCGCGACAGCTGTAGTGGCGACAGTAACAACATCCTCAGTGACAGCATTGAATCGCTCATCAAATGTCTCAATTAGGGTGTTCTTGATAGACCCAAACATCTCGGGGATCTCTGTTTGGATGGCTGCAACCACCTCCTCATGGATCATCCTCTGAATCTCATCATCATTAGTCTCACTGCCCCCGGGGTTGTGGCATGTACCCACCATGATGCTTCTGAAACACAACACAAAATCATCAGAGACTCGCTCGGGCATACTCACACTCGATTAACAATCCTTACTTGTTCCTTAGCTTCCTAAGGATTCTTACTTGAGTTGCATACAGATCTAGTGTTTTCAGTGGTACGGGCCCAATACTACCTTCCACACCCGGCCTATAGTCACCCCAAGTCCTCCTCCTAGGATTCTAATTCCCACGTAGTCTATCGCTCCTATTTTGAACCACTCTCGTCTCAGAACTCTCTCTCTCTCTCTAAGTGCTCCTGCTCACTACTCTCGATAGCACCTACTCAAAGCACATAATAGGTAACTACAACTCCTAAGATAAGGCATCACAAATCAGGCAACCCTTTCCCTAAGATATGAAAGATCTAGCTTGTTCTCTAGCATGCAACACTATCATTTCATAATTATCTCATAACACTCAAAGTAAGGGTATTTTGGGAAATCACCGTTCTGGCTCTGGCTGATTGTACACACTGCTCCATCTCGAATTCTCTTAAAACTCTTTCTCTTTTTAGGAAAATTTATTTCTTTTGAATATTTTTTCTCAAATCCTCAGTTTGAGTTCAGACATATGTGACAACCCAAAATTTTTTGTCTTATAAGACTAGCCAATCAATCGAGAGTAAGACTCATTTCTGCTATCTTTTAGCATTGTTAAGGATCGTTTTATGAGTTCTAAGCTTGATACACTTAAGGATTCAGTTTCGGGGCATGTTATCTTCAGTTCATCGAGTTGTATTCAATCCATACACTCCTTCACAAAGAGTGTACGGCCATACACATGGATCTTCAACCTCCAAGTCAAGAACTCGAGTTCTCTCTCAACTATCATCAAGCTTTTTCATCTGGATCTTCATTTAAGTAAGTATTCCTTCCATTGTTTAGTTGATACATTGCTATATCTAGCAAGGATCCATGATTTCATCCACGAAACATCTTCAAAACTCAAGAACATCAACAGTGTACGGCTGTACACTCTATCTATTGGTCGTACAGCCTTGTTAAGTCCATAAGCTAAGGCCTTAAACACTTTCTAGTCACTTGTTACCCCTTAGAACTATTGAACCCTTGAACCCCTTTGATTCGGTACCCAAAAATGCATCCATCTTGGAGAGTGAATGGTCGTACACACCCCAAAACCTTCCAAAATGATAGCCTTGCTCATCCTCTTGTTGTGTAATGGTGACCCTAGCTTCCCCAAGGATCAAACACCCTTCTTATTGCATGTTTCCATGAGTCTACGGCCATACACTCCATGTCCGTACACCCCTTAGCCGTACACTCCATGTTGTGGCCTTAAACCCCCTTTGATCAATCACATATGATTGTAACACTTAGTCCAAGTGTTTCCTAGTCCCGAAGGGTGTTTCCTTGCATGTTAGTTGTTTAAAACACTAATTTCATACCTATATATGCCATTATATGTCATTTAGGACTCGTTTGTGTCTCGGGAATTCATTCGTGGAACTTCTCATCCTTACATGAATTTGCATTTGAATCACCCGCATAAGGTGAGTTCATATCCCTATAATCAATCTTTTAAACGTTTTAAATGCTTTTAACGGGGGGGGGGGGGGGGTGGGGGGTGGGGGGGGGGAATACAAGTTGAACACAATAATAATTGTGTAAACGTTTTGTGATAAACATCATTTCAAAGGATTTCTTATGTATATAAAGTGATCAAATCATTTCAAAAGCTCTTTTGAAGCTATGTTACTTTATTGTTTATAAAACACCGTTTTTAAAGTATAATCATAACTCAGTAGATAAACGAGTCTTTTATTCAAGTCAGTAACAGTTCGAGTAAATATACTAGTAAACTATAATAGGTATAGTTTAGGGTTTCAAATACAAACTTGTAACAATGCCAATTTTTCCAACCAAAATTTTCAAATTTTAAAACACATCTTTCCTCAATTCAAACATTTCAAAAAGTGTTACAATTCAAACATTCCAACACAGATCCCAAAAACTGAATGTATAACAATCCAGGATCCTCTCAAACATAACTCAAATCTTGAATATGTGTACAATCAAGTCGACGCCTTCCAGTGATCCTGAGAAGTACCTGAAACACATAACACATAACACGGTAAGCACAAAGCTTATTGAGTTCCCCAAATTACCACACATAGCTCATTAGCCTCTCCTGGCTATACTCAAATAAGACCCTCCGGTCAATGTGTCTTAGTGGGACCCTCTGGTCCCATAACTCAGTCGGACCCTCCGGTCCCTCAAGTCGGCAACTCAATACAATACACAACATATAAATCACAAAGACAACTAGCAAGATATATCAATACACAGTATATGCACATAAGACCCTCCGGTCACACATAAAACACCACTGAAGGTAGGTATAGTGAGAAGACTCACCTTGTAAGAACTCGGATACTCTCGAATTCGAATCACCGGACTAGCCTCCGCCTAACACAACTTTAATAATCCCTAATTAATAACGCTCTCACTGAACTAACCCTTCTACAAACTCACAGAAGGGAAAAAGACCATTTTATCCCTCTATGGCCTTATAGTCCACAATTTGACCAAACCCAAAAAGTCAACCGAATGTCAACGCAGTGAGTACGCTGTGTGTACTAACTCTCTACACTGGGCATACTCGGCTGCAATGCAAGTCATCGGGGATGCTCAACCCCTACGTTGCCCGTTCTGGGATTACGCCCAGTGTACACCCCTGTTTCACTCTCCTCACGTTTTTGGTCTTAATCTGTTAAGACATTTGCTCATATCACCAATTTGGACTCCCTAATGTCTCTTAATCCATAAAGTTAGTGACTTTAAGCCTTTGCATGGCCAATTGGGTCACAAGCACTCAAAACACCCATCCTATTTCCTCATGAAGCTCATATCTCATGCGTGGCTTACTCCTAACGTCCATGATTGGATTTTTATGACTCTACTCCACAAATTACACTAAAAGGGGATAGATCTAGGTCTTTGGAGCTTATTATCTCATAAAGTGTCCATCTTTTGGGAGAATACCCTAAAATACCCCATAAAAATGCACAAATCAAAAGAGTGAGAAAGCTTGAAGCTTTATACCTCTAAGTGAAGCTTCCCACATAGCTAAGCTCAGATTCTCAAGCCTGGACTCTCACTCTTCTTCTCCAAAGCTTCTTCTCCACCTCAAGAACACAAGATTATACACACAAGGTCTCAAACGCACACACAATCTACAACAACGAAGAGTTAGGGTTAGCAGGGTTTGGCGTTTGGAATGGTAGCCAGGAATGAGGCCATCACTTCCTTTATATAGGGCCACACCTCCAAATTAGGGTTTTCATTATGAGCCTAGTACGCCCAACGTACCCTCCGGTACGCCCAGCGAACTAGGTGGCCTCCGCGTCCAATGTATGCTCATGAGTACGCTGAGCGTACACCCTAGTATGCCTTGTGTACCCATTTACCACCTTTTCTCAACAAAAGGGCCAAATGGACAATTGCTCTATATATTAGGGTTCACAAGGTATGCCTAAACTTGGGGTGTTACATCTAATGACCTCTCATCGTATGATGCAATGTTTAGACTCATGTCTTTTAGAGCCGTTTTCCAAAATGGAATATACCTTCCTTTATGGTCTAACGTTATATAATCACATTCTAACATGCAGCACTTCTAGCTACAAGCTTCTTACTTTAACAATGATCACGATACTTCTACTGATCTTTCAAGAACCATGTCTCCCAAAATGCAGAATTGGTTGGATGAGGAAGAAAAGAAGTAAGCACTGGCATGGGTGACAGTTATGGAAGACGCAAATAGTCGAACTTCCAGGATTTTTTGGAAAAATGTTGGAAATGTTTTCCATGATTTAATGGGTTGTTAGAGTCGTAATCTTGATGCAATATGTTGTAAATTTGGCTTTATGAGGGCAATATGTAGCAACTTTGACAGACTTTATAATTAGTTATAAACAACGCAAACAAAGGCGACCTGGTTGCTGTGGTCATGCATCAATATGAAGAAATAAACAACTGACTGTTTGGAAAAAATTTAAGGAGACTGTATGGTGGAATAACTAAAAAAATGGAATTTGGAAAGTATTTTAAGTGGTCTTTGTGCTTGCATTTTAATGTTTTTTTCTATTTTATTTTAGTTGTTTTTTTTAATTATGTAATGTTTTTTTCTTTTTTAGAAATTATGTAATGGTTTTTAGTTGAATAAAATTTAGTTAAAAAAAATATGTTTTTGTTGTATTTGAATTTTGTATGTATTTTCTAATTATTTAATTTAAAAAAAAAAGCGGTGGAATGGTATGGTACTAGTGGGTTTCTCATAAGTTTAGTGATGGTTAATGATGATGTGATACCAACCACTATAATAATTAGTAATGAGTATATGGGATGGTGTAAGTGGAAGATATCATGTTGTAACATACACGTTAAGTTATCGTGTTTTATGTGACATCCCCATTTTCACGGCCAGAAAAGACCGATTTTCGTTTATGCTTTATAAAAATCAGAGTATCTCTTTCAATAAAAACGTTGCGCAATTTGTTCCCAAAAAAACATGATAATTTCATTATCAAAGCATTTCCGAAGAAATGTATTTTTATTCTTTTAAAAAGATTTCGGATGTCATCGTTAATACAGAAACATGAGCATAAACAGAACTTACAATCATTTACACTAATGATCTATATCTCCTTAATCTCTCAGTTTAATATAACTTCACATCGTCACCTGTGACACAAGTAAACTGAGTGGGTCAGGTTGGGAAACCTGGTGAGTACATAGGGCTTTCAACCCACAATATTATAATTACTATGTTCAATCATCAAACAATTAACCCAATTACCCATCCCCATTATCTTCTTTATTTCTAAGTACCCTCCCTAAGGGTCGTCTCCTACATCATATTTACCTCTCATCTCCTTACATCTCATTTCCTTATATGTTTGCTCCTAAGGACTCTCCCTAAGGATCATCGCCTACATCGCATAGACAGTATTGATTCAGGGATAACTCCCTCAATAAGTTCCGAACAAGGGTTAGGGCATCATCACATAAATACGTAGTTACAACATCGCCTGAACTCGTAATTCATAGTAAGGAGTTAGGGTATCATCGCATGAATACGTAGTTACAACATCGTATGAACTCGTAATTCATAGTAAGGGGTTAGGGTATCATCAGATGAATACGTAGTTACAACATTGTCTGAACTCGTAATTCATCACCTACTGGTTATGAGCCTGCTGGTGTTTCCACGGGGTTGTCTACAATAGTCCGTGGTCGCCATCTATACCCTGGTAGATGACTACATCTCCAAATTGTCGGACAAGGTTATAGTATCTTTCATCTTACATCACAGATTATCCTCACCTAATTATTATCACCTTCCTATAATCACCTATCTCTCATCATTTTATTTTATCACACATCAACTATTTCATCTACCCATGTTTTATCCCAACATATTTGTAGATATAAAATAAATATACCGTTTAAATCTTTTAAAACATGTATAAAATCGTTCATCCACCATAGACAGCAAGTATTCAAATAATATGCACACATAGCATGTAATTTATATAAAATACTTCATATCTATGTGTAAGATGAAAGTAACTATGCACTCACCTGGGAAAGCGATGACTCGGCACTCGGACAGCACTTCGTTACTCTTAAAAGAACTTCCTCGACAAAACCTAGTATCAATATCACTAGGGTTTAGTCTAATATTCTCCGAGACTAATTAATAGTCTGGTTATTATTACTATTATATAAGCGTTAAACAATAATTATATAACCCATAATAATAGCCCAACTACTCCTTATAAGGTCCTAATAACATTACTATATTAAAACATAAGCTATACTAAAGATAGGGTAGGCATAGCTCACTTACAGCGTTTCTGAGCCGAAAGACTCTTTTCTTGGGACTTCGAGAGCCTCGGGGCTTCCTTCAGGTGCTAGGGGGTTTACCTAGACTTTAGGGGGGGGGGGCGTTTGGGGCTTTAGAGAGAGAAACTAGAGAGAGAAAGAAGGGTTTGAAGGTGTGAGGAAGTGAGGGAACCCGACAGCTCTATTTATAGGGATGCTGACTGATGGACTCGCCGTGTAGGAGGACCTACTCACCGAGTTGGGGCATGTGGCAGCCTTCTGGTGGTGCCACGTGTCCAATTCTTGTGGTGCCATGTCACCCGCTATCGCGTATCAGCCTTCAAACTTAGAAAAATAACAAATCTCGCATACGAGCTCCATTTTCGACGTTCTTTTTTTCAACGTGTAAGTAAAATCATGATCTACAACTTTCATTTAGACTTCGTCAGCTAATTCTCGACCGATCTCAAATTTAACAGTAGGAGGCGTTTAGACTGTTAAATGACCGCAAAGAATTCGTAACTTCTTCATACATACTCTGTTTTCGTCTGTCGTTTTATTGTTGAGTTCCTTTTAATGAGATATGCAACTCTCATTTACGTCGCATAAGCCAAAAACTGCTCGAACTAAAAATCGAGTTTCGGACGGTGCACTGTTATGCCAAATCATAGAAAATTCATAACTTCCTCATACGTAGTCATATTTGGGCGTTCTTTTTTTTGTATGTTCTCGGTTTAATATATACTACAACTTTTGTTTAGATTGCTAAGGCTAAAAGTCGCTCCATCGTAAATTTAATATTTACGCTTCCCGGTGTCGTGTCGGATTTGCCGTAAATCTTCGACGGGCCATAACATCTTCGCTATAACTCGGATTTCGACGTTCCTTATATGTTCAGAAACCTTGAGACATATTCTACAAGTTGGTTAAGACTATTTATTATAAATAATCTTTTGCTGAAAAGTCGTTTTTGACACTTATTGCCTCTAAATTGACTAGCCCGGATCTACGGGCGTTGCATTTTATAATCAATAAAATTATAAAATATTATATGAATTTGATTATTGAGTTCTAACAGATAGTTTTTACTAGAAATGACTTAAAACTATGTTTAGAATCACTCAGAAAATATTGGAAATTTTATGAGATTCCAATCAAATGTCAAATATTGAAATTTAACGAAAATATAAAATTCAAAATAAGTATAATTTTATTATTAAGAGTAGTAAAGAATCTCGTTAGGAACATTTAGGCGAAAACCTCATCGAAATCCGAGTTATAACGAAGAAGTTATGATCAGTCGAAAATCCACAACAAAACTGACAAACACTATTTAGCGTACAAAGTGAGTTTTTGATAAACTACTTTTTAGCTTTACTGATCTAAACTAAAGTCGTAGTATTCGTTAAAGAGAATTTTCATAAAAAGAATGTCTAAATCTGACTTTGTATGAGGAAGTTATGATTTTTCTAAGTTCTAGAATAGTAGTAGACAACTAAAAAACTCGAAATAAAGATCGAGTGATTTTTAGCCAACACAACCTAAACGAGAATCGAAGGTCTCATAAGTAGTAGTACAACGGTAAAAAGACAGACGGAAACGGACGTCGGATGAAAAAGTTATGAATTTTTAATGGATTTTCCCGTCTCGGCCTGTTAAAAATAATAATATTAAAAATAAATCAAATTGAGTAGAAGGAGTCTAAACAAAAGTTAGAGAGCATAATTTCACCTATGCGTGCATATAAAGAACGTCAAAAATGGAGCTCGTATGTGAGAGTTATGGATTTTTGAAGTTTGGGACACAAAATCCGAGAAATTACAAGAACCGAGAAATTTCGCATGCCCAGGGTTCGACCACGTCACCATCGCCCGCGAAGTGCCCCGTGTCCTTATCTGAGGAGTGATATGAGGCCAGTTGTCGACCCGTGTTGCCCCGTCCTCGCACCAAAGGCTCGGCCAACCAGAATCTGACGCATTCCTTCCACTTGCTGTAGCACCTGGTTCCTGATATGTAATTTAAACTAAGTAATCTTGCATTTTAGCTGGAACTCGGCAAGTTGTAGGCCCGACTCGCCGAGTAGGGTCGGGATTTCAAGTACATTTAAGTTGGCGACTCGACGAGTCCATATCCTGGACTCGGCGAGTCCGCCAGTCTGGAAGAAACCCTAATTTCAAAGGGTTGCACCCTATTTAAACATCGTTTTGTGCCTCATCACAGCCCCCATTGCGTCCGGAACACTCCCTCTCGAAGCCCTAACCCCTCTTTTGGTATTTTGGGTGTTTTTGGTATAATTCCTTGAAGTTTTGGAGAGAAGAAGAAGGTAGATCAAGAGGAGAGGAAGAGGATCCTGAATCTTTGTGCCATTTCAAAGCTTCTAGAGGTATTAGACTCGAAACCCTCTCTGCTCCTTCATTATTATCTCATTAAGAGCTTATGATAGTCATTTTAAGGCCTCTTCTAGTCTTGATCTTTGAGTAATGAGCTTATAGTGTTAAGGGACTTCAGATCTAGGCATGATTGGGCTCTAGGAGCTCGGATCTACAGCCTTTTTGGAGCCATATTGCATGGAAGCCCTAGATCTACTCTTTTAGTGCATTTTGAGCCCTAAAACCTTCATTGGTGTTTATTTATACGTAAAGTTGGAAACTTTACATTATAATCAAGCCCCAAGAACCCAGATCCATGAATAGAATGCACTGGATTCAAGCAGAATCGAATATATAGAAGTTGCATGCATGCGACTCGGCGAGTCGTTCTTCGGACTCAGCGAGTCGAGTCGCGAGTCCCCGATTTTCCCTTTAGAGTTATGCCGAGTGGGACCAGTGAGCTTTAAGTGGACTCAGTGAATCGGAAGCCAGACTCAACCATGGAGGGACTCGGCGAGTCAATGCCCTGACTCGGCGAAGTCCAAGGCAACCTTCTTGCCTCAAGAACAGACACGGCGAGTTGTTCATACAACTCGGCGAGTCAGAGACCAAAGTGTTCACCAGATGAAGATGAACTCGACGAGTTGTTCATAAAACTCGACGAGTCGGATGAAGGACAATTGGATATTAGTTTAGAAAGAGAACTGTTCGAGTCTATGCCTAAGTCGACGAGTAGGAACGAGAGTGAGGACAATCGACTGGATAAGGACTCGACGAGTTGGCGAGCCAACTCGGCGAGTCGAGTCAACTGGAAGTTCACTTTGACTTTTGACTTAGGTAGGGGTAAAGTCGTCTTTTTAACATAAGGGAGTTTATTAATGTTTGATTGAGTGTTTCGTGGGAATTGTAGTCAGAGGATTTCTAGAGCAGCAGCAGCAGTCAGACAGTTTCCGCACAGATTAGCAGCTACTTCGAGGTGAGTTACCTTCTAGTAGCGGTGGGTCTACGGCCACAATGTCGGCCCACCAGTAGTGTTCGTAAGTTAGGTTACTGTCTTTGTGATATCATCTAGGTTTGCTACTACCTGATATGTTATATGCTAGCATGATATGTTGTATGTGTAGAGTTCGGTTGATAGGACCGAAGGGTAGACAGACACCCCAGATACGTCTGACAGTATGTGATGATATGTTTGCATGCTGGCTTGTATGTTATATGCGATAGAGTTAGTAGGAGGGGACCAGTCCCTGAGGTTCGGTTGTGCGGACCGATCGGTAGTCAGCACCCTAGAATGGCTCGACACGGGTATGTCAGCGCCCCAGAATGGCTTGACACGGGTAGGTCAGGCACCCCATAAATGCCTGGCAGTATGTATGTGATATGATTGTATGGTATGTGGTACGATGGGGGAACTCACTAAGCTTCGTGCTTATAATTTTCTGTTTTGTTTCAGGTACCACTTCAGTGAAGGGGAAGGAGCCGGCGCGGTAGTGGCACATCATACATACACTTTGGTTTTCTGCATTATGATATATTTTGGGATTTTACTCTGACACTATTACTATTTTCATGTGTTGAGTATTTAGACACACAATAGGTTTAATGAAATGATATGATCGTATGACGTTTTCCGACAAATGTTTTACAAAGTACTTAATTTAAATGATATTTTTGGACATGAAATTTGGGTCGTTACAAGTTGGTATCAGAGCCCTGGTTTGAGGGATTCGGACACACCTTCAGGAGTGTCTGGACTTAAACTGAGGGATTAAAATATTTTGAAAAAGGATATGTTTTCTAAAAGTTAAGTAAATAGTTTTTAAGATAGAACGAAGTGTGTGATGTGCGCGACCGGCTGAGCTCAAGTAAGTATTCCCCAAAGTACCCATACAAGTTTACGTTACGTTTATCAGTTTCAGTAGAACAGCATGCTAGAATAGAACTAAGGATCTAGGAGTGATGCCTTATGTGCCTGCTTTATGTGCTTCAGCTTATGAGGGTTGCATGCATGTATTGAGTAGACAGTAGTAGGATAGCCTGTTCAGGTTATGCCTGGTAGTAGGAGCTTAGCATTGCATGCTAGTGCATTTCTTGTTATGTGGATAGAGTTGCTTGAGATTGTTCCCTTTTGTCCGAATGTTGTTGCTTTGTGCTATGTGGGCCTTGAGTGATGAGAATTAGTTGTTAGGTGAATACGTTAAGTTACATGTGATCAGGGTGAAAAATCTCAGAGTGTTGGATTTAACCCTATTGCGTAACTCTTGTTTGAGTCCTAACCGTTGTGGGGATGAGTCCCTTACTCGAAGAATTATCTGGACCTCGTTGCATGTGGTTGTCTTCAGGTAATGGGTAATTGGCATTACACAGAGACCTTCAGCAGCTGAGGACTGGGTTGGGTGGAGTCATAGGTTTCCTAGGGTAAGCCTAGGATAAGAGTAGCATAGATCAGCAGTGGTAAAAGGGATCTGGTGGAGTCAAGGCAGTCCTTAACGAAGGTACGGATAGATGTGGAAGGTAGTATGGGCCCGTACTACTGAAAGCAGAGGATCCGTACCCGAATTGAGGAAGGCTAAGATAAGACTGGGGAACTTGTATTAGATGTGATCCCTTTAGAGGTATCAGTATCACTAATGGATGCCTATATGTAATGCAGAATGGTGGTACTACGTCAGCGGCCAGCGGTTGGCAGTTCTGGAGAGGGATCGGGTTCGGGATCAAGTTCCGAGCCAACAGATGAGAGGCTACACGAGTTCATCGCGTCAGAGATCACCAAAGGCATCCTTGAATCGACTCCCATTATCTTCGGGTCGATCAAGGAAGGGATAGTCGAGTTGATGGAGGATCACCTCCGGGCATTCAGGAGCGACATGGCATCTGGCCAGTCGGGATCTCACACACTGTCCAATAAGAGTTCAGGGGCAGTGGTGCACCGGATTTTCACGGGGCGAAGGACCCCATAGCTGCCAGACAATGGATTGTAGACATTGAGTCTGGACAGTTGATTAGCTTCTGCCCTGAGGGGTCGAAGGTGAGGTATACAATATGGTTTTTACAAGACCAAGCTAGAGATTGGTGGGAGTTCGTCGGTGACTCGTTTGGAGCCTCGGCTGTTGACGCTATGACCTGGTCGGACCTTGTGACCAGGTTCAGGGCAGAGTTTTCGCCGGCCGTTGAGCTTTAGCAGCTGGCCTGGGAGTTCCTAGATATGAGGTAGACGACAGAGACTGTGGCGGAAATTACCGCCAAGTTCCGGCAGAGGGAGTTGTTGGTACCCTAGTATGCGGGTGATGAGGATATGAGGAGGACCCGCTATCATGACATGCTAGGAGCTGATATTCGGGAGCATGTTAGTTTTTCAGCTTGCCCGACCCTGGAATCTATGATTGCAAGGGCAAGGGAGAGGGAGATAGATATGGAGCACATGCGGAAGAGGAAGGCAGAGGAGGGGCAGGTTACGGGAGGGGCTTCGGGGAAGAAGCCCAAGGGATCAGATGGTAGGCCGAAAGGCCAGTCGGGACCGGGCCGCTGCAGGAAATGCGGCAGGCCACATGAGGGGGCATGCAGATTGGCATCTTCGGGCTGCTATAAGTGCGGTAAGGCAGGGCACTTTAGCAGGGATTGTACTGCCCTTGCACCGGTTATTCAGACGTCTGAGTTGCTGTGTTTCCAATGCAACCAGAGGGGCCACAAGAAGGCCAATTGCCCTTAGTTGACAGCAGCATCAGTGCCAGTGAAGGCGCCAGCTCTAGCGACCCTGCAGATCACTGATGGTCGACATGGCAAGGTAGAGGCCCTAGTGGTGAGGAGTCGGGCATTCCAGTAGACCACCGAGGAGGCACGCACTGCACCCGATGTGGTGACGGGTATGATTTCTTATTTATGCTATTATGATATGCTGTTGTGATTTTGATATTATATGTATGTGCTTTGTTGAGGATCGTTCTATGTGAACGGTATTCTAATTCTGATATTGTTTGATTCGGGCGCTACCCGATCGTTTGTTTCTCTCGCGCTCAGCAAGAGATTTTCCTAGTCTTCAGGCATGTTCGGTGCGAGCATCGACGGTGTTCCGAGATTGTGTGCTGAGGTTATTTGAGGAGCGTTATCTGGTGGATCTGGTTCCCATAGCTTTGCGGGGGAACAAGGTTATTATCGGTATGGATTGGCTAAGCCCCAATGGGGCAGTGATCGACTGCGCGCAGTAGTTGGTGCGGATCAGGACCCCAAGTGGGGGAGAGTTGGTGATTCAGAGCGAGAAGCCGCAGCGAGGACCAGCCCTATGTTCCGCAGCGAGAGCTAGGCGTTACCTCTAGCAGGGTTGCGCAAGTTATGTCGCGTATGTTATGGATACACGGGAGGCGGGCAGAGCGATAGTGGGCGAGGTGCCCATAGTTCGAGAGTTCGCGGATGTATTCCCCGAGGAGCTGTCTGGGATACCTCCGGAGCGTCAGGTGGAGTTTAGGATCGACCTAGTCCCTGGTGCGGCTCCGATAGCCAAGGCACCCTATTAGTTGGCTCCTCCCGAGATGCAGGAGTTGTCTACGCAGCTGCAGGAGCTGCTAGACAAGGGATTTATTAGACCCAGTAGTTCACCCTGGGGAGCCCCGATTCTGTTTGTAAAGAAGAAGGATGGGTCGCATCAGATGTGTATAGATTATCGAGAGCTGAATAAGGTAACGGTGAAGAACTGTTACCCACTCCCGAGGATTGATGACCTCTTTGACCAGCTTCAGGGAGCATCTTGGTTCTCCAAGATTGATCTGCGTTCAGCATATCATCAGATGAGGTTCAGGGAGGAGGATGTGCAGAAGATTGCGTTTCGGATGCGCTATGGCCACTACGAGTTTGTGGTGATGCCCTTCGGGCTCACCAATGCCCCTGCCGCGTTCATGGACCTCATGAACCGCGTGTGTAGACCGATGTTAGACCGGTCGGTGATAGTGTTTATTGATGATATCTTGGTTTATTCCAAGATGCAGGAGGAGCATGTGGAGCACCTGCGGGAGGTGCTGGAGACCTTGACGAGGGAGAGCTTGTACGCCAAGTTCACCAAATGTGAGTTTTGGTTGCACGAGGTGTAGTTTCTTGGGCACCTTGTCAACTAGAACGGGATTTCAATAAACCCAGCCAAGGTGGAGGCCGTGATGAGATGGGAGGTTCCGAAGTCTCCATCCGAGATTCGGAGTTTCCTGGGATTAGCGGGTTACTATCGAAGATTCATTCAGGAGTTCTCCAAGATAGCCGTACCGCTGACACGGTTGACCAAGATAGTCGTAGTCTTTCGATGGGGGCCTGAGCAGCAGGCAACGTTTGATGTTCTAAGGCAGAGATTGTGCGAGGCGCCAATCTTAGCCCTACCAGAGGGCGTAGAGGATTTTGTGGTGTACTGTGACGTGTCTATTTCAGGTTTGGGCGCGGTATTGATGCAGAGAGGGCATGTGATTGCTTATGCCTCGAGGCAGCTGAAGCCTCACGAGGAAAATTACCCGACGCATGATTTAGAGCTGGGGGCGGTGGTCTTCGCCCTCAAGATTTGGCGGCATTACCTCTATGGGGTTCGGTGTACCATTTACACGGACCACAAGAGCCTGGCGTACCTCATGGACCAGCCGAATCTGAACATGACGCAGCGTCTGTGGCTCGACGTGGTAAAGGATTATGATTGTGAGATCCTTTAGCACCCGAGGAAGGCAAATGTGGTGGCCGATGCGCTTAGCTGCAAGGCGGCACCGATCAGGGATATTTGTGTGCGGATGACAGTGGTGACTCCGCTATTGGAGCAGATTCGGGAAGCCCAGCAGGAGGCCATGAAGGAGGAACACCGGAAGAGTGAGCACATAGTGGGTCAGGTTTCCTCCTTCGATTATGACAGCCGAGGATTATTGACATTACACTGTAAGGTGTGGGTGCCGTATCATGGAGGCGTGCACCAGGTCTTGATGGAGGAGGCGCACAAATCCCAATTGTTCATTCATCCCGGGGCAACGAAGATGTATAGGGATCTTCGTTTAGACTATTGGTGGCCATGCATGAAGCGGGATGTGGCTTGGTATGTGGAGCGATGTCTGACCTGCAGCAAGGTCAAGGCTGAGCATCAGAGACCGCACGGCAAGATGCAGCTGTTGGATATCCCGTTGTGGAAATGGGAAGATATTACGATGGATTTTATCCCGAAGCCTCCCAGGACCACGCGAGGAGTGGATTCGATATGGATCATCGTGGATCGATTGACCAAGAGCACCCATTGTATTTCGATTCAGGAGAGCATATCGGCCAAAAAGTTGGCCGACATCTATATCCGGGAGATAGTGGTGTAGCACGGGGTGCCGGTATCAGTGATTTCAGATAGGGATGTGCGTTTCACTTCCAGGTTTTGGAAGAAGTTTCATGACGAGTTGGGCACTCGTCTGCATTTTAGCACCGCATTTCACCCGCAGACAGATGGTCAGAGTGAGCGGACCATCCAGACTATTGAGGATATGTTGCGGGCATGTGTGCTAGACTTCGGTGGTAGTTGGGATACCTATCTTCCTCTAGCTAAGTTCTCATACAACAACAACTATCACGCGAGTATTGACTATCCTCCCTTCGAGATGTTGTACGGGAGAAGGTCTAGGACCCCTATATGTTGGGGCGAAGTTAGCCAGAGGGTCATGGGGAGCACCGAAGTGGTGCCCAAGACGACCGAGAGGATTCAGCAGGTGCGGAGTAGGCTTCAGACCGCTCAGAGTCGGCAGAAAAGTTATGCTGATAAGCGTCGATCAGACCTGGAATTCCAGGTCGGGGATATGGTTCTCTGGAAGGTGTCGCCATGGAGGGGCGTCATGCGATTCAGGAAGCGGGGAAAGTTGGGCCCAAGGTATATCGGACCGTTCGGGGTTGTAGCCCGGGTTGGCAAGGTGGCGTACTGGCTGGATCTGCTAGTCGAACTCAGTCAGATCCACAACACTTTCCACGTCTCTCAGTTGCGGAAGTGCCTAGTGGACGACTCAACGGTGGTGCCTTTAGAGGATATTCAGGGTGATGACAGCCTGAATTACATTGAGCGGCTAGTAGCGATCCTCGACCGAAAGTCGAAGGATCTAAGGAAAAGGAGGGTGGAACTAGTAAAGGTGTAATGGCAGCACCGGAAGGGTTCGGAGTGGACTTGGGAACCGGTATAAGTGATGAGGGAGCACTATCCCGAGCTTTTCTAGGAGCGAGCGGTAGACTTCGAGGACGAAGTCTAAAATAAGTGGGGGAGATTTGTAGCACCTGGTTCCTGGTATGTAATTTAAACTAAGTAATCTTGCATTTTAGCTGGAACTCGGTGAGTTGCAGGCCGACTCGCCGAGTAGGGTCGGGATTTCGAGCACGTTTAAGTTGGCGACTCGACGAGTCCATATCCTGGACTCGGCGAGTCTGCCAGTCTGGAAGAAACCCTAATTTCAAAGGGTTGCACCCTATTTAAATATCATTTTGTGCCTCATAACAGCCCCCATTGCGTCCGGAACACTCCCTCTCAAAGCCCTAACCCCTCTTTTGGTATTTTGGGTGCTTTTGGTACAATTCCTTGAAGTTTTGGAGAGAAGAAGAAGGTAGATCAAGAGGATAGGAAGAGGATCCTAAATCTTTGTGCCATTTCAGAGCTTCTAGAGGTATTAGACTCGAAACCCTCTCTGTTCCTTCATTATTATCTCATTAAGAGCTTATGATAGTCATTTTAAGGCCTCTTCTAGTCTTGATCTTTGAGTAATGAGCTTATAGTGTTAAGGGACTTCAGATCTAGGCATGATTGGGATCTAGAAGCTCGGATCTACTGCCTTTTTGGAGCCGTATTGCATGGAAGCCCTGGATCTACTCTTTTAGTGCATTTTGAGCCCTAAAACCTTCATTGGTGTTTATTTATACGTAAAGTTGGAAACTTTACGTTATAATCAAGCCCTAAGAACCCAGATCCATGAATGGAATGCACTGGATTCAAGCAGAATCGAGTATATAGAAGTTGCATGCATGCGAATCGGCGAGTCGTTCTTCGGACTCGGCGAGTCGAGTCGCGAGTCCCTGATTTTCCCTTTTGAGTTATGCCGAGTGGGACCAATGAGCTTTAAGTGGACTCAATGAATCGGAAGCCAGGCATAGTGATGGAGGGACTCGGCGATTCAATGCCCTGACTCGGCGAAGTCCAAAGCAACCTTCTTGCCTCATGAACAGACTCGATGATTTGTTCATACAACTCGGCGAGTCATAGACCAAAGTGTTCATCAGATAAGGATGAACTCGACGAGTTGTTCATACAACTCGATGAGTCGGATGTGTAACGCCCCGTTCCTAAGAATACTTAATTGTGAGTCCCCGGGATTTAAGAGAAATGATATTTTGGTCATCTTGTGGGAGAAGTGGAAAATGAGGGGAAAATATGAAATTTGGGGACTCGCCGAGTACACCCAGTGTAAGTTGGGATTACGCCCAGCGTAAGGCGTATATGGACGCAGGTGCAACGTTGAGTACGCCCAGCGTACTCTCAGAGTTCTAAAACCCTAAATTTAGGGTTAGCCACTATATAAGGAACATGTTGGTGCATACCCTAGCCTCCTTAAGCTCACCCTTAACCTCAAAAACCCTAGAAACCCGTATTCCCTCCATTGTTGGGTGTGTTTAGCCTTGGAAGCTCATTTTGGCAAAAGAAAATCTAGAAGAAGAAAGGAGGAGTTATCAAAGAAGGAAAGGATCGATTGGAGCTTGTAGATCTGAAGAGATATCATCCTTTGGAGCTTATTTGAGGTATAAAGCTTCTTGCTTGCTATTTATTTTGCATAGAGCTAAGTGTTGTGAAGTTTTAGCATCTTTCTTGTCCCAAAGTTCTCATCTTGATTCACGCTTGGTGTTGGCCGAGATTTTCTGTCCTTTCAGACCTTTGGAGAGGTCTTCAGTGTGAAAAATGAGGTCCCAAGGGCTGTAGTTGTTCCATGTGTGAGATATATAGGTCTTAATGGATTAAGGCCTTAGATTAAGAGCTTTTGGACGTCCCAAGTGATAAAGGTTGAGACATTATGAATATTAGGCATGTTTGGCCTAGGGCTCTGAAGTTTGGGCTTAAGAGCTTAAGCCATTAAGAAGTTATAAAGACTTAATGAGTAGCGAAGTTACGCCCCGCGTAACACATGAGTACGCCCCGCGTAGCAAGTCAGTGCCATGATCCCCTGTTGCGAATCAGCATATACGCCCAACGTACCAAGGAGGGTACGCCCAGTGTACTCCCTCTGTTCGGTTTTCATTTTGGGCCTCAGGGTTTGGGCTATTATTTGGGCTGCTGGATTTTGGGCCGTGACTGGATATTATGGTTAGAGTATTTTGGGCCCATTGGTTGTTAAGGATCATGAGTTTAGGCCCATTTGGTGAGGTGGGTCCAATTTAGTAAATTGGGCCAATAATGGGATTTGTTTTGGACTTCTGGACTTTGGGCCATTGGTGGGCTTGGGAGCTTACCTAGTGTTGGGTCGGATTGAGTTAGGGGTAAAATGGTCAATTTACCCTTAGAAGAGTATTGTGCTTGGCCTAATGTTTATTTGTGCTATGTTGGCCAGTTCGGGATTTGCGGTCAGTTGGTGATTCGAGAATCTGCTCTTCAATTCAGAGTTTCGGCAGTGCGAGGTGAGTTATCCTCAGTATATCGACAGGGTCTAAGGCACCAAGGCTGGCCCTTTATCGGATTGAGATCCGGGTATTTGTTGTTATTTGATTGCTTTGATATGTTTGCATCCTGGTAGCTAGGATGGTATACGTTAGAGACCTGGTTAAGGTTGGTTCCCTGATATGTAGGGTGATGCTATGGTAGTGACCGGTTAGGTCGGTATCCTGGTTAGGATGATGATATGTTATGTGATCTTTTTGATCGATTGTTGACTATGAATGCTTATATGATTGTATGTTTATGTGCACATGGTTGTTTGGACTGGAGTTGCGTTGAGGCGGGTCCTGCTTTGTGCTGTAGGCCAAGATACTATTGGGTTTTGAGCAATCTAACACTCCTAAATTTACATGCAACCCTAAATACCTTGGATCTATGTTTTCTCTATTATACATGCAAATATCAACTTTCCAAGGTATTGTTCTATTCTAGCATACAAAACCTTGAATAACACAAGTTAGAATAACATACCTTTTGTTGGTGCTTGTCTTCATGAAGCTTGAGTGCCTAGTGCCCCAAGTGTGACACCTCAAATGGTTCACACAACACCATAAGCACCTGGAATAACTTAGAGAGAAATTAGAACACTTCAAGAATCGGCTTGCCCTCCATGCATCTCTAGTCGCCGATTTTCCTAAGAAAGAGATCATTATATAGTGTGTTACAATTAGGGTAAACCCTAATTGTCATGGATATCCATTTTCATGGATCCATGGGTTCAAATACACCATGGAGCATCCAATGGGTTTTAGCCCAACTTGATAATCCATGGAGCATTAGCCCACTATATAAGTATGGATGATTTACACAATCGACCCATATATTTAATTAGTCTTCTTTTGATCACATAATTAATTCTAAATTAATTATTGACCAATACTAATTAAATAATCTTATTAATATATTAGAACTTATAATATATTAATAAACCTTAAGTGTTATTTCTCTCATCTTAGTCTATCCACGTGCATGATGCCATGCAACCCAAATGGACCATGCCGGGTCGGGTCATGTCTTACCAATTATAGTTATGGACTTAGACATTAATCCAACAGTCTCCCACTTGGATAAGTCTAAAACTATTATTGCAAGTATGACTTCAGAACCTGACTAGCAATCGTAGCTCTCAAAAGCTTCTGTCGATCTCTGACCTTGTCGATGAACTCTGACCTCTGTCAATGACTTGTCCATTAAATAAGTGATCATATATTCCTCCATTCTATATATCATATGGACTGAGACATGGATTATAATCATTCTCTCTGTCCATTTGTTGTTTCCCGATTTTTGATTTATGACGACTGACTAATTGAACAAATCAAATCAGTCCAGGGATGGCCGAGCACTTACTTTTGTCATCACTAAATCATCGAGGGGCCCACAGATATCGCTTTTATCCCGAACGTAAAAGGAATGGATAAACTTCGACTCATATGCCTGTACTAACTATTTGTTGAATCATACACAAAGGCACATTTTATAACATCGAGTTACCAATGCGTTTACGTGCAATCAATGCATAACCAACTCATAGTCAACAACTCATATCTCTAGGTTTGAAGAATATAAGATATTATCGTCTCATGATTCACTCGTGATAAAATCCATGAAGTGAATCCAAATGAGCGTGGGTTGAATCCAATACTCAGCCCTTATGAGTACTCATGAATGTTGTAGCAACTATTGCATTGTCTAAAGCACTTTAGACAAATCATACAAGCCAAATTCATGACAGTCTTGATTCATATCTACTTCCAACATATGACCGACTGTGGATGGTTTGAATAAGTTGGTTATTCGGGAGAATGACCTAGTTATTCTGGAAGTCAAAACATGCAAAGTGAAACACAAAATAATACTAGTCCTATATGGCCTCAACACTTTGAGCGTAAATAAAACACCTTTTATCTAAGCACCATATTGATCACTCATTATTCATGTTTCGATTAATCAACTTAATACTTGAATTGAATCAGTAGTGATGCCATGGTCCAAGCATGCATACTATGTTTCTCTAAACAATAGCTATGCCATACTCCAAGTATGCACACTATGTTTACATGTGGTCATCACTTTGTGAAATGTATATCAATTGAACATGACTTCAATGATTCTCATTTCACAATCCCAATCCTTATTGTAAATGTAAGAATACCAAGTTCTTGTCATTTACCGTAATCTATGAAATGATCCTCTTGTAATGATATTCACACAAGTCACAAAGACTTGGCAACAAACATTACAAAGTATTCCAATGGAAAGCAATTCCATGGAGATGAAGTCTCAAATTCAAAGTACATTCCTTTGAACATCCTTCTTTGCATTAAGTTCTTTAATCTTACACAGATTCAAAGAATAACTTCCACCTATGGAAACAATTCCATATTCCCATCTTGACCATCACTTTTAAACAAGAGTTGCCTCTTTCCAAAATATGTCAATACGATCCTTACTCTATACTTCCAATTGTCCAAGAGTAACCAAACTTTGGAAAACCCCAAATTGTTCTCGACAATTGCTTAATCATCTTAGTCATATCCAGTTCTAATCCCTTTTCCCTTCTTAACGCCCTAAGCATTAGGAAAATTTAGAATGGATTAATATTATAACACATGCAATCAATCCTATATCTGAAGCATATGGGATACGATTCATGCTATAAAATTTTTAATTGCCATGTTCTCATAATTTGAACTATGAAGAGGGATGCCGTAATCATAATCGAATTTTGAGAAAGCAACATATATAGAAATTCCTTAAGTTGAACCATTCCAACATAACATTCATATATATTCTTGACTAAAGTTGATTAAAATCTCAATCTAAGCTTGTAGAATTGGAATGAAGTATAAATTTATCTCCCTTAATTATAGTAAAACAACTTTTTCAAAGCGAGTTGAAACTTTTGTTTTCTATAATTAACATTGCTAACTTGCAACATAATCATCATGCTCCCACTAGAAGAATGATTATTATTTAACTAGCATAACACTTTATGCTCCCACTAGCTTTGACATGTACCTAGAAATCAGTCAGATTTCTGATACTAGATTGTCTTGATAAGACTTTATCCAATCATACACCTGGAGTCTAACCCTTTCCTTAGATAGCTCACATGTTAGTCTAAACCTTTTCCATTCTCATTAGTTAGTGTGCCGGTTAACCACGCACGCTCCACTAACGACATGAGAATGCAAACTTCACACTTGCTATCCACTTAAATCTACTTAGTGAAAGAGTTTCCTCACTATCATTTTCATGAATCGGAGAGAAACCTTATGACACTTAGGTTTTGATGGTGTATGTGTTCCTATCCATGTGAATTTGACATAAATATAATCACACAACAAGGTTAATGACAAATCCAAATTCATATGGACTGAACTTGTGAAGTCTTAATTTCTTGCCACCTGGTAGCACAAGGGCCTGCCATTGCTTCCAAGTTGTTATGCAACCAGTTGAGAACTCTTAGAACTCCAATGCAAAACCAACTTTAACTGGAATGGGCACAGAATATGTCAACACGATAGGTTACAAACCTCAAGTTGTGGTCTAGTGATTAACAAAACTCTTGATTAGTTCTTGAATCTATCTTAAGATCCTTTTAAGACTCCCACTGACCTCTTGACATATAAGATTCTCTTTGTCAAGAACCATTCCTTGAAAAAAAACGAATATTCAAGAGTTAGTGCAGATTCTTATCAAGTTAAACACTTCTCACAGTTGGTCTTAGTTGGTCTTTGTTTTATCCAAAACATCACAACTTACCAATTTCAAATGTACAAGAGTAAGAACACATTTTACTCTACATTTAACAAGTGTTTTAAACCTTTCTTAAGATTATGTCACTCAAGGCTTAATCTTGGAGTATGACTCTAAGATTTAATTTTGGAACGAAGTATAATTTATCTTTTGATCTAACAATTTCAACAATTCACGATTCCTCTCCTTAGCCAAACAAAATGAACTAAGGTGTCCTTAGGGGATCAATTGTGACATGGTTTCATAATCACTAAGATAATCATAAAACAAGATACTCAAGTACTCTCCCATCTCTTCAGATTAGAGAAACTTTTGTCTTTCTGCCTTATTTGATTCTTCTTACTCATTATGTCTATCATTGAAACTTCTCCAATGATCCAGAACTATACTTAAACTTGTAAGTATAACCATATTTACTAAACTTTAGTAAATCATAATGAATAATCTAATCAACTTTATGGTGGACCTGATCAACGCACACCCAAGTGTATCCGATCCCTTTGTCCTTCACTTGATTCACATATACATGTGAACAAGGAATTAGATTTAATTTCCAAAATATATACAAAAAAATTCTCATGATCAGACAATACAAGTTGCATGATTCCAAGTTTCTATTCAACTGAAACTTGGGTGATGAGAATCTTTCCTTATTTGGTAAATTATGACACTTCCACTAATCAAAGAATCAAATCCATTTACCCATATTGCTTATCAATGGAAACATATAATCAACAATTTTTCACAAATGCCATTGTAAGGATACTTAAAATAAATAAAATCAAAACCATTTTTCTTTTTATTTTAAAACTTTGCGGAAAAATTTATCCTTACAATCCATATGGAAAACTTGTTGTTATCTATTCCTAAGCAATATATCCTAACTCTTAAGTAACAACTCAAAATTCTGATCACCGAACCATGCGATCGAAATCCATCTTCGCGATCAGAATCAACATATACTTCCTTTAAGTTTCTTCACCTTTTCTTTGATTCTTAAAACATCAACATGTGACCTCGTCACATTTTGCAATAAGAATCTCAGAATAGAAACTTAATAGAGTTAGACAATGGACTTTACCTGAAGTAGAGTCAAACCTATTGACTTTACCATCCTTAAGATGTTTCAGGTAAATTTAGCAGCTTCGCAACCAATGTCTTTCCTTTGGCAACAGAATCATATGGACTCTTTGGAAACGGTACATGGGACTATCACAGACTTAACCTTTCTCTTTACCATTTGGTCAACCGAGTTGACTATGGCCGATCCCTTTCCATTGGGAAGAGAAAGTTTTTCCTGGACCTCCAATGTCACCATTTTCAATGTCCAAATAGGTTTGGAAAGTAGATCTTCCAATCCAATTTGCTTTACTAATGCTCCAAATCATTGCTGATTTAGCATCATCAAGCAAATAGGTAAGATCATTAAGGGTCTTGTCGCGACCTGTCATCAGAGAGTGACTGAAGAACCAAGTCAGCAGCCAGCTACCTCAAGACTTCGACACCCGACTCTCCCGACTTATCAATATGTGGCTTAATCCCCAAGATCTAAGCACATATAGACTTTGCTTGCCAATAGGGATTGAGTGACTTAGAACTTATCAAGTCTTAAAACTTGTGGGATAGGGAGATTTATTGGAGGAAGTGGATGAAGTGAAGTATGATTTCTAGTCCCACAAATGCCCAACAAAGGGATTGATCTTTCACCTTCATTGCCATTTGGGATATCATCTTCATTAGGAAGCTTGTTCCTAAAGATTTGGGAAGACCATAGCTGTCTAAACTAGACATCTATAATGGGAGAAATTCAAGTTAGTTGATTTAAAGTCCTTAATATAACACCCAATATGAAATATTAAGGCTAGGACCCAACAACCTATTTATAACTGGAAGAGGAATGCCGTAATCCAAATTATAAAATAATTGAAGGTAGGTAAATGACGATTTACCAATTTCCACCATTAAAAAGAAATATTTTATTATTAGGTTTTATTGGTTTTGAAACTCCTAGATCTTTTGAGATACATTGAACTTTTCAATGGCATGTTTGAATCTCGATTTTGCCCTCTCAAATTTGTGACTGGGATGTCGAGGATCACAAACAAGGTGTGAATATCCATAAAAATTGACTTGGTACCCTTAACAATATTACCTAATAGATGTGCCGGTTAACCACACACGCTCCACTGATCTATAATAAAGCCAAGTTACCCTTTGCCACTCTTACTAGTCCATGTTAGTGTGCTGGTTAACCACACACGCTCCACTAACGACTTGGTAAGGTACAAAGTGTAATTTTATGGGCTAGCACCTTTTCACATTTTCCTAAGTAACTAAGATTGGGAATTTATAAGTGTTTAGTTACTTCGTATTTTTTTCATTATATTTTAATGAAGGGAGAATTATAGTCCATTCCTACCCGTTCGGCTAACGACCCTTTACCAGTCAAGGAAGCAGTGGGTGAGAGTGGACACCCATTAAACTGCCATTTTATAGGCAGTAACCTTATACCCCCCTTATAGACCGGCTTCGTGAATGAGGCCTACTAACGGTAAGATCGACTTCCTCTTATACATATCTATATAATTAAAATTATAATAATAGTATAAGGGTTCAATTTTAAACTTTTTAAAATTTCAATGTTCAATTTGGAATTAAAGTACACATGAGGAGTAACTTTTCTAATTCCAAAACTTGAGGGCAAGTTTTGAAACTATTTCAAGACTCTTTAAATCATAACTTATGAGTTCAATGGTTCATTAAAATGAAGACTCTTCATTTAAATGTAACCCCTTATTCTTTAAAAACGCTTTAAAGAAGTGTCTCTTCAACATCCATAACTTGAGGACAAGTTATGGAGTCATTAAACTATTTAATGGAAAAAACTCTTACATTTTATGTAACCTACAAAACTTTTATGAGTTTTTAAGATTCATAAATATGACTTTTCACATAACTTGAAGACAAGTTACAAAAACATATTTTATGAACTTTTTTTTAGACTAATATGGATTGAAAACAGCTAAAACATAATTTTTTCATTATCAATCTAAACTAACTCATAAATCAAGGAAACATAAAATTCTTGAAAATTCATAACTTGAGGACAAGTTATGAACTCCATACAATTTTCAACAAGATCATGAATTATATCAACAAACAATTTGCACGCAATTCCTATGATCTAGCAAAACTCATAAGCATGATCATTCATAATCAACAATTTTCAAGAATAACATGAACACATATAAACTTGAAACTTTTATTATAGCATTGAAATTGGTTTAACATAATCATTACCACATTCAAAACAAGTTTTATAAGCCCAAAACAGTCAAAGGTAATGATTCTAGACCAATTCCAGCACCAAAACTCGAAAACATGCTGTCTGGGGGTCCAACTCGTCGAGTGCATGAACAAACTCGGCGAGTTGGATGCATTTTCCCTTGGACTCGTCGAGTCCCTTCATGGACTCGGCGAGTCTGCTGGGCAGATAGCACCAAAAGTCAATTTTTAAGCAGTTTAAGCAAGTACAACAAGAAAACAAGCCTAGGTTCTGATACCACTGTTGGGTTTTGAGCAATCTAACACTCCTAAGTGTACATGCAACCCTAAATACCTTGGATATATGTTTTCTCTATTATACATGCAAATATCAACTTTCCAACGTAATGTTCTATTCTAGCATACAAAACTTTGAATAACATAAGTTAGAATAACATACCTTTTGTTGGTGTTTGTCTTCATGAAGCTTGAGTGCCTAGTGCCCCAAGTGTGACAACTCAAATGGTTCACACAACACCATAAGCACTCGGAATAACTTAGAGAGAAATTAGAACACTTCAAGAATCGGCTTGCCCTCCATGCATCTCTAGTCACCGATTTTCCCAAGAAAGAGATCATTATATAGTGTGTTACAATTAGGGTAAACCCTAATTGTCATGGCTATCCATTTTCATGGATCCATGGGTTCAAATACACCATGGAGCATCCAATGGGTTTTAGCCCAACTTGATAATCCATGGAGCATTAGCCCACTATATAAGTATGGATGATTTACACAATCAACCCATATATTTAATTAGTCTTCTTTTGATCACATAATTAATTCTAAATTAATTATTGACCAATACTAATTAAATAATCTTATTAATATATTAGAACTTATAATATATTAATAAACCTTAAGTGTTATTTCTCTCATCTTAGTCTATCCAAGTGCATGATGCCATGCAACCCAAATGGACCATGCCAGGTCAGGTCAAGTCTTACCAACTATAGTTATGGACTTAGACATTAATCCAACAGATACCCAGGGCGGACCAGTTGTCCCGAAGGCCCAGCGAGCGGTCCGGGTAGGCTGTAGGCCCCAAGAGGGCGGACCAGACGTGCCAAGGCTCAGAGAGTGGACCAGGCCGACTGAAGGCCCGATGCGGGCGGACCAGTCATACTGTAGACTTAGAGAGTAGACTAGGTGGATTGAAGGCCCGATGTGGGCGGACCAATCACACTGCAGACTCGATGTATATGGCTAGATTCGGAGGGTGGACCATGTGGACTATTGGCCGGTGTGGGGGATCAGTCCCACAGTAGACCCGAAGTGCATGGCTGTTCTGTGTTCTGATATGTTATGTATGTTATGTATGATATGGGCCGTAGGCACTATGTTATGGGCCGGAAGGCATTATGATTTGGACTGGAAGGTCGTAGCCCGGAAGGGCGTATGTGTGGTTGGTATTTTGGGGATATCTCACTAAGCTTTCAGGCTTACAGTTGTGGTTTAATGTTTTTCAGGTTCTTCAGGAAACCGTGGCAAGGCGAAGGCGTGATCGTACCGCTCCTCATGTTTATGTTGTGATGTGATTCTGGGAATACTCTAAATAAATTGTATTGAAAACCTTTTTGTAATAATTTAATGAAATCAGGTTGTTTTGAAAAGTTTAAATTGGTTGGAATTTTTCAGTTGTTACAGGATGAAGGACAATTGGATATCAGTTTAGAAAGAGAACTCTTCGAGTCAATGCCTTACTCGACGAGTAGGAACGAGAGTGAGGACAATCGACTGGATAGGGACTCGACGAGTTGGCGAGCCAACTCGGCGAGTCGAGTCAACTGGAAGTTGACTTTGACTTTTGACATGGCTAGGGGTAAAGTGATCATTTTACCCTAATGGCGGTTAGCAGTGTTTGATTGAGTGTTTCGTGGGAATTGCAGCCGGAGGATTTCCGGAGCAGCAGCAGCAGTCCGACAGTTTCCGTGCAGATCAGCAGCTACTTCGAGGTGAGTTACCTTCCAGTAGCGGTAGGTCTACGGCCACAATGCCGGCCCACCAGTAGGGTTCGTAAGTTAGGTGATTATCTTGGTGATATCATCTAGTTTTGCTACTACCTGATATGTTATATGCTAGCATGATATGTTGTATGTGTAGAGTTTGGTTGATAGGACCGAAGGGTAGACAGACACCCCAGATACGTCTGACAGTATGTGATGATATGTTTGCATGCTGGCTTGGATGTTATATGCGATAGAGGTAGTAGGAGAGGGGACCTGTCCCCGAGGTTCGGTTGTACGGACCGATGGGTAGTCAGCACCCCAGAATGGCTCGACACGGGTAGGTCAGCGCCCCAGAATGGCTTGACACGGGTAGGTCAGGCACCTCAGAAATGCCTGGCAGTATGTATGTGATATGATTGTATGGTATGTGGTACGATGGGGGAACTCACTAAGCTTCGTGCTTACAGTTTTCAGTTTTGTTTCAGGTACCTCTTCAGCGAAGGGGAAAGAGTCGGCGCGGTAGCGGCACATCATATACACACTTTGGTTTTCCGCGTTATGATACATTCTGGGATTGTACTCGGACACTATTACTATTTTCATGTGTTGGGTATTTAGACACGAGATATGTTTAATGAAATGATATGATTGTATGACGTTTTACTACAAATGTTTTACAAACTACTTAATTTAAATGAAATTTTTGGACGTGAAATTTGGGTTGTTACACCTGCCCTCGCCTCGCATATGTTGTCGTGTGTCTCCTTCTTGGTCGTCAATCTTCGGACTCGCACGCTATATAAAGGAGGGTGCGAACCCTCCTTTATATTTTAGAAAATTGCCCATTTTCACCCCTAAATCAATATTTCTTTCATTTCAACTTTCCCCGAAGCCCCGGAATCATACCAAACATCTGAAATATGTTCCGAAGTGCCCGAAGATCCAGAAAAATTTATCTTTTCGGTTTTGAAGCTCAACCCTCTCAAGGCCCGGTTTTCAATAAAGCTCCCAGTTTTCATCAAAGAAAGTTATTTATTAGAATGATGTGCTGCACAAATTACTATTTTAACCCCCGATTATTTCACGGTGAGTTCAATATATAGGAAAAATTGTATGTTATGTGTTATATATGATATGTGTTTTATCCATGTTATTTTCCCGTGTTATTATTTTCTGCTATTTTGTTAGCAAAACTATACCTTTAGCCATGTGATCAGTGAAAGGACTTAGATTCACGATGGTATTGGTATGTAGCATCTGGCCGTGTAGAGCATGCCTCGTAAGAGAATGACTTATACCCTATGGCATTGGCAGAAGGTTAGATAGAGCTGAAAGCCTGAAATCTACTAAAATGTTTAATCAGAAATTGTATGTCTTCTGTGCCACTTGGGATGAAGTCTTATTGATGTATATCAAGTTGAAATTGTTGTATCTCATTGATTGTATACATTTTAATCAAATCATTGATTGATATGGAAAGTTTGTCACATGATTCACATATGCCTTTGTTGTTCCTTATTCCTTTTTGCTTTTATCATATATATATATATATATATATATATATATATATATATATATATATATATATATATATATATATATATATATATATATATATGGCATAACGTTATATTGTATCTATTATTGAAGTCACTAAGCGTCACCGCTTACCCTCTCAGTGTTTAACGGCTGCAGGTGATAAGCATCCAGTATAATCATATACTGTTAGAAGATTTTGAATAGTTAAAAACTATTACTTTTGTATCTAGTACTCATATATGTATAAATTATAATATACTGGAAAATTATGTAATATATAACAGTTTTTAATAGTCGATTTGTATCCAGTCTTATGTAACCAAATTATCAATATAAAATATTATTTATGAATATGCAAATATCATGTTTTTGAATAACAATGTTTCTAGTATGAAAGTTTAGAGTCTCTCACATGTGATGCCTTTACTATTTAGGATATGTTTTAGGATCTACCAAATTTTGTAAAAATATATGATTGGTGATTTGGTTTTGTTACTATTGAAATTATAAATGATACTAAATTAATTTGTTTAATGCATATGGTGAATTATGTAACTAATGCGCATCAATTAATGCTTTGATAATCTATTAGAGTTGAAGTGGGTTTGTTATTTTATTGCTTCATTTAAAAGCTACACAGGTTTATGTGATACACTTTCTGAATAGATTTGGTTTTTTATTCCATTTGTTATGTTGTGTTGTACCACTTGTTTATACGTTTTGTTAATTTACTTTTTTTACCCGAAAACTTTTTTTACATATGCTCTTACTGTTCATGGATTATCGTTTGGTTATTCAGATTTTTTCTCATTTTATTCTCCTCCCATCCTATATTGATTGCTGAATTATAAATAAAATCACTATTGATTTCATACGATTTTAGTCTCATCTGATTCGTGTATGAACTACATATCAATTGCTTAATGTTGTTTAACTGATCATCGATTTAAATAAAATGACTAATAAATTTGGTGATTGAATCATTTCTTATCGGCTAAAAGTGTTTGACTAAATGACTAAGAGATAATATGAAGAGACCTAAATTTGACAAGGAAACTATACTGGGTAATTTCTATTTCAATATATATGTTACATTAGTATTAATACCTCTATGATGACCTTAATGTTTTCACTTGCAAAATATGTCGTTTCATATAAAAAAAATATCTTGCCGGATATCATCAAAGGTAAAACCATGAATTCGTTTTTTATAACGACTTTAAATGTATGTATCTTTTAAAACATTGGGTTAGTGTTTGACCTGATAAAATTGCGATAGAATGGAATTAAATGAGAAAAGTTCTTTTTTTGTTGTTTGATGGAATAGAATAGATATTATTTTTTATTCATATCATAGAATCGAATGATATATTTCAATACGATCCATTTTATTTATTTGATTTTCAAATGAAAAAAATATTTAAAAAAAATCCACGTAATTTTAGTTATGTTACAATATTATTTTTAATAAAGTTACTACAAAACTTATTTTTCATTGTAACCTTATATGGATTTTGTTGAGGTTTTCATCTGGTTAATATTTTTGTATCTTTGTAGATAATAAATTCATTGATTATAACTAATTAATGTATAGAACAGAATTAAATTATACAATATTACATATAATTTGAAAAATATGTTAAAAAAGATTCAAAAGAATTTCGTACTTTTAGAAAAATATGTCAATAGTTTTCTGGATATTGAAAACAAAAACTTTGCTTTCAAACCTCTGTCAACATTTTTTGAATTTTATTGGTTCCATGAGATTTTTCAATAACAAAAAAATTCAAAATAATTTCATACTTTTATTGGTTCCATTGTAACCTTATTTGGATTTATTGAGCTTTTAAATTCGCTATTTTCTTATTTTCATAAAAAATAAGTTCATTGATTTTAACTAATTAATGTATAAAGGGGAGTTAAACGATACAATGTTACATATAATATAATAAGAAATTCGTATAAAGATAAATTCAATTACTATAGGCCTACCAAAACATGCCAATAGAAAATATGTCAATAGTTTGGATATTGGAAACAAAAAATTCACGTTGAAACCTCTGTCAACGTTATCTCAATTCTATTGGTTGCATGAGGTAGTTTAATGACAAAAAGGTTTAAAAAATATTTCATACTTTGAATTATTTTACAATAATTTTTCAACAAAATAACTAGAAAACACATTTTCCATTGTAACCTTATTTGGATTTTATTGAGTTTTTAAATTGGATATTTTTTATCTAAGCAAATAATGAATTCATTAATTATAACTAATTAATGCGAGTTAAACCATACATTATATTTACATATAATATACAGTTTTTTGTATGAGAATAAATCCAATTCCTATAGACTAACCAAAACATACTAATAGAAAATATGTGGATTGTTTTCATGCAATTGGAAACAAAAAATCTTTGCTTTCAAACCCATGTCAACATTTTCTCATTTTTTTCATTTTTTTGAGTTAACTACAACTGAAATAAATTAGCTTATAGTTTGTTAACCTATTATTGTTGTGTTAAATGCAAAAAAACAACAATCCTATTACTCTAAAATAACACTTAAAAAGTTGAATGTTGTAATAGAAAAAATACAAACCAGATACTTTAACAAACCAATATAGAAAAGCATATTGTAATTTCCAACATATAATCCATAAGGCTTAAATTTGTCATTTGTTTCTTCTTTATTGATAAATATATTTCTGTCAAGTCTTTAAGTTTCTTCCTTAAAGTACGCTTCGTCAAAATTTGGCACAAGAGTAATGTATTGCTCAACTTTTAGAAATAAAGATAATAAAAAATATTTAAAAATAGTGACATAAGTAAAGAGTTGTAACTTTGATAATTAATGGATGCTTTGGACAAGATAAACTCAATGCCTTGTTACATGTGTTGACAAAATATATATATATATATATATATATATATATATATATATATATATATATATATATGGATTGACAACTATTGCGGACGTATGGATAATGTTATTTTATGAAAATTATTAAAATAATAAGTTGTTTATTAACATGAATACGTTCAACCTCATACAATTACTTTCATTTGATTTATTCTTACTAATTTTTATTCATTTTTATTTTTCACACATCGTTTTTCATTTATTTTCATTATTACAGAATACGACTCAATAAACATCATGACAATATTATGACAAAATGAAAATAATAATAAAAAAATCTATAATAATCTTATAGACGATTTAATTTGTAAGAATGCATAATAATGACAATGTAAGATTTACGTATTTCCATTATCAAAAAACATTTTTTCTTTATCATTGTCACAGAATAATTTTTTCTACACGTCTGTACATTAAACGTTAATCCAAATTTGAACAAAACGTTCTCTCTCTCTCTCTATCTCTCTCTCTCTCTCTCTCTCTCTCTCTCTCTCTCTATATATATATATATATATATATATATATATATATATATATATATATATATATAAGTGTTGGACTTTTAAAGTGACATTACATCTTGCCAATTTGTATATAAGAAAGCCTAAAAACTAGATACCATTCGTGATATACTATATGCCTTAAACCACAACAATGAAAGTCTTCATTGTATTTGTCTTTCTCATAGTTATTATCAGCCGATCTGTTTTAGGTATTCGTGTAGCCACTAAATTTGAAACTCCGGGCACGTTTAAGCAGTACAACATTTCGATCAACGATGAGGGACTTTGGGCACTTGGATTCGAATGTCAGTTAGAAAGTGGTGAACAAGAATTCCATCTCATCAATCCTGGAGATGAATCCATTATTCAGGTTCATGTTGAGGACAATGATGTTACGTCTGTTCCTTGCCTTTTCTATTGGTCTAAAAAGGATAGGAATGTTCATGTCTTTGACCAAAGCCTAAAGAAACATTGTGGCGATGATTTGGTTAATACATGTAAGTGGAAGATATCAAGTGATGCCTTTTATATTTACGATGTGAGTCAGGATCCACCAGATTTTGTAAAAATATATGATTGGTGATTTGGTTTTGTTACTGGTGAAACTATAAACGATATGTAATTAATTTGTTAAATACATGTGGGTGAATTGTACTCAAGTAATGTGCATCAAGTAATGTTTATATAATCTATCAAAACTGAAATGGTTTGTTATTAAATTGCTCTATTTAAAAGCTACACATGTTTATGTGATATAGTTTTTCATAGATTTGGTTTTTTATTTCCCTCGTTATGTTGTGATGTACCATTTGTTTATGCTCAGTTTACCCAAAAACTTCTTTTACGTTTGTTCTTACTGCTCCTGGATTATGGTTTGTTTATGCAGATAGTTTTTCATGTTGTTCTCTTACCTTTCTATATTGATTTCTCAATTACAAATAAAATCACTATTGATTTTATACAATTTGGTCTCATCTAATTCAGGTATGGACTACATATCAATTGTTTAATTTTTTTTTTAAGTTATCATTGTTCTAAATAAAATGACTAATAGAGTTGGTACGTGAATGAACATTTTTTATATTGTCTAACAAGTGTTTTTGACTAAATGCCTAGAAGATAATATTGAAAGACCTAAATTTGGCATGACAACTATATTGATTGGTAGAGTCAAGATGCTAAATGATATGAATGTTGAAGTCGGGAGACTAAATTGACAAGGTAATTTTTATGTTTCATTATGTTACATTAGTATTAATGCCTCTATGATGAGCCTAATGTTTTCACTTGCAAAAAAAAAAATATTATATTGTTGGATATCATAATAGGTAAAACCATGTATTCCTTTGTTATAACGACTCAAAATATTTGTATATAGAATTGCTGATAGAATGGAATTGAATGAGAAAAATTCTTTTTTTTCTGTTTGATGGGATGGAATATATGTTATTTTTTATTCCATCATTCAATCGAATGATAAATTTCAATACCACACGTTTTTATTTATTTGATTTTCTAATGACAACAAAAATTTAATAAAGTCACGTAATTTTAGTTATGTTACAATATTATTTTTATAAAAGTAACAACAAAGCATATTTTCCATTGTAACCTTATTTAGATTTCGTTGAAGTTTCAATCTAGTAAATTTTTTTTATCTTCGTAAATAATAAATTCAATGATTATAACTAATTAATGTATCGAGTTAAACCATACAATATTACATATAATATGAAAAATCCGTACAAGAGTAGATCTCATTACTATTTGCCTATCAAAACATACTAATAGACAAAAGTCGATAATCTAGAAATTTAAAACAAAAAACTTAATCTTCACTTTCAAACCTCTATCAATAGTTTCTCAATTCTATTGGTTGCATGAGATTTTTTGATGACAAAAAGATTAAAAAGTATTTCATAGTTTTAGTTATTTTACAATATTATTTAAAAAAAATAACTAGAAAACACTTTTTTCATTGTAATCTTATTTGGATTTTATTGAGCTTTTAAATTGGTTATTTGTATTATCCAAGTTTAAAAAAAAAACAAATCTAACCAACTCTTAAATTCACTTATGTTCAAGACAGAAACCTCAAAAATGAAAGATAATATTGTATATCTTTGGGCTAAAAACCTTTTGCTTATACTAAATTCATTGATTATAATTAATTAATGTACAGAACGAAGTTAAACCATATAAAACATACTAATAGAAAATGTGTGGATCGTTTTCATGCAACTGAAAACAGAAAATAAATAAATAAATATGAATAAAAATATAAACGATCTTCTCTTTCACACATCTTTCAACATTTTCTCAATTTTATGTGTTAAATACAACTGAAAAAAATATATATATACAAGCTTCTAGCTTGTTAACCTATTATTATTATTGTGTTAAATGCAAAAAATAAAAATGATTTTTGATAAGAAAAAACGTAAATAATAGAATATTGTAATAGGAAAAATGTAAGCGAAATATTATTAAAAAAAAAAAACAAATATTAAAAAGCATATTGCAATTTCTTACATATGATCCATGTGGCTGAAATTTGTCTTATTTTTTCTCATTTGTAGATAAATATATTTTTGTCAAATCTTTAAGCTTCCTGCTTGCATTACGGTTAGTCAAATTTTTACGTTTTCCTCAAGTTCTAGAAATAATAACTATAAAAAATTGAAGAAATAGTAACAGAAGTAAGGAGCAGTAACTTTCATAATTAGTGGATGATGTGAACAAAATGAGCTCCATACCTTCGTATATGTTACATTCCCATTTTCACGGCCAGAAAATACCGATTTTGTTTATGGTTTATAAAAATCAGAGTACTTCTTTTTATAAAAATGTTGCGGAATTAGTTCCCAGAAAAACACGATAAATACGTTATTAAAACACCTTCGAAGAGACGTATTTTATTCATTTTAAAACATTTGTGATGTCATTGTCAATACAAAAACATGAACATAAACCGAACTTACATTTGTTTACACTAGTGATCTACATCTCTTTAATCTCTCAGTGTAATGTGACTTCATATCAACACCTGTGATATAAATAAACTGAGTAGGTCAGGTTGGGAAACCTGGTGAGTACATAGGGTTTTCAACCCACAATAATATAATTATTATGTTTAAACAATCAAGCAATTAAACCCAATTACCCATCCCCATTATCTTCTTTACTCTTAAGGATCTACCCTAAGAATCAGCTATTTCTCGTTCATTCATTCCTAAGGATTGTCCTAAGGAATTGGCACAAAGTCCGTCATTACCAAAGCTTATAGATTACAACTGGTGAACACGTAGTCCAAAACATCTGGTAAACACTTAGTTCAAAAGTAACTAGTGAACACACTTAGTTCAAAGACACGTAGTGAACACACTCAGTTCAAAGATACCTAGTGAACACACTCAGTTCAAAGATACCTAATGAGCACCTAGTTCAAAAACACCTACAGGTTACGAGCCTGCTAGCGTTCCACTGGACTGTCAAGTATTGTCCATAGTCATCATCTATACTCCACTAGATGACTGGATCACTAACAACATTGATGTCTTCCATCGTGTTATCACAGAACAACTATTTCATCTACCCATGTTTTACCCAACACATTTTGTAGATATAAAATACATATACACTTTAGATCATTTAAAACATGTATAAAAATCTTTCACCCAGCATAGACAGCAAGTATTCAGACAATATGCACACACAGCACGTAATTTATATTAAAATACTTCATATCTATATGTAAGATGAAAGGGACCATGCACTCACAACACGTAATATATATTAAATACTTCATATCTATGTGTAAGATGAAAGTAACTATGCACTCACCTGAGAAGGTGGTGACTCGGTACTCGAACAGCGCTTCGTTTACTTTAAAATAATTTCCTTCGATGAAACCTAGAATTATTACCACTAGATTTTAGTCTAATATTTACCGTGACTAATTATTAGTCTTATTATTATTATTATTATTATTATTATTATTATTATTATTATTATTATTATATAAGCGTTTAAACAATACTTTCCAACCACTATGTACACACAGGGGCCAGACATAAAACACCGGAGGGCAGGACCATTTTGGCATATAGCACTTCTGAAATCCAACAACCCTATGCGGCCTTTTAAACCAGATTCCCCGTACCGCGAGTAGTTAAAAAGATATTATAACGACACGTATATAAGTCATAATAATAGCTCAATTATTTATTATAAATTTATAATAACAATACTAATTTTAAATATAAACTATATTTAAAATAGGGTAATCATAACTTACTTACAAGGGGATTTTAGCTAGGAGTCGGGCTCTGTAGGGGCAGAACTTCGTCGCTGAATCTTTCTCAGAAAGATTCGTGCAGCGCTTCAGCGTTCACCTTACTATACTAAAACTACAGAAAGGGAAGTCGAATCACGAGTGACCGAAATGCTCGGGGGATAAGGAGAGAAAGACTCTTGAATCAAGAGAATGCTGCAAGAAATATGAGAGCCCAAGCCTCTTATTTATAGTAATTGAATTTACAAAAACTACCCTCCATAATTACTTAATGACCTTATAGTTATATAAACAACTAAACACCCATTTATAATACTATTTTAAATAGATTTAACGATATTTGCACTAAACTAATGTCGAAAGAACTCAACATTAGTCTTATAATGACCGCATCGTCGATACCTTTCTAATGATACATACATATGTATATATATGTGTACGTATATATGATTTATACTTTATTTTAATACGTAAATATGCTATTATAATTTGTAACTCGTTCATACGAACTCCGTTTTTGACGTTGTTTATATCCACGTGTAGGTGGAGACGTACTCTACAACTTTCGTTTGGACTCTGTCGGCTAATTTTGACTTTATTTTTAAAGTTATATTTTTAACAGGTCGGGACAGGATTGGTCCGTTAAATCCTCATAACTTCTTCATCCGACGTCCGTTTTCGCCCATCTTTTTCTCGTTATGCTACTCTTAACGAGATCTTCGATTCTTGTTCAGGTCATGTCGGCTAAAAATCGTTCGATCTAATATTCGAATTTCGGGCTATACACTGCTAATCCGAAACTTCAAAAAATCATAACTTCTTCATACCAAGTTAGATTTGGTTAGATTTGGGCGTTCCTTTTATCGAAGTTCTTAGTTTAACATATTCTATGACTTTCGTTTAGAGCGCCAAGGCTAAATCTCGCTCTATCGTAAATTCACTATTTACGCCTCCCGGTATTGAGCCGGTTCCGTCGTGAAACTTCGACGGGTCATAACTTCTTCGTTATAACTCGGATTTCGGCGTTCTTTATATGTACGGAAACCTAGTGACATATACTACAACTTGGTTCAAATTATTTATAAGCTTCTGTCGAAAATTCGTTTTCGACACTTATTCCCTCTAATTTGACTAGCCCGGATCTGCGGGTGTTACAATTATCTCCCCCTTAGGATGATTACGTCCCGGAATCATCAACGAAACAGGGCTCGTATAATGACTCCATACGTCATCTCTTCATCCTAGGTAATAATTATAACTTCTATATTCCTTCAAGTCTATCTCTTAGACTTATTGACTGTAAGTAGTACTTGATTGTGCACCTGTTTTCTATCTCAGGTTAGACTCCAAATCATGACCTATCGTCATGTGATGCTCGTTTAGACTCAGGTCTCTTAGAGTTAAATTCCAAAACAGGTTATACCTTCCTTCATGTTCTAATGTGATATAATCACATTTTTTTTAAATGTAGCATTTTTAGCTACAAGCAAGTTTTCGTGATACCTCTACTGGTTACTTTGATTAATTCTTCTGGATTGAGTCGGTGCTACATCGAACTTGGTTCTCTGAACCACGTAACATACTCATCGTAGTCGGGCTCGATTTGATATGACCACTAGGGTCGGAATATCAACAGTCTTTTTAGTCATTACCGAAACGATGGTAATGACATACTTGAATAAAACGAAATCAGTTACTAGCTTCTTGGTAACTTTGTGACTTTCCCTGATCCAAGCGTGAGTCCTGTGCTTCCGGTAGTATATGCATCTACTACCTTTCACACCTACTCATACTCGTCCCAAGTATTTTCTCGCAGTCCCCAAGTCCTAAAATCACAAAAAAAATTAACACATACGAGTGTGTCCAAATAATCATAAAAATTTCCCTAGACTCTACTAGGACTTCTTCCACGCGTATCTTCAATCATCAATTCTGCTTCAACTCGGTTGGTGATGGAAATTCCAGATGATAGGAAAACATTAGGAATTACACCAATCGTTCTATCATCCCGCCAATCAATTGTGTACATTCAGATGTACCGTACTTCTCTAGACGTACTGCTATTTTATCAGACGTATTCTAAAGGCAAGATACCTCTCTTATGATTTCTTTCGATAGGTATCATTCACTATCGTAAGCCATCTCATTTCCTCTATTTTCTCAGTCTATCATGGTTCGCATCACTTCCTGAACTTCTGCCATTGTGATAGGTTCGGGTGCAGGCGCAACGACCGATGCATGACCCATCACATTCTTAGGCTCAGGTTGTTATCTTCCTCTTGTTTTGTACACCCAAGCAGACGTTTAGTGTACCGAGAAGAGAATTTAAGATAGGAAAGATCTTATTTACGATAGATGTATAAATCTCCTTATTACTCTGAAACGTTACATGCTAGTTCTAATATCATAATCATACGCTTAGAATTCTGAACACATAAGGTTTCCAGATCCGGTCGGCAACAGACCATAGATCCGAACAAATAACAGCATATAAGGCATTTTTATAGCTATAACATAAATCATTTAGCACATAAAACATTTTAGGCATTTTCCTAAAATAAACTAGTGCTGGTGTGTAAATTATAGCAGACACTCATCTCACAATCATCGCTTAGCATTCTAAGTTTAAGTCTAGAAATAAATCCTTATTCCTAGTTCGCTTAAACTAATGCTCTGATACCAACTGTGACATCCTCATTTTCACGGCCAGAAAAGACCGATTTTGTTTATGCTAGATAAAAGTCAGAATACTTCTTTTCATAAAAATGTTGCAGAATTTGTTCCCAGAAAAACACGATAAATACGTTATTAAAACACCTTCGAAGAGACGTATTTTATTCATTTTAAAACATTTGGGATGTCATTGTCAATACAAAAACATAAACATAAACCGAACTTACATTTATTTACACTAGTGATCTACATCTCTTTAATCTCTCAGTGTAATGTGACTTCATATCAACACCTGTGATATAAATAAACTGAGTGGGTCAGGTTGGGAAACCTGGTGAGTACATAGGGTTTTCAACCCACAATAATATAATTATTATGTTTAAACAATCAAGCAATTAAACCCAATTACCCATCCCCATTATCTTCTTTACTCTTAAGGATCTACCATAAGAATCAGCTATTTCTCGTTCATTCATTCCTAAGGATTGTCCTAAGGAATTGGCACGAAGTCCGTCGTTACCAAAGCTTATAGATTACAACTGGTGAACACGTAGTCCAAAACATCTGGTAAACACTTAGTTCAAAAGTCACTAGTGAACACACTTAGTTCAAAGACACGTAGTGAACACACTCAGTTCAAAGATACCTAGTGAACACACTCAGTTCAAAGATACCTAATGAGCACCTAGTTCAAAAACACCTACAGGTTACGAGCCTGCTAGCGTTCCACTGGACTGTCAAGTATTGTCCATAGTCATCATCTATACTCCACTAGATGACTGGATCACTAACAACATTGATGTCTTCCATCGTGTTATCACAGAACAACTATTTCATCTACCCATGTTTTACCCAACACATTTTGTAGATATAAAATACATATACACTTTAGATCATTTAAAACATGTATAAAAATCTTTCACCCAGCATAGACAGCAAGTATTCAGACAATATGCACACACAGCACGTAATTTATATTAAAATACTTCATATCTATATGTAAGATGAAAGGGACCATGCACTCACAACACGTAATATATATTAAATACTTCATATCTATGTGTAAGATGAAAGTAACTATGCACTCACCTGAGAAGGTGGTGACTCGGTACTCGAACAGCGCTTCGTTTACTTTAAAATAATTTCCTTCGATGAAACCTAGAATTATTACCACTAGATTTTAGTCTAATATTTACCGTGACTAATTATTAGTCTTATTATTATTATTATTATTATTATTATTATTATTATTATTATTATTATTATTATTATTATTATTATATAAGCGTTTAAACAATACTTTCCAACCACTATGTACACACAGGGGCCAGACATAAAACACCGGAGGGCAGGACCATTTTGGCATATAGCACTTCTGAAATCCAACAACCCTATGCGGCCTTTTAAACCAGATTCCCCGTACCGCGAGTAGTTAAAAAGATATTATAACGACACGTATATAAGTCATAATAATAGCTCAATTATTTATTATAAATTTATAATAACAATACTAATTTTAAATATAAACTATATTTAAAATAGGGTAATCATAACTTACTTACAAGGGGATTTTAGCTAGGAGTCGGGCTCTGTAGGGGCAGAACTTCGTCGCTGAATCTTTCTCAGAAAGATTCGTGCAGCGCTTCAGCGTTCACCTTACTATACTAAAACTACAGAAAGGGAAGTCGAATCACGAGTGACCGAAATGCTCGGGGGATAAGGAGAGAAAGACTCTTGAATCAAGAGAATGCTGCAAGAAATATGAGAGCCCAAGCCTCTTATTTATAGTAATTGAATTTACAAAAACTACCCTCCATAATTACTTAATGACCTTATAGTTATATAAACAACTAAACACCCATTTATAATACTATTTTAAATAGATTTAACGATATTTGCACTAAACTAATGTCGAAAGAACTCAACATTAGTCTTATAATGACCGCATCGTCGATACCTTTCTAATGATACATACATATGTATATATATATATATATATATATATATATATATATATATATATATATATGTGTGTGTGTACGTATATATGATTTATACTTTATTTTAATACGTAAATATGCTATTATAATTTGTAACTCGTTCATACGAACTCTGTTTTTGACGTTGTTTATATCCACGCGTAGGTGGAGACGTACTCTACAACTTTCGTTTGGACTCTGTCGGCTAATTTTGACTTTATTTTTAAAGTTATATTTTTAACAGGTCGGGACAGGATTGGTCCGTTAAATCCTCATAACTTCTTCATCCGACGTCCGTTTTCACCCATCTTTTTCTCGTTATGCTATTCTTAACGAGATCTTCGATTCTTGTTCAGGTCGTGTCAGCTAAAAATCGTTCGATCTAATATTCGAATTTCGGGCCGTACACTGCTAATCCGAAACTTCGAAAAATCATAACTTCTTCATACGAAGTCAGATTTGGGTGTTCCTTTTATCGAAGTTCTTAGTTTAACATATTCTACGACTTTCGTTTAGAGTGCCAAGGCTAAATCTCGCTCTATCGTAAATTCACTATTTACGCCTCCCGGTATCGAGCCGGTTCCGTCGCGAAACTTCGACGGGTCATAACTTCTTCGTTATAACTCGGATTTCGGCATTCTTTATATGTACGGAAACCTAGTGACATATACTACAACTTGGTTCAAATTATTTATAAGCTTCTTTCGAAAAGTAGTTTTCGACATTTATTCCCTCTAATTTGACTAGCCCGGATCTGCGGGCGTTACAATATACATATGTGTTCATAATGGTTTTATTAAATTTTATTATTACCATGTACATATTTTTTTTTTGGAAAATAAATTAGGGTCTAATCATAGTTAAATGTACGTATATAAATTCATAATTGTTTATTAAATTTTTTGTTTGTTGTTTCTTGAAACTTGTCATCTTTAGATGTTGGTTTAGTGTGAGTGAAATGTATAACACAAAACAAATAAAAGCACTTTGTTGTTTCTTATATTTAGTCCTTTTTAGAAACATTATAATCTATTGTAGTGAACCGTCCGTGTATGATTGAGACTTCCTTTTGAATTTTGGAAAGGTCAGCATTATTATAATCTATAGGGTATGAAAATAATCCCAGATTGTTCACAGCTTCTTGATGATGTGGTCCATACATGACTATTTTCCAGTTGGAACACGAGCTAATGAAATCAAACCCAATTGAAGATTTTCTCAAACAAATTGACGGTCGATTTTGATGTGTTTGCTATACTTGTGGAAAATAGGGTTTTTGGCTATATAAATGGCAACGAGATTAACACATTTTAATGGAATTGGTGTGATGTTGAGTACTTGTAGTTCATCAAGTATGTGACCCAACCAAGCCAATTAAGAACCTACTCTCCTCATAGATCGATATTCAGCTTTAACTGAAGAAAGAGAAACGGTTTGTTGCTTCTTAGATTTTTATGTTATCTGGTTACCTCCAAAGAGAATAAAGTAACCATTGACTAAATGTCTTGTTAAAGGACATGCAACTTAATGAGAGTCACATAAAGCTTCAACTTGGTATTCTTCATTATTGTTGAAGAATAAGCCTTGATGTATTGTGCCTTTAAGATAATGTAAGAGATGAAGAGCAGCTTGTTAATGATCCTTGGTTGGTGTTTAATTATATGGACTTAAAACTGAATTGTGATGGAAAATCTGGTCTGGTATGTAATAGAAAATTTAGCTTTCCAGCCAACTGGCGATATATAAGGATCTTCAAATATTGCAATTTTTTAAAGAACAACGAGAAATCTTTGATTGTAATGGAGCTGAAACCAGTTTTGCAAATGTTAAGGAATATGTTGCTAAGAGTTTTGTTATGTATTTATTTTGATGAATCACCTGCCAATGCTTATATAATTAAACTATAATCCGAAGAAAAAAAATTAATTTTCCTAAATCATTAATCTTTAAAGTTTAATCTAGATATGACTTGAGCTATTGAATTTCTTCATTATCATCACTAGTGACTAAGATGTCATCAACATAAACAACAACTATGACAATTTTCAATTGTGCTTCTTAATGAACAACGAATGAACTTTTGATGAATGATTATAACCTTTTTGATGTAGCGCGCTCGATAATTATGAATATCATTGTATTGAGGCTTGTTTTAAGCAATAAAGAGACTTCTTTAATCTGCAAACCAAGGAAGGAGAGTCAACTGGAAATCCTACAGGTGTCTTCATATAAACTTCTTAATTTAAGTCTCCATGCAAAAAACGCATTGTTGACATCTAATTGTTGAATGTCCCATCTTATTTTGAGAGAAACTACAACTATACATCTTATTGTACTGAATTTTACTATTGGGGAAAAAGTCTTATGTTAGTCTATTCCAGCTTTTTGTGTGAACCCTTTTGCCACTAATCTGGATTTCTATCTTTCTAGAGAACTATATGTTCGATATTTCACTTTATAAACCCATTTGCAAGAGATTGGCTGCTTTCCTTTTGGTAAGTAAACAATGTCCTAAGCGCCATTATCTATGAGTGCAGTAAGTTCTTTTTGAATAACTTCTTCCCATGAAGGATTGTGTTTAGCCCCATGATAAAATGCAGGTTCAAAAACTGAAGCTTGTGTATTGAATGCAAGTGTTGCATTTATGTAGGAATGGGCAATGGTGGTGGAAGTTTCAACAATCATACATAGATCTGTAATAGTATGATTACAAATATGAATAAGATTGTAACATCTCGTTGTTTTGGTATTTATAAATTTATCCCTTTCTTTTTATTATATTTCCTTTTAGACCCTAAGTCCAAGAAATTATGCTTTGAAGCCCTAGTGGCAATTTCAGAATTAAGGCAGGAGGAGTATGCCATGCGTACATGTGTTTACGCTAAGCATACTTTGCAAAAGATTAAACGAAAGTGGTTGCTAATGCTTGTAGCTTGCTTCTGTTCTTAGTCAATTTTGGACTGAAGCGGTTCTGAATGCCGTATCTTTTTTGAACCGAATACCAATGTTCTCCCGACCTGTGCTCTGAAAAGATCATGCATGAGAAGAAGCTCATGTATTCGTTTCAGTAAATACCGAAAATAAAGACCCGCGCACCCTAGTACGCTGGGCATACACCTATGTACGCGGGGCATACTAGCTTCAGGTGGAAAACCTTAATTTTTAGGGTTTGGTTGGTATTTAAGGAACCTTATGTGTCATCTTTCTTCACCTCTTCAACCTCCATTTCCCTTTAGACATTTTTACAAACCCTAGCCCTTTGAGTTTGTGTTTTGAGCATAATTGTGTGTTCTTGGTATGCTGAAGAAGGAAAGAATATACATTGAGGAGACTTGGAGGAAGAAGCATCTTAGATCTGGGATTCATCTCTCATTTTCAAGTCTTTCAAGTTTTAAAGGATGCACCTTTGTCTTGTAATCTTGTAGATCTAGAAATGGGGGTTTTATGTCACCTTTTTGGTCCTAAAACTTTCATCTTGAGCATGTCATGTTCTAAATGTTTTGAGTTTTCCTTTCAGACCCTATGATGGGTCCTTAGCCATAAAAATGAAGGTCGTTTGGTTATATTTTCTCCATGCATCTTGTTGGAGGTCTTAACGGATTAAGACCTTGTGTTAACCTCTTACTACACGTGTAAAGTCATAAAGCTAGAAAGTTTATGACTCTAGGGTATGTTTTGACCATGGATCTGAAATATGGGCTTAAGTGCTTAAGCCATTAAGCACTAAACGGAGTTTGAAGGATACGAGGGTACGCCCCAGGTACTCGGTCAATCAACCTGATGAGCAGTCTTCTACGAGGCTTCCCGTAGGCTAAGCGTACCTCCGGAGTATGCCCCATGTACTCGCATGGGTCAGCCTTGTTGAGTTGACTCGTATAGGTTGACTCAATTGACTTAGTGCGTTGACTAGTTGACTTTGGCTTTAACTTTGACCAAGTTTGACCGTTAGGGTATTTTAGGATTTTGATCGAATTGATCACTTTGTGGAAATAGGTATCAGTTAAGAGTTGAGATTCGGAGCCGGACCTCATCAGTTCTGTTCAATTTGCAAGGTGAGTTTTGCTCACGGTACTTTTGGGTCGAAGACGCCACGGCCGACGCCTTTAGATTGTTATCTTGGTTTATCACATGCTTGTATGTTGTAGTGATATGTTAGATATCTATCTTGGTATATAGAATGATGCTATGCTTAGTGATATGTTAAATTTGTATGACTATTTGTATATGCCAACTAGGGTTTGATATGGTATATGTGGATATGTGATGGTATGTTGGGTTGAGGCCGTCCTGCTACGTGCTCAAGGCCAATAGACCCAGGGTGTCCTGGATTGGCTGCAAGCTAGTAGGGTGTACCAGTCAGGACGAAGGCTCGAAGAAAGTTCTAGATATGATGAAGGCCCAGTGAAGCGTACCAATCATTTTGAAGGTTGTGTGAGCGTACCAGATAGACTGTAGGCCAGTGGGGCATTCCTGTCAGACTGAAGGCTTTGTATGCATGTTGTTTGCTGATACTATTGTGATTATGTGTTGTCTTGGTACTTTGGGGGAATTCAATAAGCTTAAGGCTTACATTTTTGGGTTATGTTTCAGGTACCTCATATGTAAGTCCCCGAACTCAGATCTATCAAGGTACCAATGCAATAGTTTGATTAATGTGGAATCTTAATCAAACAATGATATGAAACAATTAATAAAACATATCAAGAACACGTTTCAAATGAATGCACACAATTTTATTGAATAATTGTCAAGTACATTCAATCGCTCTCTAGCCATGAATAACTCCAGCTCTTCAAAAACGGATTAACCTTAAAATACTTTACACAAACTATATATATATATATATATATATATATATATATATATATATATATATATATACACACTAAACTGACAGCCTAAAGCCCAAACATAAAAGGCCCACCGAAAACACAGTAAGCCCACCGAAAACCATACAATACTTTTAAAGCAAAGCATAAACCACTAAGTATAGCCCAACAATCTCCCCCTTGGTTTATTGCTTTCTGTTCTCCTCAAGATTTCTCTACGAGATGCACGTATGCTTGATCAAATGCCCCTGCCAATAGCTTCTTGTCAATGATTATAGCTACCATACCGGTGAAAGCTTTCACGGCAGATTCAAACAATTCATTCTCAACAACTATTTGAAAGTTTGAAAAAGTGCGGATATGACGTTCTCCAAACTTCAACAAATCTTTGGGATCAATAATACGAAACTTTTTTTTCTTCAGCTTGATTACCATAATTGGAGTGGCCTCATCATAAACCCAGAATAGCATTGAATCCAAAGTACCTTCAGGTAAGCGTTTGCGAAGAGGAATCCTTTTAGCTTGCTTTGTGGGTGTCCACATGACATTCACCATGGTTTTGTTTGTGCGAGGATCAATGACACCCTTGGTATTCTTTGTAAATGTTGAAGCGGCCTTTAAACCTTCAATGTTATTTTTCGCATTTTTCTCAAGAAAATTCTTAAAAAACCAAGCCATGGTATCATTGGTTGGATTGTGGAAAGGTGTGTGGATGACTTCAGAAAGATCAACTTTTGTCCAGGACAAGAAGTCAACTTTCTTCTCATAGTATTCAATTCTTCCCGTTTTCCGCTTCACGAACCACATCCTTTTATCAATATCATACCCCACGTGATGATGCCAGAACGATCCCCATATTTATTTGTGAATTTCTTCCTAGTTTCCCTGAAAAACATATCAGGGTGATCACCCGGAGCATTTTCATCAAAATGCTTCATCACCAACATCTTCCCTTTCAGCTACTCAACCCTAATTTGCTTCTCTTTTCTTTCTTGAACAGAAGCAGGGCCAGAAGATAAAAACGTATCAAGATTAGCATCTGGAGCAGGTCTTGTAACTCTTTCACTTGAAGATTGAGAAGCTAGGTTGGCTAGACCAGAACTAGAAGCAGTGATTTTTTCTCCGTCAGCGCTCAAAGGTTGAAATTCATCACAAAACTTTTGAAATAGGCGTGTTTCAGGTCAAAGAATAGAGCAAGTAGACGTGTAACATCCAAAAATTGAAGGCCGAAAATTTCATTTGTAATATAAAAAAGCCTTTAGTAACTTTGTTCCAGACATTGAAATCATTTCAATTAAACAAATATTAGAGTCTAATCCCAAAGATCACATAATGCGAAATAACAAGGGTGAATGTGTTGCGATCGTCCCGAGCTCTTTTTTATTGAAAACTGAAGATACCTGAAGCCAAAACTGTAAACCGTAATCACGAAGCTTAGTGAGTTCCCCAAATACCACATACCATACATATCAACCGGGCCATACATGCCATATATATTGTGAGCCATACATATCAAACATATTCATAATCAAGTAAGGTGCTATGTGCCAAACATAGTCTTGCCATTATGCCACAGGTTGCATGTGGTCTTTCTTGCCAAGCACGGGGCCACCCCCTCGGTCTTACGGACAAGTGCCAAGAGCCACCTCCTGGTCTTCCATGCAAGCATCATAAAGACAACTAGCATACATACTACTCTACTTAGTTAATCAGCATACAATGCGCCAGGAGCCACCACCTGGTCTTTCATACATAATAGCATAAAGTGAGCAAGGAGCTACCTCTTGGTCTTTCATACATATAGCCTAGGGCTAACCCTGGGTCTTCCTACCATACATAATAGCATACCGTGTGCCAGGAGCCACCTCCTGGTCTTTCATGCATAATGCATAGGGCCAATCCCCGGGTCTTTGAATCATACATAAACTAAATGGGCCAACATTGGTGCCTTAGACCCATACAAATAGTGAGGAGACTCACCTCACAAGCTGAATGTAGAACCCTATGAATAAACCTCTCGATTCTAGGTGGCGGATCCCCGAACTGCTAGTCTCTTGATTCCCTCAGCTACCATTACCAAAGTGAGAATTAGACCAATTCAATAATCCTCCTTAGGGTAAAATGAACATTTTACCTCTAGTCTAACTTGGTCCATATCTAAGGCCCAAAGCCATAATACAAAAAGGCCCAACACTAGGTAGGCTTTCCAAGCCCACTAGTGGCCTACTAATGGCCCAATTTTCTAAATTGGGCCTAATCCCTGTAATGGGCCCTACCCTAAGCCCAAACATATTCTTGGCCCTAAACATCTGACTTCTGATGGTCCACTAAGGCCCAAAGACCGAAAGTCCACTACTTAGCCTAACTTGAGGCCCAAAACACACCAAGCCCATAACTGATGAGTTCGTCGGGCGTACTCCTCTGTACGTTAAACGTACTGGCTGAAGGTGGTGTACGCTGTGCGTACTTGCATGTACGCCCAACGTACTCCTCTGTTAAGCTACTTTTCCCATTAAGTGCTTCATAATCTATTCCAGAAGCTACAATTACAGATCTAAGTCCTCTTCAATGTCTTAATCCATAAAGTTGATTACTTGGTGGCTTGCAACCCACCAAAAGAGTCAAATCTTTAAATGTGACAACAAACTTCCATGGAAAGGGCTAGATTGATGGGTTTTGGTCATAAGAACATCCTATGTGCTCATACAAACCCTAATGCTTGGATCTAGGTTTCTCTATTGTACATGCAATTCATCCAAGACGATAAACCCTAGATCTAGAATATGATAATCAATATAACATATAAATAAGGGTTTAGATCATACCTTGATTGTTATGTAGCAATAACAATCTCAAATCCTTCTTGTATTGAGTTTAGAAAGCTTAGAGTCACAAATGTCACTCCTCTAATGGTTCACAAACACCAAGAGCAAGAGGATGAAGAAGAGAGGAGAAGGAGGCTGCCCAAAACGTGTGGAAACCCTAGAAGAAAGCTTGTCTACGTTTTTGGGGCATAAGGGTTCTATATATAGTGAGGCTATTAGGGTTATCTAACAAAGATATCCTAATTTGGATGCTTAAGCCCTAAGCAACCCATGGACTCCTTTCCTTAAAGGCCTTGGACGATTTCTAATGGGTTTCCCCATAGAATTCGTCCACTCCTTAATATAAGGCAATCCATAGCCCAATTGCATTTATCTTATAATTACAATTCTAGTCCCTTAAGTTTAATTAATCTCTTTTAGTCACAAACTTAATTCTTATTAATTCTTTACTAATATTAATTAAACAATATGATTTGTCCTTTAATATATTATTCTCATAATATATTAATAAATCATATTTAATCCTTTTTCTCCATATTTCATCCTATCGAGTTGCTTTGGTGAATACAACCCAAAAGGACCATGCACCATCGGGTCAAGAACATACCAAAATAGTTATGGACTTAGACACTAATCCAACAGTCTCCCACTTGGATAAGTCTAATAACTATTCTGCGTATGACTTCAGATCCTGATATGCAATCGTAGCTTTCCAAAGCCGCTGTCAACATTGATCCTATCAGATACGCGTGTCCTTTAGATAAGGGATCATATATTCCTCCATTCTAGATATCGTGAGACATGACTTCTAATCATTCTCTCTGTACTATTTCTCGACTTCCGATTTATGACGACAGACTAATTCAACAAATCAAATTAGCCCTAGCCCAGCCGAGCATTTACTTTTGTCATCACTGAATCATCGAGGGGTCCAAAGATATCGCTTTTATCCTACTTTCGATAAAAGGAACGGATAAACTTTGATACAATGCTCGCTTGCACTCACTCACCGAATCACACACAACAATATGTTTTATGACACCAAGTTACTAGTGTGTTTTCATATTATCAATGTGCAACCGATTTGCAAGATACAACTCACACATCTCGGTTTCAAGAATATAAGATGTTATCGTCTCACCAATCACTCGTGATACAATTCATGGAGTGATCCAAGTGAGCGTGGGTTTAATCTAATGCTCAAATCATATTCATAAGCACTCATGAACGTTGCAGCAAACATTTGCTTATGTCTAATACTCTTTAGACAATCCACACACCAATTCACGACAGTCTTTATTCACACCTACTTCCAACATATGAACGACTGTGGCCCGTTCGAATAATTTGACTGTTCTAAACCAATTAAATTATTCAGGAAGTCAAAACATGCAAAGTGAAACACAAGAATAATACTAATCCCATATGGCCTCAAACCTTTGAGCATAAATAAAACACCTTTTATTTATCACCATATCAATTACTCATTATTTGTTGTTTCGGGTAATCAACATCTTACATGAATTATTACATTTGTCCCATGCTCATAGCATGCACACAATGTTTACCTATGGTTCTTACTTTGTGAAATAGATCAAATGAACACATTTCCAATCATACTCATTTCACAACTCCCAATCCTTTTCACAAGTGAAATAATATCAAATTCTTGTCACTTATGGAATATGCTAGATTCTAACATTTTATGCAATGATCCTCTTGTACTGTCACTGCACTAAAGTCACAATGACTATTGCCAATGAAATTACAAAGTCCTCTATCGGAGATTGTTACAAGACAATTCCTTAGGTGTGATGTCTCTCACTCAAAGTACATTCCTTTGAACGTCCTTTTGCATAAAAGTTTCTAATCTAGACATAGATTTTCAATATTCAATTCCCAATATGGACATGTTTCCATATTTTGCATATGGCAACTTATTCTTAATAGAATCTTATCTGTTTATAACAATGTCGATATGTTCCATCTAATACTATACTTCCAACTACTCACAAGCGACCAATCCTCGGCGAACTTTGGATTGTCCTTTGATAGTTGTTTAATTATCTTAGTCAAAACCGATTCTTGTCCTTTTTCCCTCTAAATGCGCTAGACATTTGGAAAATTTTAGAATGGTAAAATATTATATCATTTGCAATCAATCCTATACCCGAAGCGTATGGGACACGATGCATAATGTCTTCCATGAAGATTCGATATTTTATCAATCTTCTGCCATAATTTTTTATGTGCTACGTTCTCAAAATTCGAACTATGAAGAGGAATGCCGTAATCATAATCGAAATTTGAGAACACACTATGTTTTCTTGACTAAATTTATTAACATTTCACAACCTAAACCTTTAAATTTGAAATGAAACTTAATATTATCTCCCTTAATTATAGCAAAACAACTTTTTAACCCTTACAACTTTGCAAAGTATAACTCTTGTTTTCTATAATTAATATTGCTAACTTGCAATACTTTCCTTAATAATCATACAATCATAACATTTATGCTCCCACTATCATGATGATTATTATAAACATAACACTTATGCTGCCACTAGCTTTGACATGTATTCATAAACCAGCTTAACTTCCAGAAAAACAATACTTATTGAATTTCTTAAGTTCATGTTTCTAATACCTAATGCTTTGATAATCCTTTATCTAAGCTTATAAACCTTTCCTTTAGATATCTCATATGTGTGTCTAAACAATTCAGACTAATTGGCAAACCTCACAATTCAAATCATGGAAAGGGATACCGTAACAATAATGGAATTTCAGAATACAATTTTTCACAATCACTATCCTTTTAAAATATTTCTTAGTGAAAGCATTTCCTCACAGTCATTTTCATGAAGGAGGGAATCTTATGACACTTAGATTTTAATGGTTTATGTGTTCCTATCCACGTGAATTTGTCAAAACCAAAGTTTGCGACAAATTCAAACTCATATGGACCAAACTTTCTTAATCTTGAATTCTTGCCTTATGGTAGCACAGCTGCCCATCATGTCTTCCAAGTAGTTGAGCAGCTCACCTTTTCCTATCAATGTACTTTTCATTGATCAAGGTCCTTGCCTTTTATACATTCAAATGAGAACTCATAGGACTCATACGCATAATTAACTCAATTGGAACGACATAGAAACAAGATAGTGTCAACACGATAGGTTGTAAACCTCAACTCGTGTGCCAGTGATGATCGATAAGGTTTATTTTGATTAAGACTCCCACTGACTCCTTGACATATAAGATTCTGTTGTCAATAAACATTTCTTGACAAACAAATATTCAAGAGTTAGTGTAGTTTTTATCAAAACACTTCATAAATTGGTCCTAGTTGGTCTTTGTCTTATCCAAGACATCACAACTTTCCATATTTGATGAATGTTATAAACCTTCTTAATACTTTTCACTCAATGTCACAATCTTAACTCTAAGACTTGTTTTACAATGAAGTATGATTGACTTCTTGATTTAACATTTCTTCAATTCTTGATTCCTCTTCTTAGACATACAATCGTACTAAGACTCACTTAGAGGATCAATTGAGATATGGTTCTTAATCATTAAGACCTATCATAAAGCATAAAAGGTACTCTCCCTTCTTCTTAGAATGGAGAAACTTTTCTCTTTCTGCCTACTTGATTCTTTTTATTCGTTCTGCTATTAATTTAAACTTTTTCAATCAATTCAGAATTACACTTAATCTTATAAGTATAATCATAGTTACTAAACCTTTAGTAAATCATGACGAATTACTCTTATGGTGGACTTGATCAACACGCAACTTTGTGTACTCGATCTCCAAGTCCTTCACTTGACAATTTGTCAATGAATTACTCTAATTTCCAAATATGAAATTTCTCATTCATCGTGCAACCAATTTGCATGATTCCAAGTTTCTGTCCAATTGAAACTTGGGCGATAAGAAACTCTCCTTATTTGGTAAATTTTCGACATTTCCACAAACAACATAATTAAGAATCAAATCCATTATTGCTCATATTAGAAACCTTCAAACATCAATTTTTCATGCATGCCATTGCAAGGATAAATAAATAATATAAAATCAAACTTTATTTTATTGCGGAAAAATTTGTCCATACAATGCAATTCATTGAAAAACTATGCTAATACATCTTTCTTAGCAATCTAATTCTAACTCTAAGTAGCAGCTCAAGAATCTAATCTTCAAGTAATGTGATTAAAATCCATTCCTTCACGGTTAGATTCTGCTCACTTCTTCCCTTAAGCTTCCTTTCTTTTCTTCGATCCTACAAAACATCAATTGTAATCTTATCACATTATGTATTAAGAATATAGAATAGAAGCTTAAAAGAGTTAGTCAATGGATTTTTTTTACCTAAAGCAAAGCCATACGTTCTGACTCTCCCATCTGTTAGATATCTTAGGTAAATAGGGCAGCTTCGTCTCCAATGCCCCTTCTCTTGGCAATAAAATCAAATTGACTCTTTTGGAACGGAACATGGTACTACTTCAAACATTGCCTTTCTCTTATGATCAAACTTTTAGATCATAGCATGTCTTTCGTTGCCATTGTCTATATCCACAGAGGTCTTGAAGGCAAAATCCCCAATCAACTTTGCTTTTCTATTGCGCCAAACCATTGCTGATTCAACAGCAATAAGCATATAGGTGAGATCTATAAGGGTCACGTCGCAGTTCATCATACAATACTCTCTTACGAACTCACTATATGAGTTAGGAAGTGACTGAAGAACCCAATCAACAGCCATCTCCTCACAGACAACAGATCCTAACATTCTTAACCTATCAATGTGTGACTTCATCCCTAGGACGTGTGCACACACCGACTTTCCTCCATTCTAGATAAGGGATCATATATTCCTCCATTCTAGATATAGTATGAGACATGATTTCTAATCATTCTCTCTTTACTATTTCTCGACTTCCGATTTATGACGACTGACTAATTGAACAAATCAAATTAGCCCTAGCCCAGCCGAGCATTTATGTTTGTCATCACTAAATTATCGAGGGGCCCAAAGATATCGCTTTTATCCTACTTTGGATAAAAGGAACGGATAAACTTTGATTCAATGTTCGCTTGCACTTACTCACCGGATCACACACAACAATATGTTTTATGAGACCAATTTACTGGTGCGTTTACATATTATCAATGCGTAACCGATTTGCAAGATACAACTCACACATCTCGGTTTCAAGAATATAAGATGTTATCGTCTCACCAATCGCTCGTGATACAATTCATGAAGTGATCCAAGTGAGCGTGGGTTTAATCCAATGCTCAAATCATATTCATAAGCACTCATGAACGTTACAACAAACATTTTCTTATGTCAAATACTCTTTAGATAATCCACACACCAATTCACGACAGTCTTTATTCATACCTACTTCCAACATATGAACGACTGTGGCCCGTTCGAATAATTTGACTGTTCTCAACCAACTAAATTATTCAGGAAGTCAAAACATGCAATGTGAAACACAAGGATAATACTAATCCCATATGGCCTCAAACCTTTGAGTATAAATAAAACACCTTTTATTTATCACCATATCGATTACTCGTTATTTGTTGTTTCGGGTAATCAACTTCTTACTTGAATTATTACTACACTTGTCCTATGCTCCTAGCATGCACACAATGTTTACCTATTGTTCTTACTTTGTGAAATAAATCAAATGAACACATTTCCAATCATACTCATTTCACAACTCCCAATCCTTTTTCATAAATGAAAGAATATCAAATTCTTGCCATTTATGGAATATGCTAGATTCTAACATTTTATGCAACGATCCTTTTGTAATATCACTGCACTAAAGTCACAATGACTATTGCCAATGAAATTACAAAGTCCTCTATCAGAGATTGTTACAAGACAATTCCATAGATGTGATGTCTCTCACTCAAAGTACATTCCTTTGAAAATCCTTTTGCATAAAGGTTTCTAATCTAGACATTGATTCTCAATATCAAACTCCCAATATGAAAACTTTCCATACTTACTATATGACAACTCATTCTCAATAGAATCTTATCTATTCATAATAATGTCGATATGGTCCGTCCAATACTTTACTTTCAACTAGTTTCGAACTATGAAGAGGAATGTCGTAATCATAATCGAAATTTGAGAACACACTATGTTTCCTTGACTAAATTATTAACATTCCATAACCTAAGCCTTTAGATTTGAAATGAAGAATAATATTCTCTCCCTTAATCATAGCAAAACAACTATTCAACCTTTACAACTTTGCAAAGTATGACTTTTGTTTTTCTATAATTAATATTGCTAACTTGCAATACTTTTCATAATAATCGTGCAATCATAACATTTATGCTCCCACTATCATGATAATTATTATAAACATAACACTTATGCTCGCACTAGCTTTGACATGTATTCAGAAACCAGCTTAACTTCCAGAAAAAAAATACTTATTGAATTTCTTAAGTTCATGTTTCTAATACCTAATGCTTTGATAATCCTTTATCTAAGCTTATACACCTTTCCCTTAGATAGCTCATATGTGTGTCTAAACAATTCAGACTAATTGCCAAATCTCACAATTCGAATCATGGAAAGGGATACCGTAACCATAATCGAATTCGAGAATCCAATTTTCACAGTCACTATCTTTTTAAAATCTCTCTTAGTGAAATCATTTCCTCACAGTCATTTTCATGAAGGAGGGAATCTTATGACACTTAGATTTTAATGGTGTATGTGTTGTTATCCATGTGAATTTGTCAAAACCAAAGTTTACGACAAACTCAAACTCATATGGACCGAACTTTCTTAATCTTGACTTGTTGCCTTATGGTAACACAGCTACCCACCATGTCTTCCAAGTAGTTAAGCAGCTCACCTTTTCCTATCAATGTACTTTTCATTGATCAAGATCCTTGCCTTTTACGCATTCAAATGAGAACTCATAGGGCTCACATGCATAATTAACTCAATTGGAACGGCACAGACGCAATATAGTGTCAACCCGATAGGTTGTAAACCTCAACTTGTGTGCTAGTGATGATCGATAAGGTTTATTTTTATTTGTTCTTGAAACCATTCAATACTATTAAAACTCCCACTGACTCCTTGACATATAAGATTCTCTTTGTCAATAAACATTTCTTGACAAACAAATATTCAAGAGTTTGTGTAGTTTTTATCAAAACACTTCATAAATTGGTCCTAGTTGGTCTTTGTATTTTCCAAGACATCACAACTTTCCACATTTGATGAATGTTATAAACCTTCTTAATACTTATCACTCAATTTCACAATCTTAACTCTAAGACTTGTTTTGGAACGAAGTATGATTGACTTCTTGATTTAACCATTTCTTCAATTCTTGATTCCTCTTCTTAGACATGCAATTGTACTAAGACTCACTTAGAGGATCAATTGAGATATGGTTCTTAATCATTAAGACTTATCATAAAGCATACAAGGTACTCTCCCTTCTTCTTAGAATGGAGAAACTTTTATCTTTCTGCCTACTTGATTCTTCTTATTCGTTCTGCTATTGATTTAAACTTTTTCAATCAATTCAGAATTACACTTAATCTTATAAGTATAATCATATTTACTAAACCATTAGTAAATCATAATGAATATCTTTGTTACTCTTGTGGTGGACTTGATTAACACACAACTTTGTGTACTCGATCTCCTAGTCCTTCACTTGACACTTTATCAATGAATTAGTCTAATTTCCAAATATGAAATTTCTCATTCATCGTGTAACCAAGTTGCATGATTCCAAGTTTCTGTCCAATTGAAACTTGGGCGATGAGAAACTCTCCCTATTTGGTAAATTCTCGACATTTCCACAAACAACATAATTAAGAATCAAATCCATTATTGCTAATATTAGGAACATTCAAACATCAATTTTTCATATACGCCATTGCAAGGATAAATAAATAAGATAAAATCAAAATTTATTTTATTGCGGAAAAATTTGTCCTTACAATGCAATTCATTGAAAAACCATGCTAATACATCTTTCTTAGCAATCTAATTCTAACTCTAAGTAGTAGCTCAAGAATCTAATCTTCAAGTAATGCAATCGAAATCGATTTCTTCACGGTTGGATTCTGCTCATTTCTTCCCTTAAGCTTTCTCTCTTTTCTTCGATCCTACAAAACATCAATTGTAATCTTATCACATTATGTATTAAGAATCTAGAATAGAAGCTTAAAAGAGTTAGTCAATGGATTTTACCTAAAGCAGAGCCATACGTTTTGACTCTCCCATCTCTTAGATCTCTTAAGTAAATAGGGCAGCTTCGTTTCCAATGCCCCTTCTCTTGGCAATAAAAACAAATGGACTCTTTTGGAATATGACATGGAACTACTTCAGACATTGCCTTTCTCTTATGATCAAACTTTTCGATCATAGCATGTCTTTCGTTGCCCATTGTCTATATCCATAGAGGTCTTGAAGGCAGATTCACCAATGAACTTTGCTTTTCTATTGCGCCAAACCATTGCTGATTCAGCAGCAATAAGCATATAAGTGAGATCTATAAGGGTCATGTCGCAGTTCATCATACAATACTCTCTTACGAACTCACTATATGAGTTAGGAAGTGACTGAAGAACCCAATCAACAGCCATCTCCTCACAGACAACAAATCCCAACATTCTTAACCTATCAATGTGTGACTTCATCCCTAGGACGTGTGCACACACCGACTTTCCTTTTTTATGTTTACTTGCCAAAAGGGCTTGAGTGAGCTTGAACTTTTCAAGCTTTCGAACTTGTGGGTTTGGGAGAATAATTAGAGGAGGTGGAGGAAGTGAAGCATGATCTCTTGTTACTCGATCGAATCGTGGAATATCATCTTCATGCGGAATGCTTGTTCCACGGGATTTAGGAAGATCATAGTTGTCGTACTTTGACATCTACAAAACGGGAGAAAATGAATTCAAGTTAGTTGATTGATTGAGTCCTCAATAAATCACCCAAATGAGATATTAAGGCTAGGACCCAACACAATACGCTACAACCTAGAAAAGGGATGTCGTAATCTAGTTGCAGAATATTTGAAGGTAAGTGAATGACGATTCACTAATTTCCACCATGAAAAACGAAAAAGAAATTTAAGTTTTAAATCTATGAAAATTCCTAGATCCTTTGAGATTCATTGAACATTTCAATGGCATGTTTAAATCTCGATATACCCCTCTTGTTTGTGACTGGGATGCCGAGGATCACAAAGCGGGTGTGAATAACCATGCAAACTTACATGGTGCCCCCACATGTTACAGTCACCTATTCGATGTGCCGGTTAATCACACACACTCCACCGAACTATGACAAACATTGAGTCACCCTTTGCTACCTTTGCTTAGAAACAATTAGTGTGCCGGTAAACCACACACGCTCCACTAACGTCTTCGCAAGGGCACAAAGTGTAATTTCATGGAATTGCATCAATTCACTTTTGCCTAAGTAACTAAGATTGAGAATTTGTAAAACATTTAGTTACTTTTGTACTTCATTATACTTATAATGGAAGGTTTTGTCCTATCCTACCCGTTCGGCTAACGACCCTCCACTAGTCAAGAGTGCGGTGGGTAAGAGTGGATACCCATTCAATCGCCATTTTATAGGCAATTTCCTTAAACACCCCTTATAGACCAGCTTCGTGAATGAGGCCTACTAACGGTAAGACTGACTTTTACTCATACATGTATATAATGTTAGACTTTTAATGTTATATATAGTATAGGGTGTATTTTACACTTTTAAAATACTAGGAGGTCAGATTTAACAGTTATACTTCTAATTCAATTAAATTGTAAACCAAAAACTTTATGGATTTATTAAATCTCTTTTAATTATAAACCTTAATTAATTAATAAAACCATAAGGGTGTGATTTGAACTTTTCAAAACAATATTAAGGTTTTAGAATTTAACATTCCTAGATTAAACGTTTAATCAACTTTTAAATTCCAAAAATTGAGGGCATGTTTTGAAACATTTAAAAAAATTAGGTTTAGAATTTAAATATATATCAAAATTAAACTTTTAATCAAAATTTAAATTCCAAAACTTGAGGGCAAGTTTTGAAACCTTTTCAAAACATTAGGGTTTCAACTATTTAAATTTCAAAACTAAACTTTTGAGTTTAAATTTAAACTAGAAAACCTAATGGGTAAAATTGAAACTTTTCATAACACAAGGATCAAATAACAAATAATATAAATTAAACAATTAATTTGATCATTATCTATATTTGACCTAATTTCAATTTCTTGCAAAATAAGTTACCCAATTAACACAAATAATCAACTTTAATCATATAAGGAAGTTATTATCTAATTAATGGGTAATTATCTTTTGTTTAATCAAGGAGATACTCAAAAATATGAATAAAATCGGATTTTAATGATCTAAAACAGATAAGGCAAGTATCCATGAGAAAAACAGCAAGAAATCCCGAAATCCCCTCTTTCTGACGCTTGAACTCGCCGAGTACCCATATGGACTCGCCGAGTAGGGGGCTACTCGCTGAGTCCACAATGGGACTCGCCGAGTCCATCAGGCAGGCTCACAAAAATTGAATTTTTCAAGCATCAACAAATTAATCAGGCATCAATACAATAGAAGCCAATCTAGGCTCTTATACTACTGATGGGTTTTGGTCATAAGAACATCCTATGTGCTCATACAAACCTTAATGCTTGGATCTAGGTTTCTTTATTGTACATGCAATTCATCGAAGACTATAAACCCTAGATCTAGAATATGATAATCAATATAACATATAAATAAGGATTTAGATCATACCTTGATTGTTATGTAGCAATAACAATCTCAAATCATTCTTGTATTGACTTTAGAAAGCTTAGAGTCACAAATGTCACTCCTCTAATGGTTCACAAACACCAAGAGCAAGAGGATGAAGAAGATAGGAGAAGGAGGCTGCCCAAAACGTGTGGAAACCCTAGAAGAAAGCTTGTCCACGTTTTTGGGGCATAAGGGTTCTTTAAATAGTGAGGCTATTAGGGTTATCTAACAAGGAAACCCTAATTTGGATGTTTAAGCCCTAAGCAACCCATGGACTCCTTTCCTTAAAGGCCTTGGACGATTTCTAATGGGTTTCCCCATAGAATTCGTCCACTCCTTAATATAAGGCAATCCATAGCCCAATTGCATTTATCTTAGAATTACAATTCTAGTCCCTTAAGTTTAATTAATCTCTTTTAGTCACAAACTTAATTCTTATTAATTCTTGACTAATATTAATTAAACAATATAATTTCTCCTTTAATATATTATTTTCATAATATATTAATAAATCATATTTAATCCTTTCTCTCCATATTTCATCCTATCAAGTTGCTTTGGTGAAGGCAACCCAAAAGGACCATGCACCATCGGGTCAAGTACATACCAAAATAGTTATGGACTTAGACACTAATCGAACATAAATCTCATGCATGGTCACAAGTGAACCCTAAAGATTGAAACTTTACTGATTATAGGGCTCATATGACACTAAGGGTGGCAACCCTAGACCTAGGAAATGAGTTAAGTCATAAAGGTCCATTCTCGGGACCTAAAAGCTCCAAAAATTCCATTAACATAGATCTAAGCATACTTGAGGAAAGTTTCAGACTTTATACCTCAAAATGATCAGAAATGGAACCACAATCTTAGATCTACTTCTTCCCCTTTGATCCACCACCTTGCTATACTCTTCACTTGGTTGAAAAATGGCTTCACAACACCAAAATGCTCTCTAATGGCCTCCAAAGCTCCAAGAATACTCAGGGGAGGGTTAGGGTTTTGTGGTGGCTATCTAAAGATGAGAGGGAGGCTGATATCTAAGATGTTAAGTTCTTTATATAGTGACATACACTAAAAATTAGGGTTTAGGGACTCTGAGCATACGTTGCGCATACTTCTCGTACGTTGGGTGTATGCCTGTCTGCACTTGCGTCCATTCTCCCTTATACGCTTGGCGTACCCTCATGCCAACCACCTTGCATGGATGGTACTTAATTGCCAAACATTTCCATTCAAGGAACAATTCTGCCAACAACTTTAAATTACTATAACTTCATCGTTCTAAGTCTGCTTTCGAAGAACTTTATATCCACGAAAAGTTGGCAGGAAACCCTACGCTCCTAACCACACCTCTAAGTTTGAAACCTTCCGAATAAACCCAAGACCCATAAAAGACCGAATCATCCCTACCCTTTGGCCTCCGAGACCACAACCATGTTCTTTGAAAACTGGGTGTTTCAAGACCACCAAGATTTTCTTGAAGTGCTGAGATGTTTGAAGCTTTTTCAGAGTTCTCTTTCTCAAGCTCACTAGTTCTAATGTCCTTCTTTCCAATAATCAAATCTATTTTGGCAGAGCTTTGTTCAAGATCAAAGACTCTGCTCTGAAGCATAACCACATCAACTAATTCAAAATAAGGCATCTTGCTTTTGCCTTAGGAAATTTCCAACACGGGGGTTTCAAAAGATCTTCTTGAAGCTTGAGCTCCTTCTAAAGGTATGACTTCTTCTTCAACAATCGGGCTTTCAAATTCTTGATCCATAGGAATGGATTTAGTGAACGGGCTTGGTATGTTTTGACCTATAAAATCAGACTCAATCGGCGTAGATTTCTTTTGAACGGAGTCGGTGACAAGCACTCCCGACCTTAGATCTCTTCTTTTACGCTTCCTTGTGAGTGAAGTGTGGGCAGAGTTTTCTAAATCACTTCCAGATGGAGGTTTAGTATGAATAGGAACTTTTTGGGGAGGCTTCCTTGTAGTTCATTGAAGTTCTGCTATAAGAGCATCCATCTGTTCTGGGGTAGGTGAGGAAGATTCCACCATTGTGTCCCTTTCCCTTTCAGTCACGCTTGGAGGTGCAACTGCCATATCCCCTTCTGGGAATAAAATACTTTGCTGAATGAAATTTTCAAACTCATTTTCTGAAAATTCAATTCCTTGATCCTCTTGATCTTCTTCATCATCAGATACTTCAATCACTTTAAAAGTGAATTGAAATTTTGGTTTGGGTGCCAAGTGTTCGTCAGCAACCTCAACATTTATTAAACTAATAGCAGGAGTGTTTTCAACTTCAACAAACTTTCCAAATTTAACCAACTCATTTAATCCTTGATAAGTGACTTTGGTAGCGTTTCTTGATTGCTTCATGAGTACAAAAGTGTTGGGACCCAAGCCTTTCATATCCAAAGTATCAAACGACCTCTCAATTTGGGGATATATTTTGTTATGATCATTTGAAGGAACCTGGGATACATTAAAGATAGGTCCTTTTTCTTTCTCAGAAGGTTGTTCTTCATCTGTTCAAAAACGAGTTTTGAGATGTTGTAATAGTAGTCCATAGCTAGAGCAACAATGGTTGAGGTCATTGTCTGACTAATTTCATCAGAGCCTCCTTTTCTTCCAAAAATGAAAATCACAAAGGAGCGTGCCAGGAACCTCCAGTAAGGTGGCAAAAACTTCTTAATAGTGGGAGGATAGGTTCTGTCATAACACATGTTTTCTAGAACTTCCTTGGCTTGATCAGCAGAATACTCAATTGGGAATGCAGACGCATCACCAAATTCAAGTACCTCTCGAATAACTTGTTTAGAAATTATCACTTGTGTTCCTTTCATCATCGATTCAACTGTGTAAGCTCCATTTGCTCCCATCATGTTGATCGAGGCATTTTTTTATAACTCAATAATCAGGTTCTGTAGACGATTGGATTAGTACGGAGGCTTGAGAAATCCTACAGTTGTTCAAACCCACCATCATGGATTTAAATTCTTGATGAGCAGCAGGTAGATCAATGAGATATCCAACAATGTTGTCAGAGTCCACAGATTTTAGTTGCTCTGCCATTTATCTTCATTAAACTAGCCAAGTTAGAATTAATTTAAAAATAATTAAATTGTGTCTAAAATTTGATTTTGGTTAAAGTCAAAGTTTTAGTCGATTTCGGTCAAAGACAAAGTTTTTGTCGTTTTTGGTTAAGGTAAAGATTTCAATCGATTTCGGTCAAAAGTGATCGATTTCGGTCAAAGTTGATCGATTTTGGTCAAAACACTTGTTGACCAGATGATTTCGGTCAACGCTCGTTGATTTCAGCCGAGAAACCAGTTTTCGGTTAAGCCTTCATCTAATTTCGGTCGGATCTAGGTGGAACCAAAAACCCGAAATCTCATCGGAACCTGTTCCAACTCAGTACTTCGAAAAACCTTAGGAAGGTTACTAAAAAACCTACAAATCTATGACACCAAGTACACAAAAAACAATATTAAATGCCATTTCCATGATCATAAATCCAAAAAATACCTGATTCACCGAACAATTTTAAACAAAAGCAACAAATCGGTAGTTTTTGAGCAGAAGAACTTGAAGAAATTTGGAGAGATGAAAAACGATGATGATGGTGGTTGTTTGGGGTTTTTCGGTGAAAAACCCTAACCAGCTGAAATCGAAGTATATATATGTCCTAAAAATCTCAGGCGGCCCACTTAACTGATTTAGGCCCATGAAAAATAATCCAAATTTTAATAAAAAATATTTATTTCGATTTTACATTTCAAAAACCAAAACGACAATAAAAATAAAATAAAATAAAATAAATTTTAATATATTAAACACACCTTTTTTTAATTATTTGAATTTTTTTATTTTTATTCATTTATTTTATTTTATTACTATTATTTTTTATTTTTCATATTATTTCTCCCCATAAATTTGTGCATCGCAATGAAAACATGTACAAATTTAAATAAAAACAAAATTGTAACCCAGAACAAAAACCTTTTTGGGATCAAACGTTATGGAGCAAATTAATGAGGTTTTTCAGCACACATGCTCAGGAAAAGCTCTGGTCAATCGTTCATATTGTGATCCACTTAAACACAAATGACATTTTTCTAGACAGATTACGAGTGACTATATATAACTACTATATTCCTAGGTAGACCATATTGTCTGACGATGACCAAGGATATTGTTGTCCACTTAAATGTAGACAGTAAAATCTACCAGTCAGCCTTTAGTTATGGGTGTAGTTAGTGTTAGTACACTAGAACATATCATTATGGAATGCATATGTTGTGTCCCAGGTCAGATTTACCGATCACGCAAAGGAGACAACATACGACTAACTTAGAGAGTAGGATATTTGTAGGAGACAATATACTAACTTAAGGGTAATGAACACCATCTAAGTGCGTATGTTGTGTCCCAGGTCGGAACTTCCGATCACACAGCAGGGACATCATATAGCTGACTAAGATAGAAAGAATAACGATTTTAAACAGGCCCAACTTATCAGAAACCCTTAGTAATCCCCTGTCAATACAAGAATTAAGGACACAAGTCCATATGCCAATGAAGTGTTGAGCCACATATCCAAATGATAGTTAGCATTAATTTATGTCGTAGGCCTTGTTGTCTATTTTACTGTTAAATCTATCCAAGCGTTGTATTGTCAGTCCAAATGAAGTTTTCTAAGTTCAAATAAGTCCATATTGTCCAGTCTATTAGTCTTAGTCTTTTATTCCTACCAACACATTGAACATAGAGTTTATACAATTCAGCTTTAGTGCTTTAGACGCATTTCGTTTTCCTTTTATCACTAACTAATATCACTTCCCAAATGATTGACATAAATTTCCTTTTCTAAAAGTAAAACACAATGAAAGAAAATGATAAATAATAAATAAAATTGAAAAGAAGGAAAAAAAATTCAGTCTTCGAAATGTATCATCTTAAGAAATCCCACAAGCATGAGTTTGGTTTTAGAAAAATAGGTTTTCAAACGATTGAAAATCAGCATTATTGTCACAGAGAATAGAAGAGTCAGAAAATTCAAATTGTAATTCAACAATTGAAGAAATCCCCTTTTGTGATCTTTTCTTTTCCTTTCCCGCAAAGGACACATGCTCTCTATTAAAATCTTGAATTTCATAAAGAAGAGAAATGTCCCCTATCATGTGCCTGGAACAACCAATATCAACATAACAAAGTCTGATGATATTCCTCCATAACTGCTCCGACACAGAGTGGGGGATTAATTGGTTTCGGGAACCCATTCCATTTTGAAACTAGGTTGACCTTTTCCATCTACACATGATACAGGTTACCAAGTCATATCCTGTTTATCAAACACAAAAATGAAGATATTTTAGAATTTTTAGGTGATTTGGGAGTGGAAACTTTTGGTACCCATTCGTAGTCAGGTTTAACCATTTTCTTGTTTAAACGGATGGATGTTTCAACACTAGTTTTGGAGCTTGAGACCGATCGCTGTGATGAATTTGAACTTACAGATCTTGGTTTGGCTGAACTATTTCTTAAATCAGATCTCTTTTCAGATACGACCTTTTTGTTCTTGAGAGTTTGATTTTTGGTCTTGACAGTATTCTAGTCACCATCACGTGCTATCGATGAGTTTCTCTTGAGAGATCTTCCTCGTGATACGTTCCTCTTACCCTTGGCATAATATCGGATATATGCACGATTTGCACAATTTCTGGCAATGTGACCAGGAATTCCATAGTTAAAACGGGTTTGTCTTTTAAGAGGAATACGCTCAGAACTTGGTCCACATCCAACTGAATTTCTACAAGTACAAACACATTGTTTCACAACTTTATGTGGCCTAAGATTGCTAGCAGTGTTATCACAAGCCTTTGAAGCAACAAAAGATAAAGTGTTAGTTTTTGTAGAGTTTTCATAAAAACTAGCATTATCTTTTTTTATATCACACCCATGTTGCACTGTTACTTTATCTACACCTGAAGTAGAAACATTAGTATTGTTCACATTGATACTCTCAGTTGGGCTGGACTGTTCATTCTTGATTGAGACAGTTACAGGGGGCTGACCATATTGTGCAGGTGTCTCTATCTCTTTGGTTTCAGGAGGTGGAGTATAGTTATCATTGAAGGGAGGTGGTACATTGTGACACCCTAGACCATCACCCTGTTTGTCTTTCCACTTTAATTGTTTTTCTATCATTGAGTCAACAATCTCACTTGACACATCGAATTTCTGAAAATTAAAGTGAGCATCCTTAAATTTAGCCTTTAATGCATCATGTTCGGTAGTTAAGTTAGCAATTTTCTCTTTGGCAAAATGATAGTGAACACATTTGGTGTTGTATTCTTTTTTAATCCTACTTAAATCTTTAGTTTGTGCTTCTAGTTTTTCTTTATGAGGTTTATTTACTTTCTTAGTTTTATAAATTTCATTTTTAAGGTCTAAAACCTTTCTAACTAATAATTCATTTTGTTCACGATATTTATTTATTATACCTTCACACGACTGAGAGCATCATGCTTCACTAACCTCCTTGGTCCTATTGTCAGAACTCATTATTTACAACCAAAAAAGGAATCTGATGGTGTAGATTGATTTTGACCGAAAACCAGGATAAATGCCCTTTGACCAAAAACCATGAAAGTCAACTAGTTTGACCAAAAACATTGAAATTCAACTATTTAACCGAATACAGTTGGCTGAGAACTATATGTCTTGGCTGAGAACTCTTCCTTTTTACGGAGAACGTTTACCTACCACCAAAAGCGCTGATCCCTAGCCGAAATCGTCGTGGTTTTGATTGAATTTCCTTATCCAATGAATCTCAAATTTGGTAAATTGCCAAAAAAAGATTTCCAACAGAATATTCTCCAAAATAAGTGAAGAACACTAAGAAAATGATGAACACGAAGAACATTGACTTCTTTTTCCCAACACAACCCAAAAACACCACAAGTAAGTTATTGTTTCGAAGAACATTGAATGCTAGCCCTAGAATTGGCTAACGCATTAACCTTCATTTTGTTTCCAAATTCACACGGAAAAGTGAGGCGTCCAGGATCTCCCATCTTCTTCAGTGTCTCTCCCAACACAGCTTTTGAGCTTTGTTCACTTAGAACCACCTTAGAATGCTTCTTTAATTGCTTGCGAGTGTCTATCAAATCTTGCAGTAATTTCTGATGCTCGAAAATTTTGGATAAGGACTCGACAAAGGGTGTATTAATCGGGATCCCCTTCACATGCTTGACAAACTCTCTATGCTCTCTTTCCAGTGGACTAAGGGTAGCTTGGGAAGGAAAATGCAAAGGAGATTGATAAACCGAACCAATTACAGAATTTTTCTGTTCATAACGGGCCCACGTCGTGAACTTATATGGTTCCCATCGTGAATTCTGGAATTCAGCAGCTTCATGATTTTCGAGCTTGGTCTTCTTCAGCTTTGGATCGGGCTGCTGTGATTCTTCTTCCAATGCGTCTAGGAACTCAGAGATGGTTTCTTCTTCAGTGTCTATGGCCATTACATGAGATTGGGTCTTCATTTCGGTATTTTTCGGGGATAACTTCTCATGAACTAGAGTGCCTAGTTGACCAACTTGAACTTCAAGGTTATGGATGGAGGCTTGCTGATTCTTTATTAAAGCTTGCTGTTACATAATAGCAGAATCAGTGGCATCGTGTCTCTTTTCCGAAGCTTCCATAAACTTTATCAACATGGTCTCTAGATTGGGTTTCTTGTCGGCTGGTGGCTGCTCCTTTTGATAGAAGCCTCGACCTGTCTGCCTATACTTCTCTTCTTTTTGCTTCTTATACTCTTCATATGGTAGCCACTCCTTCTTCGGTTTCCTCCGATCCTCATCAAACATATCCCCACTCGAGTAGCACACTTGAGCTTTTCTGTTCCCAAACTCATCTAAATTGCAATCCTTGGTCAAGTGTGGACCACTACATCTCTCACAACCCACTCTTATGGCATGTATTGACCGGTCCATTTGAGTTATCCTTCGATCCAAATTATTCAGCAAAGCCATCACAGTTGCTATTTCTTCAGTTTGGGTCTCTCCACCGCCTTTGATTTCATCTTGCCTAGGGTTGTCGTATTCGCGAGAGTGCTTCGCGAATTCTTCAATCAGCTCCTTGACCTCCCTTGGATTTTTCTTTGTCAACGGTCCTTGAGAGTCAAGGAGTTGTCTCGTCATAACGTTGACCCCATCATAGAAGATTGACATCTCTTGTTGCACATTTAGATCATGTTGAGGGCAACTTTTGAGCAAGCCCTTGTACCGCTCCCATGCTTCGTATAATGACTCCCCCGGCTGTTGTTCAAAGTTGGCTATTGCCTTCTTGAGTTTGGCTAAAACTGGTCTAGGAATTGCTCACGCATTTGAGCCCAAGTGGTAATTGTACCAGGTGGAAGTGATTTTAACCACTCCTTAGCAGCTCCTTTGAAAGTGATGGGAAGCATCCTAAGCAAGACGGTGTTTCTGCTAACATTTGGGACATTGAAGTAATCCGCAATGTCGTTGACTTCATCTAGATGCTTAAAAGCATCCTCATGATCTTTCCCAAAGAATGGGATATCCTTCAGTGCAGTCAAGATGTGCCCCTTCAACTCGAATGTGGCAGTGACAGGTATTGCGGGTTGGACTAAACCGGGACCCACATCTTCTCGGATCCGCTTCTTGTAAGCTCTCACGGACTTCTCTTCAATTGCTGCCATCTCGTTCCTTGGCTCGTTCTCGGGTGCGCTCGTATGTTCTTCAAATTCCGGATCAGTGTCGTATTCGGATTCGGTTTGGACGGGTATTTGATCCAAGTGCTCAAAATTGCTCTTGTGCCTCAAGGATGAATTTGACTCTCCTGTCTTCTTTCCCGACTTCCTTGAAAAAGCTGACTTTAATTCTTATAAGGGCGTCTTTTTCTTGTGAATTGCAGACTCGGGATCTTCAATTGGTGGCAACAAGGGTGTCTTTGAGCCTCTGGTCATGAACTCCTGCAACTCGCTAAACTAAAAATGTAAAACTGAACTAAAATAAGAAAATACTAAAAACTGAAAATTGCAGCTTTCACATCGTGAGTTTATAAAACTCACGTCGTGAATTCTGTGACAGAAAACAAAATTTTTTGTTATATGCTAATCAACTAAGCTAAGCTAATAAACAAAAATAAATACCCAGTTAACCTTTTTGCAAATTTTATTCCACAAAGAGGGTCGATCAATCTAATGCAACTAAATAAACTAATAAACGTGTCGTTCCCCGGCAATGCCGCCAAAAACTTGATGTGCACAAAAGTACCCACTAATTATAATATTTATAACCTATCAAACTTAAACTAACTATGCACTTATAGGCAGTGTACCTAGTCGGATTACAGTATAGCTTGCGTAAGTCGGGTTTCGATCACAGGGAACAGAGTTACTAATTAATCTACTTACTATTAAATTAACCTAATTATTAACAAGTTAAAAGGGAGTTTTATCTGATTTTACAAGATCAGACGAACTTAACTCAAATTCAATAAGTAAAAACACACTCTTGTCTAGTTTGAATCCACTTCTTCCTTATGGCTAGCTAATGATTATGGACTATCGAGTTGGTTTTAGTTATATTAGTAATTTAGTTCTAACTTTACCAATAATTAACTAATTCATGTCAATCTATGTATGTTCCCACACAATTAAACACAAAACTAATTATGAATGTAAATATGCTATGTAAGATTTGTTATATAAACGCAATTATAGTCACAATACACATTCTCTAGCACAGCTAAGTTTATTTATTCTAATTACTAACTAAGATTGGTCAATCCTAGCTCTAGCAATTCAATTTTCACTAAATCATTAGGTAAACAAGTTCATGCAGTTAATGGTCACTAAGCTACACAAAACATGTAATCAAACAATTAGAGAAACAAACACAAGCATGCTAGGTAATACAAATCAAACACAAGCAATTTTACCAACTAAATAAATCCATAAAATTGAGCTATTCATAAGTTAGTAGCTTCATCTAGCTAAACAAGAGTAGCTAGATTCAGCTGCTCATCATAGCAACTCACACACTAACACAAATTAAAGTGATATGACTTAATTAACAAAAATAAACTAAATTATGGACCTTCACTCTTTTTGGTGTTAAAAGCCTCTTCCCAGAACTTTTCTCTGCTCAAAATTGTCTTCTGGAACTCCTATCTCTAGCAAAAAGTCCCCTCTATTCGTAATGGTCAAGGATTTATATAGTTGCTGATTTTCACAAATTCACGTCGTGAATAATAAGATATTCACGTCGTGAGTTTTAGATAACCGTGCTTGTCAAGGATTCCTTCACCCGCGTACATATCTTCTAGAACCAACTCTCACGTCATGAATCTTCAAGTTCCCACGACGTAAGAACGCTTTTTCCAGATTTTCTTCTCTTTTAATGTTTTAATTCCCAAAGTTTCTTTCTTTAACGCTTTTAGTCCTTTTTCTTCACAATGTCTTCTTTTGGCTGCAAATAACATTTAAGCTCATAAGTACCATTATTCTAAACAATTTACCAACTTATTAATAAAAATGTACTTAAATATTGCTTAAAAATAGGTATAAATATGGCAATATCATATACCAGTTATAGTTTCTCATGTTTGTTGTCTAGAACATTAATATAATCCCTTATATAAAAACATAGTAATCATTTTGTTTAGTTTCATATGTAAGATAAAACTCATATTTTTGGGTTGAAACCCACAAAATAGTGGAATAAATACAATGCACTCCTTTTTGTTGGAAAAACTCTATTTTGGTAAAAAGATCCCAAAAACCTTATAGTTTTGTAAATCATAACTTTCCTCATGATTCTTTTATAACATAGATTTAGCTTTGTTTTTGTTAGTTTTACACTTGAAAACTAATATAACACAAATGTTTGTACAAGAACTAGTAATAATCACATCTTATGCAAATAAAGGTTTATACTTTAACATAAAGATAAAACATGCAAATATTGGTGTGATAAACAATTTTTGACTTATATCTCCCCCGCCCCCCTAAAAAATGAAAATCTCGAAAATGTGGGGATATGAACTCACCTTGAGTGGATTTGTGGGTTGTTAGAGGAGAGGGTGTGAAGATTTCAAGCCTAAACACTTGAATGAGATTGTTGAACTTCCTTGGAAAGAGTATTATTCTAAGTGTTTAACATATATTAATGTGTGTAAATATGATGAAACCAACATAAAAATGTATATAAACACTAGTGTATCACAAAAATAGTTACCAAAATCTATGGATGAACTTGGAGCTTAAAATACTTTGAAACATGGAAATGAATTCTTGAGAGACGATGGAAAGTTAACAGGAAGTAATATGAAGAAATGGTGGGATTTAGGTGCTTCCTGCGGTTTTTAAGAATGAAAGGTGATAGGACTCATACCTGGTTATCTGTTAGATAATGTATTTATTCACTCGAGATTTGCTTGGGATACTGTCGAATTGTGCATGGGAAATGTGTGAATCATCTACTCATAAAGTCAACACTTTTATCTACATTTCCTTTGTTTTGGCCGAAAACCCCTAAAAACCCCCTAGTATGACCGAAATCACATGCGATTTCAGTCCTAGTCATGGTTTGACTACATGATTTCAGTCCTAGTGGTTTTGGCTTGGAGATTTCGGCCTAGGCATGTGTTCTAGGCTTGATTTTGGTCCTACTTTCCCCCAAAAAGGTGTTTTCGGCCTTTGTTGGGTTTTAGGCCGAAAACACTTAAAGTAAGTGGTCCCATCTTCATATATTTTAGGTTGTTCACTTGTGAATTACGACATGGTTTCTCAAAGCATATATATATATACATATATATATATATATATATATATATATATATATATATATATATATATATATATATATATATGTTAAATTATGAAGACAATGCTCTTTTGGCTTTCAAAGTCTTATTACAACAAGGATACATTGCGAATTCACTTGTACACAAAATATTTTAGGCTTGTTTGGCTAAAAATTATTGAGAGAAAAACTTGAGACACACTTGAACAAACGTTAGAACAAGTATAGTTGCTGAATTAGTTAATCTCAAAGGATCTAAAAGCTCAGCAATAATAAGTTATTGAGTTAGATAGTTAGATAGTTAGTTGCGGAAATGTAAGGAAGCATAAATGATAGCAGGTGATATATCAAGTAAACATATAAGTTGATTCATAACATGGAATGAATTCAAACCAAGTTAGTGAGTGAGATCAAGCTTAGTGATAAATTCACGAATGAGTTGCTCCGAAGAGAAATATTTATTAGTTATGTTCGAGAGGATTTAGAGAAGGAGAAAGATATGAGATGCGTAAGAGAAATACTTGAAGATAATTAAGTTTGATAGATGTGTAAAGAGAGATATATTGATTGAATAAGAGTGAGCTCTATTTATAGAGACTCAAGAATTACATTTGATTCACTCTCTAAGAGTTGCCATGCAAGGCATACTGGACAATAGAGAGTATTACAGAAAGATAGATAAAAATAAACTAAGTAAAGTAAGAAGACTGCAGCTGACTAGATGACCTTGGATGAGGCTTCTGATAGGTGCTTGACTGCGGATGCTTGTAGGCTGCGGTAGGCTAAATTAAGAGGGTCACTTCATGTAAGTGACCTCTAATTTTTTCTTCACTTATCAAGTTTAAGAAACTTGATCAGAATCCACCAAAACTTCCTGATATTTTCCAACCAAGTGATCCTCCTTAAAATCTCGAACTTGACTTCGGCAGTCGTATGTTTCATTTTTTCAACTGCGGTTCGACAGATTTCAAGTTGCTTCTTTGTGAGACGGTTCATGGAGGTCATGGAAATGAAGTACTTGACTTGATCGGTCCTCCTTTTGAAGATGACTCCAAGTTCATGGAAGTTTGTTGCACCTAGGGATCTTTCTTGATAGCCTTCGGTAGGCATCGGTGTAGGATCTAGTGGCTGTAGATCAAATTTCTTGGCAATGGTTGGTGGATATCTGCATCGATCTTTGCGAACTCGCAAATAGTTTCCTTCAGATAAATACTTGCCCTTTCAAGTGCTATCTTCATCTTGGGATGCTTTTCACACCTGTTTTGGAACACATTTCCTATAAGAAAAACTTCTTCTGGGTTCATATTAGGGAAGTCACCTTGGTGCAGACATAGTCCTGATTCCTTCTTGTGAGTGTGTATTGCACAAAGTCAGCCTTCATGAATTTGCAGGGCTTGAAGTTCTTAACTGTTGATGGTCTACCGTTAGACCAGATCTTCTCAATGGGAGAGGTATGCTTTGCATAGAATCGGTTAAGATTCTTGAATTCAATTGGCAGTCTTTTGTGATCAGGAAGACTACTGTCGAACTGCTCAAATATTGTGAAGTATTTAGCATTTGGGGAGATAGGAACATCGCAGTAGCCATCAGAGGGGGGTTCAGCATAAGTGAGGTATGGTTTGTAGTCTTCATCAAGCAGTCTGCGGTGGGGATTGATCCAGGAGTTTATCACGGATTCATCCATAACATTGTCGAAACCACATTCTCTCCATATGAGCTTAACAAGTTTAGCTGCTTTCCAGTCAACTTTCTTCTATTTGGTGATAGGGGAGTCATTTGAGCTAGGAGAAGACATGTGATCCACCAGATTCTTAAAGTGAGGGGGAGTCTCAGGTCATTCAGGGGAATGAAATTTTTTTTGTTGCGGTGGAGGAGATTGATTGCTTGGACACTTGTGATGAGATGGCTGCGGTGAGGGTTGCAGTGAAGGGATTTTATGAGAAGCATTGTTGGATTGATGATCTTCTTCGTAGTGTTCTTCTTCTCGATGGTCTTCTTCACTTTCCCCTATTGAGGAGTTCAGACCCGGAGCCTACACAAGAAATTGTTTGAGACCATCGACTTTAGCACACACCTCCTGGAAATGGGCTTTGAGAACATCAGCAAGTTGCTGATTGTCAGGAATGGAGGTGTTGAACAGTAGCCAATGAATCTCCTTTGTCAGTTGGAGAATTTCAGGACCATGGATGTTTGAAGATAAAGATCGCCGGAGTCTGTTGATGGTTGCATGGATGACTGAAATAGTGGACTGATAAGCAATCTGAGTCTCAACTATCAGTTTCTGGGAAAGAGAAGATTGGTCCGCAATGGCTGTTTGCAGGTAGTATTTGATTGCGGATACCTCAGAGATGAGGCGCTCCGCAGCAGCCATGAATTCCTTGTGATCTGCTTGACGATTGTTATCAAGGGGCCGAATTCCCATTTCTACCTTGAGAGAAATTCTCTCAGAAGCCAGACGTTCCCTTGTCTCCAACCTTTCAATCCTTTCTATCAAGGACTGCGGTACAGGATGTTCTTCGGATTGCAGTTGAGTTGACTTGACTGCGGCAAGTATTTTGTCTACTTTGGACTGAAGACTTAGGAATTCTTTTCTTGAAACAGCTATCTTCTTGTTTTTATTTTTCTGCTTAGGCTTAGAGGTTGAGTGTTGAGAACCACTCGATTCTTCTTCTTCAACAAACATCATGAGGTCATCATCCGAAGGACTGGTCTGATTAACCTCCTGTAGATCAACATCATCAAAACCGAAGGTGGGAGCAGAGCTGATTTCGATTTTGGTGCCTGCATCTTAAGAGTCTTTGGCAGTTAGAGATGGAGGGGGCTTTGAAGGAGTTTGATCAGCAGTCACCTCTTAAGCTTTGCGGATAGTATCAACCATGTTTTTCATCAGAGCTTGAACCTTGCAGAAAGTAGCTACGGTATTGGCATTGTTGATTGCGTCTGCCCAATACTTAGCTACGGATTGGATCTCTTGTTGTTTCTGCTAAAGCTGCTTTGTTTTTCGTGCTTTTCTTTCTTGGAATGCCCTATGGAAAGCGGTATATTTCTTGGCTTCGGCTTCATTGGATGGTTGATACTTGCTCCATGAATCATTCATATCGATATCGTCAATTCTTTGGTATCGCACCGTGGTGTCCCTCGGGTTCACAGATCCTTGCACATTAGTGCTCAACGTGCCTAAACCACCTGTTACAGATGTAAGTAGACTAGGATTTCCTAAGCTTCCTTGGTCTCCTTGACCTAAAGTCAAGTCTGGCCTTGGCTCAGTTCTGGCAAAGGTTGAAGAGTTGCCTTGCGGTTGGGATGGTGTTTGTAGTGTTTGGGTAACAGACAAAAGTATAAAGCACAACTCCTCTGGGAAAAAGAAATGAAGATGAGAAGCCCTATAGACCTTAGGGCGGGAGCTAGATCCATCCTCTTGGGATTGACCTAGGGGGAGTCTCCACGTTGCAGTGAAGCAGACGTACCACTTGCGCCTTAGTGGTATTGAATGGTTGATTCGAATGGGTGTGCGGCCACCCCAAGGACTACCAGAGCCTTTTGAGAGGTTGAGGTATCAATCCGGTCACGCATTTGGCTTGTGGGATCGATTTTTCTTTTCTTAAGGATTGCGATGGTTTGATCATCCTCATTAGAATCACTATTGGAGGGAGAGGGAGATTGATGTTTGCTTTCATTGACTTGTGTTATCATAGGGAGGGGGGGGGGGTGATTTTCCTTTTCTTTGAAGGATTGGCTTGTTTGGAAGAACCCTTTTTGGGAGTTCCTTGTTTCTTGGTGTTGCGGGGGCCTTGACGAGTAGAGACTAACTGTTTGCATCTTTGGGATAAATACACGTTGTAAAGAGTTGTGGAAGATGGGACTGCAGTACTACCAGGGGAAATGGTTAAGGATGGGGTTTGAAGAGGCGGGGTAGGAAGGTATAGGGCAATACCTTTCGTAGCTTCAATATGATCTGAGACATCAGCAGTCTCAAGACCAAGCGTAAAGAGAATATAGGTTAGTAGTCTTTTAATGGGTCCAAAAACAGACTGATCAGATGTGGGATTCTACCTTTTGAGATCCTTGGTGACAAAGAGGTTGATGTCGTTGCCCATGCTAATTCCTGCATTCGCATGGAGGTCTGAGATGCATAGAGACCAGAACCTTGCAAACATGAGTTAGGTAGGGTTCTCTCTTGGGATTTTGTTTGGAATGTATTGCAAGAAATCGTCCCGTAGTATCTGACTGTAGTTGACGTCATGGTCGGTGAAGATACTCCATACTAACTCTAGGAGCTTGAGTCCCATGTTATCCATGCCTCCAGTTCTGATGGATAGACGGCGGATTACAAAATGGCAAACAAATTGCCAGACCACAGGCAATTGGTTTTTCTTGAATTCCCCAATGCCTTTCATTTTCTTTTGATATCCCTTCTGGTAAAGCGCAAAAAGGATCTCTGCAATGGATGGAGTAAAAATATTGATTAAGGGATGAACAAGAAGGTTAATGGCAGTGAGAAACTTTACTTTAGTTAAAATGACCAAAGAATCGTTAACTTTTCGTTAGGAAGAAGAAAGGGGTTTTATAGAGGCATATGGGAGCGGGAAACAATTTTACCCCAAGTGAATTTGGGTAAAACGTTTGGGTGTTTATTTCGATTTAAGAGAGTTAATCTCAGCCACAGATTAAGAAAAGGATTAAATCTGTATTTTGAGATTTACCAAAAAGAGGTTTGCATTTAATGAAATGTCAAGTTTAAGACCCACATCTGGAGAACGTGTGGTGAGGGTGAGATTAATCCATTGGGTAAAGGGAAGTTGTAACAGATTAGATGTTTTAGGTAATAGGAAGAGACATATTAAAAGGATTTGATTTTTGAAAATCTTCCTTTTTGTCGTCATACCTAAAATAGGTTTGACACGAGGTTTATTCAAAAAGGATGAGACAGTTACACAAAGAATGTTTTTCTTTAATGTTTTCTCTATTTAATGAAGGATCATTAAATAGCACACCATGTATTTTTTATTATTTTTCAGAAGAATGTAACAGTTTGAAAATCAATTAAAGTGACTGCATATTGACACTTCATTGCGGATGGATCATATGCCCTTGGATGGATGACTGTGGTAGAAGAACTAAGAGGAGCACTTGAAAAAAGATTAGTAATAACAAACAGTAATGACCATTGAAGTATAAGTATGATATATGGTTGCGGTACATAGGATATATCAAAACCGTCTATCATAAATAACTTTAACTCTGACTTCAACGGAGGCCTAGGATGGTCTGTGGTACCTATCAATTCAAAAAGAATTGTGGGTCTGGATTCATCATTCCTAACATTTAAACTGCTGAGTTTTGTAGAGTCAAGTGTCTTTGTGAATACATCAGCAATCTCTTCATGAGTATGGAAAAAAATTAGTTCAATGTTACCTTTCAGGATGTGGTCTTTGATGAAGTGATACCATAGTTCAATATGCTTGGTCTTGGAGTGCTAAATAGGATTGTGAGAAATCGCTATGGCACTTTCAGAGTCACAATAGATTGGTATCTGCAACATTTTGTATCCGTAATGTAGTAGTTGTGTTTCCATCCATAAGACTTGAGAACAACAGCTGGCTGCGGCCACATATTCAGCTTTTGCGATAGACAATGATACACAATTTTGTTTCCTTCATGACCAGCTGACTAGTCTTCCACCCAGAAATTGACATCCACCTGAGGTGCTTTTGCGATCAAGTTTGCATCCGGCATGATCCGCATCTGTGAATGCTTGAAGACTGAAATCATTTTCTACAGGATACCATAATCCAAGAGTTTTGCTACCCCTTAAGTACCGTAGAATTTGTTTGACTATGATCATGTGAGACACTTTTGGGTTAGCATGGTACCTTGCGCATACACCTGTTGCAAAGACTATATCTGCTCGGCTTAAGGTGAGGTACATCAAAGAGCCAATAATACCTCTATAAGACTTGTGATCAACATATTCGCCTGAGGGATCAACAAATATCTTATATCCAAAGGCTATGGGGACCTTAGCCGAAGAACAGTTGTCCATTGAATATTTCTTTAACAGTTCTGAGGTGTATTTTTCTTGATGAATGAATATCCCTTGAGGGACTTGTTTCACTTGAAGTCCTAGAAAGAAGTTAATCTCTCTATTCATGCTGATTTGGAACTTGTTGGTCATGAGCTTAGCAAATTCATCCACCATCTTTTGATCAGTTGAGCCAAAAATGATATCATCCACATATATTTGTACAAACATTAGATGACCTCCATTTGTTTTTTGAAATTAAGTGGGATCAATCAATTCTCGTTTGTAACCGGAAGAGACAATAAATTCAGATAGAGTCTCGTACCATGCTCTTGGGGCTTGTTTTAGACCGTAGACTGCTTTTTCAAGCATGTAGCAGTGGTCTGGGAATTCAATACTTTCGAAGCACGGAGGGTGCTGAAGGTAAACCTCTTCTTTTAATTCGCCATTGAGAAAAGCACTTTTCACATCCATTTGATGAACCTTGATATTTTTGTGTGCTGCATATGGTAAGAAAATCTGGATGGCTTCCATTCGTGCTACCGGAGCATACGTTTCATCATAGTCAATGCTTTTAAGTTGACTATATCCCTTGGCAACTAATCTTGCCTTGTTTCTGATGACCGCACCAGATTCATCTAACTTATTCTTGTACACCCACCTAGTGTCAACAATGGTGTGGCCTTGCGCTTTTGGAACGAGTTGCCATACCTTGTTCTTTTTGAATTCTTCTAGCTCTTCTTGCATTGCAGAAATCTAGCCTGGTTCAAGTAATGCTTCTTTGATCGATTGGGGTTCGACTGAGGACAAAAACATTGCGTAGTGACTACGATCGGATAAGTCCTTGGATGATCAAGTCTGGATTTATACGGATGGGTTGCCTATAATTTGACTTGTTGGGTGGTCTCTCGTCCATACGTGTAGACGGGGTTCCAGATGATCGGCAATTGCGGTGAAGGGAATGTCTTCAACTGGGAAGGCGGTTCCCCCTGGACTTGAGAACATCATGCTGAATTGTCTTGAACTGGGAAGGCGGGAGCAGAGTTATCTTGGGCAGATGGTGAAGGTTCCCCTGGAGTGTAGAAGGGAGTTCGCCTTGAACTTGCGAAGGTTCCCCCTGGCTTGCGGATGGGAGAGTAATGATCCTAGACTCTGTTCGTGTCAATGTTTTCTATGTTTTCATAATCCGAATCCGAAGAAACATTTGATGGTTGAAACTCTTTGCGGATTGGAGCTTCATCTTCTGGTACTGGAACCTTGATGGTTGTTGTGTGGTCCGGAGTTGAGTTTTCCCCGTAAACCAGTGAGGTGGAAGTATTTAGTGATACTTCTTCGGACACTATTGGACCATATACATCTGCATGCTACTGCTGAGCTTCTAGAGACACGAGAACTTCGGATAACTTAGCTGTATCTACCGGATCAAAGAGATCGTCATAGTTTACTTCAACTAGATTTAATGGACCCGAAGAGGTAGGAATATCGCTTTCTAGAATTGTTGTGGTTTCAGTTGATGGAGCGGTGTTGCGGATGTGATAGTCATCAAATTTCACATTGAAGCTTTCAATTATCAACCTTTTGCGTCTAATGAGAACTCGATAAGCAACCTTGTTAGTGGAGTAGCCAAGGAAGATGCCTTCATCAGACTTTGGTGCAAATTTGTTGAGGTGACCTGTATTGTTGATTACGAAGCACCTACACCCAAATATATGAAAGAATCAGACATTTGGCTTGCGGTTGTTAAGGCCCTCAAATGGTGTTTTGTTGAGGCGTTTGCACACAATGCTTCTATTTTGTACAAAACAGGCTGTGGCTACTGCCTCGGCCCAGAAGTAGAGAGGAAGGTGTGCAAAATTGAGCATAGATTTGGCAGCTTCTAATAGAGTGCGGTTCCTTCGTTCTACTACCCCATTTTTTTGTGGTGTGTAAGGAGCTGAGAAGTTGTGTGTAATCCCTTTGGAAACCAAGAAACTATTTAGAAGGTGGTTAGTAAAATCGGTTCGATTATCACTTCGGATACGTCTAACTGGTAACTTGATCTGAAGTTCGATTTTCTTTGATGAAATTGATCATCACTTGTGGTGTTTCTGACTTGAGTCGAAGAAAGAAGACCCAAGTGAAACATGTGAAGTCATCCACAATAACCAATATATAATTTTTGTGATGAAGACTGGCTATGGTAGATGGACCATAAAGATCAATATGTAAGAGTTCCAAGGGTTCCGAAATTGAGGAATCAATCACCATGGGGTGAGTTGCCTTGAATTGTTTTCCACACTCACATGCAGGACAGAGAGTATCACTGCTGAACTTGAGGGTTGGATGACCTCTGACTAGTTCTCCGGTGACCAAATTGTTGATGTATCTGAAGTTAAGATGAGCGAGCTTGTGGTGCCATAGCCAGCTGACATCGGATGCGGCTTTGGATAGAAACCATAACTGCGGTTTGCCTATGAATAGAGATACATCCAGAGGGTACATAGTACCTTCGAATATGGACATGATCAGACAAGTGCTCCTATTGCTTGTCATTACATAGCAAAATTGGTCATCAAATTCAACACGATGGCCTGCTTTACATAGTTGAGCAACACTGACGAGATTGTGTTTAAGGCCTTCTACATAAGCAACCTTTTGAATAGAGAAGTTTACCGTAGTGAGAACACCATAACCTCAGATTATACGATTCGTATTGTTCCCAAATGTGACATTTCCCCCGTTGGAAATTGGCCTGAAATCTCAAAGATATTCTAACCTTACTATCATGTGCAAGGAGCAGGCACTATCGATTAACCATTCTTCTTCTTGTTCCTCCTTGCACAAGGACTTACAATTAAACGGTTAGTTTAGGCATCCAAACTAGTTTGGAGCCTGGGACAACATATGAGTTTCTGATTAATGCATGAAAAGAGGTTGCATGGACTGGTTTCGTGTCAACTTTTAACCCTACTCCTGGGTGTTTGTGAGTTTTTTGAGCGTTGTGCCTTTTTGAAAAGTTACGAGGTTTCTGAAAAGGATCAGTTTTGACATGAGATAACTTTTTCTGAAAAATACATTGACATTGACAAGCTGACATTTTGTATTTTGTTTTGTCATTTTGTTTGGTCAGCGGTCGGAAGGATGTGGTTGATTTGTCACTGGTCCAAGGTTGGTAAGATCTGACATGTGTGCTATTGGATTTAGAAAAAGTTTGTCTCGAAGAAGATTTTGCACGTGTAGATACCTTGGACCTTTTCTTGGGATTTGGTAAAATGCCCTTCCACTTGTTGAAATTTTGATGTGATTTTAAAATTGTTGGAGTGGGTAAGAGACCGTTCCATTTTGGATCATCTGAGGAATAGATTTGAAAACCATTGTATCGAAAAGACATTTCTTTCTTTTGGGTTTTGTCAGATGAGTTAGGAATGGATGTTGAAACTGCACATTCCTTTTTGCTTGTTTTCTTGATGGGAGAGTTTTTGAAAAATAGTGAGCAAAAACAAACTTTTCTGGACTGTTAGATTTTGGAAATATGGTATGTCTTTTATTTTTAGAAAAGGTTTGTCGATTCGTGCCTCAAGATCGAATATCCTCTTTGAAAGCCTTTTTTGCTAAAGTTTTTGGAGATCCGCAGTCAATAGTGTTCAACTACGGTTTCTTGGAATCCTTTGAAACGATTTGAAAACGAGGGCTTGACTCATCAAAACTTGAAGATTCAGGGTTTTGAGAGCATTGACCTACTTCAAAGTTTTCTATGGGTAGTTCATTGTGAATTGGTTCAAGAGTCACATATTTTTTTGATTGTGGACTTTGGTAAGGAAGACTTAGCTACCGTAGTGTAAGTTTGAGTTGTGACTGGAGTGGGATTTTTCTGAGAATCATGACTGCAGTGAGAGGCACTACGGTCTGAGGACAAAGGTGGAAAGTCCTGTGACACTTCGGGACTTTCTATGACTATTTCTTCATCAACAACGAATGAGGTCTGAGAATTTGGTTTGATTGTGCAACAGATAGAAGGTTGATCACATGTGTGATCCGAAACCTCAGGCATAATTTCCTCAATGACACAATTATTACTTAGATTATGAATTCTACCGAAGTGTGTTCTGATATCTTCGAGAAAAGTCTTGTTAGTGACTGGAAAATGAAATTCTCGGTCCGGAGGAACATAGAGTGAATCTTTGTTAAACCAGGGCGAGGAATCCTCTATGGTAGGATATCCATTGGGCAAACCCCAATTGTATGTATTGTCCATAGTTCCATTATTAACCAAATTTTCAATAGCTTCACTTTCATTGAAGAATTTTTCTATTAATAGATTTAAGCGTACAATCTCACTCTGAGCTAAATCTCTTTGGTTCAAAGCTATCTCTAGTTCTGTTTCACTCAACATTCTTGCATCTTTTTCTAACTCTAAATCTCTTTCCAACATGGCCATTTTGAGTCTTTTGTTTTCCAGTAGTCCTCTCACATGAAACATCTCTTGGGACGCTATGTTTTTCTCATCTAAGGCTTTGTTGTAGTCTGTACGGATGACAACACATGTGTCATTAAGATTGTTTATGAAAGGTTGACAGTCATGCATGTTATAGTTTAGAGTTTGGATCATGAGTTTTACCTGTTCGACGATGCTTAGAGTTTCATCCTTTGCCATGTAGCAATAGTTCTTTTCTAGCTTTGTAGACCCATCATCATCATCAGTTGCTAGCATGCAGATCTTACCTTTTCCTTTGATATTGCTGATGGTTTCTTCTTCATCTTCGGATGACCAAACTTGATGGTCTCTTTTGACATGAGCCACATACGCCCTAGCCTTTTCCTTTTCCTCCAGTCCTTGAGCCATTCTAAGGTAGAATGATCTGTCTTTTACCATGTTAGCTTTGCAATCCTTTGCAAAATGATTCTCTTTGTTGCACTTGTGACATATTACTACATCACTTTTGTTTTCTAAAGGAGTACCGAAGTCAGAGGTTTGAATGGAGTGTGGTGCCTCCTTTGGCTGAGTGTTTTGAGATTGCGGTTGTGGGTGTGAACTTTTAGGATAGTGAGAGTGATTGTTTTGTGGATTGAAGTTATGGTTGAAAGGAGGTTTGTTGAATTGTTGATTCTTGCGAAAAGAGTGAGGTGGTAGCTGGTTGAACTGTTTACTAACAAGAGCAATAGCCTTCTGAAATTCTTCTTCATCATCATACTCTGAGTCAGCTTCGTAAGACTGTTTTGTAGTGTTATATGAGGGAGAGTAAGATTGGTTGTGAGGAGCTTGTGCTACAAGAGCAAGTGCACCTCCGAAGTCTGCACAATCTTTTAGTACGGTGGATTCTTGTGCCCTTATCTCCCCATAAAGCTTATAGAGACACAGGGAATGAATATTTCTATCTCCTTCAACTATCATCTTAGCAGTAGTCCAATGTCTTCCTAAACCGTTGAGAAATTGAAGGTTTGTTTCATGGTTACTGCGGATGGTGCCAGCATTTGATAAGTTAGTAACTATCAGATTCAAACTTTTGAAAGAGTCCTCTAAACTTTTGCCAGTATGAGCTTTAAAGTTGTTGAATTCATTGAGTGCAGTTGTCAGCTTCTTATCTTGAGCTTGTTCTCAGCCTTCATACAAGTTCTTGAGAACATCCCATATCTCTTTTGCTGATTTAAAGTTTATGATAACGTCGAAGTTGTCAGGAGCAACTCCACAAGAGATTTTATAAAAAGCAACAACATCATTTTCCATTTTATCAAGATCATCTTTGGTGGGATGGTTCATGACTAGTTGTCCTCCTCCTAGTATGGCTATGGCGCCATCAGTTTGAACAGGTGTAAGAACAGGGACATGTGGTCCTTCTTCAAAAGATCGCCATACATCTCTACCAAGTCCCGTTAAGTATCTTTCCATTCTTTGAGACCAGTGATGGTATTCACTTGCCACCAATATTGGAGCTCGATTTGAACCACCAACACTATTGGAAACATTTAGAGAAAGTGCTTGTGGCATTTTTCCTTTTTTTGTTTTAAGAAATGAGCTTCAGTGGTATAAAAGGCCCTTCGAAAATCAGAGTTCCGTTTTTCAAAAAGCAACCACTATGGCTCTGATACCAATTGTTAGGAGAAAAACTTGAGACACACTTGAACAAACGTTATAACAAGTATAGTTGCGGAATTAGTTAATCTCAATGGATCTAAAAGCTCAACAATAATAAGTTAATGAGTTAGATAGTTAGATAGTTAGTTGCGGAAATACAAGGAAGCATAAATGACAGTAGGTGATATATCCAGTAAACACATAAGTTGATTCATAACATGGAATGCATTCAAACCAAGTTAGTGAGTGAGATCAAGCGTAGTGATAAAGTCACGAAAGACTTGCTCCGAAGAGAAATATTTATTAGTTATGTTCGAGAGGATTTAGAGAAGGAGAAAGATATGAGATGCGTAAGAGAAATACTTGAAGATAATTCAGTTTGATAGATGTGTAAAGAGAGATATATTGATTGAGAAAGAGTAAGCTCCATTTATAGAGACTCAAGAATAACATTTGATTCACTCTCTAAGAGTAGCCATGCAAGGCATACTGGACAATAAAGAGTATTACAAAAAGATAGATAAAAATAAAGTAAGTAAAGTAAGAAGACTGAAGTTGACTAGATGACCTCGGATGAGGTTGCTGATGGGAGCTTGACTGCGGATGCTTGTAGGCTGTGGTAGGCTAAATTAAGAAGGTCACTTCATGTTTCAAATTTTTTTTTATAGTTGTCACAGGATCCGAGGCGGAGTTGGGTCTGTGTAGCTCTAGTTTAGGAGGGACCCATGGGCGAGGCCCGTGTACATATGAATATATATGTCGGACCTGGTAGAGACTATTGGGTCAAAGTAATGGATCTTGTTTTAGTAGGAATGGTTATGTGGGCAGTGAATGGCACATAGGGATGCTTGGGCTATGGTAGCCTTGTCATTTGGACAGGGATGGGGATCTTTATATACATTTTTAGTGAGGGGTTGCCGTGAATCAAGAGATTTCAGGAAATCCAAGTGTAGATCCCTGGATCTTCAGTTGTGAATTATGTACTTAGCTGGCTCTTGGGGGAAACTCGCGTTGGGAATTGTGAGTGTGGTATGCAAGGTCTTTGTTCCGGTAAGAATTGATTTAAGGAATATAAATGACAAAAGTATCAGTGGAAGGGTTCAGGGTTAGAGGATGGGTTCAGTTTGGTCGGCAGCTCTGGTCCTTGTGATTATATTTTGTTGGTTCTATTTTTGTGGGGCTCGGAGTTTTCAACAACGGTATGTTGGTTCAGCAGATGAAGGAAGCATTGTCTTTTTCTACACTAGAAGGTCTATCTCCCAGTTTGTATTGCATTGTTCGTTATATCCTTGGGATTTTTTATCATCAGGATGAGCCTTTTCTTCAATGAATATCTGTTCTTTCGGTGAAGTGAAAAGTTTCGGACATCAGCATGTAGGTTGCAATTATGATTTTTAGTAGGAACCTCAGGTAAACAGAAGTGGAGCTGTAACTTTGAAAGAAAAGTGGAACGAAATTAGCAATGGTCCAGTATGGATGGTCTTCCAGGGAATCAAATCGATTTGAGACATCTGATTTCAAAACATTGCTGACCGGTGCCGATCTAAGCTGGATTTCAGTTCAGTGTTATGGTATTACTAAAGGTTTCACCTTGGAAAAGGTGATACGCTTCAGGAAGAATGGAAAGTTAGGTCCCCAATATTTTGGGCTGTTTCGGGTGATTGCTAGGGTTGACAAGGTTGCTTGCAGGTTGGAGCTACCTGAGGAGCTTAGTTAGATTCACATTACTTTCCATGTTGTGAAGCTATGAAAGTGTATATTAGATGAGGATGTAGTGGTTTCCTTGGGCGATATTCAGGTCGATGTGTGACAACCCGAACCTTTTCCCGTTATCGTTAGCCAACTTCCATTAATAAAATTTGAATTTTTATTGAGTTTCGTCAAATTCCTTCGGTCTGGAAAATCATTTAATTATATAGTTAAATTTTAGATATATGAGTCGGAATCAAAATCATGCGAAAAACCCGAGTTTTCTTTTAGTTTTCGGCCTAAGTGATGTTCACGGCCGTACACCTGTTTACGACCAACGACAGGAGGCCCCATCACCGACCATGAAAACCCCCTATAAATATGAACATATACCCCTCATTTACACTTTTTTGGCCAAAAATCTCTCCTTATCTCTCTAACCTCTCAACCGTAAACAGCAAAACACCCTCTTTTCCTATGAAAATCATCAAGAATCACCTTTGGAGGTTTTTTTCAAGTATCTAAAATGCATTTTCATCGAATCCAACATTATTGTTCTTGATTTTATGGCCGTTCACCAATCAAAACTTCAAATCTTCAAAGGCCGTAAACCCTTTTATGACCGTAAACCCTTCAAAGTTTCATAAATCCCTCAAGAACAATGTTCACGGCCATAAACCCTTCAAGGGGTAGTTCACGGCCAGAAACCCTTCATGGCCGCAAACTCCTTCACACCGTGAATCTTGGCCGCAAATCCACTTTTCTACCTCGATCGAGTCCCAGTAACATTCCTAAACCAATAACAAGTGTTTTTCTAATAGTATAAATAACGGTTTCGCTAATAAAATACAATTATATATTTAATTGTCGATTAGGATTCCGTTGAGTACCGCGTGCATCCAACCATGGGTCTTCACTCCCAGTCTCGCTATCTAACTAATCATGCGACCATCGGTGAGTTCGTACCCCTACACTTTTAAGATTTTTAATGTTTTCAGGGGGGATACAAGCCAAACACAAATGATTTTGTGAACTGAAATAAAAAGGATTTCAACAAGTTTAATACTTGTGCAATCGATACAATCAAACGATTCCCACATTTTATAAAACATTTAGATATTTTATCCCTTTTGTACTATGCTGAGCATAAGGGACACTTTCAACTTGAAAACATAATTGCATAAGTTTTCAAAACAATTCACAAACGAAGTACATTACATTTCAAGCAAAATATAATGGGTATAGTTTGGGGAATTCATTACACAATTTTTACCGATTCAGACTATATTCATGGGCAAACATATAAACGATGACAAATTTAGTTTATGACATTCATTACTACATTCGGATAACAAGAGTATAAAACCAAATAATTATTGTAGTATAATTATTAATACTCTAACAAGTATATGAACGATTTCAATTACGAGAAAACAATACATAACTACATGTAAACAAGTTAATACAGGATTGTAAGACAACTCTTCAATTGTACCCTTCGGGGAACTGGTAAAATCCTGAACATTTAGTGTAACCAGAGTATCCTAGAGGGAGAGCGTGAGATTTGTGAATGGATCTATTCGGGACTGACAATCCCACACCTAAAATGCTAGCTACAGTTAGGAAGTCATGCCTGGGGTGACAAATATCATACCGTACGACGCCTGAAGAACGTCGCTGAGGTCATCAGTCATGTCAAGCATGGTTATACGGACTCACAAAAGTATAAACTAACCTTTGTTTACAAAATTTCATTCTTCCTTAGTTTTATTTTAATTAATAGAACTACTATACATTACACTAGAGGTTTCCAGGGATACAATACTTTGTTCTATTTTAAATAATAAAACTACTATACGTACTGGTGGTAACTAGGGCTTTTGAACAGACCATACTATACATACTAATGGTAATCAGGGTTTTCAAACAGAACATAGTAACAGACATATATGTTAGAAAATATTGGATTTTCTTGGGATGCATACAAACATTTTTACAAAATTGAATGACTAGTTTTCACTACAAAAACATTCTTATGAACTCACTAGCTTTATGCTGATACTCTTTCAAAGATTGCTTGTATTCTCAGGAAATAAGTAATCAGGTACTCTTGCAGCATTTTGAGAAGACGGAGCGTATAGAGACACGTCTTTTACTTATTATGTCATACATTTGATTTAAACAAACTATGTATAAAACATATGTAAATATTAATATCTTAATGTAATGGTTATGTTTACTATGATTACTATGATACAATTGTTGTGATACTATACATGACGTCCTCCACCCCCGAACGTTTATGCCGTTCCGGTTTGGCGGTGTGACAGATTGGTATCAGAGTTATTGTTCATAGTGAACTAAGTATACCGAACCTTACATGGTATACAACTATAAAAACTAAGGGCCAAAGTGCTCTGAACTAAAAGCATACTTTTTAAAATATAAGTATTTTATACGAAGGTATTTGGATAAAACAAAGGTATTTGGATGTTGAACCCTACAGTTAAACCTGGATAGTTATGTAATCATGTCTGGGATTAATATAGGTTGATCAACTATATATATTTGAGACACGACCAACATGTGTCTGGGACTAACTGTGGTGTTGCAGCAAGCCTAAAACTTAGCAAGCTATATACATCACTATATGGATAGAACAAAGCATACAACTTAAAATACTATAGGAGTATTTTAGCTAGAGCCGAATACAGTGTAGAGATTTATTTCAATTGTTGCCACTTATTTCTTCCTAGCGATAGTTTACTTGCATTGGTAACCTTTCTTTGTTTATCGCTTAGTAGAACACTTTACCTATCAGGTCGGGATATGCCCTATTTCACAGCACCTAATTCTAGGGGACTTACCATCCTCTTCTTCTTGATTATTTTTAGAACACGATGCCCCCAAAGAAAAGGCCCAACAGAAAGAACAACAATCCCCCAACGGATCCGATGCCACCAACTCCTCAGTTCGACCCAACCATGTTTCAAGCATCAGTCACGGCCGCTGTGGCTACCGCAATCTCACAGATAAATTCTAGTGGCTCTAGCAGGTCGAGAAGTGGTACCCATCCCCTTAATCTCGAGGGTGGCCAGGGACACCAGAAGGAGTGTTCCTACAAAGATTTCATGAATGTGAATCCTAAGTCCTTCGACGACAATGGAGGAGTCATTGCCCTGACCCGGTGGTTCGAGAAGATCAAGTCTATTTTCTAGATTTGTGATTGTTCTGAGTCCAGCAAGGTGACGTTTGCCGCCTGCACCTTCACGGATAGAGCCCTGACTTGGTGAAATAGCCGAGTCAAATCCCTAACTCTGCCTGTAGCCAATGCCACGAGTTGGGATATTTTAAAGGAACTTATGCTTGCTGAGTACTGACCAAGAGGTGAAATCCAGAAGTTGGAGCATGAGCTTTGGAACCTGAAGATGAAGGGTTCCGACATTTCCACCTATACAGCTAGATTCTGCGATCTGGCTCTTCTCTGTCAGGGAATGGTCACCCCGGAAAGCAAAAAGATAGAGAGGTACATTTAGGGATTGACGCCCCCAACTCAAGTGGTGGGAAGAAAGAGTTTCGGAATAAGCGGAAGGGCCAACCTTTGGAAGAACCCTCCAAGAAACAACAAGTAGTGGCAGTTCACGCTGCTACCACTCCCACCACCGTCCCTACAGCTCAAGCCCCTGCATAGATATGGTGGTACCGTTCCGAGGTGTGACGAGTGCAACTTTCATCATCATGGGCAGTGCCGCGAGATGTTATGCAATACTTGTGGCAAGAAGGGGCATACAAATCGATTTTGCAAGACACCAGCCCAACCAACCAATCAGGGTCCTGGAATGAGCGTTGGGCAAGACTGTTATGGCTGTGGAGAGATCCGGCACTTCAATAGGAATTACCCCTTGGGAACAATGGCTTGAAACATAGGGAGAGTGCTAGCGATGGGCCAGGACGAAGCAGATGTTGATCCCACCGTTGTTACGGGTACCTTCCTCCTTGACTACTCTTATGCATGCATTCTTTTCGATTATTGTGCTGAGAGAAGTTTTGTTAATCATGCATTGAAGCATCTACTCTAGCATAAACCCCAATATTTAACCGAAACATTTACCGTTGAGATGGCTAACGGAACGAAAGAGAGCACTAACGACATATTCATAGGCTATACCCTTACCCTAAACGACCATTCCTTCCTAATCGAACTTATGCCAGTTTCCATAAAAAGCTTCGATGTCATCGTCTTCATGGATTGGTTGAGCCCCAATCATATTGATATCGTTTGCTATGAAAAATCCATCCATCTCAATCTGCCCTCAGGCGAAGCCCTCATAGTCTACGGTGATAAACTCAGCTCAAACCTTCGTATCATTTCACGCATCCGAGCTTAGAAATATCTTCGAAAGGAGTGCCATGCATTCCTAGCCCATGTCATTGATGATAAGAAAAAAGTTAAAGACCTTGAGAGCATCCACGAAGTCTGCAACTTTCCGGATGTCTTGCACAAAGATCTTCCCGGAATCCCTCCTGAGCACCAAGTCGAGTTCTATATCAACTTAATTCCTGGAGCTACGTACGTAGCTAAATCCCCATACCGTCTAGCGCTGACAGAAATGCAAGAGTTATCCATCCAGCTCAATGAACTACTCAGCAAGGGATTCATCAGACCAAGTTCCTCAACTTGGGGTACCCCGGTCTTTTTTGTGAAGAAGAAAGATGGATCCTTTCGAATGTGCATAGATTATCATGAATTGAACAAGCTTACCATCAAAACCGTTATCCCCTACCCAGAATCGACGAAATCTTCGATTAACTTCAAGGAGTTGGCTACTTCTCAATGATATATCTAAGATCAGGGTACCATCAACTACGAGTCCATGAGGGTGATGTTCGTAAGACAACAATTCGGACTCGGTATGGTCACTACGAGTTTGTAGTAATGCCCTTTGACCTAACCAACGCACCAGCGGTATTCATGGATCTGATGAATCAGGTGTGCCACCATTTCCTAGGCAAGTTCGTAATTGTGTTCATTGATGATATACTTTTCTACTCTTGGAGTGTGGAAGATCATAGACAACACTTAAGGCTAGTGTTAGAAACACTAAGGGCGGAGAAACTTTATGCAAAGTTTTCAAAGTGCAAATTTTTGATCAGAGAAGTAACTTTCCTTGGTCAAGTGGTTAGCAGGGAAGGCATACACGTGGTCCCTTCCAAAATCAAAGTGATTGAGAATTGGTCAGCACCGACGATGCCCACAGAAATCCGTCAATTAATGGGTCTCGCTGGCTACTATCGTAGATTTATCCAGAATTTCTCCAAGATTGCTAAGCCTTTTACCACTTAGAATTAGAAACGTGTACCCTTTTGTTGGGGAGAAAAGCAAGACACCGCGTTTCAAACATTAAAGCAGGTTCTATGCAACGCACCTATCTTGTCTTTTCAGGAACGGAGGACTTCGTGGTCTACAATGACGCATCCAATCAGGGCCTAGGTTGTGTGCTCATGCAGTGAGGAAAGGTTATTACCTATGCCTCGAGACAGCTGAAAGCACATGAGGTAACCTATACAACTCACGATTTGGAGTTGGGAGTAGTGGTCTTTGAGTTAAAGATTTGGAGACATTATCTCTACGGAACCAAATGTACTGTCTTCACCGACCATAAGAGCCAACAACATATATTTGATCAGAAAGAATTGAACATGAGGCAACGGCGGTGGGTAGAGCTACTCAGTAATTATGTGTGCGAAATATGCTACCATCCTGGCAAGACCAACGTGGTAGAGGATGCCCTCATCCGGAAAGGGTACTTAGGTCATAGAGTGAAGGCACTAACAATGACCATCCATTCCCATCTGTTCGCTCAAATCAGAGAGCCTCAACTGGAACCCTTAAAACCAGAGAACATTTCGAGTGAAGCCTTGAGGGGAATGGAAAAGAACTTGGAGATCAAAGGAGATGAGGTTTAGTATTTCATGGACCGGATCTAGATCCCAAAGTTTGGCGGTTATAGAATGGTTATCATGAATGAAGCTCAGAAGACTACACACTACGTTCACCCAGGTTTGGATAACATGTACCTGGATCTCAAAAAGCTTTATTAGTGGCCAAACATGAAAGCAGAAATCGCTACTTTTGTGGGCAAGTGCGTAACTTATGCCAAGGTGAAAGTGGAATATCGAAAGCCCTCAGGTCTACTTCAACATCCAGAAATACCTGAGTGGAAGTGGGAAAGGATTACAATGGATTTCATCACTAAGTTGCCCAAGTCTCCGAGTGGGTATGTTACCATCTGGGTAATTGTTGATCGACTGAGTAAATCCGCCCACTTCCCGCCAATCAAAGAGACATTCAAGATGGAGAGACTTGGAGGAATCTACATCCAAGAGATAGTTCCTTGGCATGGTGTACATGTGTCCATTAACTCCGACCGGGATAGCAGATTCAGCTCGAGATTTTGGCAGTCACTGCAGAAGGCTGTTGGAACAAAGTTGGATATGAGCACAACTTACCATCCACAGACAGACGGGATGTGACAACCCGAAACTTCTATCTTGTACCTTAGTCAAATTCTATCAATGTTAAACTCGTTTCAGCTATCTTTAGCATTATTTTGAGAATGTTTGGATGATCTAAAGCCTTATACAACCAAATTTTGAATTAGGGATGGGTTGGTTTAAGATTTAGGGTTGCATATAGGCGAAACACTCCATCAAAAGGAGTGTGTGACACATGAGTGTGTGGCCGCACACCCGATTGTATGGCCGCACACCTGAGTGTATGGCCGCACACATGAGTTTGTGGCCGCAGACCTGAGTGTATGGCCGCACACATGAGTGTATGGCCGCACACCCGAGTGTATAGCCGCACACATGAGCGTGTGGCCGCACACCCGAGTGTATGGCTGCACACATGATTGTGTGGCTGCTCACCCGATTGTAAGGCCGCACAGATGCGTGTGTGGCCGTACACCCGAGTGTATGGCCGCACACCCAAGTGTAAGGCCGCACACATGAGTGTGTGGCCGCACACCCGAGTGTATGGCCGCACACATGAGTGTGTAGCCGCAAACCCATCCTCCAGCTGCACACTCATCCCTATTTATATAGGGGCGCCCCTGCACTCATTCCTTTCATTTGGCTGCACTCTACTTTCTCTCTTTAAAAACTTCATCCAAGAACGCTCTCAAGTCCTCAAAAACGTGAGTTTCCACACCTAGCTTATCATACATGAAGGATCCATTGATCTAAGCCCTTAACCATCAAAGTTCATCATGTTCTTCATTAAATGAAGGTGTATGGATGCACACCTTCATAAGGTGGCCGTACACATCTTAAAGCTCTCCAAAGTGAAGAGTTTGTCCTTCATTCACTAGTAGGACTTGGTATTAGCACTAGAACATCTAAAAATCGACATTTCGGGCACAAATGAGGAGTGTACGACCGCACTGTCCTATGTATGGCCGCATACACCCTCAGTAGGGCCGCGCACTCCTATGTGCAACCGCACACATAGCCTGGCCGCACACCCTGGCCGCACACACACCCTAATGACCATACACCTCCTTTGTTTGATCACATAAGGTCCCTACAAGCATTTCCAAGTCTTTAGGGTTGTTTCCCATCATGTTTTGTCATGGAATACCTAAATATAATACATATATGTGCTATTATATGTTACCAGGATCCACTTGAGTGCGAAACCTCAATTGACACTCAACACTCGTAACCAATCATCCGCTGGAATCATTCGTCAAACAGTGAGTTCATACCCCTATGTTTTTCTGAGTTTTTCATGTTTTTAGGGGGGGGGGATACAAGCAAAGTTACAAGGAAACTTGTGCTCAAATATATTATTTTATTTAAGATAGTAATATTTTCAGTATGCTTTTAAACACGGAAAACAGTTTTACCAACCGATTAAGAAATCAACACGTAGAAACAGTTTTCAAAACTAGAACAATGAACTTGTGAATTATGTTGTAAAATGTATTACTTTATAAAGGATTCATGCAAATCATAAACATGATTTTCTGTATTATAACTTGTAAATTTCTTAGGATAAGTTTGATACACGTCCTTGGTAACACTGCCACAGAATTAGAGTGTAGGACTAGCACTTCTGACCAGAGTCTCTTGTAGGGAGAGCGTGACTGTTTTGTATAGATCTATACGGGACGGACAATCCCACACCTCAATGCTAGCTACAGTCGGACCGGCAGGTCTGCGGGTGAAAAGTCATTAAGGATACATGTCACACCCCAAAACCACGAACGGTGGAAACGTTTAGGGGTGGAGGACGTCATGTACAGTATCACAACAGTGTAAAATAGTAAACAAGCAACAACATCATCCATTGCATTATAAGTAAAGTTTTAATACATGTGTGTTCTTTCATTGTAATAAGACGCCAAAATATACAATCAAAATAAAAGATGAGACTTTTCTGCTCCGTCTTCTCAAAACCTGGCCACCGTACCTGTCTACTGATGACCTGAGAATACAAGTTATTTTGAAACAGAGTATCAGCTTTAAATTAGGTGAATTCATAAGTATTTAAGTGTCATTGTCTTGCTTACTAAAAGCTGTTTTAAAAGTCTTGTAAACCTTTAAATGAAAATGTTTTTATAAGTATGAAAAGCCCTAGAAAATCCCATATTTTCTATTAGTTTGAGATGTAGTCTTCTACCAAGACCCGAATGTTTTGTTATGACAATGTAGTGTTCTACCAAGACCTGAATGTTTTGTTATGATAATGTAGTCTTCTACCAAGACCCTAATGTTTTGTTATGATAATGTAGTCTTCTACCAAGACCCGAATGTTTTGTTAGTAAAATGATAGTTTTTCCTTCCTATTGACTAGTACTAAACTACTTAGTCTAACAAATCTTTTATGTGAACGTCTCACAAAATAAAGTAAACAGGAAAAAGCATAATCATGTAAGTGTTATCCCTGGGTGACCAGGATTAACACGACATCGCCGAAGCGAAAGGTATACCCTAATGAACATCCGAAGATTGTCCACTCATCCTCTGTAGCAGCAGCAGGGTGGAGGAAGGGTTAGTACCGTATCCGATTCCTAATATAAGAGGTAACCTAATGATCATCCGAAGATTTTCATATCATCCTCTGTTGCAACAGCAGGATGGAGGAATGATTAGTTCCGATATCAATCTATCTATGTTAAGTGATAACCTTAGACATCCGTAGATGTTCATCACCCAGTGTTGCTAACAGCTGGGTTCCCGAATGGTTAGTCCCGTCTAGACATCCCGTCAAATAGGGATAGGCAGGAAAATTACTGAAACTTACGCGAAAAAGTCTGAAAATTAACTATGACTGCTATAACTTCTATTGAAGTGATATAGTTTGTACAGAATGGAAATTTCGGGTTGTCACATCAACCCCCCGTTAGAAGGAATTTCGTCCCGAAATTAGAATTTAAGCAATTAAGAAGTTACAAATAACTAAGCGAAAAGGTGAGGGTATTTCAGTTTCATCTGATCCTCTCGTTCGCAAGTGAATTCAGGTCCACGCTTTGTGTTCCAGCGCACCTTCACTATCGAGATATGGCTCTGCTTTGTTTGCTTGACCTCTCGGTCCATGATCTCTACTCATTCCTCCACGAAGTTGAGGCTCTCGTTGATCTCGATCTCGTCGAGTGGAATAACAAGAGTCTTGTCGGACATACACTTTTTCAAGTTCGAGACGTGGAAGGTAGGATGTATGTTACTGAGTTCGTGCGGTGGATTGAGTTTGTAAGCTATAGGGCCGATTCTCGCGAGAATCTCGAAAGGCCCTATTTATCTTGGATTGAGCTTCCCACGCTTTCCAAATCGTATCAAGCCCTTCCAGGGTGAGACCTTCAGTAGGACTCGGTCACCCACCTGGAATTCCAACGGTTTCCTTCGCTTGTCAGCGTAGTTTTTCTGTCGGTCTCTAGAGGCTTTTAATCCTTCACGAATTTGAATGATCTTCTTTGTTGTTTCCTGAATGATCTCGGGACCCATGAGAGTGCTTTCGGGAACTCGTCCCTTAGCTAACTGGGTATCACCCACCTCATCCCAGCACAGAGGGGATCTGCACTTTCCGCCATAAGTGGCCTCAAATGGATCTGCCTTTATGCTCGTGTGATAACTGTTGTTGTAGGAAAATTTTACAAAGGGTAAATGGGTATCCCAAGCTTTTCCAAAGTCAATCACACAGGCACGCAACATATCTTCTAAGGTTTGGATAGTTCTCTCACTTTTCCCGTCGGTCTGTGGATGGTAGGCTGTACTCATGGTAGGCTCGAAGTGAATCTACTATCTCTGTCCGAGATGATAGATAAAGGAACACCGTGCAGTCTTACAATCTCCCTAATGTATGTTCTGTTAAGTTTCTCCATTTTGTCCGATTCTTTGATCGGTAGGAAGTGTGCAGACTTGGTCAGTCTATCGACGATGACCCATATGGAATCAAGTCCACCCGTCGTCTTGGGCAGCTTGGTTATGAAGTCTATAGTGATCCTCTCCCACTTCCATTCTAGTATCTCCGGTTGCTGTAAGAGACCGGAGGGTTTCTGGTATTCGACCTTGACCTTTGCGCAAGTAAGGCATTTACTCACGAAGGTAGCAATATCTGCTTTCATGTTAGGCCACCAATATAACTTTTTAAGATCCAGATACATCTTATCTGAATTCGGGTGGACGGAATAACGAGTGTTGTGAGCTTCCGTCATGACCAAGTCTCTGAAGCCACCGTGTTTCGGTGTCCAGATCCGATCCATGAGGTACAAGGCTCCGCCACCCTAGACATCCAAGTTCTTATCCATTCCTCTAAGGGATTCACCAACCACGTTTTCAGGTTTCAAAGCATCGAGCTGAGCCTCCTTTATTTGTGTGGACAAGTGTGAATGGCTAGTTAGAGTCATAGATTTGACCCTACGACCAAAGTTTTCTTTCCGACTCAGGGTGTCGGCTACTACATTGGCTTTACCCGGATGATAAAGAATTTCGCACTCGTAATCACTGAGTAGCTCTACCCAGCTTCGTTGTCTCATGTTGAGCTCTTTCTGGTCGAAGATGTGTTGTAGACTCTTGTGGTCTGTAAAGATCGTGCTTTTTTTACCATATAGGTAGTGTCTCCAGATCTTCAGAGCAAATACGACTGCTCCTAGTTCAAGATCATGGGTGGTGTAGTTAAACTCATGTGTCTTCAGCTGTCTCGAGGCATAGGCTATGACTTTACCTCACTGCATCAGAACACATCCGAGTCCTTGATTGGATGCATCGCAATAGAAAATGAAGTCCTCTATCCCATCGGGAGAGATAGTATCGGTGCGGTCCACATGGCTTGTTTGAGCGTTTGGAATGCTCTTTCTTGTTTCTCTTCCCAGTCAAAGGCTACGCCCTTCTGATTCAGGGTTGTTAGAGGTTTTGCTATGCGGGAGAAGTTCAGAATGAACTTGCGATAGTAGCCAGCCAGAACTAGAAATTGGTGAATTTCTGTAGGTGTCTTCCGTGCTGACCAGTTCTCGATGACCTTAATTTTGGAAGGGTCCACGTGTATTCCCTCTTCGCAAACAACAAGGCCCAAAACTTCGACTCGCCGAATCCAAAATTCGCACTTGGAGAACTTCGCATAGAGCTTCTCTGACCGCAATGTTTCTAAGACTTTACGGAGATGTTGACTATGTTCCTCCTTACTTCGAGAGTAGCTGAGTATGTCATCGATGAAGACGATGACGAACTGATCCAAGTAAGGACGACACACCCTATTCATCAGATCCATGAATATTGCAGGCACGTTGGTCAATCCGAACTGCATCACCACAAACTCGTAGTGTCCATAACGAGTTCGAACGGCTGTCTTGGGAATATCCTCCTCTAACACTCATAGTTGGTGATATCCGGATCGTAGATCTATCTTCGAGAAGTAGTTGGCTCCTTGAAGTTGATCAAATAAATCGTCAATGCGGGGCAAAGGATAACGATTTTTGATGGTCAGTTTGTTAAGTTCTCTATAGTCAATGCACATGCGAAACGATCCATCCTTCTTCTTGATGAACAAGACCGATTCTCCCCATGGTGAGAAGCTTGGTCTAATGAATCCCTTCTTGAGAAGTTCGTTAAGTTGACTGGAAAGTTCCTGCATCTTGGCCGGTGCCAGACGATAAGGAGATTTGGCTACTGGGTAGCTCCTGGCACTAAGTCGATTCTGAACTCGACTTGGCGTTGCGGTGGTAAACCAGAAAGTTCTTCTGGGAAGATTTCGGGAAAGTCGCATACTTCTGGGATGTTCTGAATGTCTTTCATTTCTTGACTTGTATTGACGACGTGTGCGAGGAATGCATGATATTCCTTTCACAAGCACTTCTGGGCTTGAATGCACGAAATGATGCGAAGGCTCATACTAGGTTTGTCGCCGTAGATAATTAAGGTTTCGTTGTTAGGAAGGTTAATACGAACTGCTTTTTCAAAGCACATGATGTCGGCGCGAAGAAGACTCAAAGAGATTAATTAAACTTAAGGGACTGGAGATGTAATTATAAGATAATTGCAATTGGGCCATGGATTGCCTTATATTATAAGGTTGGACAAATTCTATGGGGAAACCTATTAGAAATCGTCCAAGGCCTTTAAGGAAAGGAGTCCATGGGTTGCTTAGGGCTTAAGCATCCAAATTAGGGTTTCCTTGTTAGATAACCCTAATAGCCTCACTATATATAGAGCCCTTATGCCCCAAAAACGTGGACAAGCTTCCTTCTAGGGTTTCCACACATTTTGGACAACCTCCTTCTCTCCTCTTCTTCATCCTCTTGCTCTTGGTGTTTGTGAACCATTAGAGGAGTGACATTTGTGACTCTAAGCTTTCTAAAGTCATTACAAGGAGGATTTGGGATTGTTATTGCTATATAACAATCAAGGTATGATCTAAACCTTTATTTATATGTTATATTGATTATCATATGCTAGATCTAGGGTTTATAGTCTTGGATAACTTGCATGTACAATAGAGAAACCTAGATCCAAGCATTAGGGTTCGTATGAGCACATAGGATGTTCTTATGACCAAAACCTATCAGTGGTATCAGAGCCTTGAATGGTTTCTATTGTATTGATGCATTATGTAGCTGAAAATTGAATTTTTTTTGGGTTCTCGAGTGTTTGACTCGCCGAGTCACTTGGTGCACTCGCCGAGTCAGGTGAACTCGACGAGTCCAAGTCCAGACTCGACGAGTCGAAACGTCTGACAGCTAATTTTTGCGATTTTCTTCCTGTTTTGGGTTTGGATAATTACAATAAACATGTTTTTTGCTATAAAATCCGAATTTTATCAATATTTGATGATTATCCTTACCTAAATAGAAGATAATTGTCAAAATTTAGATAATCATTTGTTTTATTAGATAATATTTGATTATTTGTAATTTAGATTTGAATTATCTTGTATGAAAAGTTTCAATTTTCCCCTTTAGGTTTTATAGTTTAAATTTGAACTTAAAACTTTTGTTTTGAAATTTAAATAGTTGAAACCCTAATGTTTTGAAAAGGTTTCAAAACTTGCCCTCAAGTTTTGGAATTTAAATTTTGATTAAAATTTTAATTTTGATGTATATTTAAATTCTAAATTCTAATATTTTGAAGTGTTTCAAAACTTGCCCTCAAGTTTTGGAATTTAAAAGTTGATTAAAAGTTTAATTTAGGAATGTTAAATTCTAAAACCCTAGTGATGCTTTGAAAAGATTCAAATCACACCCTTATGGTTTTATTAATTAATTAAGGTGTATAATTAAAAGAGGTTTAATAAATCCATAAAGTTTTGGTTTACAAATTAATTGAATTAAAAGTATAATTGTTAAATTTGACCACCTAGTATTTTAAAAGTGTAAAATACACCCTATACTATATATAACATTAAAAGTCTAACATTATATATATGTATGAGTAAAAGTCAGTCTTACCGTTAGTAGGCCTCATTCACGAAGCTGGTCTATAAGGGGTGTTTTCGGAAATTGCCTATAAAATGGCGGATGAATGGGTATCCACTCTTACCCACCGCACTCTTGACTAGTGGAGGGTCGTTAGCCGAACGGGTAGGAGAGGACAAAACCTTCCATTATACGTATAATGAAGTACAAAAGTAACTAAATGTTTTACAAATTCCCAATCTTAGTTACTTAGGCAAAAGTGAATTGATGCAATTCCATGAAATTACACTTTGTGCCCTTGCGAAGACGTTAGTGGAGCGTGTGTGGTTTACCGACACACTAAATGGTTCTAAGCAAAGGTAGCAAAGGGTGACTCAATGTTTGTCATAGTTCGGTGGAGTGTGTGTGATTAACCGGCACATCGAATAGGTGACTGTAACATGTGGGCGCACCATGTAAGTTTGCATGGTTATTCACACCCGCTTTGTGATCCTCGGCATCCCAGTCACAAACAAGAGGGGCATATCGAGATTTAAACATGCCATTGAAATGTTCAATGAATCTCAAAGGATCTAGGAATTTTCATAGATTTAAAACTTAAATTTCTTTTTCGTTTTTCATGGTGGAAATTAGTGAATCATCATTCACTTACCTTCAAATATTCTGCAACTAGATTACGGCATCCCTTTTCTAGGTTGTAGCGTATTGTGTTGGGTCCTAGCCTTAATATCTCATTTGGGTGATTTATTGAGGACTCAATCAATCAACTAACTTGAATTCGTTTTCTCCCGTTTTGTAGATGTCAAAGTACGACAACTATGGTCTTCCCAAATCCCGTGGAACAAGCATTCCGCATGAAGATGATATTCCACGATTCGATCGAGTAACAAGAGATCATGCTTCACTTCCTCCACCTCCTCCAATTATTCTCCCAAACCCACAAGTTCGAAGGCTTGAAAAGTTCAAGTTCACTCAAGCCCTTTTGGCAAGTAAACATAAAAAAGGAAAGTCGGTGTGTGCACACGTCCTAGGGATGAAGTCACACATTGATAGGTTAAGAATGTTGGGATCTGTTCTCTGTGAGGAGATGGTTGTTGATTGGGTTCTTCAGTCACTTCCTAACTCATATAGTGAGTTCGTAAGAGAGTACTGTATGATGAACTGCGACGTGACCCTTATAGATCTCACCTATATGCTTATTGCTGGTGAATCAGCAATGGTTTGGCGCAATAGAAAAGCAAAGTTCATTGGTGAATCTGCCTTCAAGACCTCTATGGATATAGACAATGGGAAACGAAAGACATGCTATGATCGAAAAGTTTGATCATAAGAGAAAGGCAATGTATGAAGTAGTTCCATGTCATATTCCAAAAGAGTCAATTTGTTTTTATTGCCAAGAGAAGGGGAATTGGAGACGAAGCTGCCCTATTTACTTAAGAGATCTAAGAGATGGGAGAGTCAAAACGTATGGCTCTGCTTTAGGTAAAATCCATTGACTAACTCTTTTAAGCTTCTATTCTAGATTCTTAATACATAATGTGATAAGATTACAATTGATTTTTTTGTAGGATCGAAGAAAAGAGAGGAAGCTTAAGGGAAGAAGTGAGCAGAATCTAACCGTGAAGAAATGGATTTCGATCGCATTACTTGAAGATTAGATTCTTGAGCTACTACTTAGAGTTAGAATTAGATTGCTAAGAAAGATGTATTAGCATGGTTTTTCAATGAATTGCATTGTAAGGACAAATTTTTCCGCAATAAAATAAATTTTGATTTTATATTATTTATTTATCCTTGCAATGGCGTATATGAAAAATTGATGTTTGAATGTTTCTAATATTAGCAATAATGGATTTGATTATTAATTATGTTGTTTGTGGAAATGTCGAGAATTTACCAAATAGGGAGAGTTTCTCATCGCCCATGTTTCAATTGGACAGAAACTTTGAATCATGCAACTTGGTTGCACGATGAATGAGAAATTTCATATTTGGAAATTAGACTAATTCATTGACAAAGTGTCAAGTGAAGGACTAGGAGATCGAGTACACAAAGTTGTGTGTTAATCAAGTCCACCACAAGAGTAACAAAGATATTCATCATGATTTACTAAAGGTTTAGTAAATATGATTATACTTATAAGATTAAGTGTAATTCTGAATTGATTGAAAAAGTTTAAATCAATAGCAGAACGAATAAGAAGAATCAAGTAGGCAGAAAGATAAAAGTTTCTCCATTCTAAGAAGAAGGGAGAGTACCTTGTATGCTTTATGATAAGTCTTAAATATTAAGAACCATATCTCAATTGATCCTCTAAGTGAGTCTTAGTACAATTGCATGTCTAAGAAGAGGAATCAAGAATTGAAGAAATGGTTAAATCAAGAAGTCAATCATACTTCGTTCCAAAACAAGTCTTAGAGTTAAGATTGTGAAATTAAGTGATAAGTATTAAGAATGTTTATAACATTCATCAAATGTGGAAAGTTGTGATGTCTTGGAAAAGACAAAGACCAACTAGGACCAATTTATGAAGTGTTTTGATAAAAACTACACAAACTCTTGAATATTTGTTTGTCAAGAAATGTTTATTGACAAAGAGAATCTTATATGTCAAGGAGTCAGTGGGAGTTTTAATAGTATTGAAAGGTTACAAGAACAAATAAAAATAAACCTTATCGATCATCACTAGCACACAAGTTGAGGTTTACAACCTATCGTGTTGACACTATATTGCGTTTGTGCCGTTCCAATTGAGTTAATTATGCATGTGAGCCCTATGAGTTCTCATTTGAATGCATAAAAGGCAAGGACCTTGATCAATGAAAAGTACATTGATAGGAAAAGGTGAGCTGCTTAACTACTTGGAAGACATGGTGGGCAGCTGTGTTACCATAAGGCAACAAGTCAAGATTAAGAAAGTTCGGTCCATATGAGTTTGAGTTTGTCGTAAACTTTGGTTTTGACAAATTCACATGGATCAGAACACATACACCATTAAAATCTAAGTGTCATAAGATTCCCTCCTTCATGAAAATGACTGTGAGGAAATGATTTCACTAAGAGACATTTTAAAAAGATAGTGACTGTGAAAATTGGATTCTCAAATTCGATTATGGTTAAGGTATCCCTTTCCATGATTCGAATTGTGAGATTTGGCAATTAGTCTGAATTGTTTAGACACACATATGAGCTATCTAAGGGAAAGGTGTATAAGCTTAGATAAAGGATTATCAAAGCATTAGGTATTAGAAACATGAACTTAAGAAATTCAATAAGTATTTTTTTTCTGGAAGTTAAGCTGGTTTCTTAATACATGTCAAGGCTAGTGCAAGCATAAGTGTTATGTTTATAATAATTATCATGATAGTGGGAGCATAAATGTTATGATTGCACGATTATTATGGAAAGTATTGCAAGTTAGCAATATTAATTATAGAAAAACAAAAGTCATACTTTGCAAAGTTGTAAAGGTTGAATAGTTGTTTTGCTATGATTAAGGGAGAGAATAATATGCTTCATTTCAAATCTAAAGGCTTAGGTTGTGGAATGTTAATAATTTAGTCAAGGAAACATAGTGTGTTCTCAAATTTCGATTATGATTACGGCATTCCTCTTCATAGTTCGAAACTAGTTGAAAGTATAGTATTGGACAGACCATATCGACATTATTATGAATATATAAGATGCTATTGAGAATGAGTTGTCATATGGTAAGTATGGAAAGTTTTCATATTGGGAGTTGGATATTGAGAATCAATGTCTAGATTAGAAACCTTTATGCAAAAGGATTTTCAACGGAATGTACTTTGAGTGAGAGACATCACATCTATGGAATTGTCTTGTAACAATCTATGATAGAGGACTTTGTAATTTCATTGGCAATAGTCATTGTGACTTTAGTGCAGTGATATTACAAAAGGATCGTTGCATAAAATGTTAGAATCTAGCATATTCCATAAATGGCATGAATTTGATATTCTTTCAATTATGAAAAAGGATTGGGAGTTGTGAAATGGGTATGATTGAAAATGTGTTCATTTGATTTATTTCACAAAGTAAGAACAATAGGTAAACATTGTGTGCATGCTAGGAGCATGGGACAAGTGTAGTAATAATTCAAGTAAGAAGTTGATTAGCCGAAACAACAAATAACGAGTAATCGATATGGTGATAAATAAAAGGTGTTTTATTTATACTCAAAGGTTTGAGGCCATATGGGATTAGTATTATCCTTGTGTTTCACATTGCATGTTTTGACTTCCTGAATAATTTAGTTGGTTGAGAACAGTCAAATTATTCGAACGGGCCACAGTCGTTCATATGTTGGAAGTAGGTATGAATAAAGACTGTCGTGAATTGGTGTGTGGATTATCTAAAGAGTATTTGACATAAGAAAATGTTTGTTGTAACGTTCATGAGTGCTTATGAATATGATTTGAGCATTGGATTAAACCCACGCTCACTTGGATCACTTCATGAATTGTATCACGAGCGATTGGTGAGACGATAACATCTTATATTCTTGAAACCGAGATGTGTGAGTTGTATCTTGCAAATCGGTTACGCATTGATAATATGTAAACGCACCAGTAAATTGGTCTCATAAAACATATTGTTGTGTGTGATCCGGTGAGTAAGTGCAAGCGAACATTGAATCAAAGTTTATCCGTTCCTTTTATCCAAAGTAGTATAAAAGCGATATCTTTGGGCCCCTCGATAATTTAGTGATGACAAACGTAAATGCTCGGCTGGGCTAGGGCTAATTTGATTTGTTCAATTAGTCAGTTGTCATAAATCGGAAGTCGAGAAATAGTACAGAGAGAATGATTAGAAATCATGTCTCATACTATATCTAGAATGGAGGAATATATGATCCCTTATATAAAGGACACGCGTATCTGATAGGATCAGAGTTGGCAGCGGCTTTGGAAAGCTACGATTGCAGATCAGGATCTAAAGTCATACGCAGAATAGTTATTAGACTTATCCAAGTGGGAGTCTGTTGGATTAGTGTCTAAGTCCATAACTATTTTGGTATGTACTTGACCCGATGGTGCATGGTCCTTTTGGGCTGCCTTCACCAAAGCAACTTGATAGGATGAATTATGGAGAGAAAGGATTAAATATGATTTATTAATATGTTATGAGAATAATATATTAAAGGAGAAATCATATTGTTTAATTAATATTAGTCAAGAATTAATAAGAATTAAGTTGTGACTAAAAGAGATTAATTAAACTGAAGGGACTGGAGATGTAATTATAAGATAATTGCAATTGGGCCATGGATTGCCTTATATTATAAGGTTGGACGAATTCTATGGCGAAACCCATTAGAAATCGTCCAAGGCCTTTAAGGAAAGGAGTCCATGGGTTGCTTAGGGCTTAAGCATCCAAATTGGTGTTTCCTTGTTAGATAACCCTAATAGCCTCACTATATATAGAGCCCTTATGCCCCAAAAACGTGGACAAGCTTCCTTCTAGGGTTTTCACACGTTTTGGACAACCTCCTTCTCTTCTCTTCTTCATCCTCTTGCTCTTGGTGTTTGTGAACCATTAGAGGAGTGACATTTGTGACTCTAAGCTTTCTAAAGTCATTACAAGGAGGATTTGGGATTGTTATTGCTATATAACAATCAAGGTATGATCTAAACCTTTATTTATATGTTATATTGATTATCATATGCTAGATCTAGGGTTTATAGTCTTGGATAACTTGCATGTACAATAGAGAAACCTAGATCCAAGCATTAGGGTTCGTATGAGCACATAGGATGTTCTTATGACCAAAACCCATCACTAAATCCCCATAGTCCAACAACAGAATGAATAGAATGACTAAATGAAGATGACAGCATTTGGATAATGATTTCCATAAGAATAGATATTTGTCAATAATACTGGAATTACAGATGTAACAAGTTCGGTAAAAATGGCCTAGAAGTCGGCCTTACATCAACCAAGATGGAAAATTTTGACAAAATTAAGACAAGATCAAGTCCTAACAGGTCTAAGATTTATAAAGATAGGAAGTTAGACCAAAATTTTACATAAACTAGGTTATATCCAAAAGATGAGTCGACGAGATTCTATCGGCGACGAGAACTGCTAGCATGAGTTCTAGATCCCGATGGTAGACCTTCCATGTCCCTCATACGCCTGTCAGCTCTCACTTGATGAGCTCGAAGTTCCCTAACTTCAGCTTGAGTTTCAGCAAGTTCCCTCTGCAGATTTGCATTGCGGACCAGAGTCCTTTCATGAGCAGACTCTAGTTGGCGAATGTGGACAGTGTTAACGTCAGAGTTGGCTTCAATCTCCACGACCCGATCAATAGTTGCTTGACCCAGTATCGTGTTTCTGGAAATTCTACGAACCATGATGGGTAGGACCCTGTCAGCAGAACCTCCTTCAGTGAGGTTGTAGAAACTTCGGTCTCCATTGTAGGGAATGGGCTGACCTTGTTCCTGACTCCATTTAGTCAAGTTAGTGGCCCACAGAGGTGTGGGTCCATGGAACGCGGGACGGGGGTTTGGGTTTTGAGCACCTGGGGGTAGGTTGTTGACTTCAGGCTCCGAGTCAGAACTATCGGAAAAACCCTCAGCATGGTGATCATCCAAAGGGATTGGGCGATCATCTTCTGGTTCTGCCTCTAGCCAACCAACATTGCCTTTGTTCAGGAAGTACGGTTCGCCATGGGGGAATCCAACCATTTTAATCTATGCGAGAAAAGGGATATAAGAAATAGCTAAATAGACGAACTAACTAAGATAATTAAAGTAAGACCAAATACCCCTATGGTATTTCTTTATGGTTGTGTTGGTAAGTTTTTAGACTTGTTGCCATATCACAACCATTCTTCGGCATATGCTAATCACTCCTCAGACCAGCATAGTTGATCAGGCTATGCCATTCCCAAGACTGACCATATATCCCCAGGTTTACTTGTGATATTCAACAATCGTAATACTTTTGTTCTTGTCATTGTGACACTGATTTTAGTATGAATGCAGGCACGTATACTTTCTTAAATATTTTATTATTTAAAAGTATAACTCTTAGACAGAGTGTTTTAATCCCAATGTATTTATAGTTAGTATATCTTTTATGGGTTGATATACTATATTCACTATAAACAATGCTCTGATACCAATCTGTCACACCCCAAAACCACGAACGGCGGAAACGTTCAGGGGTGGAGGACGTCATGTACAGTATCACAACAGTGTAAAATAGTAAACAAGCAACAACATCATCCATTGCATTATAAGTAAAGTTTTAATACATGTGTATTCTTTCATTGTAATAAGACACCAAAATATACAATCAAAATAAAAGACGAGACTTATCTGCTCCGTCTTCTCAAAACCTGGCCACCGTACCTGTCTACTGATGACCTGAGAATACAAGTTATTTTGAAAGAGAGTATCAACTTTAAAGCAGGTGGATTCATGAGTATTTAAGTGTCATTGTCTTGCTTACTAAAAGTTGTTTTAAAAGTCATGTAAACCTTTAAATGAAAATGTTTTTATAAGTATGAAAAGCCCTAGAAAATCCCTTATTTTCTATTAGTTTGAGATGTAGTCTTCTACCAAGACCCGAATGTTTTGTTATGACAATGTAGTCTTCTACCAAGACCCGAATGTTTTGTTAGTAAAATGATAGTTTTTCCTTCCTATTGACTAGTACTAAAGTACTTAGTCTAACTCATCTTTTATGTGAACATCTCACAAAATAAAGTAAACAGGAAAAAGCATAATCATGTAAGTGTTATCCCTGGGTGACAAGGATTAACGCGACATCGCCGAAGCGAAAAGTACACCCTAATGAACATCCGAAGATTGTCCACTCATTCTCTGTAGCGGCAGCAGGGTGGAGGGAGGGTTAGTCCCGTAGCCGACTCCTAATATAAGATGTAACCTAATGATCATACGAAGATTTTCATCTCATCCTCTGTTGCAACAGCAGGATGGAGGAATGGTTAGTTCCGATATCAATCTATGTAGGATAAGTGATAACCTTAGACATCTGTAGATGTTCATCACCCAGTGTTGCTAACAGTTGGGTTTCGGAATGGTTAGTCCCGTCTAGATATCCCGTCAAATAGGGATAGGCAGGAAAATTTACACAGAAGGTACGAATAAATCTTCCTCATAACTCTAGGTACAAGTATCCAGGTAAGTAAATAAAGGATAATGTATCTATGTAACAGTACTCATGTATGGTAGTAAGCGTATTCAGATAAATGTACTCATGTATCATGTAATCCTAGATAAATGTACTCATGTATCATGTAATCCTAGATAAATGTACTCATGTATCATGTAATGTACTGGTATAGACTCATGAATGAACTGACTCTTGTGTGATTCCTTGTAGTAGGAATAATGTTTGATATCTTCAAATTATCCCTATGATAATTTACTGAAAGGTAATTGGTTGTTCAAGTAGGTTTATACACTCTTACTACTCAAGGGTGTGAGAAACTAAATGAAAGATGTAAACTATAACATCAATACATATATAAGAATATAAGTGTATATGCATAGTTTAGTTCAAGAATGTAAAATGGTTTTGTAAGATATCTAAGGGTTTTGAACAAATATAAAAGTGACTTGATGTCATTTTGATAAACATTTCAAAAGTAATACATTTGATAACAAAGTATTTTAAATATAGAAAACCATTTCATGCATCACATTTTGTAGTATGTGAAATCTGTTGAATGAAAACACAGTTATAAAATACATATAGATGATTTAATAACATGTTGTTTTCTACTTGTATTCCCCCCCATTAAAGCATTTAAATCATTTAAAACATTGATTAGGGTATGAACTCACCTATAGATGTGGTTTGGATGAACTAGACGATGTAGGATTGTTAGGTGTCAAGTGAGGACTTGTACACACATTACGATCGATTTGGGATAAAAACCCGAAGATCCGTGAGAGAGAAAATGGCTTTTCTCTAGTCGGAAATGCGAATAATGAATGAATTTGATTTAGAATTCTATTTATAGTCCTGAGATATTTTTGGCAGAAAATATTTTTATTCCTGAAATGATTTCTCATATAACAGAGTGTTGGAATAACAGTGTTGCACTAAACCCTAGTGCATCCAGTCTCCTGATATCTCATGAAGTGTAAACCCTGAATTACTCAAACTTACACGAAAAAGTCTGAAATTTAATTGTGACTGCTATAACATCTATTGAAGCGATATAGTTTGTACATAATGGAAACTTCGGTTGTCACAATACAGGTCGTTGCGGGCTATATATCCAGTCAGTTATGGTTATAAAACTAAAAACCTAGATAATAGATATTTACTTTTGTAATAATGAATCAAGTTAATTAACCTCAAAGTAATAACCGATTTAATTACTGGAGGGTATTACCAATAATATCTTCAGGACTTTGTTCATCATGGTTTTCTTTTAACCTCAAATTAATAACCTGGAAGTCATGAAATGAATTAGTTTTCAAACATGATTTTCATAAGAAAATATATGATTTTCTTGAGGAACACTTTTCAAAAGGATTCATGGAACATTTTTCCACCAAAACTAAATGCTTATGAACTCACCTACTTTATGCTGTTATTTTTCAAAACTACTTGTATTCTTAGGGAATCAGTAGACTGGTACTTCTTGGATTAGAGGAGCCGGAGCAATAAGAGTCATGTTTTTCTATATTTTACATACTTTAGATGTATTTAAAACAGCTTTCAAACCGATGTAAACACTTTTTATGATTGTATTCAATGTTTGGTTGTGTTTACTATGCTTGCTATACAAATGTTGTTGTACTACACAAGACGTCCTCCACACCGGAATGATTCCGCCATCATAGTTTCGGGGTGTGACAGATTGATATCAGAGCCCTTGTTTATAGTGAAGTAATTATACCGAACCTTACATGGTATACAACTATAAATATTAAGGAGCCTAAGTGCTCTAAACTAAAATGTATACATTCAAAAACACAAGTATTTTTATATAAGTTCACCCGAGTATCAGAATTTGTGTGGTAAGTAGAACAAAATAAATGTATTTGGATGTTGGACATTGCGGTTAAACCTGGACAGTTATGTAATCATGTCTAGGGTCAATATAGCCTGGTCAACTATATTTATTCGAGAAATGACCAACATGTTCTTGGGGGTGACTATGGTGTTGCAGCAATCCAAGAAACTTACCAAAAACATTTCACATAAAATACTATAGGAGTATTTTAGCTAGAGCCAAACTCAGTATATAGAATCACTCCAAGTGTTGCTGCCTCTTCTTTCCTAAGCGATAACTTACTTACATTAGTAACCTTCATGTGATTATCTCTTGGTAGAGCACTTTTCTCATCAGGATGAAATATAGAACGGACAACACTCCACCACCACCACCACCTCCCCAGTTCGACCCGTCATGTTCTGGGCAGCTGTTACCGCTGCTGTAACCGCAGCAATGGCACAAGTAAAATCTGGTGGGGCTGGAGGTGGAACCGATCCGCAAAGACAAGACGGAAGTCAGGGACATAAAAAGTAGTGTTCCTACAAGGACTTCATGACTGCAAAACCCAAGTCTTTCGATGGAAACAGAGGAGCCATCATTCTGACTCGATGGTTCGAGAAGGTCGAATCCATCTTCAAAATTTGTGCCTTTTCCGAAGCAAACAAGGTGAAGTTCGCCGCCTGCACCTTCACCGACAAAGCCTTGACCTGGTGGAATGGTCGAGTCAAAACCCTAACCCTACTGGTGGCTAATGCCATGGGTTGGGAAAGACTGAAGGAACTCATGCTTGCAGAGTACTACCTGAAGGGCGAAGTGCAAAAGATGGAGCATGAACTTTGGAACTTGAAGATGAAGGCTTCTGACATCGCCCCCTACACTGGTAGGTTCTATGACTTGGCAATCCTCTGTCCGGGAATGGTCACCCCGGAAAGCAAGAAAATCGAGAGGTACATCTGGGGGCTGACACAACCAACCAAAGGAAATGTCTTGGCTGTGAGGCCGACCACATTTGAGAGTGCCAAGGATGTGGCTCAGACTCGGATCAATCATGGAGTCAATCTTGACGAGGTGATGACTGCTTCTGCATCACAGGAGGAGAGTAGTGGGAAGAAGAGATTTCGAAACAAGGGAAAGGGCCAGTCCTCTAAGGAGCCCTCCAAGAAACAACAAATAGTGGCAGTCCATGCTGCTACTACTCCTGCTGCAGTCCCCGTTACTCCAACAAACCCCATTCGCTACGCTGGAAAACTAGCTATGTGCAACAAGTGCAACTACCATCATCAGCGACAGTGTCGGGAGATGTCGTGCACCAACTATGGAAAGAAGGGACACACAACTCGATTTTGCAAAGGACCCGTCCAACCAACCAATCAGGCTCCTCGGGCGGGTGTAGGCCAAGCCTCTTATGGCTGTGGAGAGGTGGGGCACATCGAGAGAGATTGTCCCAAGGCAACAACGGGTGGCAATGTTGGAAGGGTGTTGGAAATGGGCTAAGAGGAAGCGGTCGCTGATCCTACCGTTGTTACGGGTACATTCCTCCTTGAACACTCTCACGCATGCATTCTTTTCGATTTTGGTGCGGAGAGGAGTTTTGTTAGCCATGCATTCAAACATCTAATCAAATGTAAATCCTAACCTTTAACCGAAACGTTCACTGTCGAGATGGCTAACTGAGAGCAAGAAAGCGCGAACGATATATTCATATGTTGTACTCTTACCTTAGGCAATCATTCCTTTCCTATCGATCTTATGCCAGTATCTATTAAGAGTTTCGTTGTCATCATCGGTATGGATTGGTTGAGCCCTAATCATGCTGATATCCTTTGTTTTGATAAAGCTATTCGCCTCAACCTTCCCTCTGGCAAAGCCCTTATGATTTATGGTGATAAACTCAGTTCAAACCTTCGTATCATCTCGTGCGTCAAAGCTCAGAAGTACCTGCGGAAGGAATGCCGTGCGTTTCTCGCTCATGTCGTTAATGAGACACAAGAGGGTAAAGACCTCGAGAGCATCCCCAAAGTCTGCAACTTGTTGATATCTTCCTTGAAGGTCTCCCAGGAATTCCTCCCGAGCGTCAAGTCGAGTTTGGTATCGACTTAATCCCCAGAGCTACTCCTATAGCTAAGTTTCCTTACCATTTAAAACCAGCAGAAGTGCAAGAATTATACAGCCAAATCAATGAGTTGATCAGCAAAGGGTTCATAAGGCCGAGTTACTCACCCTGGGGAGCTCCGATCTTATTTGTGTAAAAGAAGGAAGGATCTTTTCGGATGTGCATTGACTACCGAGAACTGAACAAGCTGACGATGAAGAACTGCTATCCTTTACCCATAATCGATGGCCTTTTTGATCAGCTGCAATGAGCCAGTTACTTTTCAAAGATAGATCTAAGATCAGGGTACGATCAGCTGCAAGTTCACGAGAGTGATGTTCGCAATACAGCATTTCGAACTCATTATGGACACTACGAGTTTGTAGTAATGCCCTTTGGCCTGACTAACGCCCCGACAGTATTCCTGGACCTGATGAATCGGGTGAGCCGCCCTTTCTTAGACAAGTCTGTGATTGTGTTCATCAGTGATATACTTGTATATTAGTAGAGTGAGAACAATCATAAACAACATTTGAGGCAGGTGCTGGAACCCTAAGGCCAGAGAAGATATATGCAGAATTTTCAAAATGTGAGTTTTGGATCAGGAAGGTGAATTTATTTGGTCACGTGGTTAGCAAAGAAGGCATACACGTGGACCCTTCCAAGATCAAAGCGATAGAGAATTGGTTTGCACCAAAGACGCCAACAAAAATCCGACAATTCTTGGTTCTCGCTGGCTATTATCGCAGATTTATCCAGAATTTCTCCAGAATTGCTAAACCCTTAACCACTCTGACTCAGAAAGGCATACCCTTTTGTTGGAGTGCGTAGCAAGACTTTTCATTCCAAACGTTGAAGCGGGCCCTATGTAGCGCACTTATCTTGTCCTTGCCTGAAGGGACGGACGACTTCGTTGTCTACTGTGATGCATCTAATCATGGCCTAGGTTGTGTGCTCATGCACCAAGGAATGGTCATTGCCTATGCCTCGAGACAGTTGAAAACACACGAGGTCAATTACACAACTCAAAATTTAGAGTTGGGAGCAGTAGTCTTTGCGTTAAATATCTGGAGACATTATCTCTATGGGACCAAGTGCACTATCTTCACTGACCATAAAAGTTTGCAATATATCTTCAACAAGAAGGAGCTAAACATGAGGCAATGGTGATGGGTTGAGCTACTCAATGATTACGAGTGCAAAATCTGCTACCATCCTGGCAAGGCCAATGTGGTGGCAGATGCCCTCAGCCAAAAAGAGTACTCAGTCATAGAGTGAAGGCACTGACCATGACTATCCATTCCCATTTATCCGCGCAAATCAAGGAGGCTCAGCTGGAAGTATTAAAATCAGAGAAAATGTCGGGTGAAGCCTTGAGAGGTATGGAAAAGAACCTAGGGATCAAGGGAGGCGGAGTCCATTATTTCATGGACTGGATCTGGACCCCAAAGTTCGGTGGTTGTAGAGAGGTTATAATGAACGAAGCTCACAAGACTAGATACTCCGTTCACCCAGGTTCGGAAAAGATGTACCTCGATCTCAAGAAACTATATTGGTGGCCAAACATGAAATCAGAGATCGCTACCCTCGTGGGCAAGTGCCTGACTTGTGCCAATGTGAAAGGCGAATATCAAAAGCCCTCAGGTGTACTCCATCAGCCAGAGATACATGAGTGAAAGTGGGAAAGGATAATGATGGACTTTATTACCAAGTTGCCCAGATCTTCGAGTGGGCATGATGACATCTGGGTAATTGTCGATCGGTTGACGAAGTCCTCCCACTCCTTGCCAATCAAAGAAAACTTCAAGATGGAGAGACTCACATGGATCTACATTCAAGAGATAGTTCGCCTTCATAGGGTACCTGTATCCATTATCTCCGACCGAGATAGCAGGTTTACCTCGAGATTCTGGGAATCACTATAGAAGGCACTTGGAAGTAAATTGTATATTAACACGGCTTATCATCCGCAGACTGATGGACAGAGTGAGAGAACAATTCAGACCTTGGAAGATATGTTGAGAGTCTGCGTCATTGACCACGGCGCGTTATGGGACACTCATCTTCCTTTGGTCGAATTTTCCTACAACAACAGCTACCATACCAGCATCAAGGCTGCGCCGTTTGAAGTCCTCAATGGCCGCAAGTGTAGATCGTCTCTCTGCTGGGCTAAAGTGGGTGACACGCAGCTAGTCAAGGGTCAAGTCCCCGAAAGCACTCTCACTGGTGCTGAGATTATCCAAGAGACGACTAAAAATATCGTGCAAATCCGAGAACGACTGAAAGCCTCACAAGATAGACAAAAGAGCTACGCCGATAGACGACGAAAACTCTTGGAATTCAAGGTCGGTGACCGCGTCCTTTTGGAGGTCTCACCATGGAAAGGCATGATACGTTTCGGAAAACGTGGAAAGCGAAACCCAAGGTCCATTGGGCCATTCAAGATCATTTCTAGGATCGGTCCCGTAGCATACAAACTCCAGTTACCCCGAGAACTCAGCAACGTCCATCCTGTCTTCCACGTATCGAACATAAAGAAATGTCTATCCGACGAGACACTTGTGATCCCTCTCGACGAGATCGATCTGGATGAAAGTCTACGATTTGTCGAAGAACCTATTGAAATCATGGACCATGAAGTCAAACGTACCAAGCAAAGTCGCATCCCGATAGTGAAGGTCCGCTGGAATGCCAAGAGGGGTCCTGAATTCACTTGGGAGTGCAAGGATTCAATGAAGTAGAAGTATCCTCATCTCTTTCCAAGTTCATGATGGTACTCTATTCTTGATTTTTGGAACGAAGTTCCCTCTAACGGGGGGATGATGTGACAACCTGAAACTTCTATCTTGTATCTTAGTCAAATTCTTTCAATGTTAAACTCGTTTCAGCTATATTTAGCATTGTTTTGAGCCTGTTTGGATGACCTAAAGCCTTGTACAACCAAATTTTGAATTAGGGATCAGTTGGTTTAAGATTTAGGGTTGCATATAGGCCAAACACTCCATCAAAAGGAGTGTGTGGCTGCACACCCGAGTGTATGGTCGCACATATGAGTGTGTGGCCGCACACCCGAGGGTATGGCCGCACACATGAGTGTGTGGCTGCACACCTGAGAGTATGGCCTCACACATGAGTGTGTGGCCACACACCCGAGTGTATGGCCGCACACCCGAGTTTATGGCTGCACACATGAGTGTGTGGCCGCACACCAGAGTGTATGGCCGCACACCAGAGTCTATGGCCGCACACCAGAGTCTATGGCCGCACACAAGAGTGTGTGGCCGCACACTCGAGCGTATGGCTGCACACAAGAGTGTGTAGCCGCACACCCATCCTCCAGCCGCACAATCATCCCTATTTATACAGGGCTACCCCTTCACTCATTCCTTTCATTTAGCTGCACTCTACTTTCTTTGTCTAAAAACTTCATCCAAGAACGCTCTCAAGGCCTAAAAAACGTGAGTTTCCATCACCTAGCTTATCATACATGAAGGACCTATTGATCTAAGCCCTTAACCATCAAATTTCATCATGTTCTTCATCACATGAAGGTGTACGTCCACACACCTTCATAAGGTGGCCGTACACACCTTAAAGCTCTCCAAAGTGAAGAGTTTGGCCTTCATTCACTAGTAGGACCTGGTATTAGCACTAGAACATCTAAAAATCGACATTTCGGGAAAAAATGAGAAGGGTACGGCCGCACACTCTTGTGTACGGCCGCACACACCCTCTGTACCGCTGCACACTCCTGTGTGCAACTGCACACACAGCCTGGCCGCACACCCTGGCCGCACACACACACCCTAATGACTGTACGCCTCCTTTGTTTGATCACATAAGGTCCCGACAAGCATTTCCAAGTCTTTAGGGTGGTTTCCCGTCATGTTTTGTCATGGATTACCTAAATCTAATGCATATATGTGCTATTATATGTTACTAGGATCCACCTGAGTGCGAAACCTCAATTGACACTCAACACTTGTAACCGATCATTCGCTCGAATCATTCGTCAAACAGTGAGTTCATACCCCCACGTTTTTCCAAGTTTTTTATGTTTTTAGGGGGTGATACAAGCAAAAGTACCAGGAAACTTGTGCTCAAATATATTATTTTGTTTAAGGTAATTATATTTTCAGTATGCTTTTAAACACAGAAAACAGTTTTACCAACCAATTAAGAAATCGACACGTACAAACAGTTTTCAAAACTAGAACAATGAACTTGTGAATCATGTAGTAAAATGTATTATTTTATAAAGGATTCATGCAAATCATAAACAGGATTTTCTGTATTATTACTTGTAAATTTGTTAGGCTAAGTTTAAGAAACGTCTTTGGTAACACTCCCACGGAATCAAAGTGTAGGACTAGCATTTGTGACCAAAGTCTCTTTTAGGGAGAGCGTGACTGATGTGTATAGATCTATATGGGACTGACAATCCTGCACCTCACTGCTAGCTACAGTCGGACCGGCAGGTCTGCGGGTGACAAAGTCATTAGGGATACAGGTCGTTGGGGGCTATATCCAGTCAGTTATGGTTATAAAACTCAAAACCTATATAACAGATATTTACTTTTGTAATAATGAATCAAGCGAACTAACCTCAAAGTAATAGAGGGTATTACCAATAATATCTTCAGGACTTTGTTTATCACAGATTTCTTTTATTTAGTTTTTAAGACTAATATACTTCTCTGGGTGTAACCAGGATTTTTAAAAGAAAACTGCTTTTATATGCATGAGTATGGTAGATACTTGCAAACATCAGTTTAAAACAGATATTCAACCTTCAACCTTTTGGTAAAATATAGGATTTTCCCGGGATAAACTGACTATTCAAAACATATTATTTTACAACCAATGGATATTCATATTCATTCCATGACTCTTTGGACTGTACATGTTCTGTACGAACTTGGAAGTCATGGAATGAATGGGTTTTCAAACACGCGTTTCATAAGAAAATATAGGATTTTCTCGAGGAACACTTTTCAAAAGGATTCAACGAACATTTTTCCACCAAAACTAAATGCTTATGAACTCACCAGCTTTATGCTAATATTTTTCAAAACTGCTTGTATTCTCAGGGAATCAGTAGACAGGTACTTCTTGGATTAGAGGAGCAGGAGCAATAAGAGTCTTGTTTTTCTATATTTTACATACTTTAGATGTATTTAAAAGAAGTTTCAAACGGATGTAAACACTTTTTATTGTTGCATTCAATGTTTGGTTGTGTTTACTATGCTTGCTATACAAATGTTGTGGTACTACACATGACATCCTCCACCCCGGAACGATTCCACCATCATGGTTTCGAGGTGTGACAGATTGGTATCAGAGCCCTTGTTTATAGCGAACTAAGTATGCTGTCACAACCGGAAATTTTCAATCGGTCAAACCCTAAAAGTCAATCACTTCAATTTATAAGTCAATTACATCATTTCTTATTTTTAGCAAATTTAAAGTTCGTTTGATTTTTTTAATATTATTCTTTAAATGAACGGGTGAAAGGAAGTGTCGTCTCGGGTCTTGAAATTTCAAAACCGCAAACACCTCGTGTCTTAGAACTTCACGGCCAAACTTTGATGTTTGGGCCGAAAAATCTTCCAAAACCATGAAATCATGCATTAAGCATGAGTTTACTCCCCAAACTAGTCATTTTTACATTTACTCTCAAGAACACATCTAAAACCCTCTCAAGTATCATCCAAGATTTAATTCAAGATCTTCAAACTTGTAAGTGTTCTAGCCATTCCAAGTTGGTATAACAGTTAATCTAGTGATTGTACATCTTTTTATCCATCCAGTTTTGTGTTTTGATTAGATTTGCAAAAACACCAAGAACACCAAGAACACACACCAAGTGTTCTTGGACTTTTAGCTCATTTCAAGCTTCTTTATAGTAAGTACTTCCATCCTTGTGTCTTATAAAGTTTGTATTACCTGTTAGCATCAAGAAAATGTGCCAAGAACACAAGGATTACGGTGTTCACGGTCCAAGACTGTTCTTGGGTCGTAAACACCAAGTAAAGCACCAAAGTGTGCCTAAGTCCTTTATCTAGCCCTAGTTTGATGTTTAAACCTTTCCTTGATATGTTTAAGCCTTGAAAAACACCAAAGTCCATCATTTTTATGTGTTTACGGTTTGGGGATCTCCCAAAACCGTAAACACCCTAAAGTGAGATTATATGGACCATATTCCTTCCTTATGCTTAAAATCTAACCTAGACAATTACCTTGATGAGTTAAGGACTTGAAAACATGACAATACCACTTTCCATATGGGTTTACGGTAGTAAACTCAAAAGGAAATGGCCTTCGGCCGTAAACTCCTTCAAGGAGTGTAAGAATGCTCTAATCCCTTCCAAAGGCCTAACCACTAAGTAGAAATGCTTCAAAGGACTTGTAAAACCTCAAAACAACATATGGTCATAAATTGTAGAGTTTACGACCATAAACCCTTGAGTTTACTGCCGTAAACTCCTTGGGTAATGGTCATGAAAACCGTAAACTCCAAAGGAGTTTACCCTTGAACCCCAAACACTCTAGCTTTGCCCTACCAACACTTGGATGCAACCCTTGTGATCTTTAACACTTGAAACAAAGTGTTTTCATGTTCTAGAGTGTCCCAACTTAATTTATTAGTTATAATTTGTCTAGTTTACTCATATATATGTTCTTTATATGATAACTAGGCTCGTGCGTGTTTACAAGTCTCCATTTGTCACCTAGCACCGCATCCGACACTTCAATCCAATCCACTCACTGCAAGTGAGTTCATACCCCTAAATTAACCTTTTAAATGTTTTTAAATGCTTTTATGGGGGGATACAAGTTGAATACTTATAGTTATTACATCAATCACATGTGATTAATAACTACAAGACCAATGATTTTCTAACTGTTCAAACTCTATATCAAACCGTTTTGCTTCAAACTGTTTTACAAATTCATATACTTATCAAATACATTTACTTAAGCTCTGTTATACATATTATCAATTGCATGTCTATGTATGTATAGTTATATAAGCAATGTTTAAAAGGCTTAGGAAGGCCTGCCCGCCTTATTTCCTTTTTGTCATTAAGATGTGGTCTGGTGGGGTATCGGGTATCTGTCCGAAGGTCGTTTAAATATTAGTTATATATCGTATGTACATATATAGTCATAAAGGTTCTTCCAGTTCATTTAATACCCTTGGGTAGCAAGGGTATACTTCCATGTTCATACGTACCAGTTACATCACTAGTAACTTACCATAGGGGTAGCACAGGAGGATACTAATACTATTGCTAGAACAATGAAATATACAATGAGTCAGTTCATTCATGAGTCAGTACTTATTACTATGATAACATATACATTACATTACTATGAGAATATATACAACTATACTAGAAGAAGAACGTATACAACTATACTAGAACGAGTAACAATACATTACATATACACGAATACATTAACATAAATGCGATACACTGTATCGGAGCATGCCTTCAATGTCGTGGCCCGAGTTGTAGCCAAAGTCACTTGGAAGGAGAACGTGATGGATTGACTATCCTACACCTTGCTGCTAGCTACAGCCGGACCTGCAGGTATGCGGGTGCCAAACTTCATACCTTTTTTATGACTTAGATTTTCGTGTTTCATAGTCTATAGTATGGTACAATTAATCACATAATACCTTCATATAAATCCAGTTTGAGGTAGATAGTACAGCAGTAGTTCCTATAATACAACACTACAGTACTACATTAATTTACCCTTTGCATATATTTAGTAATCATTTAGCTTAAACATTAATGTACAAACTATATTTTGATAATGATAGTTATTCTTGGGAAAATTACCCACTTTTACAAGAAACGAACATACAAAACAGTTACACCTTGGTAGAAGGATACTTTTAATAGGAAATATAGGATTTTCTAAAAGATTCAAACTTTTACAAACACTTACAAACATTCACATACTTTTATCACAAATGTTTACGAACTCGTACTGCAAACAACGTTCAAACGTTTTGATACAAACACCGTGTAACAACCCGAAAATTCCATTCTGAACAAACCACATCAAGCCAATAGAAGTAGAACAGTTACAGTGAAAATTCAGACTTCGAGTATAAGTTTGGCAGTTTTTAGGATTTACACTTAATGAGATATTAGGAGAGTGGATGCACTAGGGTTTTGTGCAACACTGTTATTTCAATACTCTGTTATATTAGAAATCATTCCGGGAATAGAAGTATTTTCTGCCAAAAATCCTAGGACTATATATAGAAAACTGAACCAAATAGTTCATTAGTTACATTTCCAATTAGAGAAAAGCCAAAATTCTCTCTCACGGATCTTTGGGTTTTTATCCCAAATTGTGAGTACTTCGATCTAGTTATGTTATATAGCTTAGATTGTGTTTAGAGAAATCAATTTCATAACAAAACAACTAGATTCGGGGGTTTACCTCCCAAGAACGTTCTTGGAGAGTAAACTCCAATATGTGGCTTAAATGCTACCTAGTCCTTTCCCCGTGATTTGTAACTACCTTAGAATTGTATGCTAGTGTGTATATGACTAGAAAACATCAAAATCGGAACAAGACACCAAGATTTGGGAGTATACCGCCCAAGAACAATTGGGGAGTCAACTCCATTTTAAGGGCCAAAAGTGTCCCAATGACCCTCAAAGCTTTAGAACTCAAAATAGAACCCACCATTGCATTTTTAGGACACCAAAAGCAATTAAAATCAATGATGAAAGTGCGTTCACGGCCAAGGAGGTTCTTGGGCCTTGAACTCCATGTTTAGGCGTCAAAATGCCTTGAAACACTTCCTAAGGCTTAGGCTTGAATTAGGACAAGTACCCTAGTGTGTTTGGAGCAAGCAAACACCATTAAAACACCAAGAAAAAGGTGTTCACGACCCAAGATGTTCCAGGGCCGTGAACTCCATTAAAAGGTGCCAAATGGTGCCATAAATCCCCTAAAGCCTTGAACAATTGCCTTGATTCATTCATTGTTAAATTAGAGGTTTGAAAGTACCATAAACCCCTATAAAGGGGATTACGGCCGTAATCTCCATGGGATATGGTCCCAGGGCCGTAAACCCCTATAAAGGGGGCAAATGTCACCCAAACACTTGATTAAGCCTTGAACCAATTCACCAAACTAGTTGTATAATTGATAGGCTTCATTTAGAGACCTTGTAGAGAGTTTACGGCCAGGAGTTTACTCCCCTGGGCCGTAAACTCCAAAGCATATGGTCATTTGACCACAAACTCCCATTAGAGGCTTTGCACTCCTTTGTTGCAACCCATTAGCCTTCTAGCACTTGACCAACAGTGTTTTCCTCGCATTAAAATGCTTATACTTGTATAATTAGTGTTTTAATCACTAATTATTTATATACATATGTCTTCATATGAAATTAGGATCATTGTGTGTGTCTAAAGCCTTCACTTGACACCAAGTACTTGTCCGATCCTTCCTTACGATAACAGTCCGTTCAATTCCAGTCACTTACTGCAGGTGAGTTCATACCCCTTAAATACTGTTTTAAACTACTTTTAAATGTTTTATGGGGGGGGGGGAATACAAGTAGAATCATACTAGTGATTTTATCAATCACATGTGATTAATATGCGACATTCAAATGATTTACTACACATTAACCGTTTTACCAAACAGGTTCTTCAAATGATTTTCTTAAATGTTTTATATGTTTAAAAATCTTTATTAAACTGCTCATTACACACTGTATGATCCTTTTGAAACCATTTTACTCCGATCCATTTTACTCCAAGCTATTACCAAATCATTTTACTTCAGATTTTTTTTCACTTCAAACTGTTTTATCGATTGACATCAAGTCGATCTTTTCTTAGAAAATATTTATCTTCAAAGGTTTTACAAATCTCATTTTATGCTTTTATATTATATATTGCATGCCTCTATGTGTATAGTTATATAAGAAATGTTTAAAAGACTTAGGAAGGCTATCCATCCTATTTCCTTTGCGCGCTTGAGATGTGGTCTGGTGGGATATCGGGTACGCATCCGAAGGTCGTTTAAATATTAGTTATATAACATATGTATGTATATAGTCAGAAAGGTCCTTCCAGTTCATCCAATGCCCTTCGGTACCAAGGGTATACATCCATGTTCATACATACCAGTTAGATTACTAGTAAACTACCATATGGGTAGTTTAGGAAGATACTAGAACTATTACTAGAACACAATATCATACTATGAGTCAGTTCATTCATGATTCAATACTTACTAATATGAGAACGTATACAACTATAATAGAGAAGAACATATAGAACTATGCTAGAGTAGAACATATACAACTATACTAGAGCAGTTCATTACATTACATATACATGAATACATTAAATATTGTGATATTAATCGGAGCATGACTTAAATGTCATGGCCCGAGTTGTAGCCAGATTCTCTTAAAGGGAGAGCGTGAGTTTGTGTATAGATCTATACTAGATTGACTATCCTACACCTTGTTGCTAGCTACAGCGGGACCTGCAGGTCTGCGGGTGCCAAACGTCATACCTTTTTACAACCATTATTATATCGTTGTTACCAGTCAATAGTATGGTGCAATAAATCACATGATGCCTTAATATAAATCCGGTTTAAGGTAGTTACTACAGCATTAGTTCCTATAATACAATACTACAGTACTACATTTATTTTTCCCTTTTCTTATATTTAGTGAACATTTCACTTAAACATTTAATGTGAAAACTATATTTTTATAATGATAGTTACACTTGGGAAAATTACACACTTTTACAAGAAACGAACATTTAAAACAGTTAAGTCTTTGTAGAAGATTACATTGAGAACAGTTAAGTCTTGGTAGAAGACATCTTTATATAAAAGTAGGAATCATAGGGATTTCTAGGGTTTTTCAAACGTTTACAGTTGTTTTACAAACATTTTTATACTTACAGTTCATTTACATTTTCCATACTTACAGTTCATAAACTTACAAATTCTTACATACAAATTAAGCCACTAAAATACTTATGATCTCACCATCTTTAAAGCTAATACTCACTTTCAAAATTACGTGTATCCTCAGGTCATTATAGACAGGTACCGATGCAAGGAGAAAGGAAGATGGAGCTTGTTCAAGACTCATCTTTCATTTTGATTTATGCTTTAGTGTTTATCAAAATTTGACAGAACACACTTCTATAATAATTCTATTGTTAATGCAATGGATGATGTTGTTGCTTGTTTACTACTTTACATTGTTGTGATACTGTACATGACGTCCTCCGCCCCAGAACGTTTCCGCCGTTCTTGCTTTTGGGGTGTGACAGATTGGTATCAGAGCATTGTTTATAGTGAATTAAGTATATCAACCCATAAAAGATATACTAACTATAAATACATAAGGGATTAAAAATACTCTGACCAAGAGTTTATACTTTAAATAATAAAATATTTAAGTAAGTATACGTGCCTGCATTCATACTAAAATCAGTGTCACTAGGACAGTACAAAAGAATTACGATTGTTGGGCAACACATGTGGTCTTCGAGACATATGGTCAAAACTGGGAAGATATAGCCTGATCACCTATATTATCCGAGGGTTGACTAGCATGTGCCTAAGTTTAATTGTTGCGTTGCAACAATGCTAAAATCTTACCAACCCTACCACAATGAGAACAATAGAACATAACATTAAATTTAAAATACTATAGGACTATTTGGTGTTACTATAAGTATGTTATACTTGAGAACTAAAACGGGGTCTTCATTACTAAGTTGATTGTTGCTAAGTGGATACACTAACGATATATATAATTAGGATGTTATAGACTTAGAATCTGTGAAATTTTACTTTACCCCGATTCTATGTGAATTTGGAGTTAAGGTCACATATTCGAAGGCCTATCCTGTTTCGATTACACATAACTGGTATGCACTTCACAAACAAGGATGTAACTGATGAAGATTTTCTAAATAATTATCTAGATAGTTCGTCTAATAATTATTTCTTACCCCAATTCTCTCATAGATAACATGGCTGGACTCCATCCCCACGGCAACCAGTACCTTCCGAATGAGGTCATAGCTGGTTGGTTTGGAGAAGAACCAGAGAATGATCATCCTATCCCTTTGAATGATCACCGTGATGAAAACCTTTCGGACGATGCTAATTCCGGACCAGAGGTTGAGAACCTACCCCAGGCAGGTCCCGTTCCAATTCCTAACCCTCGTCCGACTTTTCATGGCCCGACCCCTGAGTGGGTGGAATGCTTGGAATGATGGAGCCAAGGACAAGATCAGCCCATGCCATTTAATGGTGACCGAAGCTTTTACGACTTGAGCAATGGGGGCTCAGCAGATAGAGTCTTGCCAATCTTGGTCCGCAGAGTGACCCGAAATGAGATTCAAGGAAGGACAGCCTTACATCAAATTACCGAAGTTGTCGCCTATGCTAGAATGCATACCCTCCACACCATTCGTCTAGAAGATGCCCGCGAGAGATCTGAGAGAAACCATGAGACCCAGCTGCAAGCACTGGCTGAATCACGAGCCGAAGTCATAGAGCTCCGAGTATGCCAGAGGGTGTACGAAAGACACCTACTTGATGTGGAATGTCAACTGGCTGAACTGAGAGTTCACCAGGGGGATGACCGTCACCAGTAGTAGACGCTTTACTTTATTGTCCTTGTTAGAAGGAATCGTTTTTCTGTCTTTGTCCGATGTGGCATTTTCTATGAAATTATCTTGTAATGTAAGTACTTTTGGTTAGGTCTTTATGCTGTCAAGGACTATCTTCTCTAGATATGATGAAAGACCTTTTCCAACGTCATTTTTCCTGAATCTTTACGTCATGAATATCAAAGGTATTGACAGTTGGCTAACCTCCGTGTCATTCTTTATTCAAGTACTCTTATCATACTTTCATTGGAGTCTTTCTGAAACCTGCTTTAGTCAAGTCATTGGACTATAGTAATTTAGCTTTAGAGACATTTCCAAGTCGCTTTCAGTGATTGGATCTTGTTATTCACCAACCCACGATACCTCGGCTTGAACGACAAACGTCTTGAGACCATTCTACGAACTTACTTTTACTCATTACTAGGACTGCATCATAGGGATGTAGGTGAACCTTCGCGAACATACTTCCATTCTGTGCTAGGACTGCATCATAGGGATGGAGGTCAAACTTTCGAGAATATACTCTTACTCTATTCTTGAAAAATCTAAGTACATCTAGGGTCAACCAAAATCGCTCGCAAAATCCTTATCATTCGTATTACAGAATCATGTCGTCATCAGGAAACAATCAGCCGAGCAACGAAACCCCTATCCTCCATATTGACGCCGCTACATTACAAGCTGCAGTAGCAGCTGCTGTGACAACTTTCCTTACACACATCAACTCGGGCAACACAAACAAGACTGAAAAAGGAGCCAAGAGTTCTGATGGTAGTACCAAACCGGGAAACCAACAAATGGCAACAGCCATGGACTTGCAAAGTAGTAAGACCGAAAGGAAGAAACGGAAGCGTCAAGCTCAAAGGGAACTCAAGAAATCCCAAAAACTTGCCATTCAACAGCAACAAGTGGAAACCCCTGCCATCCCCATACCGAGCAGGCCATACGAGGGAAAACTCCCGAAGTGTGATAAGTGTAGTTTCCATCATCATGGGGCTTTTCATGAGATGCAATGTTCCAATTGCCTAAAAATAGGGCACCATGCTCGTGGCTGTGGAGCACCGGCACGACCCATCACTCAAGTCCCTTTCATCGGGACTAACCCTACACACGAGAGTAGTTATAATGTTGAATGCTTTAGGAAGCAATTTTCAATGTGGAGTAACGCGGAAGGCACTCGTGTCCACATAACACTGGCTAAACACCGCAATCCCGTCACCAAAGCTAGTACTAGCCGGTCATGCTACCAATGCGGTGAGATAGGGCATGTCAAGAAGGATTGCCCTATAGTAAAGAACTCTGGCGCAGATGGGAGGATTCTCAGGATCACAGTTGCGGGAGAACCTGCTCCGGAACCCACATTAATGTAATTAAGGCATTTCGTTGTAACAGACTTATAAACTATCCAGAACTAGTGCAACTAAGGTCTTACCTTTTGCGAGATCCTGTCTTTATAGGGATGCTCATGCTGCGTATACTTGTCTTTTGTAGTATACCTTATTCGCAGCAATAGTCTTGTAGTAAATCTAAAGTATTGTAACTATGTTGATGGTTGCACGGTTCTGTTTTGTCTGTAAAACGCCTTATGTTCAAATCTAATGTCTTTAAGTTTCAGTATGATTCTGACATTATCATACGACTCGATTCAATTTGATCTTTACGAAAACAGCTTCATACGTACATCTCTTTCTTCTAGATCGCTTTTCCAGCGAAGCCGTCATATCAGAACACCGAAGTGCTCATGCCAGGAGTACCTATTAATTATTTTTCTTTCTTTCCGAAGAAATCCCCGAAGTACCACTCGTGCAGTACGTCAAGTTCAATCCAAGGATTTATACGATTGATCTATCACTGAGAAATGTATACACAAGAGTGATATATAATCAAGGTTCTATAGGTTTAGAATTAATGATTCCACTTTAATTTCTTTTTCCCCGATGGGATGTGAGCTTAAATAAGAATCAGTTATTCGACTACCATTTCAATCTTAATTATATACGACTCGTATACACGAGACTGTGATTGTCAAAACCATGTATGAATTCTAATATGAACTTCAGGACGGAGAACTGCCTAAGTATATGTGTAATCGCATCGTCATGTGAACCCACTTAGAACCCGGTATGACTTCCGTAAACGGATCGCCCTACAGCTTAAACACCTACGGAGACACAAGAACAGTACATACAACTTAGCAAACCACACAGAAATAGAATTAGAAGACTAGGCTTCTCACCCTGGAGAACCCCAGTCTTATTCTCCCAGAGATCGACGGATTGCATCGTATGTGCCTCGGCTATCGAGTACTCCGTCAAGATTTTTCATTAGGAATCGTTATCTCTGCCTCGCATAGATGAAGTGGTTGAAAAAATACAAGGAAATAATTACTTCTAGGAATGGATCTGAGATCCGAATATCACCAGTTCGAGTGTTAGGAAAGGATCTCTGGAAGACTATCTTCCGAACTCCATTGGACACTTCGAGTCCGTAGTGATACCCTTTGGATAGGACCAATACGCCCATAGTTTTCATGTGCTAAATGAATAAGGTATGTCTTTCTTACATGGATCAGTTCGTCATTTCTCCATATAATGGCTTACTTATCTACCCTCGTAGTAAAAAGGAGCCCCTGGAAACATTACCTTCAGAGGTACTTTTCGCGAATTTCTCTAGGCACGAGTTTTAAAACTGAAGAGTCAAATTTCTATGACACCCTATTAGTGATGTGGGAAATTTTGAGTACTCTTACAATTTGTCAAAACAGTTGAGAAATTTGTCAACACCTGAGATGCCGACAATCATTCGTCAAATTCTAGGTCTTACCGACCTACTGTCGTAGTTCATTCAGAACCCCTCACAAATTACAGAAACCTTTACGACCTTGACCCATCAAGGAGTGGCCCTTGACTGGGAAGTTAAACAACAAAAGAAACCTTGGAGATTCCAAGTGAGTGACCAAGTTCTTTAGGAGAACTCACTCTGGGAATAGCTTAATATGCTTCGTATCGCGTCGAAAGCTGAATCCAATATAGTTAGGACCTCCGAGATTCTTATCAGAATCGGTCCTGTGCCTCGCACACACTATACCTACTCCACGAACTCAGTAACGTACATTCTACTTTTCGCGTCTCGATCGTAAAACCATACCCTTCCGTCAGGACTCTTGTAAGTCCACTCGTCGAGATCCTCGCATTCGTATTAGAACCGTAGTGACCCTCGACCGAGAGGTCAAGCGGACGAAGCAACGTCATCGCCCGTTAGTGAAGGTTAGTTGGGATGCCAACCAAGAACCCGATTTCACTTAGGTGTGCTAGAACCAATCGATTAAGAAGTTTCTTCCTCACGACTCGATCATTCGTACCTACTTTCGTATCTAAATTCTAATTTCGGGACGAAATTCCCTTCAAAAGGGGGATGATGTGACAACCCGAAATTTCCATTCTGAACAAACCATATCAAGCCAATAGAAGTAGAACAGTTACAGTGAAAATTCAGACTTCGAGTATAAGTTTGGCAGTTTTCAGGATTTACACTTAAGGAGATATTAGGAGAGTGGATGCACTAGGGTTTTGTGCAACACTGTTATTCCAATACTCTGTTATATTAGAAATCATTCCGGGAATAGAAATATTTTCTGCCAAAAATCCCAGGACTATATATAGAAAACTGAACCAAATAGTTCATTAGTTACATTTCCAATTAGAGAAAAGCCAAAATTCTCTCTCATGGATCTTCGGGTTTTTATCCGAAATTGTGAGTACTTCGATCTTGTTATGTTATATAGCTTAGATTGTGTTTAGAAACATCAATTTCATAACAAAACAACTAGATTAGGGAGTTTACCGCCTAAGAACGTTCTTGGAGAGTAAACTCCAATATGTGGCTTAAATGCTACCTAGTCCTTTCCCCATGATTTGTAACTACCTTAGACCTGCATGCTAGTGTCTATATGACTAGAAAACATCAAAATCGGAACAAGACACCAAGATTTGGGAGTTTACCGCCCAAGAACAACTGGGGAGTAAACTCCATTTTAAGGGCCAAAAGTGTCCCAATGACCCTCAAAGCTTTAGAACTCGAACTAGAGCCCACCATTGCATGTTTAGGACACTAAAAGCAATTAAAATCAATGATGAAAGTGAGTTCACGGCCAAGGAGGTTCTTGGGCCGTGAACTCCATGTTTAGGTGTCAAAATGCCTTGAAACACTTCCTAAGGCTTAGGCTTGAATTAGTACAAGTACCCTAGTGTGTTTGGAGCAAGAAAACGCCATTAAAACAACAAGAAAAAGGTGTTCACAGCCCATGATGTTCCAGGGCCGTGAACTCCATTAAAAGGTGCCAAATGGTGCCATAAATCCCCCTAAAGCCTTGAACAATTGCCTTGATGCATTCCTTGTTAAATTAGAGGTTTGAAAGCACCCTAAACCTTCCCCCAAAGGAGATTACGGCCGTAATCTCCATGGGATATGGTCCCAGGGCCATAAACCGCTATAAAGGGGGCAAATGTCACCCAAACACTTGATTAAGCCTTGAACCAATTCACCAAACTAGTTGTATAGTTGATAGGCTTCATTTAGAGACCTTGTGGAGAGTTTACGGCCAGGAGTTTACTCCCCTGGGCCGTAAACTCCAAAGCATATGGTCATTTGACCATAAACTCCCATTAGAGGCTTTGCACTCCTTTGTTGCAACCCATTAGCCTCCTAGCACTTGACCAAAAGTGTTTTCCTCGCATTAAAATGCTTATACTTGTATAATTAGTGTTTTAATCACTAATTATTTATATACATATGTCTTCATATGAAATTAGGATCATTGTGTGTGTCTAAAGTCTTCACTTGACACCAAGCACTTGTCCGATCCTTCCTTACGATAAAATTCCATTCAATTCCAGTCACTTACTGCAGCTGAGTTCATACCCCTTAAATAATGTTTTAAACTACTTTCAAATGATTTACTACACATTAACCGTTGTACCAAACAGGTTCTTCAAATGATTTTCTTAAATGTTTTATATGTTTAAAAATCTTTATTAAACTGCTCATTACACACTGTATGATCCTTTTCAAACCATTTTACTCCGATCCATTTTACTCCAAGCTATTACCAAATCGTTTTACTTCAAATTGTTTTCATTTCAAACTGTTTTATCGATTGACATCAAGTCGATCTTTTCTTAGAAAATATTTATGTTCAAAGGTTTTAAAAATCTCATTTTATGCTTTTATATTGTAAATTGCATGCCTCTATATGTATAGTTATATAAGAAATGTTTAAAAGACCTAGGAAGGCTATCCACCCTATTTCCTTTGCGCGCTTGAGATGTGGTCTGTTGGGATATCAGGTACTCGTCCGAAGGTCGTTTAAATATTAGTTATATAACATATGTACGTATATAGTTAGAAAGGTCCTTCCAGTTCATCCAATGCCCTTCGGTACCAAGGGTATACATCCATGTTCATACGTACCAGTTAGATTACTAGTAAACTACCATATGGGTAGTTTAGGAAGATACTAGAACTATTACTAGAACACAATATCATACTATGAGTCAGTTCATTCATGATTCAATACTTACTAATATGAGAACGTATACAACTATAATAGAGAAGAACATATACAACTATGCTAGGGTAGAACATATACAACTATACTAGAGCAGTTCATTACATTACATATACATGAATACATTAAATATTTTGATATTAATCGGAGCATGACTTAAATGTCATGGCCCGAGTTGTAGCCAGATTCTCTTAAAGGGAGAGCGTGAGTTTGTGTATAGATCTATACTGGATTGACTATCCTACACCTTGTTGCTAGCTACAGCGGGACCTGCAGGTCTACGGGTGCCAAACGTCATACCTTTTTACAACCATTATTATATCGTTGTTACCAGTCAATAGTATGGTGCAATAAATCACATGATGCCTTAATATAAATCCGGTTTAAGGTAGTTACTACAGCATTAGTTCCTATAATACAATACTACAGTACTACATTTATTTTTCCCTTTTCTTATATTTAGTGAACATTTCACTTAAACATTTAATGTGAAAACTATATTTTTATAATGATAGTTACACTTGGGAAAATTACACACTTTTACAAGAAACGAACATTTAAAATAGTTAAGTCTTGGTAGAAGATTACATTGAGAACAGTTAAGTCTTGGTAGAAGACATCTTTATATAAAAGTAGGAATCATAGGGATTTCTAGGGTTTTTCAAACGTTTACAGTTGTTTTACAAACATTTTTATACTTACAGTTCATTTACATTTTCCATACTTACAGTTCATAAACTTACAAATTCTTACATACAAATTAAGCCACTAAAATACTTATGATCTCACCAGCTTTAAAGCTGATACTCGCTTTCAAAATTACTTGTATCCTCAGGTCATTATAGACAGGTACCGATGCAAGGAGAAAGGAAGATGGAGCTTGTTCAAGACTCATCTTTCATTTTGATTTATGCTTTAGTGTTTATCAAAATTTCACAGAACACACTTCTATAATAATTATATTATTAATGCAATGGATGATGTTGTTGCTTGTTTACTACTTTACATTGTTGCGATACTCTACATGACGTCCTCCGCCCCAGAACGTTTCCGCCATTCTTGGTTTTGGGGTGTGACACATCGACACTATAATACTTATGAACTCACCAGCTTTAATGCTGATAAACTCTTTCACAATAGCTTGTATTCTCAGGTCATCAGTAGACAGGTACCGAGGCCAGCTTTTGAGAAGATGGAGCGCATTCAAGACTCATCTTATTATTTTGATTTATATTTTTGGTGCCTATAACTATACAGAACACCCTTGTATTAAAATTATATATTTAATGCAATGGATGATGTTGTTTGCTTGTTTACTATCATATTATGTTGTGATACTTTACATGACGTCCTCCACCCAGAACGTTTCCGTCGTCCTCGGTTTTGGGGTGTGACATATATCGAACCTTACATCGTATACAACTATAAATATTAAGGGGCCTAAGTGCTCTAAACTAAAAAGTATACTTTCAAAAATACAATTATTTTTATCTAAGTATACCCGAGTATCGGAATCCGTGTCGTAAGTAGAACAAAACAAAAGTATTTGGATGTTGGACATTGCGGTTATACCTGGGCAGTTATGTAATCATGTCTAGCGTCAATATAGTGTGATCAACTATATTCATTCGAGAGATGACCAACATGTTCTTGGGAGTGACTATGGTGTTGCAGCGTGCCTAAAAACTTACCAAAAACATCTCACATAAAATACTATAGGACTATTTTAGCTAGAGCCCAACTCAGTAACCTTCCTGTGCTTATCTCTTGGTAGAACACTTTTATCATCAGGAAGAAATATATAACGTTTCATAAATCTTGAGGACTTACCATCCTCTTCTTCCTGATTGTTTCTAGAAAAAGATGCCTCCTCGACCAAGACCCAACAGAAGGGACAACACTCCGCCACCACCACCATCTCCCCAGTTCGACCCTGTCATGTTCCAGCCAGTAGTTATCGCCGCTGTAACCGCAACAATGGCGCAAGTAAACTCTGGTGGGGCTGGAGGTGGAACCGATCCGCAAAGACAAGACAGAAGTCAAGGACTTCAAAAGGAGTGTTCCTACAAGGACGTCATGACTGCAAAACCCAAGTCCTTTGATGGAAAAGGAGGAGTTATCGCTCTGACTCGATGGTTCGATAAGGTCGAATCCATCTTCAAAATTTGTGCCTGTTCCGAAGCAAACAAGGTGAAGTTCTCCACCTGAACCTTCACCGACAGAGCCTTGACCTAGTGGAATGGTTGAGTCAAAACCCTAACCCTACTGGTGGCTAATGACATGGGTTGGGAAAGACTGAAGGAACTCATGCTTGCAAAATACTAGCCGAGGGGAGAAGTGCAAAAGTTGGAGCACGAACTTTGGAACATGAAGATGAAGGGTTTTGTCATCGCCGCCTATACTGCTAGGTTCTGTGACTTTGCGCTCCTCTGTCCGAGAATGGTCACCCCGGAAAGCAAGAAAATCAAGAGGTACATTTGGAGGTTGTTTTCAAACATCTAAAATGCATTTTTCATCGTATCCAACATCATTGTTCTTGAGTTTACGGTTCTACACCATTCAAACTATCAAATCTTCAAATGCCCTAAACTTTTTTACGACCATAAACCCTTCAAAGATTCATAAATCCTTCAAGAACATTGTTCACAGCCGTAAACCCTTCATGGGGTAGTTCACGGACGGAAACCCTTCACGGCCGCAAACTCCTTCACACCATGAATCTTGGCCACAAATCAACTTTTCCACATCGATCAAGTCTTGGTAGCATCCCTAAACCAATAAGAAGTGTTTTTCCAACACTATAAATAATGGTTTCGCTAATACAATACAATTATATATTTAATTGTTGATTAGGATTCCATTGAGTACCGTGTGCATCCAACCAAGGGTCTTCACTCCCAGTCTCGCTATCCAACTAATCATGCGACCATCGGTGAGTTCATACCCCTACTCTTTTATGATTTTTAACGTTTTCACGGGGCGGGGGATACAAGCCAAACACAAATGATTTTGTGAACCAAAATAAGAAGGATTTCAACAAGTTTAAAACTTATGCAATTGATACAGTCAAACGATTCCCACATTTGATAAGACATTTAAATCTTTTATCCCTTTTGTACTATGCAGAGCATAAGGGACACTTTCAAATAGAAAACATAATTGCGTAAGTTTTCAGAACAATTCACAAACCAAGTACATAACATTTCAATCAAACTATAATGGCTATAGTTTGGGGAATTCATTACACAACTTTTACCGATTCAAACGATATTCATGGGAAAACATATAAACGATGACAACTTTAGTTTATGACATTCATTACTACGTTCAGATAACAAGAGTACAACACCAAAATAATTATTTAAGTATAATTATTAATACATGATTGAGTGAAAACTCTTCAGTTGTACCCCTTTGGGCTACAGGTAAAATCCTCAACATTTAGTGCAACCAGAGTCTCTTGGAGGGAGAGCGTGAGATTTGTGAACAGATCTATTCGAGACTAACAATCCCACACCTAAACTGTTTGTGTTGGATATAGTGTCTAAGTCCATAACTATATTTGGTATGTACTTGACCCAACCCCGCATGGTCCATTTGGGTTGCACTTCACCCGAACAATTTATGGATAATATTTTGAGAATAGTGTAAGTTATGATTTATTAATATATTATAAGTTCTAATATATTAATATAAAATCATATTATTTAATTATCATTGATCTAGAATTAATCTAGAATTAATTTAGAGATCAAAAGTATGACTAATTAAATATGGGCTCTTGTATTTATATAGTGTGGGCTAATGCTTATTTGGAATGGGCTAGGCTTCCATGGATAGTCCATGGAGCTTTAACCCATGGATCTAATGGAAATGAAAAGACATGGGTATTAGGGTTTACATGGATGTAACCCTAATCCACCACACTAAATAAAGGTGATTTGTGATTTCCACTTGAGGCATCTACACTATTGGTGCTAGGCTCTAAAACTCCAAGCAATCAACTACAACTACAAGGTAAGTAATTCTACTACCTTTATTTGATTCAAGTTCCCCATGCCATGCTAGATAGAATAAGAACGTTGGAAAAATAATTATTTGCATGTATCTTAGTCAAACGTAGATCCAAGGTTTCTAGGGTTGCATGTACACCATAGGAGTGTTAGAATGCTCAAAACCCATCAGTGATATCGGAGCCTAGGCTTGTTTACTTGATACTTGAAGTAAATAGCTTGAAAACCAAATTTTTTGTTCACTACTCATATGAAATCGCCGATTCCATGGGGGGACTCGACAAGTCCATCAAGAAATGCATGCTACTCATGGAGTCTGTTCAGGCACTTGACCAGTAGAGGCTGCAGTGTCCAAATTTTCGAGTTTTGCTGCTGGAAACGGACTAGAAACATTACCCTAAACTGTTTTGGTGTTATAAAACTTGTTTTAGATGGTGTAATGTTTATGGTAATCCATTTACAATGCTATTATAAAAAATTACAAGTTTTATGAGTAATTTATGATTCTTAAAATGTTCATATTCAGCTTCTTGAAGTTATGAAGGTTAGATGTTTTCGATAAGGTGTCTAAGTCCATAACTATTTCTGGTAAGTACTTGACCCGACACGACATGTTCCATTTGGGTTGCATGGCACCATGCAATTGGATAAAGTAAATGAGAGAAATAACACATATTGTTTATTAATATATTATAAGTTCTAATATATTAATAATATTATTTAATTAGTTTTGATCAATAATTAATTTAGAATTAATTAAGCGAACAAAAGATAACTAATTAAATATATGGGTAGATTATGTAAATCCTCCATATCTTATATAGTGGGCTAAGAGGCTCCACGGATTATCAAATTGGGTTCCACCCATAGGATGCTCCATGGAGTTAACCCATGGATCAAGAAATGAAGAGTCATAGAACATTAGGGTTTACCTAATGCAACATACTATATAAGCAATGTAACTATCCCCAAAATCGGCTACACTAAGAAAGAAGAAGCTTGGCTGATTTTGCATGCGTTAGAGTATTCTCTCAAGTTTATTCTTTGTATTTGGTGTTGTGTGAAGCATTTGAGGCATCGCACTTGAGGTGCCAGGCTCACAAGGTTTCATGGAACACTTTCAACAACAAGTTATGTAGTTCTATCTTTTATACAAAGGAAATTGTACCCCATGTATGCTAGATAGGTTCATAACCTTGGAAAACAAGTTTGCATGATTATTAGACAAACATAGATCCAAGGTTATTAGGGTTGCATGTACACTTAGGAAGTGTTAGAATGCTCAAAATCCATCAGTGGTATCAGAGCCAGGTTTGTTTTATGATACTTGATCCAAAACTTGGTTTTCAAAACCTAAAACTGTACAGACTGCAAAACTCAATGAGTTCTGGCCAAAAACTCACCGATTTCATGAATTAACACATGAACTCGACGAGTTCCTTAGGGAACTCGATGAGTTTAGCTTGCAGAATGCAGTTTCTCGTGTGTTGCTGCTGGAAATGGACTAGAAACATTACCCTAAACTATTTTGGTGTTATAAAACTCATTTTAGATGGTGTAATGTTTGTGCTAATCCATTTTCAATGGCTATTATCAAAATTACAAGTTTTAAGTGTATTTCATGATTTTTGAAAGTGTTCATATTCATGTTCTTGAACTTAAGAAGATTAGATGATTATAGGAATTCTTTGTAACCTACTTGGTAGTTTAATTCTTGATCATAATGTGTTTTAATGGAGTCCATAACTTGTCCTCAAGTTATGGAAAACCAAGAGTCACACTTGAATTAGAACCATTAAAAGAACACAAGAGTTAGAAAAATGAAGAGTCCTCATTTTAATACTCAATTAACTTCATAAGTTATAAGTAATGAAAAGTTTTCAATGTTTACAAAACTTGCCCTCAAGTCTTCGAACAAGTAAAGTCTTGATTAAAACTTTAGCTCCAATCCTTAGAATTTTTAAAAAGTTAAAATTCAACCCTTATACTTTATAATATTAGAAGTTAATATATATATATATATATATATATATATATATATATATATATATATATATGTATGTATGTATAAGATAAAAGTAGTCTTACCGCTAGTACGCCTCATTCACGAAGCCAGTCTATAAGGTGGGTATAAGGTTGTTGCCTATAAAATGGAAACTTAATGGGTGTCCACTCTCACCCACCGCTTGCTTGACTGGTGGAGGGTCGTTAGCCGAACGGCTAGGACAAGGACTTATAAATTCTCATTAAAAGTATAATGATAATTATAAAGTAACTAAATGTTTTATTAAATTCCCAATCTTAGTTACTTTAGGAAAATGTGAATAAGGTGCTAATCCATGAAATTACACTTTACACTTTGTCTAAGTCGTTAGTGGAGCGTGTGTGGTTAACCGGCACATCGATTGAGGGGTAATACATTAAGGGTACCAAGTAATTTGCATGGTTACTTCACACCTCATTTTGTGATCCTCGGCATCCCAATCACAAAACTTGGAGGGCACACTCGAGATTGAAACATGCCTTTGAAAAGTTCATAGAATCTCAAAAGAATCTAGGAGTTTCTAAGAACCAAATTAAATATTTTTAATATTTCGTCTTTGGTGGAAATTGGTGAATCGTCATTCACCTACCTTTCAAATATGTTATTACTTACATTATGGCATACCTCTTCTAAGTATAATATATTGTGATCGGGTCCTAGCCTTAATACTACATTTGGGTGTTTTGTTAAGGACTGTCTTTATTTCTAAACTAAACTTTTCTTCTTTTCAGATGTCTGCAAACACTGCTGCTGCTGGCTCTAATCCTAATGGCTCCTTTTCTCTAATGAACTTGTGTGGGAAAGTCACTTTTGATGGATCCAACTTTAATGAATGGATCAGAAACATCCGAATGATTACCTGCTATGAGGAAAAATAATATGTCCTCGATAAGGAGCTTACGGAGATTGATGAGACAGTTGCTACTCCTCAAGAGATCGCTGACTTTAGAGCACATGAAAGGGATGCCACCAAGGTGGCATGCATCATGATGGCCACTATGACAACCGACCTCCAAAAGTCCTACAAGGACTTCTACCCTTTTGAAAAGCACCAATATTTGATGGAAAGATACCATCAAAGTGCAAAAGAAGAGAGGTATGAAATCATCTCCTCCATGATAACAACTAGAATGAAGGATGGTGAACCCATCATGGGCCACATGCAGAAAATGAAAAGGTTTGTGGAATGCTTGCTGAAGCTTAATGTGAACTTCCCCGAGGAGTTTGAAATAGATATCATTTTGCACACCTTACCTTCATGTTATGATTAATTCCGTATGACATACCACATGAACAAGGAAGAGGTCACTCTCAGCAAACTTCCAGGATTCTTAAAGACCGCGGAAAGTAGTCTTAAGGGTAAGGCGGTTGTTACTACTCCTACTCCTACCAACTCCGCCCCTGTCTTAGCAATCGGGAAAGAACGAGGGAAGCAGAGAAAGAGTTCTTCGAAGGGTACCAAGGCTAGGACCCTTGATGGCTCTTCTTCAAGTGGAACCAAGAAAGGTTTCATCACTGCTTCTTCTGACCCAAAAGAGGCTGAATGCTTCTATTGCCATGAAAAGGCACATTGGAAGCGGAACTGCCCAATGTACCAGCAAGATGTGAAAGATGGGAAAGTCAAACCCAACCATGCAGGTATTTACACTATCTTATCTAATAAATCACCTCATTCTAACTCATGGGTCCTTGATACCGGTTGTGGTATTCATATATGTTCTGATTTGCAGGCACTAAGAAGAAGTGAGAATGTGGAGCAAGGAAGAATAAACTTGATCATGGGAAAAAAGAAAGCTTCACCTGTCAGCAAGATTGGAGTTTATACTTTATCGCTAAGTAGTGGGTTTAGTTTAGATTTGAATAAATGTTGTTATTCGCCAGAAATGGCAAGAAATATTATTTCCTTTCATGCATTGTATAAACAAGTTTTACGTTTTCATTTGATAATGAAGTTGGTTCGATTAATGCTTTCTTTAATAATATTATTTATTTTAAAGCATTACCTTGTGATGGTGTGTATGAAGCTATATATATGGTTGATAACTTAGGAAATAATGTTTTATGTATTGATTCTCTTAATAATAATAACTTGGATAAAGCATCATTATGGCATTGTTGTCTTGGACACATAAGCAAGAAACGCATAGGCTAACTCCAAAAGGATGGAGTCTTAGAGTCATTTGACCTAAAGTCAAATGATAGTTGCGAGTCATGCTTACTTGGAAAAATGAAAAAGTCACCCTTCACAGGTTCTTGTGAGAGGGGTGAAGGTTTGTTGGATCTAGTACACACGGATGTGTGTGGACCATTCAAACATGCCACAAGGGATTCTAATCATTATTTTTTGACTTTTACTGATGATTACAGTAGATATGGATATGTCTACTTAATCAAGCATAAGTCAGAGACTTTCAAAAGTTTTAAGGAATTTAAACAGGAAGTCGAGGATCAATTGGGCAGGAACATTAAGATGCTTCGATCCGATCGAGGTGGTGAGTGTCTTAGTTTAGAGTTCCTTGACTATCTTAGGGAATGTGGGATTGTCTCACAATTGACACCTCCCAGGACACCGCAATTGAATGGTGTTGCTGAGAGGAGAAATCGAACCTTGTTGGATATGGTTCGTTCCATGATGAGTCTAGCTTCACTACCAATCTCATTCTGGGGGTATACCTTAGAGACTGCCGCCCATATCCTTAATCTAGTCCCTACAAAGAAAGTTGCCAAAACTCCTCACGAGATGTGGACTGGTAAAGTACCCAAACTAGACCACATCAAGATTTGGGGTTAGGAGGCTTTTGTGAGGTGCGAGTCTCATGATAAGCTAGAACCCCGAAGCGAGAGGTGTATTTTCTTCGGCTACCTACAAAGATCCTTTGGTTACCTCTTCTACAGACCTAGTGATAATGTGGTTTTTGTAGCAAGAACAGGAGTCTTTCGAGAGAGAGAGTTTATAAGCCAAGGAGACAGTGGGAGGCAAATTGACCTTGAAGAACTTCAAGAGTCAAGTGGTGAAGGAAATTCAAACCCTAGCCCTCAACTTGAGGAGGAAACTCCTGTTGAGCCAATTGACGAGTCTATACCTCCGAGGCGTTCCACGAGAGTTAGGAATGCACCTGAGCATTACTATGGTTTCCATATTATTTCAAAAGGTGAGACACTTATTAGTGATGTGACACTAGTAGGTCTGGATGAACCTAACAGCTACGCGGAAGCCATGGTAGGCCCTGAGTCTGATAAATGGAAAGAGGCTATGGATAGCGAGATACAATCCATGTATGAAAATCAAGTTCGGAACTTGGTTGAGAATGTACCAGGTCGTAAGACTGTAGGGTGCAAATGGATCTTCAAGAAGAAGACCGAAATGGATGGTAATGTACACACTTATAAGTTGCGATTGGTTGCAAAGGGCTTCTCTGAAACTCCTGGAGTGGATTATGATGATACTTTTTCTCCAGTACCCAAGATTAAGTCTATTAGGGTTATGTTAGCCATAGCTGCATTTCATGGCTATGAAATACGGAAAATGGATGTGAAAACCGCTTTCCTTAATGGAAAGTTGACTGAAGATGTTTACATGAGTCAGCCAGAAGGTTTCGTCAGTAACGAGTACCCTAATAGAGTGTGCACGCTTGAGAAATCCATTTATGGATTAAAGCAAGCACCTCGCAGACAGAATCTTTGCTTTCATGAGAAAGTCAAGGAATTTGGCTTTTCTAGGAGTGAAGATGAATCTTGTGTGTATGTCAAGGCTAGTGGGAGTATAGTTAGCTTTTTTGTATTGTATGTGGATGACATACTACTCATAGGAAATGACATCCCAACTCTGCAGGAAGTTAAGTCCTGGCTTAGGAAGTGTTTCTCTATGAAGGCCCTAGGAGAAGCTGCCTATATTCTAGGGATAAGGATTTTGAGAGACCGGAATAAAAGACTAATTGGACTTAGTCAAAGTACCTACTTGGACAAGGTGTTCAGGAGATTAAGCATACAGAACTCCAAGAAAGGAGAGTTAACCATCCAGAGTAACGCTAGATTGAGTAAGACACAAAGCCCTAGTACTAAGGCTTGGATAGCAGAAATGAGTTGAGTGCCTTATGCTTCGGCAGTAGGCTCGATCATGTATGCTATGACTTGTACTCGACCTGATGTAGCCTTTGCCTTGAGCATGGTTAGCAGGTATCAGGAGAACCCTGGAAAGGCTCACTGGATTGCGGTAAAGAATATCCTCAAGTACCTACGTAGGACTAAGGACTGGGTCCTTACCCTTGGTGGGAGTGATGACTTGAGAGTTATAGGGTATTCTGATGCTAGCTTCCAGACTGATTGGGATAATTTCCGCTCTCAGTTGGGCTGGGTCTTCACCCTAAACGGAGGAGCAATCGCTTGGAAGAGTTCCAAGCAGGAGATAGTGGCTGATTCCACTTGTGAATCAGAGTATATAGCAGCGAGCGAGGCAGCAAAGGAGAGTATATGGCTGAAGAACTTCATAGGAGACCTTGGAGTAGTACCAGCTATAAAGGAGCCCATGGAAATTTTTTGTGATAGTGAAAGCGTTGGCTTAGCCAAGGAACCAAGGGATCACGGGAGATCCAGACACATCGACAAAAAATATCATTTTATCAGGCATCGCATAGAAGAAGGAATCCTCGTGGCAAAGAGGGTATCATCGGATGAGAACCCAGCAGATCCCCTCACGAAGGGACTGAGTAGGGTTAAGCATCTCCAGCATGCTTGGAGCATAGGGCTGAAGGATGATATAAGTTTCAGTAGTTAGATAAATTATGAAATTTGTAAAGTGTAATTGACATTTGATGATGAATAAAAGTTATATTTATTTATGAGTAAAGTGTTACTATCTTTTGTAATTCGTTTACTATATTTCTTTTGCATGTTTTGACTTCCAGAATAATTATGTTTGGTATATCATATTATTCAAACCTCCACAGTCAGTAATATGTCGGAAGTAGGTATGAATCAAGACTGTCATGATTGGTTGCAGAGGTCTAAGGTGTTAGACATGGCTACATCAATCATGAGTGCTCATAAGCTCTGAGTATTGGAATCAACCCTCGCTCACTGGGATCACTTCATGGAATTTTATCTCGAGTGATCGTGAGATGGTGATATCATATAAGTCTTCAAACCTAGAAATATGATTTGTTGCCTATAAATTGGTTATGCATTAATTGTATGAAAACGCATTGGTAACTCGATATTATAAACTATGCTTTTGTGTATAATTCAACGAGTAGCAGAACAAACATATGAGTCGAAGTTTATCTGTTTCTTCTTGGATTAGAAGCTGATATCTGGGACCCTCGATGATTTTGTTTTGACCAATGTATCGAGCCCGGTCAGAACTAAGTTGATGTGTTCAATTAAGTTCATTTTCAAACAAATCGGGAATCGGGAAACAAACTGCTGGACAATAAGAGAGACATTGTTCATTGTAATTGTCTGGCTAATATCTAGAACAGAGGATTATACGATCACTTATCTTAAATGGCGTATCAACATCTTCTCAGTTCCGAGAGACCTTGAAAGAGCTACGATTGCCGATCGGTTCCTAAAGTATTGCAGTTATAGTTATTAGACTTACCCTAGTGGGAGACTGTTGGATAAGGTATCTAAGTCCATAACTATTTCTGGTAAGTACTTGACCCGACCCGGCATGGTCCATTTGGGTTACATGGCACCATGCAATTGGATAAACTAAATGAGAGAAATAACACATATGGTTTATTAATATATTATAAGTTCTAATATATTAATATTATTATATAATTAGTTTGGATCAAGAATTAATTTAGAATTAATTAAGTGATCAAAAGATAACTAATTAAATATATGGGTAGATTATGTAAATCTTCCATATCTTATATAGTGGGCTAAGAGGCTCCATGGATAATCAAGTTGGGTTCCACCTATAGGATGCTCCATGGAGTTAACCCATGGATCAAGAAATGAAGAGTCATAGAGCATTAGGGTTTACCTAATGCAACACACTATATAAGCAGTGCAACTCTCCCCAAAATCGACTATACTAAGAAACAAGAAGGCTTGGCCGATTTTGCATGTGTTAGAGTATTCTCTCAAGTTGATTCTTTGCATTTGGTGTTGTGTGAAGCATTTTGAGGCATCACACTTGAGGTGCTAGGCTCACAAGGTTTCAAGGAACACTTTCAACAACAAGGTATGTAGTTCTATCTTTTATACAAAGGAAATTGTACCCCATGTATGCTAGATAGGTTCATAACCTTGGAAAACAAGTTTGCATGATTATTAGACAAACATAGATCCAATGTTATTAGGGTTGCATGTACACTTAGGAAGTTTTAGAATGGTCAAAACCCATCAAGATGATCATAGGAATTGTTTTTAACCTACTTGGTAGTTAAATTCATGATCATTATGTGTTTTAATGCAGTCCATAACTTGTCCTCAAGTTATGGAAATCCAAAGGTCACACATTAATAAAAACCACTAAAAGAACACAAGAGTTAGAAAAATGACGAGTCTTCATTTTTAATACTCAATTAAATTCATAAGTTATAAGAAATGAAAAGTATTGAAAGTTTACAAAACTTGCCCTCAAGTTTTGGAACAAGTAAATTCATGATTAAAATTTTATTTCCACCCCTTAGAATTTTAAAAAGTTAAAATTCAACCCTTATACTTTATAATATTATAAGTTAATATATATATATATATATATATATATATATATATATATATATATATATATATATATATATATATATATGTATAAGATCAATTCGTCTTACCGCTAGTACGCCTCATTCACGAAGTCGATCTATAAGGGGGTATAAGGTTGTTGCTTATAAAATGGCAACTTAATGGGTGTCCACTCTCACCCACCGCTTCCTTGATCGGTGGAGGGTCATTAGCCGAACGGTTAGGACAAGGACTTATAAATTCTCATTAAAAGTATAATGATAACACTAAAGTAACTAAATCTTATTAAATTCACAATCTTAGTTACTTTAGGAAAATGTGAATAAGGTGCTAATCCATGAAATTACACTTTACACTTTGTTTAAGTCGTTAGTAGAGCATGTGTAGTTAACGGGCACACTAACTTTAACTTAACAAGGTAGGTAAAGGGTGACTTAATGTTTATCATAGTATCGATGGAGCATGTGTGGTCAATCGGCACATCGATTGAGGTTTAATACATTAAGGATACCAAGTAATTTGCATGGTTCCTTCACACCTTGTTTTGTGATCCTCGGCATCCCAATCACAAAACTTGAAGGGCACACTCGTTTTTCATGGTGGAAATTGGTGAATTGTCATTCACCTACCTTCAAATATCTTATTGCTTAGATTAAGGCATCCCTCTTCTAAGTTATAAAATATTGTGTTGGGTCCTAGCCTTAATATTACATTTGGGTGTTTTATTAAGGACTATCTCTATATCTAATCTAATGTATTCCATCTTCTTTTCAGATGTCTTCCAATAACAATGCTTCTTGCTCAAACCCTACTAGCTCCTTCTCTCTCATGAAACTTTGTGGGAGAGTTATCTTTGATGGGTCCAGCTTTACAGATTGGATCAGAAACATCAGGATGGTCACTTGGTATGAGAACAAAGAATATGTTCTCGACAAGGAAATGAAGGTACCCGAGCCAACTGCTACTCCTGAAGAGCTTGTTGAATATGAGGTACATGAAAGAGATGCTACAAAAGTGGCATGCATCATGATGGCCACCATGACAAGCGAGCTCCAAAAGTCCTATGAGGACTATTGTCCTTTTGAGATGCACCAGGACTTGATGGACCGCTACCATTAAAGTGCTCTTCAAGAGCGATATGAAATTATCTCCTCCATGATAATTACCCGAATGAAGGATGGTGAACACATCACGGGCCACATGCAGAAAATGCAAAGGTATGTGGACCGTTTACTGAAGCTGAATGTGAACTTCCCCAAGGAGTTAGCAATATACAACATTTTGCACTCCTTACCATCGTGTTATGATCAATTCTTCATGACATATCACATGAACAAGGAAGAAGTCACCCTCAACAAACTTCAAGGACTCTTGAAGACCGCTGAAAGTGGTCTAAAGGGTAAGTCGGTTGTTACTACTCCTGCTTCTACTCCAACTACATCCAATGTCTTGGCAATCGGCCATGGCAAATGCAAGAAGAGAAACAACCCTTCTAAGGGTACCAAGGGTAAGACCCTTGAATCCTCCTCTTCAAGCAAAACCAAGAAAGGTTTTGTCACTCCTTCTGCTAACCCTAATGAGGCTTAATGCTTCTATTGCCATGAAAAGTCGCACTGGAAGCGAAACTACCCAAAGTACCAGCAAGACTTGAAGGATAGGAAAGTAAAACCCAACCATGCAGGTATATACACTATATTGTCTAATAAGTCACCTCATTCTAAGTCTTGGGTCCTTGATACAAGTTGTGGTATTCACATATGTTGTGATTTGCAGGGACTAAGAAGAAGTGAAAATGTGGAGTAGGGAAAGATCAACTTGATAATGGGAAATAGGAAAGCTTCACCTGTCACCTAGATAGGAGTTTATTCCTTAGTGCCAAATAGTGGGTATACATTATATTTGAATAAATCTTATTATTCTCCAGAAATGGCAAGAAATGTTATTTCCTTTCATGCATTGTATAAACAAGGTTTTACCTTTTATTTTGATAATAATAATGGTAGTATTGATGCTTTCTTGAATAATGTTCTTTATTTTAAAGCATTACCTTGTGATGGTGTATATGAAACTGTATATGTTGTAGATAATCTAGGAAATAATGTATTGTGGATTGACTCTTCCACTAGCTCAGATAAATCATCTTTATGGCATTGTCGTCTTGGACATTTAAGCAAGAAACGCATAGGCAAAATCCAAAAGGATGGAGTCTTGGTCTCATTTGATCTAAAGTCAGATGATAGTTGTAAATCTTGTTTGCTTGGTAAAATGACAAAGTCACCTTTTACTGGCACTTGTGCTAGGGTGAAGGTTTGTTGGACCTCATACACACAGATGTGTGTGAACCCTTCAGAACTGCCACAAGAGATGCAAATCGGTTCTATGTGACTTTTACTGATGATTTTAGTAGATATGGATATGTCTACTTAATCAAGCATAAGTCAGAAACCTTTAAGAAATTGAAAGAGTTTAAGAAAGAAGTGGAAAATCAGTTAGGCAGGAACATTAAGATGCTTCGATCTGATCGTGGTGGTGGGTATCTTAGTACTGAGTTCCTTGACTATCTTAAGGAATGTAGGATTTTCTCACAATTGAAACCTCCTAGGACACCAAAATTGAATGGTGTAGGTGAGAGACCCAATCGGACCTTTTTGGACATGGTTCGTTCCATGATGAGTCGTGCTTCGCTACCAATCTCATTTTGGGGGTATGCCTTAGAGACTGCCGCCCATATCCTTAATCTTATCCCCACAAAGAAGGTTGCCAAAACACCTCACGAGGCGTGGACTGGAAAAGTTCCCAATCTAGACCACATCAAGATTTAGGGTCGCGAGGCTTTCGTGAGACGCGAGACTCACGAAAACTCGAACCCCGAAGCGAAAGGTGTATTTTCATCGGCTACCCACAGAAATCCTTTGGCTACATCTTCTACAGACCCAGTGATAATGTGGTCTTTGTAACAAGAAGAGGATTCTTTTGAGAGAGAGAATTTATAAGCCAAGGAGACAGTGGGAGGCAAATTCACCTTGAGGAAATTCAAGAGTCAAGTGGCGAAGGAACCTTAAACCCTAGCCCTCAACCTGAGGAGGAAACTCCTGTTGAGCCGACTGAAGAATCTATACCTCTGAGGAGTTCCACCAGAGTTAGGAATGCACCTGAGCATTATTATGGTTTCTATATTACTGGAGTAGGTGAAACACTTATCAGTGATAACACACTGTGTAACGACGTGGAAACATAAAACAAATTTTTTTCATTTTTTAAATGCATACTTTTCATAACTCTTGTAAAACAATATTATTTGTTCAATTTTCATAACTCCGTAATTGAAAAATTAATAATCTAGGATCCTCAAACATAACTCTTCCTCTAGTGTGTACAATCAAGCCGATGTCGCCCCGCTAATCTGAAAACCTAAAGCACATAACACATAACACTGTAAGCACAAAGCTTAGTGAGTTCCCCAAAATACCACATACAACACATATTAGCCACTCGAGGCTATAACTCTGTTTAACCCTCTGGTCAATGTGTCTCAGTGGGATCCTCCGGTCCCATAACTTTGTGGACCCTCTGGTCCTAACTCTGTGGACCTTCCGGTCCTGACTGTGTAAACTCTGTAATATACATAGCATAAATCACATAGAAATAATGCAGTGTATCACATCATATAAATGCCATACAAAATACTCTGTCACATAACTCTAATTACCACTCTAGGTAAAGTATAGTGAGAACCCTGACCTCGGATGAAGAACAGCTCCTATAAACACTGCTGCTACGCACCGACCACTAACTCCGTGCCAAACCCACAATAATCTCCATTAGGAGCTAATTCCAACCTCTCTCTTTTTGGGTCTAAAGATAGACCACCCACCAGCCCATTAATACCCTAAGCCCGTTGGGCCTACCAAGGCCCAATATTAAATGCGCCCTCACACTGCCCAATTCCTAGAGAAAACGGCAAGCCCAAACCAAGGGCCCAAAGCACATACATACACTTCTCTAGTCCAAGACTCTATTATATGAAGTCCAAACTCCCGGCCAAGACTCAAGGCCCAACACAATGCTTAGCCCAAAAACCCCCAGAAGGAGTTACACGGGGCGTATCCCTCTGGTACGCTGAGCGTACCCAAACATGCAAGAAACTGAACGGGACCTCAACCCAGTACGCGGGGTGTACTGGAATTACGCGGCGCGTACCTTCCTTCTTGCATAATCCATTTTCTGGGTCTTAACCCGTTAAGACCTTAACTCAACGCTTGGATCTAGACTTCCTAACATCTCTTACTTCATAAAGTTAACAACTTTAAGCCTTTGCATGGCTGATAAGGTCACAACACGCAGAAACTCTTCCTTTCATAACCCAAAATGGTCACCACTCATGCATGGGCAGATTCACACGATCAAGGGCTTATTTTTATGCTTCTTCACCACTAGAAACACATAAAAGGACAAGTCATTAAGCTCTGGAGTGCATCAACTCATAAAGCCTCACGCTTGGGACCAAAAACCCTAAAATGGATCCTAATATGCACAAAACAAAAAGAGTGGGAAAGCTTGGAGCTTTATACCTTCAAATGGTGCACTAGCCTCGAGAAAGCTCAGATCCACAGCCTGATCTTCAACTTCACTCCCTTCCATGCTCCTTCTTAACTCCCAAAAGCCCAAAAGAACACAAACAAGCTGTCACACCCCAAAACCAAGAACGGCGGAAACGTTCTGGGGCGGAGGACGTCATGTATAGCATCACAACACAGTAAATGTAAATAAGCAAACAACATCATCCATTGCATTAAATATATATAATTTTAATACAAGTGTGTTCTGTATAGCGATAGACACCAAAAATAATGTAACACAAAATAATATGAGATGAGTCTTGAATGCACTCCATCTTCTCAAAAGCTGGCCTCGGTACTTGTCTACTGATGACCTGAGAATACAAGTTATTTTGAAAGAGTTTATCAGCATTAAGCTGGTGAGTTCATAAGTATTTTAGTGTCAATGTTTGTTGTCAAAAACGTTTGAACCTGTCTCAATGTATAAGTTAGTAAAAGTGTAAGTAAATGTTTGAAAGTGTTTGTAAAAGTTTGAATCCCTCAGAAAATCCTATATTTTCTATTAAAGTAACCTTCTACCAAGGCTTAACTATTTTGTAAACTCGTCTGTTGTAAAAGTGTGTAATTACCCAAGTATAACTATCATTTGATAAAATATAGTTTGTACATTAATGCTTAAGTGAGATTATCACTAAAATATGTAATGGGTAAATCATTGTAGTACTGTAGCTTTGTATAATAAGAACTACTGCTGTACTAATTACTACTACCTTAAACCGGATTTATATTAAGGTATAATGTGATAAATTGCACCATGCTATCGACTGGTAACAACGACATAATGAATGGTCGTAATAAAAAGAAATGACGTTTGGCACCCGCAGACCTGCAGGTCCGGCTGTAGCTAGCAGCAAGGTGTAGGATAGTCAATCCAGTATAGATCTATACGTAAACTCACGCTCTCCCTCCAAGAGATTTTTGGCTACAACTCGGGCCATGACATTTAAGGCATGCTCCGACACAGTGGATCACAACTGTTAACGTATTCATGTATATGTAATGTTTCTTGTTCTAGTATAGTTGTATATGTCATGTTTCTAGTATAGATGTATATGTACATGTTTCTAGTATAGTTGTGTATGTTCATGTTTCTAGTATAACTATATATGTACATGGTTCTGGTATAGCTGTATATGTACTTCTTTCTAGTATAGCTGTATATGTACTTGTTCTAGTATAGCTGTATATGTACTTGTTTCTAGTATAGCTGTATATGTACTTGTTTCTAGTATAGCTATATATGTACTTGTGTTACCCCGATGGTAACTAACTATTGATGTACTGATAAGTATGAATATGGAAGTACTTTTATGTCTATACATGTATATATGATATATAAGTAATATGGAAACGACCTTCGGATGGTCACCCGAAATCCCACCAGACCACATCCAAATCGAGAAAAAGGAAATAGGGCGGATGGCCTTCCTAAGCCCTTTAAACATTATTTATATATCTATACATATATGGGCATGCAATTGATAATATAAAGGCATAAATAAGTTTTGAAAAGACATTTGAAAGATAAATATAATTTCAAGAGAAGATCGGCTTCATGTCAATCTATAATACAATTTGAAGGCATAAGTTGATAAAACGGTTTAAGTATAAGAAACATTTGGTTGAATCACAGTATATAAATAAGTTTGGATAGTAAAAGAGTTTGTAAAACATTTCAAAGTAAAGTAGTTTGATAAACAGTTTGAACAGTGGTAAAAATCGTTGTTTTCCTAGTTATTAATCACATGTGATTAAATGCAATCACATGTGATTGAAGCAATAACTATAAGTATTTGACTTGTATTCCCCCCATAAAGTATTTAAAATCATTTCAAAGGTTGATTTAAGGGGTATGAACTCACTTGTGGTGAGTCGTTTGAATTGCAGTGTCGAATACCGTGCTAGGTGGCAAACGGAGACTTGTTTACTCGCACGAGCCTAGTTATCATATAATAAGCATATATATAACTAATTAGACAAATAATAACTTAATAAATAAGTTAAGACACTTAGGAACATGTAAACACTTTTTATAAGTGTTTAAGGTCCAAATGGTTGCATCTAAGTTGCTACGGGACAATGCAAAAGGGTTTGAAACATCAAATGGCCTTGCATAAGAGTTCACCACCCAACAAACCCCACCCTTTGGAGTTTACGGCCGTAAACTCATGGGTTTATGGCCGTGAACTCCTCACATGGTGGTTTTGGGTGTTTTAAAGTGTTAACTTGATCCTAGAACACTCCTAGCTTTGTTGGAATAATACATGAAGTAGTTTAAGGCCTTGGAATGCTCCTTTGGGGAGTTTATGGCCAAAGGACCTTATCCCCTAGAGTTTACGGTCGTAAACTCCTATGGGGTGTTGGTTTTAATTCATTTGAGGCCCTTGCATGTGTAGGATAGCTTCTATACTTTTATCTAAGGCTAATGGGGACAAGAGGCACACATTTGTGTCATTACTTGGAGTTTACGGCCCAAGATATGTTCCTTGGCCGTAAACTCCTTTTAAGGAGTGATTATGATGTCTTTTGTTCTCCATTCAAGTCCCATGTGTTCAAGGTAATTGTCTTAAGGCCTAAGGTGTGTTTGTGGTGCATTTAGCCCTTGGAAAAGGGGTTTACGGCCCAAGAGAGGTTCTTGGCTGTAAACTCCTATAAACTTGTGTGTTTGAAGTGTTTTGATGTCTAAAATAGGCACAAGCATTTGAGGGTTAAAGTCCTTAAGCATTTGGGGTGGTTTAGGGCACTAAATGCCCTTGAAAAGGGGTTTATGGCCCAAGAGAAGTTCTTGGCCGTAAACTCCAATTACTTGATGATTTTGGATGCTTTCTAGTCTATAAAGATCATACACAAGGTCCCTAATAAGTTGCCTAACATGGGAATGGGTCTAGGAAGCCTTAAAGTTCCATTTTAGAGTTTACTCCCCAAGAACGTTCTTGGGCGGTAAACTCACGGATCTTTCAATCTAAACATGTAATTGATGTTAAAAAGCATCTAACAAGTATTGAATCACATTTAGTAAAGTAGACTCACAATCTGGGATGAAAACCCGAAGATCCGTCAGAGAGAATATGGCTTTTCTCTAATTGGAATTGTAAATAATGAATTAATTTAGTTCAGAAAATTATTTATAGTCCTGGAATATTTTGACAGAAAATACTTTTATTCTGGATATTGGACTGCAACAATATGAAACTTGAAATGCCCAAATTTTACTAACCTAGGAGCATCCACTCTCCTGATATCTCCTTAAACGTAAACCCTAATGTACACAAACTTGTTTGGAAAAGTATGAAAATCACTGAAACTGAACTAGCTTCTACTGAATAGATGGTGTTCGTACAATGGAAATTTCGGGTTGTCACACAAGCTCATCATGGCCACACACAAGCTCAAGAACGGATATTAGGGTTTGAGAGGGTTTATTAACTGTGGAAGGTGTCCAGAAATGAGACCATCTCTTTCTTTATATAGGGACACTTCATTTAATTAGGGTTTCCTTATGTGCCTAGTACGCCCAACATACTGCCCCTGATACGCTCAGCGTACTAGGTGGCTATACTTAAGGAACACGCACACATGTACGCTAATCGTAGACATACATACACCCAACGTACTTCGCTGCCAAAATTCTCAACTTTAGGGACTTATCTTGCCAACTCTCCAAACTTCCATACCATCATTGAAAAGACTCAAATTCCAAAAATCCTCATACCTACTGAAAGGTAATGAGATGCCCTATGTTTCTAGCAACTCGCCTCAACCCAAGACCTCCTAGCCCCCGACTCGTGGGCCATGAAACTTAATCATGGATAATCCGAAACCGGATGTTACAATTCTCCCCCACTTGAATTAGATTTCGCCCTCGAAATCACTCTGTAACCCCACATCGATCAAACCCTACTAGCCGAGAAGCACCACTGAAGTTCCTCAAAGCAACGACAATCACTTCCAAAGATACTTGATCCGACCAAGTACTCCTGACCCGAAAGGGGCAGACCTAACTGCCGCTACGGTACTCAATTTGCATCTTTAGAACTTGAAACTCTTGCGGTCTACCACTTGCCAAACCACCCTCGAAACATCCCCCTGTTAGTCGCCCACCAACTAACAGACTCTAAGAACACTCAAACAACCCATATTCCCTGATTGATCCCGATCGCAACCGCAAAAGGATTAGAAAGGTCATAATCTCCTCCTTTCTCCAGAGCTAACTGCAAGAACGATCATCAGGATTCCTCAGAGATAATGAACCCCAGACTCTAATATCGGACACCGGAAAATGATCATGCTTGCCTGAAAATATTCTCTGACCTTTTTCAGCCCAATAGATCAACCTCAAGTTCACCCATTCCATAACCAAAAGGTCTCACTGATTTCCCGTCTTATAATAATTTCCTTAGATTTTTGTGCCGCACAAGTCACATCGTTCACCTTCCCTCAAGCAACCACTATAACTCTACTGAAGATCGAATCACCCCTGAACTCTGTTGATTACTGACCCATAGTTTCGTGCATCCCGCTGTAACTCCCGAACCAAGGCCCTGATCTACTCAGGTCCAAGACATCATATGACAAACAATACCCCTCACATGGAATCCACCTCCGATTCCAGAACCTCATCTCAACCATCCAACACACTACCAGGACTCAACTCAACTCGAGAGTTTGGTCCGGCCCGAAGTTGGAACCACTCATCCCAATGACCCATTCAACTCATGACTTGTGACCCACAACCCATGCGTACTTCACTTGTCCAAATCCTCTGGATTGTGATGTCCACATCTTACTCAGAATATAATGATTCCCGATCATTAAGGAGACCCTAGTCTCGCCCCTGGTCCGACCATCAGGCTCCCAAGAACTCATAGAGTAGGGCTATTGAACCCTAAATCTCTTCTTTGTCATGCTCTAAACAAGAGTGCTTCACCATAAGAATGTGACAACCCGAAATTTCCATTCTGAACAAACCATATCAAGCCAATAGAAGTTAGAACAGGACGATCATTTTAGGAATAAAAATATTTTCTGCCAACACTCTGCTATATTAGAAATCATTTCAGGAATAAAAATATTTTTTGCCAAAAATATCTCAGGACGATCAATAGAATTCTGAACCAAATTAGTTAATTAGTTACTTTCCATTTAGAGAAAAGTCAAAATTCTCTTTCACGGATCTGCGGGTTTTTATCCCAAATCGTGAGTACACTTCTCTAGTTGTCTAATAATGACTATAATGTGCTTAATAACTTAGGCTACATAGCAAATCTGTGAGATTCGGGAGTTTACCGCCCAAGAACGTTCTTTTAGAGTAAAGTCCTATATGTGGCTTAAATGCTACCTTGTCTTTTCCCCATGTTAGGTAACTACCTTAGGCTTGTATGCTAGTGTGTATATGACTAGAAAACATCAAAATCGGATCAAGACCCCAAGATTTGGGAGTTTACTGCCCAAGAACACGCGGAGAGTAAAGTCCATTTTAAGGGCCAAAAGTGCCCCAATGTCCCTCAAAGCCTTAGAACTCAGCATAAGGACTAGCATTACATGTTTTAGACCACAAAACAATTAATATCAAGGATGAAAAGTGAGTTCACGGCCAAGGGTTTTCCAGGGCCGTGAACTCCATGTTTAGGTGTCAAAATGCCTTGAAAATCTTCCTTAAGCCAAGAGACAAATTAGGACAAGTACCCTAGTGTGTTTGGAGCAAGAAAACACCATTAAAACACCAAGAAAAGGGTGTTCACGGCCCAAAATGTTCCAGGGCCGTGAACTCCAATAAATGGTGCCATAATTCCTCCTAAAGCCTTGAACAATTGCCTAGAACATATCTTATGTGAGTATGGGACTTGAAAGCATAAAAAACATCATTCCAAGAGAGTTAACGGCCTTAAACTCCAAGAGAATATGGTCCCAAAGTCGTATACTCCTAAAAAGAGTTATATTATGCCCTAAACTCATCCATAGACCAAGCCATTAAGTAGAAATGCTTATTAGGGCCTTGCAGAGCATCAAACATCAAAGGGACACATAGGTATGAGTTCCCAGCCGAAAACTCATGAGTTTACGACCGTAAACTCATTTGGTAGTTATATTAGGGTCGTGAACTTCATGGTGGAGTTTTCCTTGAGCCCTACACACAATAGCTTCCCCTACAAACACTTAGATGCAATCCTAGAGGCTAATAACACTTGATAAAGGTGTTTAGCATGTCCTAAGGTGTCTTCACTTGTTTATTAGTTGTTTATAGACTAATTTGTTACAAATATGTGAAATTATATGTTAACTAGGATCATAAGTGTGTTCAAGACTTCACTTGACACCTAGCAGTCCTACCTCTTCAGTTCATCCGTATCACCCACAACAGGTGAGATCATACCACTTAATCAATGTTTTAACTATTTTTAAATGTTTTATGGGGGGGATACAAGTAGAATCATGCTACTTATTATGTCAATCACATGTGATTAATAAGCAGCATTCAAATGATTTACAACTTATTAGCCGTTTTACCAAACAGTTTCCTTCAAATGATTTTCATAAACACTTTATATGTTTAAAACTCCTTATTACACTGTACATTTTACTCTATATATTACATTTCAAACTTATTCACAATTGTGTTTCAAACAAATGTTTCTTTATACTAAACCATTTTATCAAACCCATGCCTTCAAAACCGTTTTTCAGATCGACATCAAGTTGATCTTTTCTTAGAAAATATTTATGTTCAAAGGTTTTTACAAAAGTTATTTTATGCTTTTATTATAAATTGCATGCCTCTATATGTATGGTTATATAAGAAATGTTTAAAAGACTTTGGAAGGCTATCCACCCTATTTCCTTTTCGCGCTTGAGATGTGGTCTTTGGGATATCGGGTACCGTCTGAGGGTCGTTTAAATATTAGTTATATATCATGTGTACATATATAGTCATAAAAGGTCTTTCCAGTTCATCCAATGCCCTTGGATAGCAAGGGTATATATATATATATATATATATATATATATATATATATATATATATATATATATATATATATATATATATATATTGTTGGGTTGCAGATTTGTTTAATATCGCGTCATTAGGCTCGTTTAATTGTTCAATTATTTTGTACTCCGGTTTGGGCCTGTCCAACCGTGAGCCTGTTAGGTTTGCTATATAACAATATGCTTGCATGCATATTAGGTTAACGATCTAGAATACAAGATAGAGAATTACAATAGCTTTGATTTTCTTCATCGTTCCTGTAAACCTTTTAACCCTCTACAGTTGATGTTCTTGATCGAGCTCTTCTGAGGGTTGTTTAATAATCATTCGACACGTTTAATTCATTCTTGAGTTGTTTATTGTTTTCGTGTTCTTGCTGTTTAATCTTTATTTTACCTGTTTGAAGACCTAATCGATCATCAAGATTAAGTTTTAATCTCATCAATTGGTATCAGAGCAGGAGGCTGTGTAATCGATACACTTCTTTTCTGTGAAAAAGGTTTCAATTACGGTTTTCCGCAATTACTGATATTTATTGAGCCGTCATCTCATTATTGACGTATCTTGATATTTATTGTTTTGCCCTAATCTGATTTATTACAAGTCTGATCTTTAAACAGGTTATTCGATCATTATGGACGAGTCGCAATCGAATCCCATCAATATTTCGAACAACATTGGATCTACCACGAAAATTCCCATTCTGTACACCCATGATTATGAAGTCTGGGCGCATCACTTTGAAGATTATGTTATTGGATCTGAGGATAATGGATACCTCATCTGGGAAGCAATCATTAATGGACCGTTTTCTCATTCTGCAACTTCAAGGATTATTAAAACTCAAAAGGAGTATAATGATCTTCTGAAAGATGTTAAAGATATTGCGCAAGATGAAAAGGATAAATTTCAGTGCAATATCAAGGCGTTAAGATTGATCAGATTCGCCCTTCATTCTGACACTTTCAGGCTGGTAAGTTCATGCACGACGGCAAAAGAAATATGGGACAGGTTACGTGAACTGTACTCTACAGACGAAGATCTAGAACACTCCATTCAAACATTAATCTTGTCTGAGTTTGTTGAATTTAGGCAAGGAACCGAAGAAACCATGACCCAAACGTTCGATCGCTTCAATCATCTTCTTAGCAAGATGATCAAACATGACATCGAAAGAAAGCTTATTGAGAAGAAGGTTACGTTCTTAAATGGTCTAAGATCAGAGTGGAGGGCAGTCGTGTCCACAATTAAAGCCCATGAGAAATTTAAATCATATTCCTTGGCAAAACTGGTGGGTATTCTCAAATCTCAGGAGAAGATTGTGTTGCAGGAAAAGAATGTGGTTTCAAGCCTAGGTTCGTTAGCCCTCCTGTCCAAAAGTAAAGTTGTAATGGAGGATGAAGACCTTAACTTGGAGGATTATGATCTCACGTCTGAAGATTATGCTATGATGGTATCTAACCCCAAGAGGTTCATCAAGAAGAGATTCTCCAACAACAAAAACCGAAACTGGCAGGAGAGTTATAGCTCAGAAAAGGTTATAGACGAACCGAAGGTTGAAGAGTCTAAGAAGGAACCGAAGGCAGAAGGTGATTCTGGAGTAAGCTGCTACTATTGTGGGGGAAAGAACCACTATGCAAAGGATTGTGTCCTCAAAAAGATGGTTGAAAAGGATGAGGAAAAGGATGAAGAAGCTTTGTTGCAGAAAAAGCTTGATGAGATAAGGAAGAAGAAATCTACCGCTAACCCTTCTATGAATGCTCTAATTGTGCAGGGTTCGGTTGTTGATGACGAGTTCGGTGGCGTGGAGGTTTGGTCAACCGATTCTGAAGACGATGAAGTGAGGAAGCCCTCTCATGGAAAGGCTTGTGTGGCAAAAGAGGAAAACAGTAGAGGAAGATGTTTGATGGTGTCTGACGTATCTCAGATGAGGGGATACAACACTGATGGTGGATGCAATGAACCGAAGGAGCAGCAGGATATGTGCTTTACAGCCAAACCGCTCAGCGTGCAGTTCAACGAGCTCGATGAACTCATCAAGAAGGTACAATCGGTGTTTGTTTCATTTAAAGTCCCACAATGCTCATATGAAAAAGAACTAAAAAGCGTTAATTCAAGAATTTCTCATCTAGATAGTAGTTTAACTCAAACTCGAGTCACCAATTCTAACCTAACTGATCAATTAAGCAGGGTGTCTTCGAAGAGTGAGGAACGGCGCATGTGGATCGAATTGAAGGAGTCAGAATTAGTCAAAATAAAAGATGAAAACATTTATTTGCAAAGAGACAATTTAAAGTTGTTGAAACAGCGAAATGTTTTTTGTTTAATTGCCAAACGTCTTTACACTAATATTACTCAGCTTCACTTGGATTGTGAAATAGGAAAAAAGATTCATCGCATGATTTTGCCCTTCCTTGAGTTTAAGGAGGATGAAATTGATGCTGAAGCTTACAATTGTGAGAGTGTGATATCATCTGATGACGTCAATCCGACCTATATGTATGGACTGGACAAAATAGAATCTTTCATTAAATCCAAGGACCATAAGGACATGCTTAAAAACCTTTTGGATGAAAATGATAGACTTAAACTGAGAACCGAAACCATACAAAAATTTGACTCTTTAAACTCCAACTTGAGCTCAGAAAACAAAATTGATGTTGAAAATGCATCTGAGCTTAATGAGGATGACAATATGAGTGAAATTTCTGTAGAGGACACGGTTGACTGCTCAGAATTTGTGAAAAGCGAACCTGAAAACCACAAGAATTTAATTTCAGAAAATTCAGTGGAGTTCGCTCGATTGTCCCAACAAAAGTCCCCGATCTTAGCAGAAAAAGTCGTTGTATATCAAAAGGTTAGAACTACTCCAAATCAGGTATACAAGGTCACAAGCGTAACCGAACATCAGACTGCTAAACTCACAGCTATTGTAAACGAAGACAATGCTGATGGCTGCGATGAGTTCTTCTGGTCAGCTCCAATCGATAATGCTGATGAAACAGCAGGTTTATCGGAAAGAACCTCATGGAAAAGCAAAGGGAGATACGTACCAGAACCCTTGAATAAACCTGATAACTTTGATGTGCCAAGCACAAGCGGTATGAAAGACATTCCTCAAGAAAAAGGAATTCCAGCAAAAGAAGTCACAACTTCAAGTGAAACCTCCTCAGTTCAGAGTGAACCAGCCATAGAAAAACCGAAACCGAAAGCTAATATCCATCATCAACCGAAGCAGATGAGAAATCGGAAACGTCAAAGGAATCAGAGATACAGAAAGAATCTCTCTGAAAGAAAACAGTTCTGGCAATCCCAGAATGCTTATTTCTCTCATCAAGACAAGAACCTGAAGTATGAGAAAAATCTTGTTGAAATGCACGAGAGCCACAATAACCGAAAACAAAGGTTCGGTTCAGAGAACGAAACCAACCGAAAGCAAAGGTTCAGTTCTGAGAATAACTCCAACCGAAAGCAAAGGTTCGGTTCTGAAATCAAAAGACATCAAAACTCTAAGGTCAGCCCCACAAATGATAAAAAGCAAAAGGGTCACCTAGAGTCTCCAGCCAAGAAGTCATCTCAATCTAAGCCCTCTCAATCTCACTCATCTACTTCTTCTAATTCTTCCAATTATTCTCCACCTCTTTCTGAATTCCATTATGTTCCTTCTCGAAAATCTCAATCTTCAGCTGAACAAAAAGGGAAACAGAAGGTTTCGGTATCTAAACCAGAGTCAAAACCAAAAGTACCAAATCCTAATAAAATTAAAGTTTTTACCATCAAAAAGAAATATGAAACAAATCTAATTAAACGAACATATTTTGTTGACATCTCTCTTACTATTCATGTTCCTGTGAAAGGCTCACGAGGACCCAAGAAACTTTGGGTTCCTAAATCTGCTTAATTTTGCAGGTTATTAGTGATGAGCAGTTGGATGAAGAATGGTACATTGATAGTGGCTGCTCGCGTCACATGACAGGGAGGAAAGAAGAACTAAGGGAATACAGGTCTCTTTCAAATGGTGGAAACGTCAAGTTCGGGAACAACTCCTTTGGCACCATAAAAGGATATGGAATGATTACTAACGGTGATTTCACGATAAGGAAGGTTGCATACGTGGAAGGGCTACAACACAACCTCATCAGTGTATCTCAGCTTGTTGGAGGTACCGGTCTCAAAGTCTCATTCGATGATGAGGGTTCTGAAATAATTGAGAAGAAGACGAAAAGAGTCATTCTCAAATCTGAACGCAAAGGTGAAATGTTTCCTCTAAACCTCAAACCCATCAAAGGAAACCCAGCTATCTGCTTGTTATCAAAAGCGCAATCTGACGAAAGTTGGCTGTGGCACCGAAGGCTCTCTCATCTTAACTTTAAGGACATCAACAAACTTGTCACTGGAGGTCACGTTCGAGGTCTTCCACTTTTCAAGTTCGATAGAGACCATCTGTGTGCTGCATGTGAAATAGGGAAGCAGAGTCATCAAAGTCACCCATCTATAATAAACACTAAAGTTGTTGAACCACTTGAATTACTTCATATTGATTTGTGTGGTCCTTCATCTATCGAAAGCATCGTTGGTAGCAAGTATATTCTTGTTATTGTTGATGACTTTTCGCGTTTTACATGGGTGTTCTTTCTGAAGCTTAAATCTGAAGCGACTCCTAAGCTAAAGGTGTTCATCAAGCAGATTGAAGTACAGCTGAAAAAGGTCGTTCGCATCATCCGGATCGACAATGGTCTGGAATTCAAAAATAGAGAATTCGAAGAATTCCTGGCGGAAAAGGGAATTAGTCACAACTTCTCAGCTCCCTACACTCCTCAACAAAACGGGATTGTCGAAAGACGAAACCGATCTTTGTATGAAGCCGCCCGAACCATGCTAAGTTTCGCTTGCTTACCTCTTTATTTTTGGGCTGATGCTATTTCTGCTGCTTGTTTTACACAGAACAGGTCATATCTCAACAAGCGATTCTCGCTCACTCCTTATGAGATTCTCAACAACAGGAAGCCCAATGTGAAGTTTTTCCATGTGTTCGGTTCTAGGTGTTTCATTTTCAATTCCAAAGAACACCGAAACATGTTCGATGTCAAAGCCGACGAAGGGATATTTCTGGGATATTCTCTCACTTCTAAGGCGTACAGGGTTTTAAACAAGCGTTCAAAGAAAATTGAAGAGACTTACTACGTAACCTTCGATGATAGCTATGTCAAAAGGCTAAAGGCCAGTGAAAACACAGCAGGGGAAATCTTTCCTCTAATTGGCCAGGTTACAGTCTCGATCGCTAATCTATACGAGAAGTTTCTGGAGCTATTCGATGAACCAGAGAAATCCACTCTCTCAGAAGCAGGCGCAGCAGATAATAAAGTAGATCACATGAGGCAAATTGTCGAAGAAGCTGCAAGGAGAATAAATGATGGAGGATCAATCTCTGACGAACCTCCATCACCCAATGCTTCTGTCGAGGGGGAGAATCCACCATCATCATCCCTGCCAAGCTCACAAGTTGAGGGGGAGCCAAGCACTTTGCCAACCGAAAGCACTTCACCAACCGAAAGTGCCACACCATCCGAAGGTGCATCAACGCCTGAAAGCTCCACACCTCAAGAAACCTCTGAAGCTCAAAACATTCCTGAAAGCTCATCTATCGAGGGGGAGCATGCTGACATGTCTTACGGCTATGAAAGCCAGTCCGAACCAGAAGAAATGATAAACGCTGAATTAGATCCAACCTTTGATCCAAACTACCCTCCTCTCACCAAATGGACCAGGGATCATCCTATTTCTCAAGTTGTTGGTGATGTATCTGAAAAAGTTCTGACTCGATCACAACTCAAGGCGAAACAGACTTCCTTGTTTTCTAAAGTTGAATTTTGCATGTTTAACTCATTCATATCAAAAGTTGAACCGAAGACAGTTAACACTGCTCTTGATCACTCCGATTGGGTTCAAGCAATGCAAGATGAACTGAACGAATTTGAAAGGAACAAAGTCTGGCGCCTCATTCCAACTCCTCTAGGAGCCTCGATTATTGGTCTCAAATGGGTCTTTAGGAACAAAATGGACAAGGAAGGAAACGTTGTAAGAAACAAAGCTCGTCTAGTAGTCAAAGGATATTGTCAAGAGGAAGGGATTGATTATGAAGAGACTTCCGCTCCTGTAGCTAGGCTTGAATCCGTCAGAATATTCCTTGCCTATGCTGCCCACAAAAACTTTGAAGTTTTCCAAATGGACGTAAAGTGTGCATTTCTTAATGTAGAACTCGAAGAAACAGTGTATGTGGAGCAACCTCCTGGGTTCGTGAACGAAAAATATCCAAATCATTGCTACATTCTGGATAAAGCTGTATACGGATTGAAACAAGCTCCGAGAGCCTGGTATGAAACGCTAACTAAATTCCTAAAGATGTCTAAATTCAAACAAGGTTCGGTTGACCCAACCTTCTTTCGCAAAAAGGAAGGTAACCACCTTATGATCGTTCAAATTTATGTCGATGATATCATCTTTGGCTCAACGAATCCCAGCCTAACAGCTGAATTCAGAAAGCTGATGGAGACTAAATTTGAAATGAGCTCAATGGGTCCTATTAACTTTTTCCTTGGCTTAAATATTAGACAGGGACCCGAAGGCATCTTTATCAATCAGGAAGCTTACACGAAGACTCTCCTAGCAAAGTTTGGTATGATGGGACACTCCAAAGTCAAAGTCCCAATGGCATTCGGCACCAAGCTCACCCCATCCCTTGACAAACCGGCTGTTGATATTACGCTTTATCGACAGATGATAGGCTCACTAATGTATCTCACTGCTAGCAGGCCTGACATAATGTTTTCTGTTTGTTACTGTGCTCGATTTCAGGCAAATCCACGCGAACCTCACATGCTTGTAGTGAAGAACATTCTACGCTATCTCAAGCGAACCACCTCTCTAGGTCTATGGTATCCTTCCAACTCAGGCTTCTTCATTCAAGCCTATTCAGATGCGAACCTTGGAGGTTGTGGACTCGACAGAAGAAGCACAACTGGTGGCTGCCAACTCCTTGACGGGAAGTTGGTTAGCTGGCAGTCAAAGAAACAAACGTGTGTGTCTTTGTCCACTGCAGAAGCTGAATACATCGCAGCTGCATCTTGCACCTCTCAAGTGATTTGGATCCAGAGTCAACTCAGAGACTATGGACTCAATATGAAAAAGATCCCACTATATTGCGACTTTGAAAGTGCAATTAGGATCTGTCATAACCCAGTGCAACACTCCAAAACCAAACACATAGCACTGCGGTATCACTTCATCAAAGATCATGTGGAAGATGGAAATGTTGAAGTACACTTTGTTAGAACCACTGATCAATTGGCTGATGTCTTTACCAAAGCTCTTCACGAAGCCTCATTCAACAAAATTCTACAAGGGCTAGGTATGATGGAATCATAATCAGTACCACAAACTACCTCTCGATCTCAAACGTAAGAAGCGAAATTGACCGAACGTTCGGGTTCGGTTGCATCATCTGCACTCACTCATCATTTCAAAGGTAGTTTTCTTGGTTGTAAATTTCTTGCACAAAGTTGTTTAACTATTCGTCTAAAATATTACCTACTTAAATGTCAAAATTCCTTGGTTTCTAAAAAATTTTCAAAACCGAAACCAACCGAACGCTTGGGTTCGGTTTTCCAAAATTTCTCAAAACCGAAACCAACCGAACGCTCGGGTTCAGTTTTTCAAAATTTTCAAAACCAAAACCATCCGAACGCTCGGGTTCGGTTTTTCAAAATTTTTCAAAACCGAAACCAACCGAACGCTCGGGTTTGGTTTTTCATAATTTTTCTCAACCGAAACCAACCGAACGTTCGGGTTCGGTTACCAAATTTTCCAAAGTTTTTTTTAATCTTTCTAAATCTTATTTTTTTTTTCTTGCTTGTTTTTTATTTTAATTTAATTTATTTTTTTTATATATCAAAAACTCCAAAAATATTTTTTTTATTTTATTTGTGTGTTCGTTCGTCTATGGGGATAAAAATTGCTGGATTAGTTAGGTGTCCCTAGAAGCATGTTGCTGTATGTGTCTCAAGCCTCATAAGATTTTGAATAATAGCCTTAATGACCTGGTATAAACAAACCTTGTCTTCCCAATTAGGCTACCACATTTATTCTAATCGTGAGCTACCTCACTCTCTTCTCATATGAGATAAGAGTTTTCTGCTTGGTCCTTATTTTTTTGCAGCTGAGGTACTTTACTTTCTTACACCATCTCCATTACATTTCTCCATTACATTCGTTTCATCAACGTAACCCTTGAGACTCTTAGAAATTACCACTGAGGTTTATGGTTACACAACAACTGTGTTTATGATCTTAGGTTCGTGCCACTACGAGCTGAGTGAAACCCAAAATTCAACACCAAATCTGAATTGATGGTGAACAATTAATTTGCTCAAGTTTTCACCAAAGAATTGACGGATGTACCTTGATGAAATCTCAAAATTTATTTTGTGTGATTCCTATGAAATTGTTAAACCCCATAACATTTCTTCCCTTGGAATCTAGTTTTATTTTTTGTGTTGAGTTTTTCATATTTTCTAAGCCACTTTAAAATTAATTCCTACCTACTTGTTCAACAGACTACACCGGTCTCACAAGTACTTTGTTCACTTTCTTTCTTATTTCAAGATTAGAATTGTTGCATCAAAGCGAAAGTGTAACACTAAAGAATTTAAAATAATTTTTTTCATTTAATAAAGACAAACTTGATTTAAAATTCATAAAAACATCATTGTTTGTAATTCATTTCATCACATAATAAAAAAAACCCCAAGATCACATAATATAAAAATCCCGCGTGTGTGCACTGATCAGGCCGGCGCCTTCCCGCGATCCTCACTAGTACCTGAAACAAATAACACCAACATTGTAAGCATAAAGCTTAGTGAGTTCCCCAAAATATAATACATAACACATACTAGCCACTCGAGGCTATAACTCTGTGGGCCCTTGGGCCCTAACTCTGTGGACCCTCTGGTCCTAGCTCTGTGAACCTTCCGGTTATATCTCTGATATACTCTGATATACACATGGCATAAATCACATAGAAATGATGCAGTGCAACACAACACATAAGTAGCATACAATAACTTTGTCACATAACTCTAATTACCACTCAAGGTAAAGTATAGTGAGAAGACTCACCTCGCGTGTCTCGATATCTCACAACCTGGGAATCCCTCGTGCCCGATTCTCCGAGCTCTAATCCTCCTATAACATCATAATGTCCCTAGTTAACACTTTATATCTCTAATGTTGACTACCCCTAAGAAGTCAACACAGGTCCACTCTGGTCAACGGTCAACGGTCAACGGTCAACTTTGACCGGACTCGGCGAGTGCTAGGGTGACTCGGCGAGTCTACACGTTCTCACCAATTCTCTAAGATTCCCTTTTTACACGTCGAGTATCCCCCCTGACTCGACGAGTTCCTCCTGGAAGAATCACGGGGCCACCCCGACTCAACTCGCCGAGTCTGAAGAACAACTCGGCGAGTCCCAGTTAATCTTCAAGCTACTCGCCGAGTCTGTTCATCGGACTCGGCGAGTCCATGCCATGCAACCGCTCAAACTGCTTTGTAAGGTCAGATCTGCTCCGACAATTCACAGGTCTAGCCTTCCTAAACTGGTTCATCACGTAAAGCCCTCATTTCGGTGCTCATAATACACCCCAAGACTCATAATTTACATTTTGATCTAAGGCATAAGGATTCCAATCCAAAACCTCCATTGATTCCCGAAATGCTCAGGCATGGGACATTCTGGACTTCTAAGGATCCCAATATAGGGTTCCAATCGCTTGGGGGACTAAGGAAACACTCAATCTAGCCACAAAAGGGTTCAATAAACCCTAAATCCATATACACATCAACATAGAAGAATGCAACTCGAAATATTACCTGAATAACGTTGCTCTGTATCCCCAATCCTCAGAATGTGGCTTCTCTTATTGTTCCCTTAACCAAGCCTCCTCCTCCTTGCAAAATAACACTTCCAAGATCAATAATGGTCTTCTACCTTGCTCCAGATGCTCACAATCGAATTAGGGTTTCTCTCAAAGGACTAGGATGAACAATGACGGCCATAAGGCCCCTTATATATGTCCCAAACCTGGACGGTTAGGGTTTCGCTAAACAGCGCAGACTCGCCGAGTCCATATCCGGACTCGTCGAGTCCAGTCGCGAACCCGCGACCAGATCCGCGATCCTACTCGGCGAGTCTGAGCTCCAACTCGCCGAGTCCCCTCTTAAAACACCCAAAAATCATAAATATAACGATACCTGGAATTCCGGGCTGTTACAGAAAGCCACCCTTACGTAGCTTAATTAAAAGAAGCCTTTCAACATTTCTTAATAAGTGTTTGATCGTCATTCAACGGGAAACCATATCAACACTTTAAGGTCTCTCTTGACATTGAAGGAAGAGATTCGTGCCCAGGATCATTTGTTTCGTGTCATTATTGACATCACATTTATTCCTAAAAAGAGTTGCTTTATTTCTTTTCTTTTTACACTCTTAGCACGAAAATCTTTGATTTTCCAAAATTCTGGTACTAATAATTACAGGCTATTTTACTGAATTGGAGGTTATTTACAAGTTGTGGTCAAAAATAATCCACGTGGGAGACTTATTCAAAAGATGCCATTCAAAAGATAAGATGAAGGGTTGCTGAGTCAGGCGAGAGATAAACGGATTGAATTTCAAACGGCGGTAAAAAGGGACGCATGCAAATTTGAAACGCCCATTCTTTAACTGACACTGTGGACGCGTGTGCGAATTTGAAGCGATTCCAATCTGGCACATAAAGGCGCGTGTGGATTTGAAACGGTTTCTTCAGAAACGGCGCTTGTTGGGCGGCGTGTTACAAGGGATCTGACATTCTCTCTCATGGTGATCATCGCATACCTTAACTGTCACACATCTGTCATTCCGGAATAACCTTTCGTATTTCGATAGAAGATTTGAACGGATTTTTCTCTCTCCTTACACCCACTATAAAAGGCAGTCTCCTCTCCCATTTACCTCTTTACTACATCCGAATTCCCAAGAGAGCAAAAATTCCCTTAAACCCTTACTGTTCATCTTCTTCTTTCCAACTTTAACAATGGCAGAATCATTGTCAGTTCACGCTACTTCCCACATCCTTCCCATTCGCCCTCAACAATGTTTGGTGATCGATTTAACCCCTCAGGCGTACGATTCCTACATGTTCCCGATTATTGAGTGCCTGAAGTACTCGCTGATCGCTCCTGCACTTTCTAAGGTTGAATCTGTGCCTATGGAGCTCCTCTCGCAGGTGTATGCAACTGCACATTACGATAAAGCAGTCGATAGGGTTTTCTTCGAGGTTTCTGATCACAAGACCTCAATTTCAAAGCAACGATTTGGCATATTGCTAGGGTTTGCTGCTGACCCTTCCAGGGTTAATCCGGAGACGATTCCGATTGGACATATCTTCAGTATGTTTTGCAACATGGGGTACACGGAGGTGCTCACCTCTGTCGCGAAATTTAAAAAGTCTTGCTTGCCGCCACAATGGAACGGTCTGTTCACTGTTCTTTTTAAAGGTTTATCTGAACGGAGCTCAGGATCCGATGGCTCTAGTCGACTCTTCCTGTCGATCGTGTACGGTGTCTACAACGGGATCAACGTCGATTATGGGTTGGTTCTCTGGCAACAACTCATCCAAAGCCTCTCTTCTTCTTCACGACATTCTGAGGTGTTGTATGCCAGGTTTTGGGCTCTCATCACAAAATGGGCGATGGATAAATTTGATGTCCCCACTGCTGCCGGTACATCGATGTCTTCGATTGGTACTTTTCATACCACGAAGATTATCGTCTCAGATGCATCAAAGTTCTCATTCATTGGCTCTATTCTGGAGACCATGTACGGCAATGTTCCATCTGACAGCCGGATCATCCGGACTATTAAGGAGTTCAAACAGTCTGGACCGAGGGAGCTCACACAAGAGATGCTCAAGTCTATACATGATGCCGATAAGCCTGTTTCAAGAGGCAAAAAGGCAGAAAAAGGAAAGCAAGTGGCGAAAGGGGCTAAAGGCCCTTCTCCCAAAAAGAGGAAGGCTACTAAACCTGCTCAGTCCCCGCAGCAGAAGAGGCGAAAGACAAAACCAAAGCGAAAGCTCATTATCGCTTCCTTTTCCGACGAGTCGGAGGGTGAGAGTTCGGATTCGGACGGCTCTCAAAGAGGCAACACCCCTCCAAGAGGCAACACCCCACCCAGATCACCTACTCCTGACATGGAAATCCATAACTCATCAATCCCCTCTCCTACTCAAACAATTCCCACTTCCATTCCCACCATAATCCCCACTACCAACATTCCTAAAACCTCTTTCCCTATACCACCACCCATTTTCACCGATGCAACAACTGCTACTGCAAAGGTTACAACCAACGTATCTGATACGGGGGTTCATACCGATGCAACCGAACCCCCGCCAGTAACCGAACCCATACACACAACCGAAACCCAACAACCACCCGAACCTACTCCCACTCAAACACAAACCGAACCTACCCCTCCTCAAACTCAACCTGAACCCACTCACACCACTACACCACCAGCTTCACAACCACCTCCATCTCCCGGTCATGCCTCTGACGGAGATAACCCTTTCCTTGGAGGGGAAAATATGACCTTCGATTCGGTCTACTACAGTCCGTTTCAGGTCCAAACCGACGACGATGAGGAAGCTCCCATAACAAAGAAACATCTTAAGGTGCTGCATGAGAAGGTTGATCTGCTTATTGCTTCATCCTCTAACTCACAATCCTCTCTCTCTGAAGCCGCTCTTCAGAAGATTGTTGATGCCTTTTCCAGGGCTCAACATGATTATGTCGCTTCTGCCATTGCAGCAATTGACGCTTCGAAAAAAGCTTGTGAGGCAGCGACCGAAAAAGTCGATAAACTATTCTCTGACGCCTCTTCCCTGTTAAAGTCCTTACAGGAGAGTGCCGATGCCACAAAGACAACGTTGGAACCAATCGTTCAACAATTGGCCACGTTCGTCTCCACGGAGTTGAAGTCGTTCGCTACCCTTCGCCAATCAATTAGTGACGACAACTCGGCCCTTCGTACCTCCATTGACGAGCGCCTCTCTAAACTCCAAGAGGATCTCGCTGCAGAAAACTCGTTGATGGACGCCCTTGCAAGCAAAACCTCCGCCCTCAAGGTCAAGAGCGCTCAGCTTTCCAACTCTCAGCAACAACTTGACGCTCTTCGACCCGAACGGGAGGTCATCAAGACATGTGTTTCGGATGTACACTCTGCCATATCCAACATCCTGGAAGCACACGATCCGATTCTCAACCACTCTGTGAGGCAAACCCTTGCAGAAAAACTTGCTCCTGCCCTGGACCTGCTCAGTAAACTAGAAGGGCTACCTAGTTTCGTGTCCACTCCGAAACAAGGGGGAGAAGTGAAGTTCGGATCGAAAACACCTCCTTCCTCAAAAGCTGCTCACACAACTGAACCTCCTCCTACTGGTCAAACTTCGGGTTCGGGTGTGAAGGATAAAGGATAAAAGATAGCTGAGGAAGAAGATGAAGATGATAAAGAAACCATTGCTGACTTGCTGAAACGCAAAAATAGTCGCAATGTTGATAATGACAACATTCGTGTGGCGCGAGAAGCTGAAGAAGCCGAACGCAGACAGAAAGAAGCCCACGGTCTCCTCGAGAGCAGGAAGACTCTTTTCCCTGCTTGGACTCGAGAGAGAATGATTAAGGAGGCTATCGATACTCCGAGCACCCTTTCGCTCGAACCGGTGATCTCCTTCGACTGCTACAACTCTGTCGACTCGCAGTTCGACATGCCCTTAACCCGAAAGGCGTTTATCTTCCACGCCTTCTCCAGCATTTTTGAAGTCCCTCATCCTAATCCTGAGGTTGATCGGGAGTTAATCGATTTCTATCTGAAGGCTGCTCAACCACAGTACCAAACATGGAGCGCTCAGAAGATCGTTAATGTTCGGGTTTTGAAGCCTTATTCTGAGGGGAGATTCATCAACGTTCGGTTCAGGGTGATTCGAGGGTCTGCAAAAACCGAACATCTTATATCCTTAGCAGATCTACCGAACCTCAACCCCCATGACTGGATTGTTCTGCATAACATCCTCTTGACGAATGAAGCTGAATATGGTCCGATTAGAGACCATCTCAAAAGGATGTTAGTATGCTATATCATGGAGGTCGCCTTGATGGATCAGGAGGTAGCCACTGTCTTCAAGAAGAAACCGAAGATATCTCCTGTTGGCTCAGCCAGTGATCTGAACCAGATGAAGATGGGCAAGATTGACCCGAGGCGTAATTCGGTCATGTTCACTAGAGCAGAAGGACAGAAATGTCTCTTTGCCTTAGCAGATAAACATCTTTATACCACTGCTTGTCTTGAGCATGTGCTGGGGATCATCCATCGGTGTAAAGAGAATGCAGCGGATGATATCAAATACTTCAATGATATGATTCAATGGTACATCAGATTCAGACAGACGATCCTTGCTCTTATCTCTCGTCTGTTTCAGACTGTAAAGAAGAAGGTACCGGCTGTTGCTGCTGGCCCAAGTAAGAAGTGAAGATCTCGCTCTAATTGACGCAAAGGGGGAGATTGTTGGGTTGCAGATTTGTTTAATATTGCGTCATTGGGCTCGTTTAATTGTTCAATTATTTTGTACTCCGGTTTGGGCCTGTCCAACCGTGAGCCTGTTAGGTTTGCTATATAACAATATGCTTGCATGCATATTAGGTTAACGATCTAGAATACAAGATAGAGAATTATGATAGCTTTGATTTTCTTCATCGTTCCTGTAAACCTTTTAACCCTCTACAGTTGATATTCTTGATCGAGCTCTTCTGAGGGTTGTTTAATAATCATTTGACATGTTTGATTCATTCTTGAGTTGTTTATTGTTTTCGTGTTCTTGCTGTTTAATCTTTATTTTACCTGTTTGAAGATCTAATCGATCTTCAAGATTAACTTTTAATCTCATCATATATCCATGTTCACACGCACTAGTTATATTACTAGTAAGCTACCATATGGGTAGTTTAGGAAGATATTAGAACTATTACTAGGACTATTACTAGAACGCGATATCACATAATGAGCCAGTTCATTCATGAGTCAATACTTGCTAGATAGAGAGAACATACATTACAGCTAGAACATTACATTACATTATTATACAATTACATAATTACGTTTACATAGAGATTCTGTTATAAGCATGCCTATATATGTGTAGTTATATAAGTAATGTTTAAAAGACTTAGGAAGGCTGTCCACCCTATTTCCTTTTCGCGCTTTAGATGTGGTCTGGTGAGATATCGGGTACCGTCCGAAGGTCGTTTAAATATTAATTATATATCATGCATACATATATGGACATAATAGTTCCTTTCAGTCAGTTCAGTACCTTTGGGTAGCAAAGGCATACGTTCATATACTTTTACATGATTATGCTTACATAAGTACATATACATGAATACGTTAACAAAATTGTGATCCAGTGTATCGGAGCATGCCTTAAATGTCATGGCCCGAGTTGTAGCCAGAATCTCTTGGAGGGAGAGTGTGTGTTTGCGTATAGATCTATACTGGTTTGACTATCCTACACCTTGCTGCTAGCTACAACCGGACCTGCAGGTCTGCGGGTGCCAAACGTCATTCCGTTTTTAAGACCATTCGTATGTCGTTCTTACCAGCCAATAGTATGGTACAATTTATCACATGATACCTTAATATAAATCCGGTTTAAGATAGTTAGTACAGCAGTAGTTCCTATAATACAACACTACAGTACTACATTAATTTCCCCTTTTCATATTTTAGTGATCATTTCACTTAAACATAAATGTAAAACCTATATTTTGTAAATGATAGTTACACTTGGGAAAATTACACACTTTCACAAGAAACGAACATTTAGAATAGTTAAGTCTTGGTAGAAGACTACATTGAGAACAATTAGGTCTTGGTAGAAGACACACTTTACATAATAGTAGGAATCATAGGGATTTCTAGGGTTTTTCAAAGGTTTACAGTTGTTTTACAAACATTTTTACACTTACAGTTCATATACATTTTAATACTTACAAATTCTTACATAGAAATTAAGACACTAAAATACTTACGATCTCACCAGCTTTAAAGCTGATACTCGCTTTCAAAATTACTTGTATCCTCAGGTCATCATAGACAGGTTCTAATGCAAGGATTAGGGAAGATGGAGCTCGTTGAAGACCCATCTTTCATTTTGAGTTATGCTTTAGTGTTTATCAAAATTTGACAGAACACACTTGTATAATAATTATATTATTAATGCAATGGATGATGTTGTTGCTTGTTTACTACTTTACAATTTTGTGATACTGTACATGACGTACTCCGCCGCAGAACGTTTCCGCTATTCTTGGTTTTGGGATGTGACAAACAACCTCTCGCTAACTAGTGCATACTACGGCTCCCCATAGCATCACGACACCCTCCTCTCTGACTAGTGAGTACTACGGCTCCCCGTAGCATCACAACACCCTTTCTCTGACTAGGGAGTACTACGACTCCCCGTAGCATCACAACACCCTCTCTCTAACTAGTGAGTACTATGGCTCCCCGTAGCATCACAACACTCTCTCTCTGACTATTGAGTACTATAACTCCCTTTAGCATCACAACACCGTCTATCTGACTAGTGAGTACTACGGCTCCCCATAGCATCACAACACCCTCTCTCTGCCTAGTGAGTACTACGGCTCCCTGTAGCATCACAACATCTCTCTCTAACTAGTGAGTACTACGGCTCCCCATAGCATCACAACACCCTCTCTCCGTTGGAGAAAACCATATCTTCCCGCAATATTGCCACACCTTCTCGCTATCTGGTGGTACTATAGCTCCTCGTAGTATCACCAAACCCCTTTACACTAAATCATTGATATGCAGCTCTCCGCAGTCGCACCCCCACTATCTATTACCATTTCATAATCTCATCCTCAGATCGACGTCACACTGATATCATTACTCATGCTTTGCGGACCATCCACAGATAGGTGCACGCACCTACCCAAATTATGCACCACTACAACTGACGACCATCGTCATAACAAAACACCTTTCCTTGCTGCCATCCATTGCCTTAGATAATCCACTTGTCGTCTCAACTCACGACCCCAAAATTATCCGAAATCCAAGACATTAAATTCGGATATCCCGAAACACCACCCTAGAACCTCACAATGTCTCGCCTCAGCCAATGATCTTCCTGGTATACAACCCGAAATTCGGAATATTTCAAATTCTTACTTTGAAATATGGAGGGATCGTCAACGACCCAGAACATGTTGATGGCAATCCAAAACTCCTTCCCAAACTACATAACAGCCCAGACGTTGCACCAACATTTCTCAACCAACGAACTACCCTACGAGCCAACCACCTTGATTTCATCATTATAACCTTAAAGAATTCCTATCCACCACGAGGTCTCTGATCGATGGCGACTTTCCGTGGATACATTCATCCTCTACCAAACACATGCCACATGCATTATCTCGCTCTATACCTTGCTTCAAGCACCAATAACCTTGATCACATGAATCCACTCTGCAGGTCTCTATATCTAGATCTCTAACCGATCTCGAACAGATCTTTGATCCTCTAAACAAAATACTTGGTCCTCCCCCACTTAGGGTTTGTACCATCACCAATTGGTGCACCAACACCCTATCTCACAGACTATCTCCACCAGTAACATTGCACGCAATCCCGCAAGGTGCCCTGCAACGCTTGAAGATCTCCCTGGCAGAGATCAAACAACTCCAGGTACCCGAGTCTCATAGGAAATCCTCAGAACTTACCATCATGACTGCCTCTAGTCATTCAGAATCTGACATCATACCATCACCGGACCTCCCAAATGTCCAGTTTTAACCCTGACTAGTAATCTAAAAATAAGGAACTATCATGCTCCTCATTCTCGACATCTCGCCCAATGCTCCGACAGATCCCTTATCATAAGAGCAGAAACCACATTTCCACTCTCTATTCCCATCAAAGACAATAAGAGTCACCGCCTTGATAAACTCCACTTGATCGTCCAACACTGCAACTAACACATGCCATACTATACTCAAATAGGGTGTATCCTGGTCCTTGACCATCTCAGTCCCCACTGACAACCTGCCCAAGCTATATCATTCCCTCACGGCAGACCTACTGCCAGATACTCTGATTGAAGATTACCATTAGTGCGATCCCACAAGGCTCTCTCCCAACTCAGAAACTGAAATTTCAACACCTCATACGCATGACACCGGAACAAAAATAGCACTACGCGGGTCACAAAGGTGACACCTCTACTATCGGCCGGCTGCCCAGCTCAGACCGTATTCTTCAATAACACATAGCCCTTGCTCAAATCTATGTCTTGCGACTCTACTGGCATATCACCAGTAATCCCTCGGAGCTAAATCAATTTCCCCATCATGGGATGCACCACTAAAACTCATTCATCCTGGCCTTCTGTACCCCTACTCTTTCACATCCGACCTTGTTCTAGATAATCTCTGCGGAATAACCGGTAAAACCAGAAGCACTGACCGCCACATATCATTGTACTCGAACCACGATATCTCCTCTCAATCTGCCACCACTCATGGTACTCGAACCACAATATCTCCTCTCAATCTGCCACCAATCATGATACTCGAACCACACTATCTCCTCTCAATCTGCCACCAATCATGGTACTCAAACCATGACATCACCTCTTAATCTGCTACTAATCATGGTACTCGAACCATGACATCACCTCTCGATCTGTTACCAATCATGGTACTCGAACCATGACATCACCTCTCGATCTGCTACCAATCATGGTACTCGAACCATGACATCACCTCTCGATCTGCTACTTAGAACCTCTGGAATACTCCTTGCATTGAGTATGGGTCCTCTACTTTCAATAGTACGGGCCCATACTACCTGCACATCTACCCATGCTCTCTACACGGACCATCCCACGTTCCATAAGTAGCTGGTCAACATTCTGTTCACCAATCTCTACTCGCGTGCTTGCTTCCTAGCAAGATGTTGTACTCTGTCAGCGTACTCACCTGACTAAGGCCACTTCCTAGGATCTTCCTATGTTCTCACATTTCTATGCCATCATCTGCTGAGAAACTCCTTATGATGCCAGTCATCTACCTCCTGAATATCGTCACATTCACTTGGTAGCTGTCTCCCATCATCAAAAGTTACACAAAGCATGAAGCAAGCAACATTCAGGTGTCGAATAAACACATATAACCCGCTCTAGGTGATAAATCCATAGTTCTACTCATACCTAAAAGCTATCACCGAACTCTGCAAATCTACCCCCGCGGGTATCTGGCTACTCTCTCGATAGGATCCACCAATGCTCATCTAGGTATCAGTCCTGGATTACTCCTCTACTCAAATCCCTCTCTACAAGGATTCCCGTTGGATACTCTTACTCAACACATAATAGAAAGCGCATCACAAATAACAACTCCTAGGTTAAGGCGTCACAAATCAGGCCGCTCTAGTCCTAATATATGAAATCCCTATCCTATCTGTAGCATGCATAATATCCCATAACATCTCATATAACATAAGGTAAGGGTATATTGGGAAATCACCATTCGGGCTCTGGCTGATTGTACACACTGCTCTTTCTCGTTTTTCTCTTAGAAAATCTTGCTCGTTTTTAGAAAAATCATTTATTTGAAAATTTTCCTCCATTCCTTAGTTTGAGTCTAGATATACCCGAAGGTGCATCCGAATCCCTCAAACCAAGGATCTGATACCAACTTGTAACGACGTGAAAATTTAAAACAAATTTTTTACATTTTTGAAATGCATACTTTTCATAATGCTTGTAAAACAATATTATTTGTTCAATTTTCATAACTCCGTAATTGAAAAATTAATAATCTAGGATCCTCAAACATAACTCTTCCTCTGGTGTGTACAATCAAGTCGGTGCCGTCCCGCTAATATGAAAACCTGAAACACATAACACATAACACTGTAAGCACAAAGCTTAGTGAGTTCCCCAAAATACCACATACAACACATATTCGCCACTCGAGGCTATAACTATGTTTGACCCTCTGGTCAATGTTTCTCAATGGGACCCTCTAGTCCCATAACTCTGTGGACCCTCTGGTCCTAAATCTGTGGACCTTCCAGTCCTAACTCTGTAAACTCTATAACATACATATCATAAATCACATAGAAATAGTGCAGTGTATCACATCACATAAATGCCATACAAAATACTCTGTCACATAACTCTAATTAAACCTCTAGGTAAAGTATAGTGAGAAGCCTGACCGCAGATGAAGAACAGCTCCTATAAACACTGTTGCTACGCACCGGCCTCTAACTCTGTGCCAAACCCACAATAATCTCAATTAGGAGCTAAGTCCAACCTCTCACTTATTGGGTCTAAAGATAGACCACCCACCAGCCCATTAATACCCTAAGCCCATTGGGCCCACCAAGGCCCAATATTAAATGGGCCCTCACACGGCCAAATTCCCAGAAAAAAAGGCAAGCCCAAACCAAGGGCCCAAAGTACATACATACACTTCTCTAGTCCAAGACTCTATTATATGAAGTCCAAACTCTCGGCCCAACACTCAAGGCCCAACACAATACTTAGCCCAAAAACCCCCAGAAGGAGTTACGCGGGGCGTACCCCTCTGGTACGCTCAGCGTACCCAAACACTCAAGAAACTGATCGGGGACCTCAACCCAGTACGCGGGGGTACTTGAATTACATTGCGCGTACATTCCGTCTTGCATAATCCATTTTCTAAGTCTTAACCCATTAAGACCTTAACTCGACTCTTGGATCTGGACTTCCTAACATCTCTTACTCCACAAAGTTAACAACTTTAAACCTTTGCATGGCTGATAAGGTCACAACACATAAAAACTCTTACTTTCTTAACCCAAAATGCTCATAACTCATGCATGGGTAGATTCACACGATCAAGGGCTTATTTTTATGCTTCTTCACCACTAGAAACACTTAAAAGGACAGGTCATTAAGCTCTGGAGTGAGTCAACTCATAAAGCCTCAAGCTTGGGACCAAAACCCTAAAATGGACCCTAATATGTACAAAACAAAAAGACAGGGAAAGCTTGGAGCTTTATACCTTCAATTGGTATACTAGCCCCATGAAAGCTCAGATCCACAACCTGATCTTCAACTTCACTTCCTCCTATGCTCCTTCTTAACTCCTAAAATCTCAAAAGGACACAAACACGCAGTGTACCCCCCTAGTATGCCCATCATACTAGGTGGCTCTACTTCGCTGCCAAAATTCTCAACTTTAGGGACTTATCTCGCCAACTCTCCAAAATTCCATAATATCTTCAAAAAGACTCGAATTCCAAAAATCCTCATACCTATAGAAAGGTAATGAGATGCCCTACGTTTCTAGCAACTCGCCTCAACCCGATAGCTCCTAGACCCCGACTGGTGGCCCATGAACCTTAATCATGGATAATCTGAAACCAGATGTTACATGCTAGTAAATCTGGATGAGCCTAAAAGCTACACGAAAGCCATTGCAGGCCCTGAGTCTACTAAATGGAAAGAGGCTATGGACAGCAAGATACAGTCCATGTATGACAATCATGTTTGGACCTTGTTTGACAACGTACCAGGTCGTAAGATAGTAGGGTGCAAATGGATCATCAAGAAGAAGACCGACATGGATGGTAATGTACACACTTATAAGGCACGACTGGTTGAAAAGGGTTATTCTCAAACTTTGGGAGTTGATTATGATGAGACCTTTTCACCAGTTGCCAAGAGGAAGTCTATTAGGGTACTGTTAGCCATTACTACATTTCATGACTATGAAACATGGAAAATGGATGTCAAAACCACTTTCCTTAATGGAAAGTTTGCTGAAGATGTTTACTTGGTTCAGCCAGAGGGTTTTGTCACTACAGTGTACCCCAGTAGAGTGTGTAAGCTCGAGAAATCCATTTATGGATTGAAACATGCATCTCGCAGATGAAATCTTTGCTTCGATGAGAAAGTCAAAGAATTTTGCTTTTCAAAGAGTGAAGATGAATCTTGTGTCAATATCAAGGCTAGTGGGAGTATTGTCAGCTTTTTGGTACTATATGTGGATGACATACTACTCATAGGAAAAGACATCCCAACCCTGCAGGAAGTAAAGTCCCGGCTTGGGAAGTGTTTCGCTATGAAGGACCTTGGAGAGGTTGCCTATATCCTAGGGATACGGATTTTGAAAAACAGGAGTAAAAGACTAATTGGACTTAGTGAAATCACCTATGTGGACAAAGTGTTGAAAAGGTTTAACATGCATAACTCCAAGAAAGGTGAGTTACCTATCCAGTGTAATGTCAGACTGAGTAAAACTCAAAGTCCGAGTACATAGGCTGAGATAGTTGAGATAAGTCGAGTACCATACGCTTCTGCTTTAGGCTCGATCATGTATGTTATGACTTGTGCTCGCCCTGATGTTGCCTTTGCTTTGAGCATGGCCAGCAAATATCAGCCAAATCGTGGTAAGGCTCACTGGACAGCGGTGAAGCATATTATCAACTACCTACGAAGGACTAAGGACTGGGTCCTTACCCTTGGTGGGAGTGATGACTTGAGATTTGTAGGGTACAGTGATGCTAGCTTCCAGACTGACAAGGATAATTTCCGCTCTCAGTCGAGCTAGGTCTTTACCCTAAATGGAAGGGCAATTACGTGGAAAGTTCCAAGCAGGAGACAATGGCCGATTTCACTTGTGAATCAGAGTATATAGCAGCATGTGAGGTAGCAAATGAGGCTATATGGCTAAAGAACTTCATCGGAGACCTTGGAGTTATACCAGCTATAAAGGACCCAATGGAGATTTTCTGTGATAGCAATAGTGCGGTTGCCTTAGCCAAGGAACCAAGAGATCATGGGAAATCCAGACACATTGACAGGAAATATCACTTCATCAGACATCGAATCGAAGAAGGAATCCTCGTGGCAAAGAGGGTATCATCGGATGAGAACCCAACAGATCCCCTCACGAAGGGACTGACTCGGGCTAAGCATCTCCAGCATCCTCGGAGCATAGGGCTGAAGAATGATATTAGTTTTAGTAGTTAGATAATCTTGAAATTTGTAAAATGTAATTGACATTTGATGATAATAAAAGTTGTTATTTATGAGTAAAGTGTTGCTATCTCTTGTCAATTGTTTACTATTATTTCTTTTTGCATGTTTTGACTTCCAGAATAATTATGTTATGGTTTATATCATATTATTCAAAATCTCCACAGTCGGTCATATGTTGGAAGTAGATATAAATCAAGACTGTCATGGGCTGGCTTGTGGAGGTCTAAGATGTTAGACAAAGCGGGGCTACAACACTCATGAGTGCTCATAAGTTATGAGTATTGGATTCAACCCACGCTCACTTGTATCAATTCATGGAATTTCTCTTGAGTGATCGTGAGATGGTAATATCGTATAAGTCTTCAAACCTAGAGATATGATTTGTTGCCTATGAATTGGTTATGCATTGATTACACGAGAACGCATTGGTAACTCGATGTTATAAACCGTGCTTTTGTGTGTAATTCAACAAGTTGTAGAGAAAACATATGAGTCGAAGTTTATCTGTTCCTTCTATGATTAGAAGCGATATCTAGGCCCCTCGATGATTTTGTTTTGACCTATGTACCGGGCCCGGTCAGTACTAAATTGATGTGTTCAGGTAAGTTCTATGTCAAACAAATCGGAAATTGGGAAACAAATGTTGGACAATAAGCAAGACCATGTTCCATGTATTTGTCCGTCTGATATCTCGAATAGAGGATTATATGATCACTTATCTAAAATGGCGCTTCATAGTTCGAAAGAGTTTAAAGAGCTACGATTGTTGATCGGTTCCTGAAGTCATACTTGCAACTATAGTTATTAGACTTATCCAAGTGGGAGACTGTTGGATATAGTGTCTAAGTCCATAACTATATTTGGTATGTACTTGACCCGACCAAGTGGTCCATTTGGGTTGCACTTCACCTGAACAATTTATGGATAATCTTTTGAGAATAGTATAAGTTATGATTTATTAATATATTATAAGTTATAATATATTAATATAAAATCATATTATTTAATTAGTATTGTTCTATAATTAATCTATAATTAATTTAGAGATCAAAATTATGACTAACTAAATATGGGCTCTTGTATTTATATAGTGTGCGCTAATGCTTATTGGGAATGGGCTAGGCTTGCATGGAAAGTCCATGGATACTCCATGGAGATTTAACCCATGGATCTCATGGAAATGAAAAGACATGGGTATTATGGTTTACATGGATGTCACCCTACTCCACCACACTATATAAAGGAGGCTTTGGTTCTTGAAATCACACTAGTTGAAGTGAGTATACTAAGAGGGCCGATTTCAAGAAGGTGGTTACTATTCTCTCAAAGTTCCAAAGTTTGTGGTGATTTGTGATTTCCATTTGAGGCATCCACACTATTGGTGCTAGGCTCTAAAATTCCAAGCAATCAACTACAACTACAAGGTAAGTAATTATACTACCTTTATTTGATTCAAGTTCCCCATGCCATGCTAGATAGGATAAGAACCTTGGAAAAATAATTATTTGCATGTATCTTAGTCAAACATAGATCCAAGGTTTCTAGGCTTACATGTACACCATAGGAGTGTTAGAATGCTCAAAACCCATCAACCTGGGCTGACAAATATCATACCATACGACGCTTGAAGAACGTTGCTGAGGTCATCAGTCACATCAAGTATGGTTATACAGACTCAAAATGTTATAAGGTAACCTTTGTTTATAGGATTTCGTTCTTCCTTAGTTTTATTTTAATTTATAGAACTACTATACATTACACTGGAGGATTATAGGGATACAATACTCTGTTTTATTTTAAATAATAAAACTACTATACGTACTGGTGGTAACCATGGTTGTTGAACAGAACCTACTATACGTAATGGTGGTAATCGGGGTTTTCAAACAGAACATAGTACAGACATATATGATAGAAAATATTGGATTTTCTTAGGAAGCATACAAAGATTGTTATAGAATTCAATGACTAGTTTTCACTACAAAAACATTTTTATGAACTCACCAACTTTATGCTAATACTCTTCAAAAATCTCTTGTATTCTCAGGAAATCAGTAATAAGGTACTTCTGCAGCATTTTGAGAAGACGGAGCGTACAGTGACACATCTTTTACTTATTCTCGCATACTTTTGATTTATACAAACTACGTGTCAAACAGATGTAAATATTCATATCTTAATGTAATGGTTGTGTTCACTATGATTACTATGATACAATTGTTGTGATAGTATACATGACGTCCTCCACCCCCGAACGTTTCCACCGTTCCAGTTTAGGAGTGTGACACAATGAGTGCTTGGACTATGTCGAGAGGCCAATATCTATTTTGGAAAGGAAAATGAAGATCCTACACAACAAGGAGATAGCTTTGGTAATGATATAGTGGCGGTATGGAAAGGGCTCCGAGTGGACCTAGAGCCGAAGGCTGAGATGCGGGAGCATTATCTCGAGTTGATAACTATGGCCAAGTTCGAGGACGAAGTCTAGTTCAAGTGGGGGAGATTTGTGACATCCCGATGTTTTGGAATTTCTAAATTCATCCCTATTATGTCATTTTTTCCGCTAAGTCCTTGAAATTGTGTTTTGAAGCCCTAGTGGCGATTTTGGAAATAAGGTAGGAGGAGTACGCCATGCGTACATGTGTGTATGCTGAGCATAATAGGATGCACCCTAGTACGCTGGGCGTACACCTATGTATGTGAAGTGTACTAGGTTTAAGTGGAAAACTCAAATTTTTAGGGTTTGGGTGGTATTTGAACAATATTTTGTGTTATCTTCCCCCACATTTTCAGCCATCATTTCCCTTGATACATTTTTGTGAACCCTAGCCCTTTCAGTGTGTCTTTTGAGCTTAAGTGTCTGTGTTGAATAACGAAACAAGATACATCGAGGAGCCTTGGAGGAAGAAGCATCTTAGATATAGGATTCCACTTTCATTGGCAAGCCTTTCAAGGTATATATCTCACACATTTGTCTTATAATCTTGTAGATCTCGAAATGGGGGTTGTATTTAACCTTTTTGGTCCCAAAATTCTCATATTGAGCATGGCATGTTCAGGATGTTTTAAGTTGTCCTTTAAGACCCTAGGAGGGGTCATTGGCCATAAAAATGAAGTCCCTTTGTTTAGAGTTGCTCCATGCATCTTGTTGGAGGTCTTAATGGATTAAGACCTTGTGTTAAGCTCTTACTAGGCATGTAAATTCATAAAGTTGGAAAGTTTATGATTCTAGGGTGTATTTTGACCATGGATCTGACATATGGGCTTATGTGCTTAAGCCATTAAGCACTAAATGGAGTTAAAATGATGCGAGGGTGCGCCCCACGTACTTAATGAATCAACCCGATGAGCAATCTTTTGTGAGGTTTCGCGTACGCTAAGCGTACATCCGAAGTATGCCCCGCGTACTCGCGTGGGCTAGCCTTGTTGAGTTGACTTGGCTGGGCTAACTCGGTTGGCTTAGTGGGTTGACCAATTTACTTTGGCTTTGACTTTGACCAAGTTTGACCTTCAGGTAATTTTGGGATTTTGATGGAATTGGTAACTTGTTGGAACTAGGTATCGGTTAGAGAGCTGAGATTCGGAGTCGGACCTTATCAGTTTTGTTTAGTTTGCGAGGTGAGTTTTCATCACTATACTTTTGGGTCGAAGTCACCAACGCCATTCGCTTTGGATTGTTATCGTGGTTTATTGCATGCTTGTATGTTGTAGTGATCTGTTAGATCTGTATCTTGTATGTTATGTTTCAATTACCTCAGATGATCGCGGGAAGGCGAAGGAGTGACCATACACCTCTTTGTGTTTTTGCTCATGTTTTTGGGGAGAACTCTGTTATTAAACATGTTTTGAAAACTATATTATAAACAATGTTGATTTATTGATTCCTTTTAAAAGTTTAAAATTTTCATAATTATTTATGTGTGTTACAAAGACCATGAAAATAAATATGGTTACATATGTAATCTTGAAGATGATTTGGTGGATTAGAAACTCTAGTGAATTTTCTCAATGTTGTTGATGAGGTAAAATAGGTTCATTGGGTGACTGAGTAGATGAATTATCATCACTAATTGAAGTTGAATTAGTAGGTAACGAGCTCTGAATGTGAGTATCACATAATTTATAGGTTTGAAAATAGTTTTGAAAAATAAATGGATCATTATTTTTCATGTGATGTATTGGAAAAGACTCTTTATAGAACTTCACATTTCTGGTAATGAATATGTTTTGGTACACAAATTCAAAACTTTGTATGATTTTTAACCATGAGGATAACTTACGAAAACACAAGATTAGGCTCTTTCCATGAATTTTTCCCTTGCAATAGTATTAGTACTCACAAAACACAAATAACCAAAGCTTTTCCAGTAAGAAACATTAGCTTAAGTTTTGTGAAGTATTTTAAAAGGAATCTGATTTTTAAGAACAGTTGAAGGCATTATGTTTGTTAAATGAACTATTTTTCTCATACATTCTCCCTAATATGCATTTCCCAATCCATATTGAAAATACAATGCTCTTCCCACTTCAAAAATATATTTGTAATTTCTTTCTACAATCAGGGGCGGACGATACTTAGGGTAAGGAGGCTTTTGAGTCCCCCTATTCTCCTATATACTCCGACTCTTAATCCTTCACTCTGTCTTTTGAGGCTTCATCCTTCATTCAGTTCATCAACTTAATATTTTTCACCACTTCATTTCAGGTATACTTCTTGTTCTGAAGGTCTCTCTTTGTCTCTTATTTTTATTTTTTATTTATTTTTTGTTTTTATATGACCTTCAAAGCCACACCAAACCCTAAAAATACAATCATCAAATCATCTTTAAAGAATTAAATACCTAATAAACAATCATAATTTTTCACTTCTATTGTTAGGTGTTCTTTATCAATGTGTTTCTATCTAGACGAAAGTTTTGGAGAAATCCCATTGTTTTGCTCTTCTACCAGACCTTAAAAATAAAAATAGTATCGATGATTACTTTAAATATTAAAGTTTCAAATAGATGTAGAATAGGTAAAGTATGTTGTTCTTCCCCATAATTTGCCCTAATTTTTTACCTGAGTAAAACATTCACATGCTCCTTGGCTTTGAAACGAGAAAGGAATCTCTTCACTTATTATGAGGCTTAATTTTGTTTCCAAACTAAGGAATACTTCTTATAATTCACAGAATTTTATTTGGGCTGGAAAATGTTCTGAAGGTCTCCCTCAATCTATATTGTTTGTATCTATAACCATTATACTTTTTTTTTAGTGTCATTGTTGTGATTTGAAGGGGCTAAAAAATAGGCAGGAACCTGTAAGAAATTATGCTTGGTCGAATGCGATAGAGTTGATGCGTAAATGGAAGATTCATACTTAGATTATTATAAAAAAAAACATCAGAAGCAAATTATTATTAGAATCTTTTGTGGTCTGTTGGACAGTAAAATTTCTTTATGGGAACTCCTTCATGAATAAGTCATTTATACACCTGTCTCTCTTCGATATCCAATTCTTTATTTACCCCTTCATTCCCCACATCTTCTTACAGGTTAAGATATATCATTAGGTTCTATTAATTGGCTTTGTAGGTTAGAAGACGTAAATACCCCCTTGCATTAGAGAGCAATAAATGAGAATGAAGGCACTCTTTATCCATTAAGTCAAAAAGAAACTAATACCTTATAAAAATACATGAACAATTGAAGAGGTTTGAGTTGAATGTGTTGTGTGTGTGTGTCTATATATATATATATATATATATATATATATATATATATATATATATATATATATATATATATATATATTATAATGTAGCATTGAGAGTATAATGGGTTGAGTTACATGCTTGAATTGAATTTAACAGCTTATAAACATAATGAAGAATTGAAAACATTTGAATAGATTAATATAGAATTTGATTTTACTTTCTTTACTCAATTACTTGCTTCAAATAACTGATTTTCTTGTTCTTGACATCATACAAATCATCGAATATCATGGGCAAAATGGTGCTTAATTGCTGTTAAAAAATAGGTTTTTCTATGTGTAAAAACATTAATTTTAGTTTCTAATACTCCCCCCCTAATTTATTGTTCAAGCTCCGCCCTATCTATAATCCCGTTTTGTTATGGTGTGTAGTGTGTAGATTTTTGATGTAGAATTGCTTAAGATGAATAAAACTGAGCTCCTTGTTAACTTGATCCCAGTTCATAAGCATTGTCAATTCTTATGACTTTTATGGTCTTTTTGAATTGAGTTTCAATCAACTTGACAAAAGCTTTGAGGATGGAATGATCAGAGCTTTTATCAGACAACAAGTGGATTCGTATGTCTCTACTAAAATCATCCACAATGATTACGAAATAATTTTATCCATCATGTAAAACATTCTTACAAGGTCCCCAAATGTCCATATGAAGTAGATCAAATATTTCTTTAGAATGAGTTGTAGTGTGTGGAAATGGTAATTATGTTTTCTAGATTGAGCGCAAACATTACAAGGACCAATAAAATCAAATGAATTAGATTATATAACAGATAATCATTGTAATTTTCATAAAGGTACATGTCCAAATCTTATATTCCATAACAACGCATCAGAATTCGACATAGAAGCAACACTATTTTTTTTTTGAAGATGAAAAGACAGAAAAAATGAATGAAAAAGTTTTTCTGATTAAACGATGATAAAAGATATATAAGTCTTTGACTCTAGATCCAAGAACCCCAAGAACAAGATCAGTCTTATGATAACGGTCCCATAATAAACATTTTGTGTCAGTAAACACAATAAATGTTTGTAACTGAGATGTCACACCCCCGAACCAGATGGCGGAAACGTCCGGGGGCTGTTGTGACTCAATTGAATACCATCACAATGAATATACATGAAACATAACATCATACAATACCAAGCATTGGAATATTACAACTGGTAGCGTTTACATTCGGTACATTGTTTCAAAATATTACATTCCCAAAAGTAGATTATTCAATACTAGTTAAACACACAATAATACATCACTGAGTACATTTTTCCCTTCGGTTTACCTGTTACCTGAGAATACAAATATTTTGAAAAACGTCAACATATGAAATGTTGGTGAGTTCATAAGTAATGTTTGAAATATAGCGGTTTGTATTGTTTTGAAAATCACCAGAAAATCCGATATTTTCTGAAAAGAACTTAGTATAAAAAGTGTGAAGATCCGTAAGTATGTTTGTTTGTTTCTATAAATGTAAGAGTACGATTTGTAAAACTCGGTATGTAATTCGTAGGTGTATTAATTGAAAACCCTAGGAAAACCCGACGTTTTCCTAATACTTTGCATTAAATAATTTATGTTTTGTTTCTTCGTTACGACAGGTGTATTCGTTGAGCTCCGGAGACGTTGGATTAATTGCGGATGGCGAATTGTTGTAAACGTACATTAATGAAACGACCAGTTGACAACCGTACAAACGATCCCTTAGGCGTCGTTTGCACTATTCACTTAACCCAACCACCCGGACTCATGTAGCCCCACAACCGAGGGGAAAAGAAGAGGGTGCGAAACCCCGGTATTTCCCTACGTCGTTCAAGGCTATCGTGAATGCGAAGGACCCTTAGTCCGACTCGCATTTGGTGAATTCTCGACTTTACTAGCAGCACCAGAAGGCCCTTGGGGTCCAACAGCACAAAGCCTGCAAAAAGTCCTTTTACACGAAATTAGGTCATATAAGACCTAACTACATGTAAGCGAGTTTCCTTCAGGCCTAAAGATCATGTCATCGGGCTAGCTAGGCCCAACAAGCATGATTTGAAACTTTTGGGCCCAAAGAGTGTGTATCGACGTCTGGTGTATTCCCGCATATGTATTGAGTTCCCGAGATTTCCATGTGTGTATTAAATTATCGTCGTGTTAGTAGTTTCAGATTGTTATTGATTCGAGACCGAATCAATTCGTTTGATAACGATTTTTGGTGTTGAAGGTGAATTGTGTTTCGCCGATAGCTGAGGTACTAGTGTTTCATCATGTCGGGTTCATTGTTTAAGACATTAGTCTTTTACATTTTTCAGACCCTTCTTTTTGGATGAATTTACACTTTTGGACCCTTTATATATATAATACTTTTTATTTTAGTCCTTAGGCCATTTTTCTTGACACTTTAGTATCAAACTAGTAGAAAAAGTATTTTTCAGCTCAAAGCTTTTTAAAAAACAGTTTTAATCCCTCAAAATGAAACTTTTTCGGCTGGAACCCTCTTTTTCGCAAATTTTACACTTTTGGTCCAAAATAGAGAATTTTTGCATTTTTGGTCCCTTTTAAATATGAAAAGCATTTTTAACCTTTGAAATGGAATTGGAACACTAGTAGTCCCCTGTTTTACAGAAAAATGCATTTCCAGCCTCTCAACTTTACAATTTTCGCATATTGGGCCTTATTGGGCCAAAAAGTTCACTTTTAGCCCATTAAGTTTAAAAATTTACATTTTAATAATTCTAAAGTTTCAATTTCTGGAAAATTCTTTTATGAAACTGTTTTGACACATATTAACCCCCAGAATTTGTATTTTTACATTTTGGCCCCTTTAATTTCATATTTTTACATTTTGAGTCCAAAAATGTGATTTTTAGCCCAAGGAGTTCATCTAAACCACTTGGTTATTTTTCTAGTAATTACTTATGTGTAATGATATGTTTAGCACTTGTTTCATACTTCATATTGCAAATCTCGATTTTAGTGTCCTTGTGACTAGTTTCAACACCATTAACACATAATAATATGAAAATAAACATAGAAATCATACATAGCATACACATAATCATAGATCTACACATTTGCTTGTATTCTCCCCCCACAAAACTTATAAAAACCGAAAATAAGGGGGTATGAAGCTCACCTTTGGGTGTGGTTTCGGTTTTGGAGGAAAGATGTAAGGAATTGAGGTGATTTTCGGCCCTAGCACACCTTGATGAAGATCTCGGCCTTGAGGTGATTCTAGGATGCAAGATCATGATTTCTTATGAGTTAAGAAGAGATGTTTGATAGATCAAGGAACCTAGATCACGGATTTAAGAATAACCTTACCTTGGATGGTGATTCTTGTGAAAAATCTCCTTGAAATGCCCTTGAATCTTCGAAAATTTAGTGAAGAGAGGTGAAGGTGTTTTTGAGAGTGTTTGATGTGTGAAAAGTGATGAAGTGTGTGTGTGTGTGGGTGCTTTCGGCCGAAGTCAAGAAGAAGAGAAGAGAGAGAGGTGAGTTGACAATCCTAGATGCATGTTGGTCCATGCATGGAGATATGTGGGATATAAGTGAGGTGGCAAGGATTAGGTCAACCCTTTTCTTCTTGGATTTGGGCTTTGGGCCGAGAATTTGGAAGGGAAAAAGGTTTTTGGGCTTTATTGCACCTAAGCCCACATAGAAGTTAAGTTGGATGATTTTTGACCCAAAAAAAAATATAATATGATTTTTTTTTACACTTTGTTGGGCTAGTTTAGGTTATTCATGGTTCATAGTTTTTAATTTATTCCATTCTAGGCCCAATATGGCCCAAAATGTTGAAATAAATGGATGTGGGTCCAATTAGAGCCCATTTAAAGGTTCTAATCTCATGATAGTCAAATTGGAGGCTTATTGGCCTAATGGGTCCAATAAGGAAGTCCTAGTCCAAATTGGACTTAACAAGAACCTCTAGGGTTTCCAATTGCTTATTGACTATTTGTAGCATTTGTATGGTGTATTTGTTTGAAAATTAGATGTCATAGAGTAAGCATCTTACATGCTCTTTAAGTTTTTGATTCTACATTTTACTTGAGTGTAGAGATTACATGACACAAAATTTCTAGTTGTGACATCATCCCCCCGTTAGAGGGAATTTCGTCCTGAAATTCTGTTTGAAAGCTAGATTTGAGAATGCTAAAATAGGTGTGGGTACTTTTGCTTCATTTGATCTTCGCGTTCCCATGTGAATTCTGGCCCACGCTTCGCGTTCCACCGTACTTTCACGATCGGGATGCGACTTTGCTTAGTATGCTTCACCTCCCTGTCCATGATTTCAACCGGTTCTTCCACGAACAGGAGATTCTCGTTGATTTCGATTTCGTCAAGGGGAACGACAAGTGTTTCATCCGATAGGCACTTCTTTAGATTAGAGACATGGAACACGGGGTGAACACTGTTTATCTCTGCGGGTAGCTGCAGCTTATACGCCACTGGACCTATTCGGGCGACGATCTTGAAAGGCCCGATGTATCGTGGGTTCAGTTTTCCCCGTTTTCCGAAACGAATAACCCCTTTCCAGGGTGATACTTTCAATAGTACTCGATCACCGACTTGAAATTCTAAGGGCTTTCGTCGTTTATCGGCGTAGCTCTTTTGTCGGTCGCGCGATGCTTGTAATCGAGCTCTGATTTGGACAATCTTTTCCATGGTTTCACGAATGATCTCCGGTCACGTTAGCGCCTTGTACGACATATGTGTTTTTGCTAGTTGAGTATCGCCCACCTCAGCCCAACATAACGGTGATCTACACTTACGTCCGTACAGTGCTTCGAAAGGAGCGACCTTGATGCTCGAATGATAACTATTGTTATACGAGAATTCGACAAAAGGTAAGTGGGTATCCCAAGACTTCCCAAAGTCTATCACGCATGCGCGGAGCATGTCTTCGAGCGTTTGAATGGTTCGTTCGCTTTGACCATCCGTTTGTGGATGATAAGCGGTGCTTATGTCGAGATGAGTTCCCAATGCCTTATGGAGTGATTGCCAAAAACGTGAAGTGAACCTACTGTCCCTATCCGAGATAATAGATATTGGCACTTCGTGGAGTCTCACGATTTCTCGAATGTATAAACGTGTCAGTCTTTCCATCTTGTAGGATTCCTTTATGGGCAGGAAATGGGCAAACTTCGTCAGTCGGTCGACTATTACCCATATGGTGTCCAGTCCATCCGACGTCTTAGGTAGCTTGGTCACGAAATCCATATAAATTCCCTCCCATTTCCACTCAGGAATTACCGGTTGCTGTAATAACCCTGAGGGCTTCTGGTATTCCACCTTTACCTTGGCACACGTAAGGCACTTACTAACATAGGTGGCAATTTCCGCCTTCATGTTGGGCCACCAATAGTGTTGTTTAATATCCAAATACATCTTGTCTGAGCCGGGATGAATGGAGTATCGCGTCTTGTGGGCTTCCTTCATAACTACCTCCCTAAATCCTCCGAGTTTAGGGACCCAAATACGGTTCATGAAATAGTATACTCCATTCTCCTTTCCCTCTAGGTTCTTCTCCATTCCGCGTAATGCTTCGCTTGCTTTATTTTCCGTCTTCATGGCCTCTGACTGGGCTACTGCAAGTCGACTGGCTAGGTGAGATTGAATGGTTATTGAGAGAGTTTTCGTACGACGATTAGAGTACTCCTTCCGACTTAATGTGTCAGCTACCACGTTGGCCTTTCCTGGGTGGTACTTGATCTCACACTCGTAATCGTTTACTAATTCAACCCATCTTCGTTGCCTCATGTTCAACTCTTTCTGGTTCAAGATGTGCTGGAGACTCTTGTGGTCCGTGAAGATGGTGCACTTCATACCGTAAAGGTAATGCCTCCAAATTTTTAAGGCAAAGACCACGACTCCCAATTCTAGGTCATGGGTCGTATAATTTACTTCGTGCGTCTTTAGTTGGCGGGATGCGTAAGCTATCACCCTTCCACGCTGCATGAGAACGCAACCTAAGCCTTGATTTGACGCGTCACAGTAGACCACAAAGTCTTCTGTTCCCTCCGGTAGTGATAGTACCAGGGCACTACAGAGAGCCTGTTTCAGGGTTTGGAATGCGACTTCTTGTTTGTCCGTCCATTTGAATGGTATGCCCTTTTGTGTAAGCGAGGTAAATGGCTTGGCGATCTTAGAGAAGTTTTGAATGAATCTTCTATAGTAGCCTGCTAGACCCAAGAATTGACGGATTTATGTGGGTGTTGTCGGGATTGCCCATCCTTCAACAGCTTTCACCTTAGAGGGATCCACATGAATTCCATCTTGGCTAACTACATGACCTAGGAAGTTCACACTCCGGAGCCAGAACTCACACTTGGAGAGTTTTGTGTATGGCTTTTCCGATCGCAGAGTTTCTAGGATTTGTCGGAGATGTTGGCCATGCTCTTCTTCGCTTCGGGAATAGACGAGAATGTCGTCAATGAAGACGATAACAAAGTTGTCGAGGAATTGTCGACAGATTCGGTTCATCAGATTCATAAATGCAGCTGGGGCATTTGTTAGACCGAAGGGCATTATGACAAATTCATAATGTCCGTAGCTAGTTCGGAAAGCGGTTTTTGGAATATCCTCTTCCCGGACATAGAGTTGGTTGTATCCGGACCGTAGATCTATCTTAGAAAAATAACTAGCTCCTTGGAGCAAGTCAAATAGATCATCGATTCGTGGGAGTGGGTAGCGATTTTTAACAGTGAGTTTATTTAACTCTCTATAATCGATGCACATTCTAAAAGATTCGTCCTTCTTTTTGACAAAGAGGACTGGAGCTCCCCATGGCGAGTAACTAGGGCGGATGAATCCCTTGTCCAAGAGTTCGCTGAGTTGGCTGGATAATTCCTGCATCTCAGCAGGAGCTAACCGATAGGGTGACTTAGCGAGAGGAGTTGCTCCTGGAACGAGGTCAATTCGGAATTCCACTTGTCTCTCCGGGGGCACTCCTGGAAGATCTTCAGGAAACACGTCTGGGAACTCACATGCTACGGGAATGTCTTGAATGTTAACCTCTTCCTTGATTTTGTCCACTATGTGAGCCAGGAACGCCAAGTTGTTCTTTCTTAGATGTTTTTGTGCCTTGATGCACGAGATGAGGCGAAGGTTCATGCTAGGTTTGTCTCTGCAAATTACTAGGGTTTCGTGATTGGGAAGGCGAAGGCGAACGGCCTTCTCGTGACACATAATTTCAGCATGGTGGGGGCTTAACCAGTCCATGCCAATAATCACATCGAAACTCCTAATTGATACATGTATCAAGTCTATTCGAAAGGCGTGTTGATTGAGGGTTAGGGTACATCCGATGTAGATTTCCCTGGTAGATTCGGTTTTCCCATTGGCCATTTCCACCGTAAAGGTTTCATTTAGCTTCTAGGGCTGTTGTTTTAATAAATGTTTAAACTTATTGCTTACGAAACTTCGTTCCGCTCCGGTGTCAAATAGGATGCATGCATAAGTGTGGTTTAGGGGAAACGTACCGGTAACAACAGCGGGGTCCTGAATCGCCTCTCCCTGACCCATGGTCAGCATCCTTCCGGTTCCTCCGTTTCCTGGATTGTTGTTGTTAGGGAAGTCTCGGCGGAAATGCCCAGTCCTCCCACACCCATAGCAGGTGTGGCTAGGCCCTGCATTGTGGCTGCCGGTAGTGATGTTGTTGTTGTTGCGATTGTTGTTGTTGTTGCTATTTCCCTGTTGTTGGTTCTGGGGAGGGTAGGTCCTGCAGTACCTCGCCGTGTGTCCCCTTCGATTACAACTGGTGCAATGCAACTCCTTGCATTCTCCGTTGTGATGGAAACCACACTTGTTTCACTTGGGAAGATTACCGGAATAAGGTCTGGGAGCATTTGAAGCAGCTGAGACTGGAGCATGTGGTGTGGTTGGAACCGGTGCGGTGGCAGCATTAACTGCTACTGTCTGCTGCTTTTTAGAGGCCTCGGGGCCCTGACGCCCCTTCCTCTTGTTGTTCTTCCCTTTCTTTCCATCACCTTCCTTCTTGCTTTTAGTCTCCGTTGGCTTGTCTCCCTTTTTGTTGTTATGGTCATACAGCTTCTTCGCCAATCTTTTTGCACTGTCAAAGGTTTCGGGGTTTGCAGCTATCACATTTCCATGGATTGGTGATGTTAGTCCCCAGATAAATCGCTGAATCTTCTTTCCTTCCGAGGTGATCATACCCGGGCACAACAGAGACAGTTCACTAAATCTCGATATGTAGGCATCGATATTCACATTCTGCACAGTGAGGTTCCACAGCTCTTACTCCATTTTCTGAATCTCACCTCGTGGGCAGTATTCAGCCATCAGCATTTCTTTCATCTCCGCCCACAACATAGAGTTGGCTACAGGAAGTGTCATGGCTTCCACATGTTCGTTACACCAGGTGAGCGCTTGATCGACAAAAGTGCAGGCCGCGAACTTCACTTTCATCTGCTCAGGACAATCGCATATCTCGAATACCGATTCTACCTTCTCGATCCATCGCTTCAGAGTGATCACTCCTCCAGTGCCGTTAAAAGTTCGTAGTTTGGCATTTGTAAAGCCCTTGTAGGTACATGTTTTGGTAGGTCCTTGATTCATCCCGTTGTTCGAACTCCCTGCCCCTTGCCCGTTGCCTCCTCCATTATTCCCCTGGTGGAGTTGTGCCATAGCTGCGGTGACCGCAGTAGACACGGCTGCCTGGAATGCAGTGGAGTCAACTTCGGGTGGGGTTGGTCCAGGGTTTCCACGAGTAGGTCGGCAAGGCATCTTTCTGTCATGAAACAGAAAGGTGTTGAGTGTTTGGGGTTTCTGGAAGGTTGTGACCCTACTGACTAGGTGCAATGTACGTACTAAAACGCTCCTACCATTCAACATACAATCATAGATTCTCAACACATAGCAATTTGTAATATTATAACAAAGCACGTAAAAGTTTACTAATATTATCCGCATTTGATATATGAAAAATTTGCTCGTAAGAGCATACATGAGTGACACTAGTTCGACAGCATAACGGCTCTATGAGTAGTGTAGTCACTTAAACATAGATTCGGGGTACATAGCATAATTCCTAACGACCTACTAAGATAAGTCTATCCCTAACAGCGACGATCTGCGTCTGGGGGTGGTGCCGAGGATGTGGATGCTCCCTGAAGACGGGCCACCAATCGTTCTGCGTCCTGAAGTCAAGACTCCCACCTTACCTGCCTCATGTGAAACTCCCGAAGGACGTCACGTGTCTCCTGTTCCGCACGCTCGACCCTAGTCCACAGCTGGCGTACCTGATCAACAGTGCCCTGAGCAAGATTGTCGGTGTTCTGTAATCGTCTCACCATGACCGGTAGGGCTCGGTCGGCCGGTCCTCCGTCCCTCAGGTCAAAGAACTCGCGTGACATGCCGAACGGGGGTCGCTGTCCCTGCTGTCTGCTCCATCTCCAATGATCAATACCCCAGGGAGGGGTAGGACCAGTGGGGCCCACACGGTAAGCAGGCACCCTGATCGGGTAAGGGGGGTTGATGACTTCGGACTCTGCGTCCGAATCACCCCCTTCACTATCATCGGGTTCCTCTTCGAAGTTCTCTTCGTCCTCTTCGGGTTCGGCAGGCTCGCCCTCGTCTCCAGCCTCCGGGTCCCCGTCAGATTCCTCTTCGGGGTCTTCCTCAGGCTCTTCCTCAGGCTCTTCCTTAGGCTCTTCCTCTAACCATCCGTTATTCCCCTGATTAGGGAAATAAGGGTCTCCAGGGTGATGAAAACCAACCATGTTGTCTGCGCGAGTATGTAAATATGCTAACATTATTCCTAGGATGCTACAACTATTGTACAGACTAAGCAGGCGTTCTCTTTTTGGTGATAAAGGGGTATAGTTTTAGGTTCCCTAGCTATCACGATCTCATCGGAATGTGTGTTACTTATACTTTGGAGAGAATGTAGTTGATCAGGCTACATCCATTCCTTGGTACTTTTAAGAACAGTCCTGAATTAACCGAGATACTAGCATTATTTTGTTTGGTTCGGCGTTTTGTTCCTTGTTCCTAATGCAAGCAAAGGTGTTTTATTGTTGTATTTTACTTGTTTTGTTCAGAGTTATGTTAGTCCCTCTTTTGGTTTATAGTTGCATATCAATGTGTGGTTCGATATGCTAGTTCACTATAAACAGAGCTCTGATACCAACCTGTCACACCCCCGAACCAGACGGCGGAAACGTCCGGGGGCTGTTGTGACTCAATTGAATACCATCACAATGAATATACATGAAACATAACATCATACAATACCAAGCATTGCAATATTACAACTGGTTGCGTTTACATTCGGTACATTGTTTCAAATTATTACATTCCCAAAAGTAGATTGTTCAATACTAGTTAAACACACAGCAATACATCACTGAGTACATTTTTCCCTTCGGTTTACCTGTTACCTGAGAATACAAGTATTTTTAAAAACGTCAACATATGAAATGTTGGTGAGTTCATAAGTAATGTTTGAAATATAGCGGTTTGTATTGTTTTGAAAATCACCAGAAAATCCGATATTTTCTGAAAAGAACTTACTATAAAAAGTGTGAAGATCCGTAAGTATGCTTGTTTGTTTCTATAAATGTAAGAGTACGATTTGTAAAACTCGGTATGTAATTCGTAGGTGTATTAATTGAAAACCCTAGGAAAACCCGTTTTCCTAATACTTTGCATTAAATAATTTATACTTTCTTTCTTCGTTACGACAGGTGTATTCGTTGAGCTCCAGAGACGTTGGATTAATTGCGGATGGTGAATTGTTGTAAACGTACATTAATGAAACGACCAGTTGACAACCGTACAAACGATCCCTTAGGCGTCGTTTGCACTATTCACTTAACCCAACCACCCAGACTCATGTAGCCCCACAACCGAGGGGAAAAGAAGAGGGTGCGAAACCCCGGTATTTCCCTACGTCGTTCAAGGCTATCGTGAATGCGAAGGACCCTTAGTCCGACTCGCATTTGGTGAATTCTCGACTTTACTAGCAGCACCAGAAGGCCCTTGGGGTCCAACAGCACAAAGTCTGTAAAAGTCCTTTTACACGAAATTAGGTCATATAAGACCCAACTACATGTAAGCGAGTTTTCTTCGGGCCTAAAGATCATGTCATCGGGCTAGCGAGGCCCAACAAGCATGATTTGAAACTTTTGGGCCCAAAGACGGTGTATCGACGTCTGGTGTATTCCCGCGTATGTATTGAGTTTCCGATATTTCCATGTGTGTATTAAATTATCGTCGTGTTAGTAGCTTCGGATTGTTATTGATTCGAGACCGAATCAATTCGTTTGATAACGATTTTTGGTGTTGAAGGTGAATTGTGTTTTGCCGATAGCCGAGGTACTAGTGTTTCATCGTGTCGGGTTCATTGTTTAAGACATTAGTCTTTTACATTTTTCAGACCCTTCTTTTTGGATGAATTTACACTTTTGGACCCTTTATATATATAATACTTTTTATTTTAGTCCTTAGGCCATTTTTCTTGACACTTTAGTATCAAACTTGTAGAAAAAGTATTTTTCAGCTCAAAGCTTTTTGAAAAACAGTTTTAGTCCCTCAAAATGAAACTTTTTCGGCTGGAACCCTCTTTTTCGCAAATTTTACACTTTTTGTCTAAAATAGAGAATTTTTGCATTTTTGGTCCCTTTTAAATATGAAAAGCATTTTTAACCTTTGAAATGGACTTGGGACACTAGTAGTCCTTTACAGAAAAATGCATTTCCAGCCCCTCAACTTTACAATTTTCGCATATTGGGCCTTATTGGGCCGAAAAGTTCACTTTTAGCCCATTAAGTTTAAAAATTTAGATTTTAATCATTGTAAAGTGTCAATTTCTGGAAAATTCTTTTATGAAACTTTTTTGACACATATTAACCCCCAGAATTTGTATTTTTACATTTTGGCCCCTTTAATTTCATATTTTTACATTTTGAGTCCAAAAATGTGATTTTTAGCCCAAGGAGTTCATCTAAACCACTTGGTTATTTTTCTAGTAATTACTTATGTGTAATGATATGTTTAGAACTTGTTTCATACTTCATATTGCAAATCTCGATTTTAATTTCCTTGTGACTAGTTTCAACACCATTAATACATAATAATTTGAAAATAAACATAGAAATCATACATAACATACACATAATCATAGATCTACACATTTGCTTGTATTCTCCCCCCACAAAACTTATAAAAACCGAAAATAAGGGGGTATGAAGCTCACCTTTGGATGTGGTTTCGGTTTTGGAGGAAAGATGTAAGGAATTGAGGTGATTTTCGGCCCTAGCACACCTTGATGAAGATCTCATCCTTGAGGTGATTCTAGGATGCAAGATCATGATTTCTTATGAGTTAAGAAGAGATGTTTGATAGATCAAGGAACCTAGATCATGGATTTAAGAATAACCTTACCTTGGATGGTGATTCTTGTGAAAAATCTCCTTGAAATGCCCTTGAATCTTCGAAAATTTAGTGAAGAGAGGTGAAGGTGTTTTTGAGAGTGTTTGATGTGTGAAAAGTGATGAAGTGTGTGTGTGTGTGGGTGCTTTCGGCCGAAGTCAAGAAGAAGAGAAGAGAGAGAGGTGAGTTGACAATCCTAGATGCATGTTGGTCCATGCATGGAGATATGTGGGATATAAGTGAGGTGGCAAGGATTAGGTCAACCCCTTTCTTCTTGGATTTGGGCTTTGGGCCGAGAATTTGGAAGGGAAAAAGGTTTTTGTGCTTTATTGCCCCTAAGCCGACATAGAAGTTATGTTGGATGATTTTTGACCCAAAAAAAAATATAATATGATTTTTTTTTACACTTTGTTGGGCTAGTTTAGGTTATTCATTGTTCATAGTTTTTAATTTATTTCATTCTAGGCCCAATATGGCCCAAAATGTTGAAATAAATGGATGTGGGTCCAATTAGAGCCCATTTAAAGGTTCTAATCTCATGATAGTCAAATTGGAGGCTTATTGGCCTAATGGGTCCAATAAGGAAGTCCTAGTCCAAAATGGACTTAACAAGAACCTCTAGGGTTTCCAATTGCTTATTGACTATTTGTAGCACTTGTATGGTGTATTTGTTTGAAAATTAGATGTCATAGAGTAAGCATCTTACATGCTCTTTAAGTTTTTGATTCTACATTTTACTTGAGTGTAGAGATTACATGACACAAAATTTCTAGTTGTGACATGAGATCTTTGTTTGGGGACAAAATAAATTGTATTTGAAGGTAGGAACATAAAAAACTCCATGAAGAGTAACCAATCATGAAGTTCCGTATCACCATTAAAAGAAACAGTATTGTTGTGCCCATCAGGAATACTAATCAAATGTGGTTGGTTTAGTTTTATCAAAGAAGTGGATAACGAATTATTAGAACACATATGGTCAGTATAGCTACTTGTAACGTCCCAAAAATACTTAGTATAATTTTCAAATTTAAATAAGTCAAAACAATTCATTAATTATCCTAAAAGACCGTAAGAGTAAAAGTATTCTTAAAACATCAGACTATAAATAAATAATCATTGTCGAATAAATCTCCAGGGGATGCAGTGCAATCAAGCCAGACCCTTCGTTTTGAAACCACATGTTATACTAATTAGTAGGTCCAGTTCAGGGGTATATTTCAACCCAATATACAATCATGGGTTAAGCCCTAGGGTATATTCCAACCCAACATAATGTTGGATTAGGTGTCTAAGCCCATAATTGTCAGTGGTATAAACTTGAATGATAGTAGCATAGTCCTTTTGGGTTTCCCTCAAACCTAGTACTTAAATATGATAACTTTTAGAGAGAGATTGATTTCTTGATTTATTATATGGTTAATAAATTAATTAGAAATCAAAATAAATGATTTGCTAATATATTATGAGAATAATATATTAATTAGAAATAGTAATATTTAATTAGAATTAGTAATATTTAATTATGAATTAATTAGAAATTAATTGGAACTAATGTTCGAATTAATTAGATTAATTAGAAGTATAGGTGTTAAAGTGTAATTATTTTATTCCATTTATGGTTATCTAAGGTTTCCTTGTTATAATATAAAAAGGTCCCTTGGGATAAAATATTCGTATATGCCTTCTAGAGAAGGGTTAGGGTCAAAATTTTGTCTTCTCTCTCCTCTCTCTCTCTTTCTTTCTCTCTCTCTCTCTCTCTCTCTCTCTCTCTCTCTCTCTCTCTTTCTCTCTCTCTCTCTTTCTCTCTTCATGTTGCATGGTCGCTAGGGTTTGGGTGTAAACCATTACAAGCACGAAACTTGTGGTTCTTGCTTCCAAGAGTTTTTCAAGAAGGTTTGTGATTAGTTATTTAATAAAATAAGTGAAAGGTATGTAAACCTTACTTTTGTTTTGTTATATTCGAAATTACCTAGTGTTTATAGTTGTTGTTGTTCAATGTAATATTACTTCAATAGAATTATAACATAGATCATTAGGTTTCATGTACCCTTAAGAGTTAAGTATTTATCCACGTTAAAACATATAAAACCCATCACTGGTATCATATCGTAGGTTATCTGACAATTGAATGTATATTGCTTGAACCTGAAAAAAATCGAATTTTTCTGAAAAAGCAGATCTCACGACGTGAGCTTAGGGGCTCGCGACGTGAGCACAGGTTAATCCAATTTTTTTTTCTACCAGACTGTACTCACGACGTAAGCAGTCCATGCTCATGACGTGAGCAAAATATATTCTAAATTTTCGGATTTTCTTGCGTAATTTGATTTATTTGGTTGTTATTGGGTAAGTATGTTTTATATAATCTACCATAATCCGAATTTTGGTCATATTAGATAATTAAATAAAATCGTAAATATGTGGAGATGACTATAGATAAGTTAATGATAATTTTATATGGTTAAAACTATCCTTATGGATAAAATTATTAATTTAATTAAATGATTTATTACAAGATATTTAATAAATCCATAAAATGTTTTAATTTAATTAAATTAAAAGTTTAATTTATTAAAAGATTAAACCCTTGCAAATTTAAAATGTTTTAAAATACACCTTATACTATGTATATATAATTAAAAGTTTAATATATATTACACGTATAAAAAAAGTCAGTCAAAGCGCTAGTACGTCTCATTCACAAAACCATGTTATAAAAAGGGTATAAGGAAGTGGCCTATAAAATGTCCACTAAATGGGTGTCCATTCTCACCCACCGCACTCCTATGTGATCGAGTGTCGTTAGCCGAATAGATTTGACAGGACATAATCTCATTAATAAGTATAATGACATAAAGTAACTAAACTATTTTCTAAAATTCCACTTTTAGTTCCTTTAGGAAAATCTGAATTTGCATGTTGATCCATGAAATTGCACATTACACTTTATAAGTCGTTAGTGGAACGTGTGTAGTTAACTTACATACTAATGGGTGACTAATAAAGAGTGGTAGTGGGTGTCTTGAAAATTATCGTTGATTAATGGAGCCCGTGTGGCTAGCAAACACATTTAAACGAGATGATAAAAGTCTTCTAGAGTGTCAAGTGTAACACTCCAAATCAGGTATTACCTTTGGAACCCTTGAAATTACGACTATTGCATAATGGTCCCTTAAGTACACTTGGCGTATTTCAAGGTACGCTTAGCGTACCATGCATAGATGATAACGGAGTGGCAGCATGTACGTGGGGCGAACGTGACGAATGTTCAAACCCTAATTTTCGAACATAAGACCTATATAATCACCCATTATCTCATTTGAGCCTTACCCTAACTAGCCTCCTTCACCCTCAAACATCCCTAAAGCCCTGAAATCATTAGAGTGTGTGTTCTTGAGCTTGTGAGTGTTTAAAAACCATCCTTTTTGGTGTGTTTGCTACAAGGAAGTGGTGGAAAAAAGCTTAAACGAGGAAGAGCTTCCGGATCTCACATTTAGACCAGCTTAGGAAGCTTGAGGAGGTAAAAATCCTTCACCTTGATATTCATTATCATTTCTAGAGCTAGGGTTTTCTATATGGTCCCTTTTTGTGTCCATGAACCATCTCTGCAGAGTTGGAGCAACTCCAGAGCTTACGAAGAGTAGATCTAAGGTCCCTTGACTAATTCATTCCATAAAAATGGTGTTTTGATTGTTGTTTTGAACTCATTCATGGATTAAGACTCTTGGAAAGGTCTTAATCCGTTGTTGGGAGCATATGGAACAGTAAAGGAATAAAGTGTTCAACGTTAAGCCTTAGGACGTCTTAATGGAATCAGATCTAAAGTTTGACATTGGAACATCCAGTATTAAGCACTAAATGGAAGAAGGTGCCTAATCTACTTATACCTTGGGCATAGTATAGCGTACGCAGCGCATATAGCTCAGGGACTCAGTATGTTGGGCAATATAGGAGTGGTATGCAAGGCCTACGCACTCAGATGGGCTTGGACTTATTTTCGGCTTGTAAGCCCGTTGGGCCTTAATCAATCATTGGGCATGGTCATGTTTTGAGTAAGTGGGGCAATTTATTTGTTTTGGGCCATGGTTACTATGGTTGGGCTTTATTGGGCCATGAGTCCCATTAATGATCTTGGACATGGACTTTGGTCCCATTAGCAACGGGAGACTTTTGGGGCCATTTTGAAAGGACTTACCGCTTGGGTTCTTTAATTAGATTATATTCAAACCTAACCATGGGTTTTCATGCCTTCCTAGTAGGTTTACATGTCTAGCTCGTATGTTGTTTCTATGTATGGTGATGACTGTGTGGAGATTCCCACGACAGGTAGCAGAGACCACTTGTGGGTTCCAGCGGCAGCTAGCAAAGACCATATGGAGGGGGGTGGGTGTTTCCATGACATATTGTTAAGACCACGAGGGGTTTCCAGTGGCACTTGGTATAAGACATTGGAAGGTTTCCATGGTATCCTTATATGTTTTCATGGATGGCTTACATATTATGTGTAGCTTATGGAGCTATTATGGATTATATGATTATGTGGATTGTGTGGGGTATGCTCTGGGGAACTCACTAAGCATTAGCTTACAATTTGTTGTTTGTTTCATGTACTTCAGAGCCTAAGGTCAAGGGTCCGACTTGATGGCGCAACATGCACTCTCTCCGAAAATTTTATTTTGGGACACTCTGATATACATATTGAATAAAATATTGATGTTATGAATTTCGAAAAGAATTGTTATTGAGATTTCATATTTATGGGAATGTTTTGGTTATTTAAAAATGAAATTTTTATTTCAAAATTTTGGGATGTTACAAGTTGGTATTAGAGCCTTTGTTTGAGGGATTCGGATATACTCTCGGGTGTGTTACGATCAAACTAAGAAAATGGTAAAATTGTTTTAAAAAAAATCAACTTAAAACTTCTTAAACTGTAAAAAGGGAGAGTGCAATGAGCGTAATTGGCCGAGCTCAAGTAACTAGTTCCCCAATACGTTAGCCATGGTGTATTGATATTTGGATTATGATAATCGTATGAATCTTGCTATGTGTATGCTTTCAAAATTGTGTACGATTAGGGTCTTATAGCCTAAGAGACTGATTGATTTTGCCTTATTTCCCATTCCTTGTCTGGTTGTGGTCTTAGGGTAGAGTCTGTTACTCGAAAGTCTATTTGATCCTGATATGTGTATAATTTGCATGCATATGGCAACCTGTTGTGATTGAGTTTTGGATTGATATGGATGGAGAAAATCTTATGATAACTTAGGATTTGAGTTATGTGGTAGCATGTGAAATATGTTTCTTTCTGGGATGAACTAGATTTATCAGGAAGAGTGTTGGCGAAGGTACATGTAGGTGTGAAAGGTAGTAATGGACCCGTACTACTGAAATCACATAAGCTGTACCCGAATCAATGTTAGATCTGGAAGCTCAAAGGAGGAATGGTGTGGAAGGATCCCCTTTTTGGACATCCTGATCATTATGTTTTATAGTATCGCAATGCAGTATACTGGTGAGATGACATGGAATAGGGGAATCAAGATCATGATCCAGATATAGTTTGGTCAATGGTACCGAACCCATTGATGAGAGGTTGCACGAGCTTATTGTGGCCGAGGTTACGAGGGGAATCCTGTAAGCTACCCCAGTGATTTTTGGGATGGTCAAGGAAGGGATGATGGAGATCATGGAGGAGCGGCGCAAGTCCTTTCAAGCCGAGATTGCTGTCGGCCAGGTCAAGGCCCTATTCTTCAGGTTCAGGGACCCGATAGCTAGTCGACACTGGATGGAGGACATGGAGAATGCCCAACACACGACCTTTTGCCCTGATGTGAAGAAAGTGGGGTTTGCCTCGTGTATGCTAAGGGACCGAGCCAGGGTTTGGTGGGATAAGGTGACTAGGCAGGTGGGAGAAGCCGGTGTGGCTGAGATGACCAGGGCAGAGTTTTTTAGATGCTTTGTAGGGTTGAGTAGTTTGTCCCAAATCCCGATCCCGTACTGGTACCGTACCGGAACCGATATCGAACCGTACCGAATTAAAAACTACAGGATGGTACTTGGTACTCCAAATACATGAAATTCGAGAATCGGTACCGCGGGTACCGGTAGTACTACCGAGTACCGGTACCATTCCCGGTACTGGTACCGGTGACGTTAATTCGGTTCGGTACTCGGGATTGACTTTCGATCAAATTTGGTATTCGGGAAATCAGGAACGGGACGGGTCGGGTCGGTACCGGTTCTGTCTCACGCTCATCCCTAATGGTTTGATCTGGAGTTTGCACCATCTATTAAGATGCAATGCTTATTTTTCATGCTTGATATCAATATGCCTTGCTTATGTGTGTGTGTGTGTGTGTTTATATATATATATATATATATATATATATATATATATATATATATATATATATATTTATCTTTGTGTGTGTGTATGTGTGCTCCTATATAGGGACCTTTTTGGTCAATGGTATATCGGCTCATGTTCTTTTCGATTCGGGAGCTACCCAATCATTCTTGTCCCTTCAATTAGCATGAATTTATAGGATGCTCTGAGAACTTTGGATTCCCCTCTCGAGGTTGAGATAGCGGATGACCGTATTGTTAGTGCTATGAGGGTTTATTAGGATTGTGTCCTGAATGTGCTTGGAGCGAGTTTTCTTGTCGACCTGGTTCTAATACCATTGTGAGGGTTGAAGGTGATCATTAGGATGGACTGGTTGGGGGCCAATGGGGCCATGATAGATTGTGAGTGCCAACTAGTGAGACTTCAAACCCCAAGTGGGGGAGAACTGTTTATTCATGGAGAGAGGGCCTCGCATGGGCCAACCCTATGTTCAGCTCCGAGGGCTAGGAGACTTCTTCATCAGGGTTGTTCAGGATTCTTGGTGTATGTCTTGGATACGAGGGTTGAGGCCCCGATAGATTTTGGAAGTGTACAGGTTGTACAAGATTATCGGTATGTCCTTACCGAGGAGTTGCCTAGGGAGCCTCTAGAGAGGCAAGTTGAGTTTTGCATTGATATGGTGTCGGGTGCCACTCGGATAGCTAACGCACCATACCAGCTAGCTCGCTCAAGACGTACGAGATGTCTGCGTAGTTTTAGGAGTTGCTAGACTGAGGGTTCATTCGTCCGAGCAGTTAGCTATCCGAGTGGCATGAATATAACTAAGACAACTTTTAGGGTTGAGGATATAACGAAGACAACTTTCAGGACCCGGTACGGACACTATGAGTTTGTGGTGATTCCTTCCGGGCCCACCAATATCCCAACAACGTTCATGGATCTCCTGAACAGGGTGTGTACACCGATGTTGGATGAGTCATTAATTGTTATCATTGATGATATCCTGGTCTATTCTAAGACCAAGGAGAAGCAGAAGCAACATTTGAGGGAAGTCATGGAGATGCTGAGAACGGAAAGACATTATGCCAAGTTCTTAAAGTGTGATTTCTGGTTGTGAGAGGTGCAGTTCCTTGGGCACATCATTAACCAAGAGGGTATTTCGGTTGATCCAACCAAGGTTGAGGCGGTGATGTGGTGTAAAGTACCGAAAAATGCATATGAGATTCATAGCTTCTTGGGTCTAACAGGGTATTATCGAAGATTCATTCGAGATTTCTCCGAGATCGTTGAGCATTTGACCCGTTTGACCATGAAGAATGTGACTTTCTGGTGGGGCCCGAAATGGTAGTTGGCTTTCGAGATCTTAAGGCAGAGGTTTTGTGAGGCCCGGATTCTAGTACTGCCTGAGGGGTTGGATGATTTGGTGGTGTATTGTGATGCATCAATCTCGGGATTAGGGGCTGTTTTGAAGCAAAGGGGGCATGTGATCGCGTACGCTTCAAGGCAGTTGAAGCCTCAAGAGGCAAATTACCCCACTCACGACCTGGAATTGGGGGCGATGGTGTTTACCCTCAAAATCTGGAGGCATTACCTATAAGGGGTGTGGTGAACCATCTATATTGACCACAAGAGTTCGAGGTATATGATGGACCAGAAGAACCTTAACATGCAACAAAAGAGGTGGTTGGATGTACTGAAAGATTATGACTACAAAATCTTTTACCATCCAATGAAGGCCAATGTGGTGGATGATACTCTGATCCGCAAGACGGCGGGTTCTCCGATTAGGTACATTTGTTTGAGGATGACAGTGGTCTCTCCACTATTAGATATGATCAAGAAAGGTCAAGTGGAGGGTTTAAAGAAAGAGAAATGGAAGATATAGTAGATTCAGGGCCAATTTCCCTTGTTTGTACGGGATGGTCGGGGACTCTTGACACAGTGTGGCCGGGTGTAGGGACCAATGACTGGGGGAGTGAGACAAAAGATATTGGAGGAGGCACATAAGTCCATGTTCTCTATACATCCATGAGATACAAAAATGTACAGAGATTTAAGGCTGAGCTACTAGTGGCCCTGCATGAAGTGGGAGATCGCCTAGTTTGTGGAGCAGTGCTTGACCTGCAGGAAGGTCAAGGTCAAACATGAACGACCTCATAGCAAGGTTCAACCACTACCCATTCGTATGTGGAAGTGGGAAGAGATCGCCATGGACTTCATCATGAAGTTACCGACGATGGCGAGGGGTGTGTATGCCATATAGGTTTTTGTGGATAGATTAACGAAGTGTGCCCACTTTATTCTGATCTATGAGAGCGTCTCCGCTGAGAAATTAGTAGATATTTATCTTGGATTAGTGTCTAAGTCCATAACTATTTTGGTATGTACTTGACCCGATGGTGCATGGTCCTTTTGGGTTGTCTTCACCAAAGCAACTTGATAGGATGAATTATGACGAGAAAGGATTAATTATGATTTATTAATATATTATGAGAATAATATATTATAGGAGAAATCATATTGTTTAATTAATATTAGTCAAGAATTAATTGATAATTAATTTTGTGGCTAAAAGAGATTAATTAAACTTAAGGGACTCGAACTGTAATTATAAGATAATTGCATTTGGGCTATGGATCACCTTGGAATAATAGGTTGGACGGATTCTATGAGGAAACCCATTAGAAATCGTCCAAGGGATATTCTAGAAGGGTCCATGGGCTGCTTAGGGATTAAGCAGTCAAATTAGGGTTTCCTAGTTGAAAACCTAATAGCCTACATGTATATATAGTACCCTTAAACCCCAAAAATGGGGATAAGAGTTCCACTAGGGTTTCTGGACGTTTTTGGGCAGCCTCCTCTCTCCTTATTCTTCATCCTCTTGCTCTTGGTGTTTGTGAGCCATTAGAGGAGTGACACTTGTGACTCCAAGCTTTCTAAAGCCATTACAAGGAGGATTTGAGATTGTTATTGCTACATAACAATCAAGGTAAGATCTAAGCCCGATTCTTTCGTTAATATGATTAATAGTATGCTAGATCTAGGGTTTAAAGTCTTTGATGAATTGCATGTACAATAGAGAAACCTAGATCCAAGCATTAGGATTTGCATGAGCACATACGATGTTCTTATCGCTAAAACCCTTCAGTGGTATCAGAGCCTTGATTGGTTTCTATTGTATTGATGCCTAGTACATTCATTCTTGTTGTAAAATCGATTTTTGGCCCCCTGAATGATGAACTCGGCGAGTTTCAATGTGGACTCGGCGAGTAGCTCCAACTCAGCGAGTCCATAGAGGAACTCGGCGAGTTTGAGCGTCTGTTAGAGCAGATTTCGGGATTTTTACGTGTTTTGACTTAAGATAATTACCATAATTGTTTAAAATTAATAAAATACGAATTTTATTGATTCCTTATGATTATCTTTCTCAAAATAAAAGATTTCGTCATCTAATTAGATAATTGTTACCTTATTTGATAAATATTAAATTATTTGAATTATTTGATCATTATCTTGCAAGAATTTGAACTAGATCTAATTAGATAACCACCAATTAATTGTTAATTGCCTTATTTGAATTATGTGATCTAGAATATTCTTGATAAAGTTTGGAAAAGTTTCAGATTAATGCCTTTAGGTTTTATAGTTTAAATTTGAACTTAAAAGTTTTGTTTTTGAAATTTAATTAAGTTAAACCCAAATGTTTTGAAATATTTCAAAACTTGCCCTCAAGTTTTGGAATTTAAAAGTTGATTAAAAGTTTAATTTAGAAATGTTAAATTCTAAAACCCTAGTATTGTTTTGAAAAGTTCAATTCACACCCTTATGGTTTTATTAATTAATTAAAGTGTATAATTAAAAGAGATTTAATAAATCCATAAAGTTTTTGTTTACAATTTAATTAAATTAAAAGTATAATTATTAAATTTGACCACCTACTATTTTAATAGTGTAAAATACACCCTATACTATATATAACGTTTAAAGTCTACTATTATATATATGTATGAGTAAACAGTCAGTCTTACCGTTAGTAGGCCTCATTCACGAAGCTGGTCTATAAGGGGTGTCTAACGAAATTGCCTATAAAATGTCGATTGAATGGGTATCCACTCTTACCCACCGCACTCTTGACCAGTGGAGGGTCGTTAGCCGAACGGGTAGGATAGGACAGAAACCATCCATTAGAAGTATAATGAAGTACAAAAGTAACTAAATGCTTTTACAAAATTCCCAATCTTACTTACTTTAGGCAACAGTGAATTGATGCAACTCCATGAAATTACACTTTGTGCCCTTGCAAAGAATTAGTGGAGCGTGTGTGGTTAACCGGCACACTAAATGGTTCTAAGAAAAGGTAGCAAAGGGTGACTCATTGTTTGTCATAGTTCGGTGGTGCGTGTGTGGTTAACCGGCACATCGAATAGGTGACTGTAACATTGGGGGCACCATGTAAGTTTGCATGGTTATTCACACCCTGTTTTGTGATCCTCGGCATCCTAGTCACAAATCGAGGGGCATATCGAGATTTAAACATGCCATTGAAAAGTTCAATGAATCTCAAAAGATCTAGGAGTTTTCAACAGATTTAAAACTTAAATTAATACTTCATTTTTCATGGTGGAAATTGGTAAATTGTCATTTACCTACCTTCAAATATTCTACAACTAGATTACGACATCCCTCTTCAAGGATGTAGAGTATTGTGTTGGATCCTAGCCTCGATATTTCTTTTGGGTGTCACATAGAGGATCCTAATCAACTTAACTTGAATTTTCTCCCGTTTTGTAGATGTCAAATTATGACAACTATGGTCTTCCCAAATCCCGTGGAACAAGCTTTTCACATGAAGATGATATTCCACGATTCGATCGAGGAACACAAGATCATGCTTCACTTCCTCCACCTCCTCCTATTGTTCTCCTTAACCCTCAAGTTCAAAAGATTGAATAGTTCAAACTCACTCAAGAATTTTTGGCAAGTAAACATGAAGAAGGAAAGTCGGTGTGTGCACACGTCCTAGAGATGAAGTCACACATTGATAGGTTAAGAATGTTGGGATCTGTTGTCTGTGAGGAGCTGGCTGTTGTCTGGGTTCTTCAGTCACTTCGTGACTCATATAGTGAGTTTGTAAGAGAGTACTATATGATGAACCACGACGTAACCCTCATCGATCTAACCTATATGCTTATTGCTGCTGAATCAGCAATGATTTGGCGCACTGGAAAAGCAAAGTTGATTGGTAGATCTGCCTTCCAGACCTCTATGGATATAGGCAATGGCAACGAAAGCCATGCCATGATCAAAAAGTTTGATCATAAGAGAAAGGCAAAGTCAGAAGTTGTTCCATGTGCTGTTCAAAAAGAGTCAAATTGCTTTTATTGCCAAGATAAGGGGCATTGGAGACGAAGCTTCCCTATTTACCTAAGAGATCTAAGAGATGGGAGAGTCAAAACGTATGACTCTACATTAGGTAAAATCCATTAACTAACTCTTTTAAGTTCCTATTCTAGATTCTTAATACATGATGTGATAAGATTACATTTCGATGTTTTGAAGGATCAAAGAAAATAAAGGAAGCTTAAGGGAAGAAGTGAGCGGAGTCTAATCGTGAAGAAATGGATTTCGATAGCATTATTTGAAGATTAGAATCTTGAGCTACTACTTGGAGTTAGAATAAGATTGCTAATAAATATGTCGAATTGCATTGTAAGGACAAATTTTTCTGCAATAAAATAAATTTTGATTTTATATTATTTATTTATCCTTGCAATGGTGTATATGAAAAAATTGATGTTTGTATGTTTCTATTATTAGCAATAATGGATTTGATTCTTAATTATGTTATTTGTGGAAATATCAAGAATTTACCAAATAGGGAAAGTTTTATCATCGCCCAAGTTTCAATTGGACAGAAACTTGGAATCATACAACTTTGGTGCATAATGAATGAGAAATTTCATATTTGGAAATTAGACTAATTCGTTGACAAAGTGTCAAGTGAAGGACTAGGAGATCGAGTATACAAAGTTGTGTGTTGATCAAGTCCACCACAAGAGTAACAAAGATATTCGTCATGATTTACTAAGGTTAAGTAAATATGATTATACTTATTAGATTAAGTGTAATTCTCAGTTGATTGAAAGAGTTTCAATAAATAGCAGAATGAATAAAGAAGAATCAAGTAGGCAGAAAGATAAAAGTTTCTCTATTCTAAGAAGAAGGGAGAGTACCTTTTATTACTTTTTATGATATGTCTTAATGATTATGAACCATATCTCAGTTGATCCTCTATGTGAGTCTTAATGCAATTGTATGTCTGAGAAGAGGAATCTAAAATTGAATAAATGGTTAAATCAAGAAGTCAATCATACTTCGTTGCAAAAACAAGTCTCAAAGTTAACATTGTGAATTGAGTGGCAAGTCTCAAGAAGTGTTTTGTCTTGATAAAAGCTACACTAACTCTTGAATATTTGTTTGTCAAGAAATGTTTATTGACAAGAGAATCTTATATGTTAAGGAGTCAGTGGGAGTCTCAAAAGTCTTGAAAGGTTTCAAGAACAAATCAAGAATAAGCCTTACCGATCATCACTAGCACACGACTTGACACTATTTTGTTTCTGTGCCATTCCAATTGAGTTAATTATTCATGTCAGTTCTATGGGTTCTGATTTGAATGCGTAAAAGGCAAGCACCTTGATCAATGAAATGTACATTGATAGGAAAGGGTGAGCTTCTTAACTACTTGGAAGACATGGTAGGCACTCATGTTACCATAAGGCAAGAAATCAATATTGAGAAAGTTCGGTCCATATGAGTTTGGTTTTGTCGCAAACTTTGGTTTTGAAAAATTCGCATGGATAGGAACACATACACCATTAAAATCTAAGTGTCATAAGATTCCATCCTTCATGAAGATGACTGTGAGGAAATGATTTCACTAACAGAAATTTTAAGAAGATAGTGATTGTGAAATTTTATTCTCAAATTCGATTGTGGTTGCGGTATCCCTTTCCATAATCCGAATTGTGAGATTTGATAATTAGTCTAAATTGTTTAGACACACATTTGAGCTATCTAAGGCAAAGGTGTATAAGATTAAGAAGCATAGATAAAAGATTACCCAAGCATTAGGTATTAGAAATATGAACTTAAAAAATTCAATAGGTATTGTTTTATGGAAGTTTAGCTGTTTTCTGAATACATGTCAAAGCTAGTGGGAGCATAAGTGTTATGCTTATATGATAATAATCATCATGATAGTGGGAGCATAAATTTTATGCTTGTATGATTATTATGGCAAGTATTGCAAGTTAGCAATATTAATTATAGTAAACAAGAGTTATACTTTGCACAGTCGTAAGGGTTGAAAAGTTGTTTTGCTATAATTAAGGGAGAGAATATTATGCTTCATTTCAAATCTAAAGGCTTAGGTTGTGGAATGTTAACAAACTTAGTCAAGGATACATAGTGCGCTCTCAAAATTACGATTATGATTATGCCATCCCTCTTCATAATTAAAATTATAAGAACGTGACACATAAGATATTATGATTGAAGATTGATAAATTATCGTATCTTTATGTAAGACATTATGCATCGTGTCCCATACGCTTCGTGTATAGGGTCGATTGCAAATGCTATAATATTTGACCATTCTAAAGTTTTTCTAATGTCTAGCGCATTTAGAGGGAAAAAGGACTAAAATCGGTTTTGACTAAAATAATTAAACAACTATCAAAGGACGATCCAAACCTCGTTGGGGATTGGTATTGGATAGATCATATCAACATTATTATGAATAGATAAGATTCTATTAAGAATGAGTTGTCGTATTGCAAATATGGAAATGTTTCCATCTTGGGAGTTGGATATTGAGAATCTATGTCTAGATTAGAATCCAACATATTCTATAAGTGGAAAGATTTTGATATTATTATACTTATGATAAGGATTGGGAGTTGTGAAATGAGTATGATTGGAAATGTGTTAATTTGATCAATTTCACAAAGTAAGGACTGTAGGTAAACATTGTGTGCATGCTAAGAGCATGGGGCAATTGTTGTTATAATTCAAGTAACAAGTTGATTACCCGAAACAAAAAATAATGAGTAATCAATATGGTGATTAAATAAAATGTTTTATTTATACCCAGAGTTTGGGGTCATATGGGATTAGCATTATCCTTGTGTTCCACTTTGCATGTTTTGACTTCCTGAATAATTAAATTAGTTTAGAACAATCAAATTATTCGAACGGACCACAGTCGTTCATATGTTGGAAGTAGGTATGAATGAAGACTGTCGTGAATTGGTGTGTGGATTGTCTAAAGTGTATTATACAAAAGAAAATGTTTGCTGCAACGTTCATGAGTGCTTATGAATATGATTTGAGCATTGGATTAAACCCACACTCATTTGGGTCAGTTCATGGATTTTATCATGAGTGATTGGTGAGACGATGATATCTTATATTCTTGAAACCGAGATGTGTGACTTGTATCTTGCGAGTCGGTTACACATTGATAATATGTAAACGCACCAGTAACTTGGCGTCATAAAACATATTGTTGTGTGTGATTCGGTGAGTGAGTGCAAGCAAGCATTGAATCAAAGTTTATTCGTTCCTTTTATCCAAAGTGGGATGAAAGCGATATATGTGGGCCCCTCGTTGATTTAGTGATGGCACCTAAGCGCTTGGCCAAGCCGGGACTAATTTAATGTGTTCAAATGTATTCTGTTGTTAGTCGTCATAAATCGGAAATCGGGAAATAGTATTAAGAGAATGATTTAAATCCATGTCTCACGTCTATACGATATAAAAGGGTGATCGCAAGACGATAATACCATATTGTCTTAAAACCTAGATATATGGTTTGTTATTTGTTAATTGGTTGTACATTGATAATGCGAAAACGCATCAGTAACCCGGTGTTATAAAACGGATTGTTGTGTATAGTAGATTAATGAATAAGTAAATGCATATAAGTCGAAGTTTATCTGTTACTTTTATCCCAAAAGGGTAAAAGCGATATCTCGGCCGCTCGCTGATTTGATTTGACTTATGTGCGGGGCCCGGTCAGAACTGAATTGATGTGTTCGATTAATTTCTATGTCAAATGAATCGGAGATTGAGAAACCATAATGCTAGACTAATTATTCCATAGAATTGTCAGCATGATATCTAACTGAGGACTGTACGATCCCTTATCTAAAGGACAAGATTGATTAGATCAGAGTTTGACAGCGTCTTTGAGAGCTACGATTGCAAATCGAATTGTACTTGTGCACATAGTTACTAGACTTATCCAAGTGGGAGACTGTTGGAAGGCTGCAACTATATTAGGCAAGTATTTGACCAGATTGTGCATGGTCCTTTTGGGTTGCCTTCACCATAGCAACTTGACAGGATGATTTATTATGAGAGAATAAATATTATTAATATATTATGAGAATAATATAAGGAATAATAATATTGTTATTTGATTAATATAAGTCATAAATTAATTAGAATTAATTTGGTGACTTAAATAGATTAATTAAATAAGAGGGTATAAACTGTCAATTGTTTGATAGTTACACTTTGGGCTGTAAATCCTTCATGGATAGAGTTGGAAGATTTCTAGGGCTTAGGATAAGCCACAAATCGTCCAAGGGCTTATCATGGAAAGGATTTGGATTGCTTTGAGTAAAGATTATCCAACTAGGGTTTAAGGGTGAAACCCTAGGAGCCTTACAAGTATAAATAGACTCCTAGGGCAAGGGAAATCGGCATCTCTGCAAAAGCAAAGAAACCTTGGCCGATTTCTTCCATCTCCTCTCTCTCAAATCATCCTCTTGCTAGTTGGTGTTTGTAAGCCATTAGAGGAGTAACATTTGTGACTCTAAAGCTCCAAGAACAAGAAGATCAAACAGGTGTTTCAAGGTAAGCTTCTAACTATGATTTTGTATTGTTCTTATACTCTATTAGCCATTAGAAGTCTTGGATTCAACGCATGTTTAATTAGAGAAACCTAGATCCAAGCATTAGGGTTTGCATGTGTACATAGGAATGTTCATATGGCCAAAACCCATCAGTGGTATCAGAGCCTAGATTGGTTTCTATTATATTGAATTTGCATGATAATTCACACCCGCTTTGTGATCCTCGGTATCCCAGTCACAAACAAGAGGGGCATATCGAGATTTAAACATGCCATTGAAAAGTTTCAATGAATCTCATCCAAACCTAGGAATTCTCAATACATTTAGAACTTACAATTAGGTTTTCATGGTGAAGAATTAGTGAATCGTCATTCACTTACCTTCAAATTGTTTGCATGTTAGATTAGGGCATCCCTTTTCTAATATGTAAATATTGTTGGATCCTAGCCCTAATATTCTAATCTATCTTTGTCCTTTCCAATGCTGCTGCTAGTTCATTCAAATTGATGAGCCATTGTCAAAAGGTCACTTTCGATGGGACGAACTTTAGCGAATGGATAAGATACATTCACACTATTGCTCGCTATGAGGATAAGGAGTATGTCCTCGATGAGAAGCTCGAGAAAATCAACCCTGAAATCGCTACTTCGGCTGAAATGACCACTTTTGAAACTCACGAGCATGATGCAACGAATGTACATTGCATGATGATAGCCACTATGAACTCCGAATTCCAAAAGTCCTATGAGGACATGTACCCGTACGAGATGCACCAAGACTTGTTGGAGAGATACCACCAAAACACGAGACAAGAGCATTATGAGATTTTCACTAACATGATTTCTGCTAAAATGGGTCATGGAGAGTCTCTTACCATGCACCTGCAAAAGATGCAAAGGTATGTCGACCGTCTTCGCAAGTTGAATGTTGACTTTGGGGAAGACTTGGCGATCGACATGGTGCTTCACTCTTTACCTCCAAGCTACAATCAATTTAGGATGACCTACCACATGAACAAAGAACAGGTCACCCTAAGCAAACTCCAAGGTCTCTTAAGGGTCGCTGAGAGCAAATTCAAGGAAAAGTCTGTTTCAGCAACTCCCAATCCACCCGTTGCTCTTGTTTTGGCTATTAGACAAGGAAGCGGAAGGAAGAGGAAGGCTTCATCTAAGAACCATCGCAAGGTTAAATCCCAAGATGGTCCCTCTTCTAGTGGGACCAAAGTTGATCCTGCTAAACCCTGCCCTACCCTAAAGGAGGCAGAGTGCCACCACTGCCACAAGATAGGACGTTGGAAGAGAAGCTGCCCAGAGTACCTGCAAGCCATCAAGGAAGGAAAGATCAAGCCGTCTTTCGCAGGTATATACACGATTAAATGTAACGATTCACCTCATGCTATTTCTTGGGTTCTTGATATCAGTTGTGGTTACCACATTTGTTCTAATGTGCAGGGACTAAGAAGAAATAGAGACGTGGAGCATGGAAGAATAAATTTAATCATGGGGAATAGAAGATCATCGCCTGTGACAAAGATTGGAGTGTATTCTTTAGTTCTTAGGAATGGTTTAACTTTAGATTTGAACAATTGTTGCTATTCGCCAGAAATGGCTAGAAACATTATTTCGTTTCATGGTTTGTTTAGACAAGGTTTTACATTTTCATTTAATAATGAGAATGGTTCTATTTTGGCTTATCCAAATGGTGTATTTTATTTTGAAGCTATACCATGTAATGGAATTTATGAAACCGTTATGATTGTAGATAACTTAGGAAATGATGTTTTGTGCATGGATTCTTCCAATAGTATGGATAGAGCATCCTTGTGGCATTGTCGTCTTGGACTTGTCAACAAGAAGCGCATAGCCCAGCTCCAAAAGGATGGAGTGTTGGAGTCATTCGACCTTAGGGAAGATGAAACGTGCGGATCTTGTTTACTTGGAAAGATGATTAAGTCACCATTCACAAGTACGTGTGAAAGGAGTGAGGGTCTATTGGACCTAATACATACCGATGTATGTGGACTGTTTAGATCAACGACAAAGGATGGGAACCGCTTCTACGTGACTTTTACCGATGACTATAGTAGATATGGGTATATCTACTTAATCAAGCAAAAGTCAGAAACTTTTGAAAAGTTCAAAGAGTTCAAGAATGAAGTGGAGAATCAATTGGGCAGGAAAATCAAGATGCTTCGATCCGATCGAGGAGGAGAGTACCTAAGTCTCTCAAGGAGTGTGGAATAGTTTCACAATTGACACCACCTATGACACCACAATTGAATGGTGTGGCAGAAAGGCGTAATAGAACCTTGTTGGACAACGTTCTCTCTATGATGAGTCGTGCTTCACTATCAATCTCTTTTTGGGGGTATGCCTTAGAAACCGCCGCCCATATCCTTAACCGAGTCCCTACTAAGAAGGTTGCCAAAACACCTCACGAGATGTGGACAGGGAAAGCTCCCTCGTTGGCACATATCAAGGTTTGGGGTTGCGAGGCTTTCGTAAGACGAGATACTCATGACAAGCTCGAACCTCATAGTGAGCGATGTATTTTCATCGGCTATCCGCAGAAATCCTTTGGATATCTCTTCTATAGACCGAATAACAATGTTGTCTTCGTTGCAAGGAGAGGGGTTTTCGGAAAGCGAGAACTCATAGGCCAAGGAGACAGTGGGAGGCAAATCGAGCTTGAAGAGATTCAAGAGTCGATAGATGAAGGAACCTCTACCACTGGCACTCAACCCGAGGAGGAAACTCCGGTTGAACCGATTGACGAGTCCTTACCTCTTAGACGTTCCGAAAGAGTTAGAGTTCAACCCCAGTTTTACGGTTTTCATATTACTACCGAAGGGGACACGTATATTAGTGATGGTACACTAATAAACCTTGATGAACCTAATAGCTATAAGGAAGCCATGGCAGGCCCGGAGTCTGCAAAATGGAAAGAGGCAATGGATAGCAAGATCCAATCCATGTATGATAACCAAGTTTGGAATTTGGTTGATAATGTGCCCAGACGTAAGACCATTGGGTGCAAATGGATCTTCAAGAAGAAGACCGACGTGGATGGAAACGTACACACATATAAAGCGCGATTGGTCACGAAGGGGTTTACTCAAACTCTCGGAGTTGACTATGATGAGACCTTCTCACCAGTTGCGAAGATAAAATCTATTAGAGTGATGCTAGCTATTACCGCATTTCATGATTATGAGATTTGGCAAATGGATGTCAAGACCGCTTTCCTTAACGGAAAGTTGGCTGAGGATGTTTACATGGCTCAGCCAGAGGGGTTTGTGGACCCGAAGCATCCAAATAGAGTGTGTAAGCTTAAGAAGTCTATTTATGGACTTAAGCAAGCGTCTCGCAGATGGAATCTTTGCTTTGATGAGAAAGTCAAAGAGTTTGGATTCGTACGAAGCGAAGACGAATTGTGTGTATGTGTCAAAGCCAGTGGGAGCATAGTTAGCTTTCTCGTTCTATATGTCGATGACATATTACTCGTAGGAAACGACATCCCGACTCTGCAGGAGGTTAAGTCCTGGCTCGGGAAGTGCTTCGCTATGAAGGGCCTCGGAGAGGCTTCCTATATTTTGGGAATAAGGATAGTGAGAGAAAGAAGTAAGAGACTAATAGGACATAGTCAGAACACTTACTTAGAGAAGGTACTAAAACGTTTTAGTATGGAAAACTCGAAGAAGGGAGAATTACCGATACAAAGTAATGCCAAGTTGAGTCAGACTCAAAGTCCGAGTGCCGAAGCTCAAATAGCAGAAATGAGCCGAGTACCATACACTTCTGCAGTTGGCTCAATCATGTATGCTATGACTTGTACTCGCCCTGATGTAACCTTTTCTTTGAGCATGGTTAGCAGATATCAAGGGAATCCTGGAAGAGCCCATTGGGTTGCGGTTAAGAATATCTTTAAGTACCTTCGGAGGACGAAGGAATGGTTCTTAGTCCTCGGAGGGAGTGATGACTTGAAGGTGCGAGGGTATAGTGACGCCAGCTTTCAGACCGACAGGGACAATTAGCGTTCGCAGTCGGGATGGGACTTTACCCTGAATGGAGGAGCAGTGACTTGGAAAAGTTCCAAACAGGAATTCGTAGCTGATTCAATGTGCGAATCAGAGTGCGTTGCAGCGAGCGAAGCGTCGAAGGAGGCAATATGGTTGAAGAACTTCATCGGTGATCTTGGAGTTGTACCTGCCATAAAGAAGCCCATGGAAATTTTCTATGATAATGAAGGAGCGGTTGCCTTGACCAAGGAACCGAGAGATCATGGTAGATCTCGACACATCGACAGAAAATATCACTTTATTAGACATTGTGTAGAAGAAGGACAACTCGTAGTGAAGAGGATATCATCGGAGGATAACCCAGCAGATCCGCTTACGAAGGGACTGAGTAGGGTTAAGCACTTGCAGCCTGCTAGGAGTATTGGGCTGAAGGATGATATTAGCATAGATTAGATAGTAGTAGAAATGTGTAATAGATAAATGTAATTAACATTTGATGATTAAATAAAAGAGTATTATTTATGAGTAATGTTACTGTCTTATGTTAATTGTTTAACTATTGTTTCATTTTGCATGTTTTAACTTCCGGAATAATTGAGTTTATTAAGAATAATCGAATTATTCAAATTGTCCACAATCGTTCATATGTTGGAAGTAGATATGATTGAAGATTGTCATGAATTGGTGTGTAGATTTTCTAAACAGTATTAGACATAGCAAAGGGTTGCTGCAACATTCATGAGTGCTTATGAACTAGTTTTGAGTATTGGAACAAACCCACGCTTGCTGGAATTACCTTATGGAATATGATATAAAAGGGTGATCGCAAGACGATAATATCATATAGTCTTAAAACCTAGATATATGGTTTGTTATTTGTTATTTGGTTGTACATTGATAATGCGAAAACGCATCAGTAACTTGGTGTTATAAAATGCATTGTTTTGTATAGTTGATTAATGAATAAGTAAATGCATATAAGTCGAAGTTTATCTGTTACTTTTATCCCAAGAGGGTAAAAGCGATATCTCGGCCGCTCGCTGATTTGATTTGACTTATGTGCGGGGCCCGGTCAGAACTGAATTGATGTGTTCGATTAAGTTCTATGTCAAATGAATCGGAGATCGAGAAACCATAACGCTAGACTAATTATTCCATATAATTGTCAACATGATATCTAACAGAGGACTGTACGATCCCTTATCTAAAGGACAAGATTGATTAGATCAGAGTTTGACAGCGTCTTGAAGAGCAACGATTGCAAATCTAATTGTACTTGTGCATATAGTTACCAGACTTATCCAAGTGGGAGACTGTTGGAATAGTGTCTAAGGCTACAACTATATTAGGCACGTATTTGACCCGATTGTGCATGGTCCTTTTGGGTTGCCTTCACCATAGCAACTTGACAAGGATGATTTTATTATGAGAGAATACATATTATTAATATATTATGAGAATAATATAAGGAATAATAATATTGTTATTTGATTAACATAAGTCATAAATTAATTAGAATTAATTTGGTGACTTAAAGAGATTAATTAAATAAGAGGGTATAAACTGTCAATTGTTTGATAGTTACACTTTGGGTTGTAAATCCTTCATGGATAGAGTTGGACGATTTCTAGGGCTTAGGATAAGCCACAAATCGTCCAAGGGCTTATCATGGAAAGGATTTGGATTACTTTGAGTAAAGATTACCCAACTAGGGTTTAAGGGTGAAACCCTAGGAGCCTTACAAGTATACATAGACCCCTAGGGCAAGGGAAATCGGCACCTCTGCAAAAGCAAAGAAACCCTGGCCGATTTCTTCCATCTCCTCTCTCTCAAATCATCCTCTTGCTAGTTGGTGTTTGTAAGCCATTAGAGGAGTGACATTCGTGACTCTAAAGCTCCAAGAACAAGAAGATCAAACAAGTGTTTCAAGGTAAGCTTCTAACTATGATTTTGTATTGTTCTTATACTGTATTAGCCATTAGAAGTCTTGGATTCAACGCATGTTTAATTAGAGAAACCTAGATCCAAGCATTAGGGTTTGCATGTGCACATAGGAATGTTCATATGGCCTAAACCCATCACATGGTCCTTTTGGGTTGCCTTCACCAAAGCAACTTGATAGGATGAAATATGAAGAGAAAGGATTAATTATGATTTATTAATATATTATGAGAATAACATATTATAGGAGAAATCATATTGTTTAATTAATATTAGTCAAGAATTAATTGATAATTAATTTTGTGGCTAAAAGAGAATAATTAAACTTAAGGGACTGGAACTGTAATTATAAAATAATTGCATTTGGGCTATGGATCACCTTGGAATAATAGGTTGGACAAATTCTATGAGGAAACCCATTAGAAATCGTCCAAGGGATATTCTAAAAGGGTCCATGGGATGCTTAGGGATTAAGCAGTCAAATTAGGGTTTCCTATTTGAAAACCCTAAGAGCCTACATGTATGTATAGTACCCTTAAACCCCAAAAACGGGGATAAGAGTTCCACTAGGGTTTCTGGACGTTTTTGGGCAGCCTCCTCTCTCCTTATTCTTCATCCTCTTGCTCTTGGTGTTTGTGAGCCATTAGAGGAGTGACACTTGTGACTCTAAGATTTCTAAAGCCATTACAAGGAGGATTTGATATTGTTATTGCTACATAACAATCAAGGTAAGATCTAAACCCCATTCTTATGTTAATATGATTAATAGTATGCTAGATCTAGGGTTTAAAGTCTTGGATGAATTGCATGTACAATAGAGAAACCTAGATCCAAGCATTAGGGTTTGCATGAGCACATGGGATGTTCTTATGGCTAAAACCCTTCAATTTATGTGTGAGAGATGGTGGTTAGGCATGGGGTGCCAGTGTCGGTGGTCTTTGACCGAGATGTCGGATTCACTTCTAGATTCTGGAGTAAGTTCCACGAGGAACTGGGCGCACAGTTAAAATTCAGCACTGCATATCACCCCAAATAGACGGCCAGAGCGAGCGGTTGATCCAGAAACTGGAGTATATTCTTCAGGCATGCCTGCTGGACTTCGGAGGGAGTTGGGATACATACCTCCCACTAGCTAGTATCGCCCGACCCCAGTTTAAGATGTTGTTTAGATGGAGGAGTAGGACCCTAGTTTGTTGGGATGAGGTTGGACACCGATTTATGAGAAGCAATGAGGTGGTGCTTAAGACTAAGGAGTTGATTCAGCAGGTGCGCGACCGACTACGAGTCGCACAAAGTCGTCAGAAAAGCTATGCATACCAGGATCGATCGGATCTTGAGTTTTAGGTGGGGGAATTTGATTAGCTGAAAGTGTCGCCATGGAAGGGATTCATTAGGTTTTGGAAGAAGGGCAAGTTAGGGCCTCAATATATTGGTCAGTTCAGGGTTTCGGCCCGGGTGGGCAAGGTGTCTTACCATTTGGATCTTCCGGACAAACTTAGCTAGATTCACAACACCTTCCATGTGTCTCAGCTTCGGAAGTGTGTCACTGACGAGGACACAACTATTTTATTGGACAACATATAGGTTGATGAGAGCCTGAACTACATTGAGAGACCCATTGTGGTTCTGGATACGAAGACTAAGGTTCTTTGCAACAAGGAGGTGAATCCTGAACTACATTGAGAGACCCATGGAGACTAGTTCTAGTGGGGGATAGTTGTAACACTCCAAATCAAGTATTACCTTTGGAATCCTTGAAATTATAAATATTGCATAATGTTCCCTTAAGCACGTCAGGCGTACTTTAGGCTACGCTTAGCGTACCATGGATGAATGATCGCAGAGGGGCAGCACGTACGCGGGGCGTATGTGACGAGTGTTCAAACCCTAATTTTTCTACATAAGACCTATATAAGCACCCTTATCTCATTTGATCCTCACCCTAACTAGCCTTTTTCACCCACACCCGTCCCTAAAGCCCTAAAATCATTGGAGTGTGCGTTCTTGAGCTTTTGAGTGTTTAAAAACCATCCCTTTTGGTGTGTTAGCTACAAGGAATGGGAGGAAACAAGATTGAACGAGGAACATCTTCTAGATCTTGCATTTAGAGCATCTTAGGAAGCCTGAGGAAGTAAAAAACTCCACCTTGGTCATCATTATCATTTCTAGAGCTAGGTTTTTTTATATGGTCCCTTTTTGTGTTCATGAACCATCTCTAGAGAGTTGGAGCAACTCTAGAGCTTAGGAAGAGTAGATCTAAGGTCACTTGACTCATTCATGCCATAAAAATGGTGTCCTGATGGGTGTTTTGAACTTGTGCATGGATTAAGACTTTTGGAAAGCTCTTAATGGGTTTTTAGGAGCATATTGAACGTGCAAAGGTGTAAATTTGCCAAGTATATGCCTTAGGACGTCTCAATGTACTTAGATCTAAAGTTGGACGTTGGATTATCAAGTATTTAACACTTAATGGAAGAAGGTGCTTAATCTGGTTGTATGTTGGGCGTAGTATAGCATACGCAGCTCGTATAGCTCAGGGACTCAGTATGTTGAGCGTACAGGAGTGGTACGCAAGGCATACACACTCAGATGGGATTTGACTTTTTTCGGGCTTGTAAGCACTTTGGGGCTTAATCAGCCATTGGGCCTGGTCATGTTTTCAGTTAGTAGGCCAATTTATCTGTTTTGGGCCATGGTTACTATGGTTGGACTTTATTTAACCATGAGGCCCATTAATGATCTTGGACATGGAGTTTGGGCCTGTTAGCAAAGGGTGACTTTTGGGGCCATTATGAAAGTACTTGGGTCTTGGGTTATTTAGTAGATTATATTCAACCCTCACCATGGGTTAATGGTATTATTGTTCAGAACGGGCGGTTACAGACTACTAGGAGAGAAACTTCCAGATTCAGCAGACAGAGGCGAGTCTTTTCACCATACCAATGGGTCCAAGGCACCAAGGGCGGCCCATTACATAATATATGGATGGTTATTTGATTATGTGATATGTCAGTATGACATTTGTATGGAAGTACTCGGGGGGTTCCCGTGGCAGTAGACTAAGACCTTGATGAGGTTCTTATGGCATTTCGTATAAGTCCATGGAGGTTTTCCACAGCTTCCTAGTATGTTTACAAGTTTAGCTAGTATGTTATTTGTATTGTTGGTGAAGACGGTGTGGAGTTTCCCACGGTAGGTAGCCAAGACCACGTGGGGGTTATAGTGGCAGCTAGCAAAGACCATGTGTGTGTGTGGGGGGGGGGGGGTTCCCATGGCAGATAGTTAAGACCACGTGGGGTTTCCAGTGGTACTTGGTGATTAGGTGTCTAAGTTCATAACTATTTCTGGAATGTACTTGACCCGATTAGGATGATCCATTTGGGTTGCATGGCATCATGCATTTGGATAGACTAAAATGAGAGAAATAACATTTAAGGTTTATTAATATATTATAAGTTCTAATGTATTAATAATATTATTTAATTAGTAGTGATCAAGAATTAATTTGGGATTGATTAAGTGATCAAAAGGAGACTAATTAAATATATGGGTTGATTGTGTAAATCATCCATACATATATAGTGGGCTAAATGCCCCATGGAGTATCAAGTTGGGCTAAAACCCATCGGATGCTCCATGGTGGTTAGATAACCCATGGGTCATGGAAATGAAAGGTCATGACAATTAGGGTTTACATGGTGTAACCCTAATTGTAACATACTATATAAGCTTCATGTTACACACCAAAATCTGTACTACTTAAGACATACAAGTGTGGGCTAGCTGATTTCTAAGTGTTCTTCATTTCTCTCTAAGTTACTCCAAGTGCATTTGTTGTTGTATGAGACATTTGAGGCATCACACTTGAGGTGCTAGGATGACAACGTTTTCATGGAATCCAAACTACTACATGGTATGTTGTTCTAACTTACTTTATGTTTAAAAGTTCCCCATGTATGCTAGATAGGATTATGAACCATGGAAATCAAATTTGCATGTATCTTAGTCAAACAAAGATCCAAGGTTTCTAAGGTTGCATGAACACCTTAGGAGTGTTAGAATGCTCAAAACCCTACAGTGGTATTAGAGCCTAGGCATGTTTTTTTGATGCTTGATGCAAAATAGCTGAAAAAGTCAAAATTCTTACTGTCTGCACAGGGGACTCGCCGATTCAATGGGGGGACTCGACGATTCCAAGCGTATCTTCAACCAACTTGGCGAGTCAGTTCTTGCAGTCAACGAGTTGGCCAGGCAGAGTGTAGATTTTCTATTTTTGCTGCTGGAAATGGACTAGAAACATTACCCTAAACTGTTTTGGTGTTTAAATACATGTTTTTGTTTGTGTAATGGTTTTTCCAATCCATTTACAATGGCTAATATTAAAATTCCATGTTTATATGTGTTCATACGTTCTTGAAATTTTGATATGAATATACATGTTCTTATGAGTTCTTGATAGATCATAGGAATTACCTATTTAATGCTTAATTCATGATCATTATGTGTTATTATGGAATCCATAATTTGTCCTCAAGTTATGGATTACCGAAAGTTTTCTTTTAAAGTCCATTATTAAACACATAGGTTACATAAAATGAAAAGTCACTTATTTTAATGAACCATTTAACTCATAAGTTATCAATTGCAAAGTTTCGTAAAGTTACAAAACTTCCCCTCATGTTTTGGAACATGTTAAGTCATTATAATGAACCATTCAACCCTTGTACTTTATAATATTACAAGTTTAATAATAATTATATATGTATAAGAACAAAGTTGTTTTACCGTTAGTTGGCCTCATTCACGAAGCCGGTTTATAAGGGGGGTATAAGGTTGTTGCCTATAAAATGGAAGCTTAATGTGTGTCCACTCTCATCCACCGCTTCCTTGATCGGTGGAGGGTCGTTAGCCGAACGCATAAGACAAGGACTTTAAATCTTCATTAAAAGTATGATGAATATAAAGTAACTAAGTGTTTTTTATAAATTCCCAATATTAGTTACTTTAGGAAAATGTGAATAAGGTGCTAACCCATGAAATTACACTTTGCACTTTGATTAAGTCGTTAGTGGAGCGTGTGTGGTTAACCGGCACACTAACCTCGACTTAACAAGGTAGGCAAAGGGTAACTTAATATTTATCATAGTATCGGTGGAGCGTGTGTGGTTAACCGGAACATCGACTGAGGGGTAAATATTAAGGGTACCAAGTAATTTGCATGGTTTCTTCACACCTTGTTTTGTGATCCTCGACATCCCAGTCACAAAACCTAAAGGGCACGCTCAAGATTGAAACATGCCATTGAAAAGTTGAATGAATCTCAGAGAATCTAGGAGTTTCAAAACCAATTAAAACCTAATAATTTATTTCATTTTTCATGGTGGAAATTGGTGAATCGTCATTCACCTACCTTCAAATATTTTATATCTTGGATTACGGCATCCCTCTACTAAGTTAGAAAATATTGTGTTGGGTCCTAGCCTTAATATTACATTTGGGTGTTTTATTAAGTACTATCATTATATCTAATCTAAACTTGTTCTACTTTTTCAAATGTCAACCAACAATGCTGCTTATGGCTCAAACCCTACCGACTCCTTCTCTCTCATGAACCTTTATGGGAGAGTCATCTTTGATGGATCCAACTTTATGGATTGGATCAGGAACATCAGGATGGTCACTCGCTACGAGGACAAGGAATATGTCCTCGACAAGGAGCTTAAGGTACCCAAGTCGTCTGCTTATCCTGAGGAGATCATTGAATACGAGGCACATGAAAGAGATGCTACCAAAGTGGCATGTATCATGTTGGCCAATATGATAGTCGAGCTCCAAAAGTCCTATGAGGACTACTATCCTTTTGAGATTCACCAGGATTTGATGGATTGCTACCATTAGAGTGCTTGTCAAGAGCGATATGAAATAATCTGCTCCATGATAACAAGTTGAACGAAGTATGGTGAACCCATCACGGGCCACATGCAGAAAATGCAAAGGTATGTGGGCCGTTTGCTGAAGCTAAATGTGAACTTCCCTGAGGAGTTAGAAATAAAAATCATTTTGCACTCCTTACCTTCATGTTATGATCAATTCCGCATGATATACCACATGAAAAAGGAGGAAGTTACACTCATCAAACTTCAAGGACTTTTGAGGACCACGGAAAGCGGTCTTAAAGGTAAGGTGGTTGTTACTACTCCTAATCCTACTGCAGCCCCTGTCTTGGGAATCGGGCAAGGCAAAGGAAGGAAGAGGAAGAACCTTTCGAAGGGTACCAAGGGTAAGACCCTTGATAGCTCCTCTTCAAGTGGAACCAAGAAAGGTTTCGTCACTCCTTCTACTAACCCAAAAGAAGCTGAATGCTTCTATTGTCATGAAAAGTCACACTGGAAGCAAAACTGCCCAAAGTACCAGCAATATGTGAAGGATGGGAAAGTTAAACCCAACAACACAGGTACATACACTATTCTGTCTATTAATTCTCCCCATTATAATTCTTAGGTTCTTGATAGAGGTTGTGGTATTCACATATGTACTGATTTGCAGGGACTAAGAAGAAGTGAAAATGTGGAGCATAGGAAGATAAACTTGATCATGGGGAATAGGAAAGTTTCACCTGTCACCAAGATTGGAGTTTATTCTTTATTGCTAAGTAGTGGATTAGTATTAGTGTTGAATAAATGTTATTACTAGTCTGAAATGGAAAGAAATCTTATTTCTTTTGATGGTTTGTAAAAACAAGGTTTTACCTAGTCATTTGATAATGATAGCGGTGGAATTAATTCTTTCTTTACTAATGTCATTTATTTTAAAGCATTACCTTGTGATGGTGTATATGAAACTGTGTCAGTTGTTGATAACCTAGGAAATAATGTATTGTGTATCGATTCTTCCACTAGCTTGGATAAAGCATCTTTATGGCATTGTTGTCTTGGACATGTAAGCAAGAAAGGCATAGGCCAAATCCGAAAGGATGGAGTCTTGGAGTCATTTGACCTAAAGTTAGATGATAGTTGTGAATCTTGTTTGCTAGGGAAAACGATAAACTCACCCTTCACTTGCACTTGTGCTAGGCGTGAGGGTTTATGGGACCTCATACACACTGATGTGTGTGGACCCTTCAGAACCGCCACAAGAGATGCTAACCGCTTCTATGTGACTTTTAATGATGATTTTAGTAGATATGAATATGTCTACTTAATCAAGCATAAGTCAGAGACCTTTGAAAGATTCAAAGAGTTCAAGCAAGAAGAGGAAAATCAGTTGGGCAGGAACATTAAGATGCTTCGATCCGATCGAGGTGGTGAGTATCTTAGTACAGAGTTTCTTGACTATAATAATGAATGTGGGATTATCTCACAATTGACACCTCCCAGGACACCACAGCTTAATGGTGTAACTGAGAGGCACAATCGAACCTTTTTGGATATGGTTCGTTCCATGATGAGTCAAGCTTCGCTACCAATCTCATTTTGAGGGTATGCCTTAGAGATTGCCGCCCATATTGTTAATCTAGTCCCTACAAAGAAGCTTGCCAAAACACCTCATGACATGTGGACTGGAAAAGTTCCCAATCTGGACCACATCAAGATTTCGGGTTGCGAGGCTTTTGTGAGGCGCGAGTCTCACGATAAGCTCGAACCTCAAAGTGAGAGGTGTATTTTCATCGACTACCCATAGAGATCCTTTGGTTACCTCTTCTACAGACCTAGTGATAATGTGGTCTTTGTAGCAAGGAGAGGAGTCTTTCATGAGAGAGAATTCATGAGCCAAGGAAACAATGGGAGGCAAATTGACCTTGAAGAAATTCAAGATTCAAGTGGTGAAGGAACCTCAAACCCTAGCAATCAAACTAAGGATGAAACTCTTGTTGGTCCGTCAAAAGAATCTCTACCTCAGGCTTTCAACGAGAGTTAGGAATGCACCTAAGCATTACTATGGTTTCGATATCACTTTGGAAGGTGATAGACTTATAAGTAATAGCATACTGGTAAGTTTGGATGAACCTAACAGCTACACGGAAGCCATGGTAGTCCCTAAGGCTGCTAAATGGAAAATGGCTTTGGACAGTGGGATACAATCCATGTATGCCAATCAAGTTTGGAACTTGGTTGAAAATGTACCAGGTCACAAGACAGTCGGGTGCAAATGGATCTTGAAGAAGTAGACCGATATGGATGGTAATGTACACACTTATAAGGCACGATTGGTTGCAAAGTGCTTTTCTCAAACTCTGGGAGATGATTATGATGAGACCTTTTCACCAGTAGCGAAGATTAAGTATATTAGGATTATGATAGCCATTGCTGTATTTCATGAATATGAAATATGGAAAATGGATGTCAAAACCGCTTTCCTTAATGGGAAGTTGGTTGAGGATGTTTACATGAGTCAGCTAGAGGGATTTGTCAGTATAGAGTACCCTAATAGAGTGTGTAATCTTGAGAAATCCATCTATGGATTAAAGAAAGCACCTCGCAAATGGAATCTTTTCTTCGATGAGAAAGTCAAAGAGTTTGGATTTTCGAGGAGTGAAGATGAATCTTGTGTATATGTCAAGGCTAGTGGGAGTATAGTCAGCTTTCTGGTATTGTATGTGGATGGCATACTACTCATAGGAAATGACATCCCAACTCTACAAGAAGTTATGTCCTGGCTTGGGAAGTGTTTCACTATGAAGGTCCTTAGAGAAGCTGCCTATATCCTAGGGATAACGATTCTGAGAGACAGGAGTAAAAGACTAATTAGACTTAGTCAAACTACCTACTTGGAGAAGGTGTTGAATAGATTCAGCATGCAAAATTCCAAGAAAGGAGAGATACCTATCCAGAGTAACTCTGAACTGAGTAAAACTCAGAGTCCGAGTATAGAGGCTGAGATACCAAAAATGAGTCGAGTACCGTATGCTTCCTCTGTAGGCTCGATCATGTATGCTATGAATTGTACTCGTCTTGATGTGGCCTTTGCATTGAGCGTGGTCAGCAGATATCAGGGGAACCCTGGCAAGGCTCACTGGACTGTAGTGAAGAACATTCTCAAGTACCTGTGGAGGACTAAGGACTGGGTCCTTATCCTCGGTGGGAGTGATGACTTGAGAGTATTGGGGTACAGTGATGCTAGCTTTCAGACTGATAGGGATAATTTCCGCTCTCAGTCAGGCTGAGTCTTTAGCTTAAATGGAGGATCAATTTCTTGGAAAAGTTTTGTAACATCCAGATTTTTAGGAAGATTGTTGTGTATGTTAATCTTGAGATTGAAGGAGGGACTCGACGAGTTGAGGGACCAACTCGTCGATTCAAGTCGAGTTGATCGTGTGGATTTAATGAATGGACTCGACAAAGTCAGAGGAGGGACTCGCCGAGTAGGTATTGGGTAGAGAAACCCTAGTTGTCCGGCTTTGTGACCTCTTCAAAGTCAGAGGAGGGACTCGCCTTCATTGGTGGCCACATTTTCCCTTGAGAGCCTGCGAGAAACCCTTAAACCATTATAGCCTTGGTAAAGTGAGTTTGTGATCATTTTAGGAAATCTTGGTGCATTTCTATGAAGAAGGATGAAGAGCTTCATGATGGGGAGCAAAGGAAGGCAGTGGATCTATGGTATTGGGTGTTTCAGCTATTAAAAGAAGGTACAAAGTCCTCATCTTGCTCCTTCCTTTTACTAGATCTCATTTTAGGAGTTTTAGGGCATTACTTCCATCCTTTTAATCTACGATTTGAACGGGACTTCCTAAAGGTCCTTAGAGTCTAGGTGTCCCTGCTTTAGTTCAAATGAGGGTTGATGAGCTAAATCCTTCATGAAAGGCATATATTAGCATTTTGAAGCAATAACCTCATGTATGAACGTAAAGATCGAAGCTTTACATGATTATTGATCCTTGGGATGATAGATCTACTGTTTGGAGTGATAGATCTGATTGAAATCGTCTGAATGAACATTTGGTCTGAATGAACTCGCCGAGTAAATGAGCCGACTTTACCAGTTGGTTAGGGTTTGTCCCGATGAACTGAATCATGCGATAGCTCGACGAGTTGGGGGTCAACTCGACGAGCTGAGCTAGACTGTCACGAGATTTCTGAGGAAAATAACTGGACTCGATGAGTCGCAAGGATGCACTCGGCGAGTCGGGTCAAACAGGACTGTTGACTCAAGTTTAACTTTTGTCGACTTTGGGGTTTGGTCAACATGAGTAGTAGAGACCATGGAGGGGTAAAATGGTCTTTTATCCACTTCAAAGAGTTAAAGAGAGGAATAATAGCCTTCGGTCATTATAGTTGTCGTTAGTGTATCACTTAGAAATATTCATCCCTTATGATTAGACAGAGGCTAGTTCGAGATTCGGGAGCGAGGTCTTTACATGCTGCTTGTCAGGTGAGTCTTCTCACTATAAATTACCGAGAGTGGTATCTATGTGCAGACCGGAGGGTCTTATGTGTATGTGTATGTTTGAGATTTATGTGCGTTGTGTTATATGTATGCTATGTGTTATATAGACCGGACTAGAGGGTCCAACGACTCATGAGGCCATAGGGTCCTCGATCAGACTGGGCCGGAGGGTCCAATGATTTAGACCAGACCAGAGGCTCCAACGAGCTAGACTGGACTGGAGGGTCCAACGAGCTGCAGGACTGGAGTGTCCCGCTGAGACACATTGACTGGAGGGTCATACTGAGTTATAGCCTCGAGTGGCTTACGTATTGTGTGTAGTATTATTGAGAACTCACAAAGCTTTGTGCTTACCGTGTATGTGTTACGTATTTCAGGTTTCTCAGGATCGCGGGACGACACCGTCTTGATTGTACATACCAGAGAAAGAGTCATGAGGATCCGGTATTATTAATGGAGTTGTGTTTTGTAAATTGAATAAACGAGTTTTTTATACAATATGTTATGAAAAGTATACAATTTTTAAATGAAAATTTTGTATAAAAATTTACGGTGTTACAAGTTGGTATCAGAACCTTGGTTTGAGGGATTCGGATTCACCTTCGGGTAAATCTGGACTCAAACTAGGGATTTGAGAAAAAATTTCAAAGAAATGATTTTGCTAAAGCGAACGAGAGTTTCTAAGGGAAAACGAGAAAGAGTAGTGTGTACAATCAGCCAGAGCCCGAACGGTGATTTCCCAAAATACCTTTACTTTTGTGTTATGAGATATTTATGAGGTATTATGCATGCTAGGGATAGACTAGGTATTTCATATTTTAGGACTAGAGTGGCCTGATTTGTGATTCCTTAGCCTAGGAGTTGTTATCAGCGATGTGTTTTCGAGTATGTGTTGAATAAGAGTATCCAACAGGAATCCTTTTAGAGAGGGATTTGTGTAGTGGAGTAATCTAGGAGAGATACCTAGATGAGCATTTGTGTAGTCTACTAACAGGATAGTCAGATGCCCACGTGGGGGTGAAGTCGCTTGACTTCGGTGGTATCCTACGAGTATGCGGAGAGTGAGTAGGATAATACCCTAGAGGGTTTTACGTGCTAGTGGAGATTATTCAATGCCCGAATGCTGCTTTCTTCGTGCTTTGTGGAACTCTCGATGAGGGGAGTCAGCTACTAAGTGGAGATGATGATATTCAGGAGGTAGATGGCTGGCGTCGTTAGGGGTTCTTCAATAGCTGATGGCAGAGAAGTGTGAGCACCTAGGAAGAGCCTAGAGGGTGACCACTGTCAGATGAGTGCGCTGACAGGGTAGAGTATTTCGCTGGGGAGCGAACACGAGTAACGAGATGGATGAGCGAGAAGGTTGAGCAGCTACTTATGAAATCTAGGATGGTCCGTGTGGAAGGTATGGGTAGATGTGTTAGGTAGTGTGGGCCCGTACTACTGAAAGCAGAGGACCCATACTTGATGCAGGGAATATTTCGGAAATTCTAGGTAGCAGATTGAGAGGTGATGTCATGGTTCGAGTACCATCATTGGTAGCAGACTGAGAGGTGATCTCATGGTTCGAGTACCATGATTGGTAGCAGATTAAGAGGGTGATGTCATGGTTCGAGTACCATGATTGGTAGAAGATTGAGAGATGAGGTCATTGTTCGAGTACCATGATTGGTAGCAGATTCAGTGGTGTTGTCAAGGTTCGTGTACCATGATTGGTAGCAAATTGAGGGATGATGTAATGGTTCGAGAACCATGATTTGTAGCAGATTAAGAGGAGATAACATGGTTCGAGTACCATGGTTTATAGAAGATTGAGAGATGACCACATGGTTCGAGTACCATGACCCGTGGCGCTTAGTGTTACTGGTTCTACCAGTTATTCCGTTGTGATTAGTTGGACCGAGATCGGATACGATAAAGTATGAGGTCAGAGGGCCATGTGGAACAAGTTCTAGCGAAGCATCCCTTGTGTGGGAAATCGAGATGACTCCAAGATATTTTTGGTGAGATGTCAGATTAAGTTGCAAGACTTAACGATGAGTAGAGATGACGTTTATGGAGGATTGTGGAATGAGTTGAGCAATCATCCGATAGTGGAGATGTCACCTTCTGTGACCTGAGTGGTGTTATTTCCATTTCTTGTAGGAAACATAAGAGGTGTTGAGATATCGGTTTCCAAGTTTGGGGGTAAAAGTCTGCGGGTTAGCATTGATTGCGACCTTCCATCAGAAAATTGGGCAGTATGTCTGTCGAGGGGTAATGATAGAGCATGAGGAGGTTGTTAGTGGGGACTGAGATGGTCAAGGACCAGGATACACCCTATTTGAGTATAGTAGGGCATGTGTTAGCTGCATTGTCAGATGATCAAGAGGAGTATATCAGGGTAGTGTCTCTTATTGTCTTTGATGGGTATCGAGAGTGGTAATGTGGGTTCTGCTCTTATCATAAGAGACGTGATGGAGCATTCGTTGAGGAATCGAGGATGAGTAGAAAGATAGTTCATTATTTCCAGACTAAGATTCAGGGTTTTTTATTGGACAGTTGGGAGGTCCGTTGAGAGAATGGTGTGAGATTCGGAATGACCAGATGCATTCATGATGGGAAGTTCTGAGGAATTCATCTAAGATTCGGGGTATTGGGAGTTGTTTGATCTCTGTCGGGGAGGTCAAAAAGCATTGCGTAGCACCTTCCAAGAGTAGGCGCGATGTTACTATTGGAAACAGTCCGTGGGATAGATTGTTGGTGCGCCAATTGGTGAAGGTTCGAACCCTAAGTGGGGGAGAACCGGGTATTTTATTGAGAGGATCAGAGATTTGTTTGAGAATGGTTAAAGATCTGGATATAGAGACCTGCGGTGCAGATTCATGAGTCTAGGGTTATTGGTGATCGAGACTAGGTGTTGAGCGAGATAATGCATGTGGTATGTATTTGAGGAAGGATGAGTGAATTGGAAGATTTTTGTTGCCTGCGCTTTTCGGGGTTAGCATATGTCGAGTTCGAGTGTGATCGGGTCACTGGATTGTGGATGCAATAGCTGAGATTTGCAAGTGAGTGTATAGATTGTAATATATACCCCCGAAAGGGCAGCCGTTGATCCAGCAACCAATTTCAGGGTCGATAAGAGTAGTTCCGAGTGAGTAATGATCAGTAGGGGGTTTCGGGTTTTCGACATCTTATTCTGAGCCATTGATGATGCCTCGGTGTTTCAAATGGAATACTCTGAGGTTATAAGTGGTGCGAGAAGGAGATCAGTTGAGAGATTCTCAAAGAGCAATGCGGTATCCATGCATGGGGTCGTGAGTATTAGATCAATGGATTGGCAAAAACATCGTGAGATTATGTGTGATGTACCAAGGTATCCGGGTATGATGTCCTTATTCCTAGATTATTCTGAGTTCTGAGTTAAGAGCTGGCAGGTGGTGCAGCAAGTATCTATGGTTCCAGTGGGAGCACTTTGGCTAATTAATTGTAAACGAGATTATTTAAGAATGAGGATTGCAGTGCAAAAAGGAGTTTATCATGTCAATTGCCGTCAGGAGTAGTGACGCTTACTTTTGGATGGGTAGGTGTGAACCTATCTATGTTGGGTCGTGGAACGTGGGTTAATGGATGCAGGGTGTGGCGTCGACTTGACGTTGAGACTGTGGGTGGTAAGAGAAAGTGTTGTAATGTTGTAGAGAGCTGCAACATTCATGAGATAGCAAAGGGGTGTGGTGATAGTGCAGGGAGCCGTGGTACTCACTAGTCAGTGAGAGGTTGTTGTGATGCTGCGGGGAGTCGTAGTACTCACTAATCAGTGAGAGGTTATTGTGATGTTGTGGGGAGCCGTAATACTCACTAGCCAGTGAGAGGGTGTTGTGAGGAGCACTCTTTGGTCAGAACAAGGCGCATATGAGTTTTATGCTTGGGTAGCCCTAATAATTGATTCTTTGGGAGCCTGGTGGTCAAACCATGGGTGAGATTGGGGTCTCCACATTTTTCGGAGAACGTTATACTATGATTTGATTTGTGGTTGTCGTAACCCTCAGGAATTAGAGAAGTTGTACGCACGGGTTGCGGGTTTTGAGTCATGAGTTGAGTTATCCATTGAATCGAGTGGTTCCAACACTGGGTCAGACCAAACTCTCAAGTATGAGTTTGGTTCTGGTGGTGTGTTGGTTACGCGAGATGAGATTCTGGATTTTGAGGTGGGTTCCAAGTTGAGGGGTATCATTTATCATCTGATGTTTTAGACCTGTATAGGTCAGTACTCGGATACGGTAGGTGCTGCGAGATGCATGGGACTATGAACAGTAGACGATAGAGGTCGGGGTTGAGTCGATCTTTAGTTGGGAGTGTAGCATTCGCTTGGGGTAAGGCGGACTTCGACACTTGTGTGTCACAATGGGTCAATGTAGTGATAGAGAGAAGAAAACCATTAAGATGGTTAGGTAATCCAATGGATGGCTTTGGAGGTTCAACTGCTGGGTTAGGAGATGACCTGGTGCTCAGTCTTGAAAGGGATATTGAGAAAGGAGCTGAGGTTTATGTTGTTAGATCTCGGGGGACGCTTCTGAACAAGCATGATGATTTGTTCGTACCTGAGGTCAGGGTGTTAAGGGTTCACTGTTCAAAAGGGTTGTGATTGCTGTTCAGTGGATGCGTCCCTGGTGTGATGTGATCCTTTTCATTCCTTGATATCTGATATGTACTTGTTTTATCGGTCCCGACTAGATAATCAGAGTCACAGGGAGTTATCGAGGTTTGTTATAAGAGGAGCGAATAACGTTGTGATATCATGAGAGGGTGGTCTGGCTGTGTGTCAAGCTACTAGAGTTTCAAGATTCCTGAGAGTCAGAAGGGGTAGCGTAGTGGCAGATGGGTCTGTCGTTTTTCAGGGAGGAGTTCCTGTTTGGATTTAGGTGTCCAGAAAGAAAGATATATGTGTGATATGTGATCCTTTCGATGGTTCTGTTCGGTTATTGGATTAGATTTATTTGTAGTTGTGGAGCGATTTCAAGGGCGGAATCTAATTCAAGTGGCGGAGAATTGTAACATCCAGATTTTCAGTAACATTATTGTGTATGTTAATCTTGAGATTGAAGGAGGGACTCGAAAAGTTGAGGGACCAACTCGCCGAGTCGAGTCGAGTTGATCGCGTGGATTTAATGAGTGGACTCGATGAGTCAGAGGAGGGACTCGCCGAGTAGGTACTGGGTAGCGAAACCCTAATTGTACGGATTTTTGACCTATTTAAAGGCCCTTATGGCCTTCATTGGCGGACACACTTTCCCTTGAGAGCCTAAGAGAAACCCTTAAACTGTTCTAACCTTGGTAAAGTGAGTGTGTGATCATTTTGGGCAATCTTGGTGCATTTCTATGAAGAATGATGAAGAGCTTGATGATGGGGAGCAAAGGAAGGCAGTGGATCTGTGGTATTGAGTGTTTCAGCTGTTAAAAGAAGGTACAAAGTCCTCATGTTTCTCATTCCTTGTACTAGATCTCATTTTGGGAGTTTTAGGGCTTTGCTTCAACCCTTTTAATCTATGATTTGAATGACACATGGTTTGAGGTTAGAAAACTTAGATCAGGACCTCCTAAAGGTCCTGAGAGTCTAGGTGTCCCTGCTTTAGTTGTTTAAATGAGGGTTGATGAGACAAATCCTTCATGAAAGCCATATATTAGCATTTTGGAGCAATAACCTCATGTATGAATGTAATAATCGAAACTTTACGTGAGTATTGAGCCTTGGGATGATAGATCTAGTGTTTGGAGTGATAGATCTGATTGAAATTGTGTGAATCAATGTTTGGCTTGAATGAACTCGCCGAGTCAATGAGCCGACTCGACGAGTTGGTTAGGCTTTGTTCCGAAGAACTGAATCATGCGATAGCTGGACGAGTTGGGGGTCGACTCGACGAGCTGAGCTAGACTGTCATGAGATTTCTGTGGGAAACAAGTGGACTCGATGAGTCGCAAGGGTGTACTTGGCGAGTCGGGTCAAACGTAGACTGTTGACTCGAGTTTGACTTTTGTTGACTTTGGGGCTTTGGTCAACATGAGTAATAGAGACCATGGAGGGGTAAAATGGTCTTTTATCCACTTCAAAGAGTTAAAGAGAGGAAGAATAGGCTTCGGTGATTATAGTTGTGATTAGAGTATCACTTAGAAATATTCATCCCTTGTGATTAGGCGGAGGCTAGTTCGAGATTCGGGAGCCAGGTCTTTATGTGCATTATGTATGTGTATGTTTGAGATTTATGTGCACTATGTTATATGTATGATGTGTGTTATATAGACCGGAGTAGAGGGTCTAACGAATCATGAGCCCAGAGGGTCCTTGATTAGACTGGACCGGAGGTTCCAACGATTTAGATCGGACCTGAGGGTACAACGAGCTAGAACGGACCAGAGGGTCCTACGAGCTACGGGACTGGAGGGTCTCGCTGAGACACATTGACCGGAGGTTCATACCGAGTTATAGCCTCGAGTGGCTTATGTGTTGTATGTGGTATTTTGGGGAACTCACTAAGCTTTGTGCTTACCGTGTATGTGTTATGTGTTTCAGGTTTCTCAAGATCGCGGGACGGCACTGGCTTGATTGTACATACCAGAGAAAGAGTTATGAGGATCCTGGATTATTAATGGAGTTGTGTTTTGTAAATTGAATAAACGAGATTTTTATACAATATGTTATGAAAAGTATATGATTTTTAAATGAAAATTATGTTTGAAAATTTATGGGGTTGCTATCTTTTGTCAATATGTTGTGTTTATTTATGAGTAAAGTGTTGCTATGTTTTGTCAATCGTTTATTATCATTGCAATTTGCATGTTTTGACTTCCAGAATAATTATTTCATATTATTGAAATTCTCCACGGTCGGTCGTATTATGGAAGTAGATATGGATTAAGACTGACATGGGTTGGCTTGTAGAGGTCTAAGATGTTGGACATAAGTGGTGCTACAACACTCATGAGTGCTCATAAGTTCTGAGTATTGGATTCAACCCACGCTCACTGGGATCACTTCATGGAATTTATCTTTAGTAATTGTGAGACGGTAATATCATATATGTCTTCAAACCTAGAGATATCACTTGTTGCCTATCAGTTGGTTATACATTAATTGTACGATAACGCATTGGTAACTCGATGTTATAAAACGTGCCTTTGTGTATGATTCAACAAGTAGTAGAACAAGCATATGGGGATAAGTTTATCTATTCCTTCTTGGATTAGAAGTGATATCTAGGCCCCTCGATGATTTTGTGTTGACCCATGTATCGGGCACGGTCAAAACTAAGTTGATGTGTTCAATTATGTTCTATGTCAAACTAATCGGAAATCGAGAAACAAACTATTGGACAATAAGTAAGACATTGTTCCATGTATTTGTCCGGCTGATATCTAGAATAGAGGATAATATGATCACTTATCTTAAATGGCGTATCATCATCATCTCTGTTCCACGAGACCTTGAAAGAGCAATGATTGCTTATCGGTTCCTGAAGTCATTCTTGTAGTTGTAGTTATTAGACTTATCCAAGTGAGAGACTGTTGGATTAGGTGTCTATGTTCATAACAATCTATGGAATGTACTTCACCCGCTTAGCATGGTCCATTTGGGTTGCATGGCATCATGCATTTGGATAGACTATAATGAGAGAAATAACACTTAAGGTTTATTAATGTATTATAAGTTCTAATATATTAATATTATTATTTAATTAATATTGATCAAGAACTAATTTATAATTAATCAAGTGATCAAAAGGAGACTAATTAAATATATGGGTTGATTGTGTAAATCATCCATACTTATATAGTGGGCTAATGCTTCATGTATTATCAAGTTGGGCTAAAACCCATAGGATGCTCCATGGTGTTTATAGAACCCATGGGTCAAGGAAATGAAAAGTCATGACAATTAGGGTTTACATGGTGTAACCCAAATTGTAACACACTATATAAGCTTCATGTTCTTCACCAAAATTGGCCACTAAGATATATAAGAGAGGGCTAGCCGATTTCTAAGTGTTCTTCATTTCTCTCTAAGTTATTGAAAGTGCATGTGGTGTTGTGTGAGACATTTAACGCATCACACTTGAGGTGCTAGGCTCACAAGGTTATCAAGGAATCCTAGCAACTAAAGGTATGTATGTCTTACTAACTTTTATGTTTAAAAGTTCCTCATGTATGGAAGATAGGTTATGAACCTTGGAAAAACAAATTTGTATGTATCATATATAAAACATAGATCCAAGGTTTCTAGGGTTGCATCTACACCATAGGAGTGTTAGAATGCTCAAAACCCTTCAGGTGTATGCCCTTGAAAGGTTTCCATGGCATCCTTATATGTTTGTACTCATGGCTTATGTATTATGTGTGGATTATAGAGCTGTTATGGATTAGGTGATTATGTAGATTATGCGGGGTATGCTTTGGGGAACTCATTAAGCATTAGCTTATAGTTTTTTGTTTATTTCAGGTACTTCAAAGCCTAAGGGCAATGACCCGGTTTGATGGCGCAACATGCACTCTCTCTGGCAATTTTATTTTGGGACAGTCTGATATATTGAATAAAATATTTGATGTTATGATTTTTGGAAACAACTTTTATTGTGATTTCATATTTATGAGAATGTTTTGGTTATCAAAACATGAAAAATTTATTTGGAAAATTTGGGATGTTACACCAAGATAATTTGCATGGTTATTCACATCTCGTTTGTGATCCTCGACATCCCAATCACAAAAGTGAGAGCATAATATGAGATTAAACATGGCATTGATTAGATTCAATGAATCTCAAAATATCAAGGAGTTTCATAAGATTAAAATTTGTAAAAGGCTTACCTACCTAAAATAGATTCGAATTTGATTACATCATCCCTATTCAAAGTTTGAATCGAAAATATGGATCCTAGCCTTAACTTAAAATTTATGGCTCAATAATTAAGAATAAAATTAACTAAATTGAATTCTCTTTTCTACAATTATGGATGTCCAGTCAACATAACAATGGTCTTCCTTATTCTTGTGGAAATGATTTTCCTCTTCCTTCTGACGATGATCTTCAACTATCAAATCAAGGTGAAATGCTTTCTCTTCTTTAGGAAATGGTGGAACTAGACGTCATGCTTCTCTAACTCTTCCTGCTCCTCCTCCTCCAGTGAGTCTCCCTACATCAGGTTTTCCACTAGATGAAAGATACGAAAGTACTTAATCCCTATTGGCATGTAAACTTCGAGATGGAAATTCTGTGTGTACACATGTTTTGGAAATGAAATCGTACATTGAAAAAATTAGATAGAATGGATGTCATTTTCCCAAGGGAGCAAGCCATTCATTTGGTTCTACTTTCACTTCCTATGTCATATAGTTAGTTCATCGAGAACTTTTATATGAGGAACCTCGTCGTGACCCTAATTGATTTGACCCAAATTTTGATGGCTACTGAAGCAAAAATGGTTAAGAGCACAAGTGACGCAAATGTGCTTGAAGCGTCTGATTCCAAAGCTTCCACGAAAATTGACAATGCCAAAAATGGTGATCCATAAAATATTTCTCTTCCTAATTGAAAGGGATTCACCAACGTCAAACCATTTGATTGTATGGTAAATAGAAAGGCTAGTTCTGAGATAGTTCAGTGTGCTAACCCTAAAAGGTCCATATGTTTCTATTGCCAATTGAAGGGACATTGGTTGCGAAGCTGTCCAGACTATCTGAAAGATCTCAAAGATGGTAAAGTCAAGTCTTTTGACTCTACTTCAGGTACATCCATTATCTAACTCCATTATCTTAACAAGTTCCTATTCATACACAATTAATACATGATGTGATGATTCCATTTTTTAGGATCTAAGAGAAAGAAGCAAGCTTAAGAAGGGTAAGTTCAATCTGATTGTGAGAGGTGGATTTTGATCGCATGGGTCGATGAATAGAATTTGGAGCCACTGCTTAGGAGTTATGATAATTGAATAGGTTGCTTAGGAGATGTATAGAAACATAGTTTTCATTTTATGCATTGTAACGAAAAGTTCCAAATTTTTTGTTTCTATTTAATAAAAGTGTTTTTTTTGTTCATCTAGTTGGCTTACTTTATATTACAATGGAATTTATGAAATTGGTAATTACATTTCTACTATTAGATATGTTAATTCGGATTTGATTCTTATTGTATTGCTTGTGGTAATGTCATAATTAACTAAGTGATAAAGAATTATCATCACCCAAGTTTCAATTGGATAGAAACTTGGATTCATGCAATTTAAATTGCATGATGTATGAGAATATTAATCTTTGGAAGATTATGACTAATTCATTGATCACATATTTATGTGAGTCAAGTGAATGACTAATATATCTAATATATGTTGATATGGACTATTCAGATCAACCATAAACGATGCTAGCGCTATTCGTCATGATTTACTAATTTTTTATTAAATATGGTTGTGTTTATGCTATTAATCATAGTTTCGATAACTTTGAAAAGATTCAAAAAGTAGTATAACGAATAAGAATAATTTGTCAGGCAGAAAGATAAAAGTTTCTCCAATATGAAAGGAAATGAGAGTACTTTGGCATCATGTTTTATGATCATATTAATGATTGTGGAACTATATCACAATTTATCCTCAAAGAACATGTTAGTGAAATTATGTGACTAAGAATAGGAATCGGATATTGTGGAAATGGTTCAACTGAGATGAGTCATACTTCGTTTCCAATCAAGTTTTAGAGACACCCTGTAGTTACTACAGATCGTGTCTTGAAAACTTATTTCATATTAAGTAGGTTTATAACACCTCATGAAATGTAGAGTAATAGTATTTTCTTACTATAGCATGTTTGGAATTGGAAGTTGTGATGTTTTGGTTAAAACAATGGATAAACTGAGACCTATTCTATGAAGTGTTTTCATGTCGAGAATCCACACTAACTTTTGAATATTATTTTTAGCTCGTCAAGGAATGTTCCATAAGAGGGAAACTTATATGTTAAGAAGTCAGTGAAAGTCTTTTTGATCATGAGATTTTCAGGAGTCAGTCGACAATAAACCTTTTAGTTATCACTAGCACACGACTTGAGGTTGATAACCTATTGTGTTAAGTTGACACATTCTTGTTTCTTTTTACCTTCCAGTTGAGTTAACCATGATGATGAGTTTTATGTTTTTCATTTAATTGCAAAAGCAAAGCACGTTTTTCAATGAAAGTACATTGATTAATATGGATGAGTTTCTTAACAACATGGAAGCATTGGTAGAACCTTTTAGTGGCAAAGAGCAAGAAATTAAGAATAAGAAAAGTTCAGTCCATGAAAGGAAAGCTAAATTTGAATTTGGTTTGTTCCCAAACCTTATCTTTTTATTGTAGGTTGGAAATGATAGATTCACATGGATTGGAATGTACAAACCATACAATCCAGGTGGCAAAAGGTTTTGGTCTAATTTATGAGAATAAGGGGGCGTTTGGCTTAGCTTTTCAAACCCCAAAAGTCCTTTTTGGAAAAGTTACAAAAGGTTAGGATTTCCTGACTTTTCCAAAAAGTTCATTTTCCTTATGTAAAAACTTCAAAAGTAGCTTCTAAAACTAGTTTTCCAAACATCTTTTGCTTTTTTTTTTCTTTTCCAAAAAGGACTTTTGGCTGTGAAAAGCTAAACCAAACACCGCCTAATTATGAGGAAACACTTTCGTTAGTAGATTTTAAAAGATCTGATAATTATTATTATGGTTAGTAGTTGTGTTAATTGCATTCTCAAGTTCATAATATGAATACGGAATCCCACTTCGTATTTTGAATTATGAGAAACGGCAAGGAGTTGTTTGAACATTCAATACATATATCTATAAGTTTAGAAAGGGTTTAAACACACATATATGCTATCTAATGAAGGTGTATAAGCTTAAGAAGTCTAGTTGGAGACTTATCAAAGCATCACGTATCAAAAATCTGCACTTTCGTAAGAAAGAAAGTTTTCAATTTCCAAGTTGCAAAGATTAGAAATTGTTTTGATATAGTAAGGTTTAAAGGAAAGGGAACTCATACTTCGTTTCGAATCAAAAATTTTAGATTGAAGGTTTTAATAGAATTTAGTGTTGGACAAAGATGAATATCATGGTTAAATGATTCAACATAGGAAATTTGATATATGGAAATATTATAGCAAGAGATACAAGGTCTTTTTGTAAAACATAATGAATTATCTGAGGTATCTATTCGGTTTGTACTATAATACCTTGTTTTGACTGTATCGCATAATGTAGTCTCATGTTCTTCGAATATAGGATCGACTTCATATGCTAAAATATTCACTTGTTCTGAATTTTCCAAATGACTTCGGCATTGAGAAGGAAAAAGGACTAGAACTTTGTGCGACTAAGGTTGTTAAACAATTGTCAGTTGGAAGTATAGTATTAATTTGGAAGAACCATATTGACATAATTCTGGATTAAGATGATTCTTGATCATAATTGATAGAAATATGGGAATATGTAAATGTTTCCATAGTGGCAGTTGCTTATTAAAATATACATGTGAGTTGGGAACTTTAATCAAAGAAAGGTGTTCAAGGAGTGTACTTTGAATTTGAAACATCATTACCATGGAATTGTTTTTAGTAACAAAGTTCCAAAGGAATGTTTTGTTATATCGTTGGTAAGTCTCTGTGATTTTGAAGCCTCGAAATCACATAATATTGATGCATGTAATGTTGGAATTCTTACACCTTTTAGTAGTGACAAGAATTTGGAATTGTGAAATGAACATCAGTGGAATAGTGTCCAGACGATATGTTCACAAAGGAAGGACCATAAAGAAACATAGTATGCATGTTCATAACATGACATGACTGATGTTTAATTCAAGTGTTTTATTGATTATTCGAAACATTATACAATGAATAAAGTATTAATTAAAATGGTGATTAAATAATTAGAGTTTTATTTATATTCAATAGTTTTGAGAACATAGTTAATTAGGTTATTATTGTGTTTCATTTTGCAGTTTTTACTTCCTAAATAATTTGATTATTTGAAATTCCATAGTCGATCATACTTTTCGATGTAAGTAGCGAATTAAGACTGTCGAACTAGATTGTTGATTGTCCAAAGAGTTTTAGACATAACAATTGTTTGTTGCAATGTTCATGAGTACTTAGTAATGGGGTTTTTATGTATTGGATGTACCAACACTCAGAGAATTACTTCATGGATTTCATCACGAGAAATTCTAAGACAATAATATCTCATGTTCTTGAAACGAAGATATACGAGTTATGGTTTACAAGTCAGTTGTTCATTGATAATATGTAAACGCATCAGTAAATTGATGTTATCAAATGTATTGTTGTACATGATTTGATGGGTAAGTAGTGAAAGAATATAAGTCAAAGTTTATTCGTTCCTTTTTCCCTAACGGGAAAAGCGATATTTTGGGCCCCTCGGTGATTTGGTATTGACTAATAAGTGCTAGGCCTAGCCATGACTGAATTGATGTGTTCGATTAGAAGTCTTATGTTATCATAAAAAATCAGAAATCAGGAAACATAACTTGGAAAATGAGATTGTTTATAATTCGTGTCTCATGTCTGTATGATATCTTCTAGAAGGGAGGAATATTTGATCACTTATCTTAGGACATGTAACTGACTGAGTCAGAGTTCCATAACTGTTTTTAGAAGCTACAATTTTCTGGTCAGTTTAGAAGTTATATTGGCAATTATAGTGACCGACTTATAAAAGTAGGAGAGTGATGGATTGGATGTTTAAGCCCATAACTATAAATGTTATAAAATTTAATTGATAGTAACACAATCCTTTTGGGTGGCCCTCAAACCTAATAATTGAATATGATAACTTCTAGACAGATAGTCTGATTTATTAATTTATTATATGGTTAATAAATTAATTAGAAATCAAAATAAATTATTTGTTAATATATTATGAGAATGATATATTAATTAGAAATAGTAATGTTTAATTAAGAATTAATCAGAAATTAATTGGAATTAATTTTGGGACTAATTAGATTAACTAAAAGTACAAGATTTAATGTGTAATTGTTCAGTAGGTGAGCAATATGCATTCTAGTACCTTCCTATTTCCTTGGCCGGTTTTAGGAGGATCTAGGGATTCTAGAATTATCCTTGGAGGATAATTAGCAAGTTAGCTAATTACCAAAAGGAAATAATATTATTTTATTTCTTTTATGGTTATCTAGGGTTTCCCTGTTACACTATAAAAAGGACTCTTGGGATACAAATTTCGTCCATGCCTTCAAGAGAAGGTTTAGAGCAGAAATTTTGACTTTTCTCCTCTCTCTCTCTCTCTCTCTCTTCAAAATCCTTGGTTGCTAGGGTTTCGGTATGAACCATGCTTGCTTTCAAGAGTTTTTCAAGAAGGATTTTGATTAGTTATGTAATACAATAACTAAAAGATATGTAAAGTCGACTTTTGTTTTGTCATATTTGTAATTACCTAGGGGTTATAGTTGTTTTTGTTCAATAGCATATTACTTCAATAGAGTTATGACATAGATCCTTAGGTTGCATGTACCCTTAAGAGTTAAGGATTTATCCGCATTAATATATGTAAAACCCATCACATACAATCATGGGTGTAGCTCTCGGGTGTATTTCAAGATGAACATGCAACGGATGGCTCATCCCTGGGGCACATCCTTGTAGTTTATTTCAACCCAAACGTATAGTAGTGGGGCCATCCCAAGGGTGTATTTCAACCCAATCACGCATGCAAGAGTCACAAATGCAGCTGGCATTCTACATAACGTAATCTAGTGGGTCGACATTGATACCTTTGACCCACAAGTATAGTGACAAGACTCACCTAAACTACTGAACAGAAGCCCAACAGCTACCTCAGCATCCGAACAACTAACCCATGTTTCTTAAAACCAAACCGAGACCATCGCTTAGTCATAATCTCAATTCTACCTAATTTTGACCAAATGTCAAACTAGTCAAAAAAACAACGGTCAGAGGAAGGTTGAAATTGCCAACAGTAGTCGTCCATGTCGTGGCCTTCCTTGCTCAAGTTGTGGGCACAAAATGCCAAAATAGTCGATCATTCCCTAGTCGCCATGTCATGGTAGCCTAAGGCCATCCAATGGGGATTAGTCTGATTATCTCAAATGTGCCTAATCCATTTTCTTCCAAATTCAAGAGCTCCAAAGCTCAGATCTGATCTCTTCCAACTTTATCCATTGGGAAGGTCTAAAGCATGAAGATTTGGACTTTAAATGTCAAAGGGACCCACAAATGCATCTTTCTTAACTCAATCCATTATTTCCATGTCTCCAACCTTCAAATCTGAATCAAAATGTTGTTTAGATGGATAAAGTTTCCAAATTTATCCGTAACAATGTCACAAACTTTCAAGATCTAAACTTTAATGCACCAAAATGACCTAAACGACCAAGAAAACTTGCATAGTTATAAGGGAAAGCAAAATATTACTAATTTCCTAGTTCATGATGTCCATGAAGCATTCTAATCTGGTTAAAAGATGTTAAAGTCCACTCAACTCCAAGATCATGCATAAAATGGACCAAAAGTGCCAAAAAAAACTCAAATGACAAGATCTAAAGAAGTAGATAACAAGTTCGGAAGTTTATACTTATAATAGTCCACAAATGTAGTGTCTTTGATGGATCCAAACATGTTACATTATTTCTTGCAACCAAAAGAACTTTCTTGATAATTAAACTTCTGTCAAGGGGTTCTAGAGATAGAGGCTAATAAAATGTCAAAAAAGTCAAAACCTTATGCTTAAAGATGTTTTAAAACCTAAGAATCATGGGCTTAGGCCTGACTGATTGTCGTGGCATCGCGACTGCCACACCGGAGGCTCAGATCCCCACTCTGCGGCGATGGTTTTCCACCTAAATCCATTCCAGCTTCAAACAACCATAACGTCTTCATTTCAAATCCATTTTTTGTGATCTTTATATCCACGAAAGGTATTGATGAGCCCCACAGCTATATCTAATCACTTTTACTGAAAACACACAAAACTAAAATCCTTAATGCATGAAATAAGTACGAAACATCGCTTTTCCTATTTTACCATTTCACTCCAAAACACAAACCAAGGGCTTAAATCACATAAACAATATTATCAACATCCAATGGGGTCTAAAAAACCCTATTCCCTTGAAGCCCAAGGCAATTACTTGATCCATTTGTTGTCCATCATCCCGAAATAAGAATATTCTTGAAACATGATGTTACAACTCTCCCCCACTTAAACTGGAGTTCTTCCTGGAAATTCGTGTTAGGATATTTGGTAACATCACCAATTTATTCCATAAAATTCCTTTACCCACTTCGAAATCAAGGAACTTTGTAAAGAAAACTCAAGAGGCCACTCGAAAACTGACAACTGCCAGCAAACAACCCAATAACTTGAAAATACTCAACGAAAACCACTACCCTCCTCTCAATAACCGTAAGCCCCATGTCCTAATGAAAACTAATCAAACGGGGAAACTTATAAAAAAACGGAGCTACAACTAACTCCATAAATATAACCTCAAGATCAAGACCCATCAGTCTAAACTAAAAGAACCGTACCTTAAGACTGAAGGCCATCCATTTGACGTACCTACCTCTACTCCTTGACTATGAACCCAACCAACCCTACAGAAAGAAAACTCAATGCATACTGATTGCGAATTCCAATCATTCGTAAATCCGGAAATAGTTCCCAAAAAACTTGAATACACACTTGACTTCATGAAAAGTCATCACCAACCCACTACTCCCACTAACATAATGACAGTTAATCAAAGAATCTCTCATTACATCCAAATCCCTCATCAGCTTTGGAGTATATTCATATGAAATATAACTTCAGACATTTACAAAAAACATTGTGACTCGATTTTTCAGAACTGATACCCATGAATGGTAACCAAACTCCTAATAAACATCCTACAAGCAAAAGGTGTTTATAATGCAATAATTAAGCAAGAGACTTCTGATTCATAGTACAACCACTAATTCCACCCTGATGAATCATACAGCCACTGGTTCACGGCACACCATGATACCTTCTAACCACTAAAATGAAAAGCTCATTGTACGATGCCGATCTTGTTGTTATTCGATCACTAGCCTGAAGACTCATGACTAGCACTCTAGGGGCCTATGATATTGTTGGAGAATGGAATTGCTCCACAAATTAAGAGTGTTAGTTAGGTGATTTTATTCACTTTATTTTTTGTAATTTACCTGTCTCTATAAATAGACAAGCAGTGGTCACTTGTTTCGTGTTCACTAAACATGTAGTCCTCTAGTTAGAGAGAGTATGGTGGGATCTCTCCCACCAAGTGTACTTCATATCCCTCGAATATGTGATAATGACAGGGTGACCTTTATTTGATTGTTTCCCACATTCACAGGCAGCACAGAGATGATCATTTTCAAACTTGAGGGAGTCAAAAATATAACCATTTCATTTAAAACAAGATCATTCATATATAAAAAGTTTATATGAGCAAGCCTTGAATGCCATAACCAACTAACATTAGCAACTGCGTTTGAGAGTAGGCATAGTTGAGGTTTGCCAATGATCAATTGATGTCAAGAGGATACATGTTCTTGTTGCGATTTGACTTGATCAGACATTCTTTCCGATCTTCAGTCATGACATAGCTATGTTTCATGTAGAATTCAACTCGACGATTTGAATTAGTAAGTTGAGGCACACTAATTAGGTTATGCTTCAGGAAAACTACGTACGCCATGTTTGAGATAGACGAGTTTTTATTGGTGATGATGCCATAACATTGGATCTTAGAGTTGGAATTGATGACATACGTCACATAGCCAGCATTTGGTGAGACTTTGAGATCACGCAGAAAATCCTTCTACCCCGTCATGAGCATGGAACAAGCACTATCAATATGCCATATTGTATCTTGTTCCGAAGCATAGAGTGCCTGCAAAAATGAGTGAATTTTGGAGTTTTTAAGCTCCCAGTTAGGTTTTGGGACTTGGGACGGGCTTTGGACTTGGATTGTGACTTTTGAGAAACAGGTGTCTCGGAGAGCTTGTTTCTAGATCCTTTGGGAATGAAGCAAAATACAAAGGTCTTTTCATGATCTAGAAATCATATTGAACAACAAGGTGTTTCGGAACAACTTTTCTCAGACTGACTATTTTTGGAGTTGTAGTGATCACAATGTTACTTGAAGTTGCAATTACTTTTTCAACACTTTTAGCTCTCCACTCAAATTTTTGTTTTGAATTATTTGAAATTTTTTGAGTGAGAATGTTTTTAACAAATCGTTCTTTGTTTTTTGTTGTTGATGGTACATTTGGTTTTGAAGGCAGTTGAGGTTGAAAAATCACACCATCAGACTTAGCAATGAAAATAGAGGAAACGGTTCGAGGAGAGTTATTTTTTGTTGGACAAGTATCAACAGACTTTTTGAGAATAGGACTAATAACTTTGTTTTGAACTACCGAACTAGGAGGAACGGATGGCCCTTTAAGAATCTTAACAGGCGAAAATGTATTATGGTTCCTAGTGGTCGAGCTTACAGTCAGAGATACTTTCTCTTCAAAATTCTCAATGAACCTGGAGTCTTGTCTTGACCTAATTTCCTTTTTTTAGGGATTTTTTGCTTCTATCTTAGGATTGACAATAACTTTTCTATTTATTGAAGGTTTCTTCCTGGAGTCAGATGATGACTTGGAAGTTTGGCCAGCAGATGGGTTGTAAACTTGGGTTTAATTGGCACTAAGGTGGTTTTAATCACTTGAGAATCACAATACACAAGAATCAGATGAATATTCTACTATGATTTCTTATTCAATGTCACTATCAAAAGATGCCTAGACAAAATCTGATTTATCCGAGTCAGGTCCAGTTGTCTCCGGAATAATTTCCTCAATAACACAGTTGTTAGGATGGATATGGTTCGGAATTTAAACTACAGTGTTGGGAATGCTAGGAGAAATTTCAAGGTTTTATTCAGGTCCAGGGGTATCAGAGGCGGAAGAGGCGTTGAATCAGGACTTTTGACAACTATTGATTGAAACTCCGAAATCAGGGATAAGAATCGGTCTGAAGTCTTAAGAAGGGATGAGAATGGTGAAACGGGGGTATCCGAAAGTTTGTGGTTCGAAATTTCTCCCATAAAATTTATATTTTGTAACTCTTTCTATTACAACCCCAAACTGGAATGGCGGAAACGTTCGGGGGTGGAGGACGTCATGTTTAGTATCACAAGACATGCAATATAGTAATCAAAGCAATAAACAACCATTTCATTAGAAAGAAAGTATTTACAAAGTATGTGGTTCACATAACTTAGACTACATATGTAAATAAAAAAACAAGACATGAAGCTACTATGCTCCATCTTCTGAATCCCAGTATACGTACATGTCTACTGGTCCCCTAAGAATACAAGTTATTTTGAAAGAGTAGATCAGCATTTAAGCTGGTGAGTTCAAAAGATTTTAGTGATGTAAGGTAAGTTGTAAGTTCTTTGTAGAGAAGTTCTCATGTTCCTCTAGAAAATCCTATATTACCTGTTTTGACGAAAGATAAGTAAAAATGACTCTACAATCCTTTCTATGAGTACTAAATTTATACAAGTTATATAAAACCCAGAGTAAACAAACAATCGATTGTGTGTACCTGCACTAATCCCGCAACCAAACAAGGAACAGGAAGTAAGGCGGAAAACATACATCCTATTGTTTGTTAGATCATCGTTGTATATAACCCTGGCATATTCACTTGGTACTTATGAAGTTAACTGTAATAGTTTCTTTATATTTGATGAAAACATTCTTTAAGAAAACTCTTATTTCTTTTAGTAAAAATGGTAACCACAATGGTTCCTTCTATAATCACTTAGCTTATACTAGCTACATATAATCTAATATCGAATAAATAGTTATTTGTGTGAATCTGCCCTAAACCCACAACCAAACAAGTAACGGGAAGTAAGGCGGAAAACACACATCCAACTATCTATCGGGTATTAATTATATATAACATTGATGTATAAACTAAGGTATTATAGAATTAACCACCTAAGGTCCTTTAAGGTATACTGGTTTAATAAAATGGATTAAACCATTTACTGGTAAGTTTCTAGTTTTGTCTACCAAGTGTTCTATTTGAAAAGTATGTTTTGTACTAGAAAACGGTGTACTGAATTTGTATACTATGACCTTGAAGGGTCCAGTTAATGGTTTGGTCTAGGCTTACAGTGTATATTGTTTTGGATAGAGTCTACAATACTGTTTATGAGTTGTGTATGCATTTTGGAATGTTTGTCTCTTTAAGACCGTAAACCCTGTTTACGGTAGCAAACCTAGTTTACGGTCTGGTCGAGTATATATAGTGGAGGTGTAGGTCATTTGTAGGTTTTTGATGCCATTGCGTTTACATAGAGTCCATCAAGTTGTACCTGATGATTTATTGAAATATAATCGTGTGCAAGCTTGGTTTCTTCTCATCTTATTCTTCTTGTGTGATTGATTGTTGCTTAACTACTGCTAAAGATCCATATTTGGACCTTACAATCGGTATCAGAGCAGAAACCAGTGTCAAGGCTTCTTTCAATCTATTTTTTGGCTATTTCAACCGATATCTTTGAAGTTTGAACCTGCTGTTATTGTTTACGTGGTGAAGGGATCGGTTCTACTGAAAAATCTTGTTTATAAGGGCTTTCTGGGAGTTTGCTGTCAACCGTAAACTCCATTTACGATTGTTGATTCAAGAACATCAAGAACCGTAATCTCAGAATCATCATAAACTGTAAACTAACTTTCAAGGATCGCAAACACATAAACCGGAAACTCAAACTGTAAACTCATATACCGTAAACCTTGTTTACGGTCGTAATCCCTTGAACCGTAAACCTAGTTTATGGTCGTAAACACTTTCAACCGTAAACTCAAATTTTGAACTTAATTTGCTTAATTTGCTTAATTTCAAATGGATTCTCAAGGTAAAAATCATTTCCATGAACTTGACACTGTTATGGGCACCACCACACGAATTCCATGATTTATGTATGCGGATGGTTTCCCCGAATGGAAGTATAGAATTGAAAAGTACATCAAAATGAAGGACTTTAAGGTATGGAGAAGCATTCTTAGAGGCCCTGTTACAATCACCACGACGGTCGGAGACCAAGTGATTGACAAGGAGGTTGAAAACTACACTGATGAGGAGTTTGAAAAAATTGAGGAGCAAGAAAAGGCTTTAGAAACATTAACTATGGCATTATCTCCCGATATCACTCATGGTTTTCGTGAGTACACTTCAGCTAAAGTTCTATGGGAAGCCCTAATTGAAGTTTATGAGGGCAATGAGGATATGAAGGAGAGTCTCCTCGACATGTTGAGACAAAAGTTCAACATGTTCAACTACATTCCAGGAGAGACTCTTGAGGCTCAATTGCAGAGGTTAACAACACTCACAACGGACATGAACATATCTGGGATTTACTTGACGAAGTCAGAAATCAACAAGAAGCTTCTCAACGCTCTTCCCAGATCATGGGATATGAATGTTGCTATGATCAAGAAGACTAAGGATCTAAACCGCCTCACTCTTGCTGAAATAATGACAATCATCAAAGCTGGTGATATTGATGACAAACAGAGAGAGATCAATCACATGAGCTCATACTCTGCTGAAAATCTTGGGATCTCATCCAACAATGCTCTTTCCTCAATCATGTCCTCTTCAGGTCAAGGGTTTGCTGCCAAACCATCTCAGATTTAGACCTTCACTACTGCATCACCTATTCCTCATCCTCAGACTCAACCATTTGTCTCCCCACGTGTTGTTTCTGTTGGGTTTTGAGCATTCTAACACTTCCTAAGTGTACATGCAACCCTAATAAACCTTGGATCTATGTTTTTCTAAGGTACATGCAAAAAATTATTTACCAAGGTTTATAACCTATCTAGCATGGCATGGGGTACTTTTAAACATAAAAGAATTAGATGAGTTACATACCTTTTGTTGATTGTTGATTCCTTGGATTCTAAGAGCCAAGCACCAATAATGTGAATGCCTCAAGTGGAAATCACAAATCACCACAAACTTGGAAAATATATGAGAGAGTATAATAACTCTTAGAATTCGGCCACCACTATTACACACACTCTATGGTGGTTTTTCATGCAACATAAGCTTGTTTATATAGTGTGTATGTTAGAGTGATACCCTAATAACCCATGTCTTTTCCTCTTCCAAGGATCCATGGGTTAAAGCTCCATGGATCATCCATGGACTTCCATATAAGCTTAGCCCATTAACAAATGAGTATTAGCCCACACCATATAAATGTAATAGCCCATAATTTAATTAGTCTTCCTTTTAATCACTAAACTAATTCATAATTAATTCAACATTAAAACTAATTAAATATCATGACTTTATATTAATGTATTATAACTTATAATATATTAATAAATCGTAAGTACAAAATTCTCATAAAATTATCCATAAATAGTTTAGGTGCAGTGCAACCCAAATGGACCATGCCGGGTCGGGTCAAGTATATACCAAATAAGTTTGGACTTAGACACCTTATCCAACAGTTTCTTCTCCAAATGTGCCTACTGTAGCCTCTTCCTCAAACCCTAAGGATACTGATGAAAATCCGGCTCTAGCTACTGGGCTTCTTCACTGCTATAATGTTTTTGTAGCTGGAGATGTTCTACCTCAGCTGTCATTTGCTGATTTTGACCAGATTCATCCTGAAGACGTAGAAGAGATGGACATCACGTGGCAGATTGCTATGGTTGTTTTCAGGGCCAAGTAGTTTGCTAAGAAGACTGGAAAGAGTAATTGGGGCATGAATACTGACAAGAAGGTGGGATTCAACAAGAGCACGCTGAGATGTTTCAACAGTCACGAGCCGGGTCACTTTGCTCGTGATTGTCCAAAGTCAGATCACAGGGTCAATAACAACAGAACGATGGTAGCAGTGGGAAACAACCGTGCAGGTGTTGCAGCTAATGGTGAGACCGCTATGGTCGCACAGTCTTTTGACTGGGAGGACCAGATTCAGGCTTTGAACATTTCAGGGCCAGAAAATGCTCACCTAGCTCAGATCGATGATGCTTCCTTGAAGACTGATGAAGCTGATCCCGAAGCAGAAATGATGGAGCTGCAGTTTGCTTTCATGGCGTCTACCTCTTCCAAGCCCAACAATAGCGAGGTAACCCTACCATCTTGTTCTTATGCATGTAAAGAATATGTTAAAGTTCTTCGTGATTAAATCCAATTATTGCGTAGAGAAGTAGAGGACCTTAGATATGAGGGCTAGCAACTTAGGAAAGGACAAAAGCCCCTTAAGGCCCAATTAGAAGCTACGATAAACGATTTTAGAAGAGTCCAGTCATAGTACAGTGAGAAATGTGAACTGTATAATTATGTTAAAAGGAAAAATGATGTGCTGACTATCGAGCTTGATACATTGATGAAAAGATTTGATTCTAAAAACTTTGCTTTTTAAAAAGTTGATGGGTCAAGCGAGGTAGTTGCCAACATGATCGATCACTACATGGATTTTAAACAAAACCAACAAAAGGGTTTGGGATATGATAGTGTGCCTCCTCCTTATAATCACACATATCTGTATCAACCCTTGTCTAAAGATGATATTTCCAATGAATCATTTATGGTTTATGGAAAACCATCTGGTTTCATCTCAGGAGGGTTTATAAATGTTGAAAGTACTAACGCTTCTACTTCCTATGCAAATCAACCCTTAGATCAAGCGAAGCATGGAGATGCAGTTTATGTTTCTGTTTCTGTTCCTAATTTTGATATTTTTGTTTCTGTTTGTGATTCAAATGTTAAGACTGATGATGTTTTGTGTGATGCTGCTAATTCTAACTCTGTTAAATTTAATTTCTTTGATATGTTTGATGAATTGTTTGGTAATTCTGATGCTTGTGATAATCATGAAACACCATCAACTCCACAAGTCACAACAACTGACACACCCTCTCTTATATCTCAATCTAGTTCTTATTCATGTTCTTCTGAGAAAAGTAAAAGTGTCCATAAAGAAAACCAATATGAGAAATGTAGTACAAGTTCAAATAATAAACAAATTTGTTTTAATTGTGGTGTTGGTGGTCATATAGCTAGGAATTGCCAAAACAAGATCTTTGCACACTATTTGTCACCAAGAGGAGAGAACGAATCTTGAGGAAGGTCTTTAATTAGAAAATCCTCAAAAAATCGTACTTGAAATGATGATTGGAAAGATGACCGCAGTAGAAAAGGGGTTGTTTTTCAAAAAGAATAAAAAGGTTTTTATCTACAAAACTCAAAATAGTTTGCCAAAACCGAACAAGGCTCCGCCAAGATCGGTTTCATCAAAATGCCATTCTTGATCTTCAACCAATTCTGGTAGAACATCCAGAGGCTCAGTGAAAGCTAAATCTCATTGGGTGCGCAAGTCAATTTCCAATCCATCATTACCACCCTCTGAAGTGATTAGGAATGAGGATCCTTGTTTGAGATCTTTAAATGTAAATTCAGAGAAAGTGAAAAGGAAACCCATGAAAGTGATGACCTGGGTTCCCAAATCTAAATGATTCCGCTCATTTTGCGGGGACAGTTACAGAGGAATGCCGTTCGTCGTTGGTACGTCGACAACGGTTGTTCCCGGCATATAACTGGAGACATCACCCAATTGAGAAAAATTCAATCTTTTACTGGGGTTTATGTCTTTTTTGCGGACGGAGATGGTGGGAAGATCACACAAAGAGGAACTGTCACAGATGGAGTGTTAAGATTTGAGAATGTCATCTTCGCTCTGAGTAAAAGCACAGCTTGTTGAGCGTTTCCCAAATTTGCGACAAAGGCTATTCTACCCATTTTACTGACAAAGAATGTATGATTCTCAAGCCAGGCATTGTTATCTAGGAAGAGTGGATTCTTGTTAAATCTAAGCGGGATGGAAATGCTTACATTATTGGCATGAATAGCAACCTACCTAAACTAGTCACTTGCCTTTTCTCAAAAGTCTTCGAACAAAACGCAATGTTATGGCACCGAAGGCTTGGTCATGCTAACGCGAAAGACTTGAATCGCTCTTTTATATAAAGAAAATTGCACCCCAAGTATGCTAGATAGGTTCATAACCTTGGAAAACAACTTTGCATGATTATTAGACAAACATAGATCCAAGGTTATTAGGGTTGCATGTACACTTAGGAAGTGTTAGAATGCTCAAAACGCATTAGTGGTATCAGAGACTAGGCTTGCTTGTTTGATTTTCGTGCAAACTTCTTGAAAAATCGAGTTTTCTGCTTTCTGCCTGTAACGCCCTATTCCTAAGAGTACTTAATTGTGATTCCCCAGGTTTTAAAAGGAAGGGTATTTTTGTCCTTTTGTGGGAAAAGTGGAAAAGGAGGGCCAAATATAAAAGTTGGGACACGTCGAGTACGCCCAATGTAAGCTGGGATTACGCCCAACGTAATTGAGTAAGTGGACGCGGGTGCAAGGTTGAGTATGCCCAGTATACTATAGGTACGCCCAGTGTACTCTCAGAGTTCTAAAACCCTAAAATTAGGGTCAGCCACTATATAAGGAACATGTTGGTTCATACCCTAGGCTCCATAAGCTCTCCCTTAACCTCAGAAACCCTAGATAGCCGTTCCACCTCCATTGTTGGGTGTGTTTGGGCTTGTAAAGCTTGTTTTGGTAAAGGAGAGGCTAGAAGAAGAAAGAGGAAGTTGTCAAAGAAGGAGTTGAGTGGATGGAGCTTATTGATCTAGAAAGATATCATCCTTTGGAGCCTATTTGAGGTATAAAGCTTCTTGCTTGTCATTTATATTGTATAGATCTAAATGTTGTGAAGTTTTCACATCATTCTTGTCCCAAAAGTCCTCATCTGGATGCATGTTTTGAGTTGGTCGAGATTATCTGTCCTTTCAGAGCTTTGGAGAGGTCTTAAGTGAGAAAAATGAGGTCCCAAGAGCTGTGGTTGCTCCATGTGTGAGATAAGTAGGTCTTAATGGATTAAGACCTTGGATTAAGAGCTTTATGGACGTCCCAAGTGATAAAGTTTGAGACTTTATGAATCTTAGGCATATTTGGCGTAAGGATCTGAAGTTTGGGCTTAAGAGCTTAAGCCATTAAGAAGTTATGAGGACTTAATGAGCAGCGATGTTACACCCCGCGTAACTTAGGAGTACGCCCCGCGTAGCGGGTCAGTGCCCCGATCCCCAGTTGCAAATCAGCGTGTACGCCCAGCGTACCAAGGAGGTTATGCCCAGCGTACTCCCTCTGTTGGGTTTTTCATTTTGGGCCTTAGGGATTGGGCTGTTATTGGGCTGATGGATTTTGGGCCGTGACTGGACATTATGGATGGAGTATTGTGGACCCATTAATTATATTGGACCATGGGTTTAGGCCCATTTGGTGAGGTGGTCCCAATTTAGTAAATTGGGCCAATAGTGGGCTTTTCTTCGGACTTTTGGACTTTGGGCCATTAGTGGGCTTGAGATCTTATCCAGTGTTCAGCCGTAATGAGTTAAGGGTAAATTGGTCAATTTATCCTTGGAAGGCTATTGTGCTTAGCCTAATGATTATTTAGGCTATGTTGTCTAGTTCGGGATTTTCGGTGAGTCGGTGATTCGAGAATCTGCTTCTTCAGTTCATAGTTTCGGCAGTGGCAAGGTGAGTTATCCTCACTATATCAACAGGGTCTAAGGTACCAAGGCCAAACCTTTAACGGATTGAGACCCGGGTATTTGTTGTTCTGATTATTGTCATGATATGGATGCATCCTGGTAGCTACGATGGTATATGTTGGAGACCTGGTTAAGGTCGGTATCCTGTTATGTAGGATGATGCTATGCTAGTGACCGATTAGGTCGGTATCCTGGTTTGGATGATGAAATGTAATGTGATATGCTAGATCGGCTTGTTGACAGTGAATTTTTATATGATTGTATGTTTATGTGCACATGGTTGTAAGACTGGGGTTGGGTTGAGGCGGGTCCTGCTTTGTGTTGTAGGCCAACATACCCAGGGCGGACCGGTTGTCCCAAAGTTCCAGCGAGCGGTCCGGATATGATGTAGGCCCCAAGAGGGCGGACCAGACGTGCTGAGGCTCGGAGAGTGGACCAGGCCGACTGAAGGCGCAGTGCGGGCGGAACAGTCATACTATAGACTCAGAGAGTGGACCAGGTGGATTGAAGGCCCGGAGCGGGCGGACCAATCACACTGCAGACTCGATATATATGGCTAGACTCGGAGGGTGGACCAGGTGGACTGTTGGCCGGTGCGGCAGACCAGTCACACAGTAGACCTGAAGTACATGGCTGTTCTACGATCGGATATGATTTGGCATGTTATGCGTGTATGATATATGTGGTTGGTAATTTGGGGGTATCTTACTAAGCTTTCGGGCTTACAGTTGTGGTTTAATGTTTTTCAGGTTCTTCAGGAGACCGTGGCAAGGCAAAGGCGTGATCATACCGCTCCTCATGATTTCGTTTTATGATGTGATTCTAGGAAGACTATGATAATAATTGTATTGAAAACCTTTTTGTAATAACATTGAGAAAATGGGTTGTTTTTGAAAAGTTTAAATTGGTTGGAATTTTTCGGTCATTACAAGTTGGTATCAGAGATGGTCGTTACAAGTTGGAATATGAAGCCTCCTACCTTTGATGGAGTTCAAGACCCGATCGTTGCTATGAGATGGTTGTCGGACGTGGAGTGGTGTTTCTTCACGTGTTCGTGCCCTGCTAATCAGAGGGTGAGGTGTGCTCTGAACCTGTTAACCCTCAGTGCGAAGGATTGGTGGAGATTGACCACGGGGTCATATTCGGATGCGCAGAGGGCTGCAGTTTCATGGGATCAGTTCAGAGAGATGTTCATCACTCGTTATGTTCCGCGGGTTGAGAGAGAGAGAGATTGGCTCAGGAGTTCCTAGAGATAAAGCAGGGTTCGGAGTCGGTGACTGAGATCACCAGGATGTTCACTGAGAAGGCAATTTTTTGCCCTGAGTTCACTTCGGAGCAGGCTCAGATGTCCCGATATCTGAGTATGCTCAAGAGAGATATCAGATAGTTTGTGTCTACGTAGAGGTGCGAGTCTTTGTTGGAGTTGCAGGAGGCTGCCAGGCGGCGTGAGTTGGAGATTGAGTTGCAGTTGCGAGAGCTGAGGCAGGCTCTGGTGCAGTCGCAGCCGGCGCCGAAACAGTCCAAGACCATTGATTCTAGGGTGGGAGATCAGAGCAGCCACGCTTGTGGGAAGTGTGGGAAGGGTCACACCGGAGTTTGTAGGCCCGGTGGTGCATGCCGCAAATGCGGAAAGGAGGGGCACTATGGGAGGGATTGTCGGCAGTCAGCGCCGGTTCGGGATTTGAGGATTTGTTATCATTGTCATCAGGTTGGACATTTGAGGGTCAACTATCCACAACTTGCTGCAGGACCGGTGTAGGCTCCAGCACCGGCCACTTTAAGGATCACGGGTGGAGGTTAGGGTGGAGCGGAGCCCCCATGGGCTCAGGGTCGTGCTTTTCAGCTTACAGCAGAGGAGGTCAGAGCAGTGCCAGATGCAGCTGCGGGTAAGTTTCCTTCTTGATATCTTGTTATCTTGTGATTATTGTGGAGTATTGTTTATCTGCTAGTCTCATTGTGTGGTTTTCGGTGTGGTATTCGTTGTTCTTTGAGGGTTATGGTATGGTTATGGGTTAGTGTTGGGTATTTCGTTGCTTATCATTCATGAGGGTTATTAGTGGAAATCTGGCGGTTGGTCTGAATGTCGAGTAGCATCTGTAGTCTGAGGAGGGGTTAGCTGAAGATCGAGTTTCTTTCGAGCTCGGGATGATCAGTGTTGATATGTGATTTTGTGAAGGTTGCTCGTGCTTTCAGGACACAGTTCACGTGTAAGTGTTTGTGTTGTGTAGGGTTGTTGAGGGAGGTCGATGATGGCGACCGGTACTTGATAGTGAGTGCTATAAGTGGGGGAGAATTGGAAAATTCTCCGGAAGATAGATGAGCATTGGAGGTTGTTTAGTTGCTTGGGATTCAACAGTGTTTCTGTCAGCCAATAGGGTAGGCTGGTATGAATAAGTGGCAAGCATGTGGGGTGGGATACAGACCAAGGGTATTTGATTATAGAGGGCCTGGAATCAGGCCGGGATTGAGTATTTATGATGGAGATAGAGTTCGGAAACCCTAGAGGGCTAGAACAATATGCATGGGAGGATTTCCCGGAGAGATAACTCGGAAGGATGAATGCTAGTTGAGCGGTCCGGGTAGACTGAAGGCTGGTAGGGGTACCAGTCAGGCCGAAGGCTCGGAGAACGGTCCAGCCAGGCTGAAGGCCCTGGAGGGCGGTTCAGATTGGCTGAAGGTTCTAAGAGTGGTCCAAATTTGGCTGAAGGCCTGGTAAGGCGGTCCAGTCATGCTGAAGACTCTGCACGTATTGTTAGATCGGTTCGAGGAAATGGATTGAGTATGTCGCGATGTGTTAGAATTAGAAGGTCTGGCCCAGGGTATTGATCTCGATTAGTGGAGACAGTGCATGGACTCGAGAGTCCTTGCGAGCAGATTCAGAGCATGTGTGTTGTATGGATAGCGGTTATGCTATAGGGGAGTGGTGTAGCGTTGGGCGAGCACTGTGGCACTTATAGTAGTGACAAGGCGGCCAAGTGGATTTCTTTGGTAAGGAAAGAGAAAGGAATGTAACTCCGAGAGGGAGTGTAAATTCACGGAAGTGAAAGCGGCAGTGCAGAGTTATGATTGGAGTGATCCAATTATGGTCACTGAGCAGCGTAATTGCGGCAGTGGTATGGAATGACATCCGGATGGGATGTATGCTGAGGTTGCGGAAGGATTTCCGCAGGGGTAGAGCCAAGAGGCTCCGAAAGGATGCTGGGATGGACTCTTGGATTCCCAGTTTGATTCTAATCAAGGAATTGTGTATGTAGTGGTGATTCATCCTGGGGGCTGTTTGGAGGTGTCGTTAGTGTGACGGGTTTTCCCATCCCGAGGGTGCTAGAGCTAGTTCAGCATGTGCATGCGATTGCTAGAGGAGAACTCATGGGAGTTGCTCTGAGGCTAAAGAATGTGTCATACTGTCAGAATGGAGTGGATAGAGTTGGACTCGGATCGGGAACCCGTTGGTTCAGGGTTCTATCTATCTCGTAAGAGTCAAGTGATTGTTGTGATCATGATCGAGAAAGTGCCATGGAGTGGTACTCGGTTGATAAGTGTAGAATCTGATAAGTGTGGTTATCAGAGGGTGAAGCCGGTGGCCGGCTTGAGGCGGTGGTTAGACCACCACAAGAAAAGGGAAGGTTGAGTTTTGGATTTCGAAGGGTGTGTCATAAGGAACCTGGTTTGGTTAATGCCAGGTGGTGCGTTGCGGGAGAAGTTCTAGACTAGAGTTGTCGTAGGCTTCGAGGGTGAAGCCTAATTTAAGTGGGGGAGAATTGTAACGCCCCGTTCCTAAGAGTACTTAATTGTGAGTCCCCGGGATTTAAGAGGAAGGGTATTTTGGTCCTTTTGTGGGAAAAGTGGAAAAGGAGGGCCAAATATGAAAGTTGGGACACGCCGAGTACGCCCAGCGGAAGCTGGGATTACGCCTAGCGTAATTGAGTAAGTGGACGCGGGTGCAAGGTTGAGTACGCCCAGCGTACCAGAGGTACGCCCAACGTACTCTCAGAGTTCTAAAACCCTAAAATTAGGGTCAGCCACTATATAAGGAACATGTTGGTTCATACCCTAGCCTCCATAAGCTCTCCCTTAACCTCAAAAACCCTAGATAGCCATTCCACCTCCGTTGTTGGGTGTGTTTGGCCTTGGAAAGCTTATTTTGGCAAAGGAGAGGCTAGAAGAAGAAAGAGGAAGATGTCAAAGAAGGAGTTGAGTGGCTGGACCTTATAGATCTGGAAAGATATCATCCTTTGGAGCCTATCTGAGGTATAAAGCTTCTTGCTTGTCATTTATATTGCATGGATCTAAATGTTGTGAATTTTTCACATCATTCTTGTCCCAAAAGTCGTCATCTTGGTGCATGTTTTGAGTTGGTCGAGATTATCTGTCCTTTCTGACATTTGGAGAGGTCTTGAGTGAGAAAAATGAGGTCCCAAGGGCTGTGGTTGCTCCATGTGTGAGATAAGTAGGTCTTAATGGATTAAGACCTTGGATTAAGAGCTTTATGGACGTCCCAAGTGATAAAGTTTGAGACTTTATGAATCTTAGGCATATTTGGCCTAAGGATCTAAAGTTTGGGCTTAAGAGCTTAAGCCATTAAGAAGTTATGAGGACTTAATGAGCAGCGAAGTTACGCCCCGTGTAACTAGGGAGTACGCCCCGCGTGGCGGGTCAATGCCCCGATCCCCAGTTGCGAATCAGCATGTACGCCCAGCGTACCAAGGAGGTTACGCCCAGCGTACTCCCTCTGTTGGGTTTTTCATTTTGGGCCTTAGGGATTGGGCTGTTATTAGGCTGATGGATTTTGGGCCGTGACTGGACATTATGGATGGAGTATTGTGGACCCATTAATTATATTGGACCATGGGTCTAGGCCCATTTGGTGAGGTGGGCCTAATTTAGTAAATTGGGCCAATAGTGCGCTTTGTTTCGGACTTTTGGACTTCGGGCCATTTGTGGGCTTGAGAGCTTATCCAGTGTTCGGCCGTAATGAGTTAAGGGTAAATTGGTCAATTTATTCTTGGAAGGGTATTGTGCTTAACCTAATGATTATTTGTGCTATGTTGGCTAGTTCGGGATTTTCGGTGAGTCGGTAATTCGAGAATCTGCTTCTTCAGTTCAGAGTTTCGGCAGTGGCAAGGTGAATTATCCTCACTATATCAACAGGGTCTAAGGCACCAAGGCCGACCCTTTATCGGATTGAGATCCAGGTATTTGTTGTTATGATTATTGCTTTGATATGGATGCATCCTGGTAGCTAGGATGGTATATGTTAAAGACCTGGTTAAGGTCGGTATCCTGTTATGTAGGATGATGCTATGCAAGTGACCGGTTAGGTCGGTATCCTGGTTAGGATGATGATATGTTATGTGATTTGCTAGATCGGCTTGTTGACTATGAATTGTTATATGAGTGTATGTTTATGTGCACATGGTTGTTGGACTGGGGTTGGGTTGAGGCGGGTCCTGCTTTGTGATGTAGGCCAAGATACCCAGGGCGGACCGGTTGACCCGAAGGCACAGCGAGCGGTCCAGATATGCTGTAGACCCCAAGAGGGCGGACCAGACGTGCCGGGGCTCGGAGAGTGGACCAGGCCGACTGAAGGCCTGGTGCGGGCGGACCAGTCATTCTGTAGACTCAGAGAATGGACCAGGTGGATTGAAGGCCCGGAGCGGGCGGACCAATCACACTGCAGACTCGATGTATAGGGCTAGACTCGGAGGGTGGACCAGGTGGACTGTTGGCCGGTACGGTGGACCAGTCACACAGTAGACCCGAAGTGCATGGCTGTTCTGTGATCGGATATGATTTGGCATTTTATGCGTGTATGATATATGTGGTTGGTATTTTGGGGGTATCTCACTAAGCTTTCAGGCTTACTGTTGTGGTTTAATGTTTTTTAGGTTCTTCAGGAGACCGTGGCAAGGCAAAGGCGTGATCGTACCGCTCCTCATGATTTCGTTTTATGATTTGATTCTGGAAAGACTCTGATAATAATTGTATTGAAAACCTTTTTGTAATAACATTGAGAAAATGGGTTGTTTTTGAAAAGTTTAAATTGGTTGGAATTTTTCGGTCGTTACACTGCCCGTATGAACTCGCCGAGTCCATGGGGGGACTCGACGAGTCCACGACCAAATGCAAGCTACTCGTCGAGTCTGTTCTTACACTCGACGAGTAGAGGCTGCAGTTTTCAGAATTTCGATTGTTGTTGTTGGGAATGGACTAGGAACATTACCCTAAACTATTTTGGTGTTTTAAAACTTGTTTTAGTTGGTGTAATGTTCATGTTAATCCATTAACAATGATAAATTATCAAAATTACAAGTTTTTAAGTGTAATTTTTGATTCATGAAAGTGTTCATATTCATGTTCTTGATCTTATGATGTTTAGATGATCATAGGAATTATTTGTAACCTGTGTGGTAGATTAATTCATGATCATTATGTGTTTTAATGGAGTCCATAACTTGTCCTCAAGTTATGGAAAACCAAAAGACACTTTGTTTTTAAAACCATTAAAAGAACACATGGGTTATAAAAATGAAGAATCTTCATTTTAAATAGTCTATTAACTCATAATTTACAAGAAATGAAAAGTTTTGAAAGTTTGCAAAACTTGCCCTCAAGTTTTGGAATAAGTAAAGTCTTGATTGAAACTTTAGTTCCAACCCTTTGAATTTTAAAAGTTAAAATTCAACCCTTATACTTATAATTTTATAAGTTAATAATAATATATATGTATAAGATCAAAGTCGTCTTACCGCTAGTATGCCTCATTCACGAAGCCAGTCTATAAAGTGGGTATAAGGTTGTTGCCTATAAAATGGCAACTTAATGGGTGTCCACTACCACCCACTGCTTGCTTGACTGGTGGAGGGTCATTAGCCGAATGGATAGGACAAGGACTTATAAATTCTCATTAAAAGTATAATGATAATTATAAAGTAACTAAATGTTTTATTAAATTCCGAATCTTTGTTACTTTAGTAAAATTGTGAATAAGGTGATAATCCATGAAATTACACTTTACAAGTGGAGCGTGTGTGGTTAACCGGCACACTAACTTGAACTTAACAAGGTAGGTAAAGGGTGACTTAATGTTTATCAAAGTATCGATGGAGCGTGGGTGGTTAACCGACACATCGATTGAGGGGTAATACATTAAGGGTACCAAGTAATTTGCATGGTTACTTCACACGTCGTTTTGTGATCCTCGGCATCCCAGTCACGAAACTTGGAGGGCACACTCGAGATTGAAACATGCCTCTGAAAAGTTCATTGAATCTCAAAAGAATCTAGGAGTTTCTAAGAACCAAATTAAATATTTCTAATATTTCGTCTATGGTGGAAATTGATGAATAGTCATTCACCTACCTTTCAAATATGTTATTACTTAGATTACGGCACACCTCTTCTATGTATAATATATTGTGATTGGGTCCTAGCCTTAATACTAGATTTGGGTGTTTTATTAAGGATTATCTCTATTTCTAAACTAAACTTATCTTCATTTCAGATGTCTGCAAACACTGCTGCTTCTGGCTCTAATCCTAATGGCTCCTTTTCTCTAATGAACTTGTGTGGGAAAGTCACTTTTGATGGATCCAACTTTAATGAATGGATCAGAAACATCCGAATGATTACCCACTACGAGGACAAAGAATATATCCTCGATAAGGATCTTAAGGAGATTGATCTGACTGCCGACCTCCAAAAGTCCTACGAGGACTTTTACCCTTTTGAAATGCACCAAGATTTGATGGAAAGATACCATCAAAGTGCAAGACAAGAGAGGTATGAAATCATCTCCTCCATGATACCAACCCGAATGAAGGATGGTGACCCATCACGGGCCACATGCAGAAAATGCAAAGATTTGTGGACCGTTTGCTGAAGCTTAATGTGAACTTCCCCGAGGAGCTTGCAATAGATATCATTTTTGCACTCCTTACATTCATGTTATGATCAATTCCGCATGACATACCACATGAACATGGAAGAGGTCACTCTCAACAAACTTTAAGGACTCTTAAAGACCGCAGAAAGTGGTCTTAAGGGTAAGGCAGTTGTTACTACTCCTACTCCTACCAACTCCGCCCCTGTCTTGGCAATCGAGAAAGTACGAGGGAAGAAGAGAAAGAGTTCTTCGAAGGGTACCAAGGCTAGGACCCTTGATGGCTCTTCTTTAAGTGGAACCAAGAAAGGTTTCATCACTCCTTCTTCTGACCCAAAAGAGGCTGAATGCTTCTATTTCCATGAAAAGGCACATTGGAAGCGGAACTCCCCAATGTACCAGCAAGATGTGAAGGATGGGAAAGTCAAACCCAACCATGCAGGTATTTACACTATCTTATCTAAGAACTCACCCCATTCTAACTCATGGGTCCGTGATACCGGTTGTGGTATTGATATATATTCTGATTTGCAGGGACTAAGAAGAAGTCAGAATGTGGAGCAAGGAAGAATAAACTTGATCATGGGAAACAGGAAAGCTTCATCTGTCACCAAGATTGGAGTTTATACTTTATCGCTAAGTAGTGGGTTTAGTTTATATTTGAATAAATGTTGTTATTCGCCAGAAATGGCAAGAAATATTATTTCCTTTCATGCATTGTAGAAACAAGGTTTTACCTTTTCATTTGATAATGAAGTTGGTTCGATTAATGCTTTCTTTAGTAATATTCTTTATTTTTAAGCATTACCTTGTGATGGTGTATATGAAACTATATATGTGGTTGATAACTTAGGAAATAATGTTTAGTGTATTGATTCTCTTAATAATAATAACTTGGATAAAGCATCATTATGGCATTGTCTTCTTGGATATATAAGCAAGAAACGCATAGGCCAACTCCAAAAGGATGGAGTCTTGGAGTCATTTGGCCTAAAGTCAGATCATAGTTTTGAATCATGCTTACTTGGAAAAAATGACAAAGTCACCATTCACAAGTTCTTGTGAGAGGGGTAAAGGTTTGTTGGATCTTGTACACACGGATGTGTGTGGACCATTCAAACATGCCACAAGGGATGCTAATCGTTATTATTTGACTTTTACTGATGATTACAGTAGATATGGATATGTCTACTTAATCAAGCATAAGTCAGAGACTTTCAAAAGGTTTAAGGAATTTAAACAGGAAGTCGAGAATCAATTGGGCAGGAACATTAAGATGCTTCTATCTGATCGAGGTGGTGAGTATCTTAGTTCAAAGTTCCTTGACTATCTTAGGGAATGTGGGATTGTCTCACAATTGAAACCTCCCAGGACACCAAAGTTGAATGGTGTGGCTGAGAGGCGCAATCGAACCTTGTTGGAAATCGTTCATTTCATGATGAGTCGAGCTTCGCTACCAATCTCATTCTGGGGGTATGCCTTAGAGAATGCCACCCATATCCTTAATCTAGTCCCTACAAAGAAAGTTACCAAAACTCCTCACGAGATGTGGACTGGTAAAGTACCCAAACTAACCACATCAAGATTTGGGGCTGGGAGGCTTTTGTGAGGCGCGAGTCTCATGATAAGCTAGAACCCCGAAGCGAGAGGTGTATTTTCATTGGCTACCCACAAAGATCCTTTGGTTACCTCTTCTAAAGACCTAGTGATAATGTGGTCTTTGTAGCAAGAAAAGGAGTCTTTCGAGAGAGAGAGAGTTTATAAGCCAAGGCGACAGTGGGAGGCAAACTGACCTTGAAGAACTTCAAGAGTCAAGTGGTGAACGAACTTCAAACCCTAGCCCTCAACTTGAGGAGGAAACTCCTGTTGAGCTAGTTGATGAGTCTGTACCTCTAAGGCGTTCCATGAGAGTTCGGAATGCACTTGAGCATTACTATGGTTTTCATATTACTGTGGAAGGTGAGACACTTATTAGTGATGAGACACTAGTAGGTCTGGATGAACCTAACAGTTATGCAGAAGCCATGGCAGGCCCTGAGTCTGCTAAATGGAAAGAGGCTATGGATAGAGAGATACAATCCATGTATGACAATCAAGTTTGGAACTTGGTTGAGAATGTACCAGGTCGTAAGACTGTAGGGTGCAATTGGATCTTCAAGAAGAAGAGCGACATGGATGGTAATGTACACACTTATAAGGCGCGACTGGTTGCAAAGGGCTTCTCTCAAACTCCTAGAGTGGATTATGATGAGACTTTTTCTCCAATAGCCAAGATTAAGTCTATTATGGTTATGTTAACCATAGCTGCATTTCATGTCTATGAAATAAGGAAAATGGATGTCAAAACCGCTTTCCTTAATGAAAAGTTGACTGAAGATGTTTACATGAGTCAGCTAGAAGGTTTTGTTAGTAAGGAGTAGCCTAATATAGTGTGTAATCTTGAGTAATCCATTTATGGTTTAAAGCAAGCACCTCGTAGATGGAATCTTTGCTTTGATGAGAAAGCCGAGAATTTGGCTTTTCTAGGAGTGAAGATGAATCTTGTGTGTATGTCAAGGCTAGTGGGAGTATAGTTAGCTTTTTGGTATTGTATGTGGATGTCATACTACTCATAGGAAATGACATCCCAACTCTGCAGGAAGTTAAGTCCTGGCTTGGGAAGTGTTTCTCTATGAAGGACCTATGAGAAGCTGCTTATATTCTAGGGATAAGGATTTTCAGAGACCGGAGTAAAAGACTAATTGGACATAGTCAAAGCACCAACTTGGACAAGGTGTTGAAGAGATTCAGCATGCAGAACTCCAAGAAAGGAGAGTTACCCATCTAGAGTAACGCTAGATTGAGTAAGACACAAAACCCTAGTATTGAGGCTGAGATAGCAGAAATGAGTCGAGTGCGTTATGCTTCGGCAGTAGGCTCGATCATGTATGCTATGACTTGTATTCGACCTGATGTATCCTTTGCATTGAGCATGGTTAGCAGGTATCAGGGGAACCCTGGCAAGGCTCACTGGACTACGGTAAAGAATATCCTCAAGTACCTACGGAGGACTAAGCACTGGGTCCTTACCCTCGGTGGGAGAGATGACTTGAGAGTTGTAGGGTATTGTGATGCTGGCTTCCAGACTGATAGGGATAATTTCTGCTCTCAGTCGGGCTCGGTCTTCAACCTAAACGGAGGAGCAATCACTTGGAAGAGTTCCAAGCGGGAGACAGTGGCTGATTCCACTTGTGAATCAGAGTATATAGCAGCGAGCGAGGCAGCAAAGGAGGCTATATGGCTGAAGAACTTCATAGCAGACCTTGGAGTAGTACCAGCTATAAAGGAGCCCATGGAAATTTTCTATGATAGTGAAAGTGTTGTTGCCTTAGCCAAGGAACCAAGGGATCACGGGAGATCCAGACACACTGACAGAAAATATTATTTTATCAGACATCGCATAGAAGAAGGAATCCTCGTGGTAAAGAGGGTATCATCGGATGAGAACCCAGCAAATCCCCTCACGAAGGGACTGAGTAGGGTTAAGCATCTCCAGGATGCTTCGAGCATAGGGCTGAAGGATGATATAAGTTTTAGTAGTTAGATAAATTATGAAATTTGTAAAGTATAATTAACATTTGATGATGAATAAAAGTTGTGTTTATTTATGAGTAAAGTGTTACTATCTTTTGTCAATCATTTACTATATTTCTTTTGCATGTTTTGACATCCAGAATAATTATGTTTGGTATATCATATTATTCGAACCTCCACAGTCGATCATATGTCGGAAGTAGGTATGAATCAAGACCGTCATGATTGGTTGCAGAGGTCTATGGTGTTGGACATGGCTACAACAATCATGACTGCTCATAAGTTTTGAGTATTGGAATCAAGCCACGCTCAATGGAATCACTTCATGGAATTCTATCTCGAGTGATTGTGAGACGGTAATATCATATAAGTCTTCAAACCTAGAGATATGATTTGTTGCCTATGAATTCATGATGCATTGATTGTACGAAAACGCATTGGTAACTCGATGTTATAAAACGTGCTTTTGTGTATAATTCAACTAGTAGTAGAAGAAACATATGAGTTGAAGTTTATCTGTTCCTTCTTGGATTAGAAGCTGATATCTGGGCCCCTCGATGATTTTGTTTTGACCTATGTACCGGGCCCGGTCAGAACTAAGTTGATGTGTTCAATTAAGTTCTCTGTCAAACGAATCGAGAATTGGGAAACAAACTGTTGGACAATAAGTAAGACATTGTTCCATGTATTTGTCCGGCTGATATCAAGAACAGAGGATTATGTGATAACTTATCTTAAATGGCGTATCAACATCTTCTCAGTTCCGAGAGACGTTGAAAGAGCTACGATTGTCGATCGGTTCCTGAAGTATTGCAGTTATAGTTATTAGACTTATCCAAGTGGGAGACTGTTGGATAAGGTGTCTAAGTCCATAAGTATTTTTGGTAAATACTTGACCTGACCCGGCATGGTCCATTTGGGTTGCATGGCACCATGCAATTGGATAAACTAAATGAGAGAAATAACACATATGGTTAATTAATATATTATAAGTTCTAATATATTAATAATATTATTTTATTATTTTTGATCAATAATTAATTTAGAATTAATTAAGTGATCAAAAGATAACTAATTAAATATATGGGTAGATTATGTAAATCTTCCATATCTTATATAGTGGGCTAAGAGGCTCCATGGATTATCAAGTTGGGTTCACCCATAGGATGCTCCATGGAGTTAACCCATGGATCAAGAAATGAAGAGTCATGTTACATTAGGGTTTACCTAATGCAACACACTATATAAGCAATGTAACTCTCCCCAAAACCAGTTACACTAAGAAACAAGAGGGCTTGGCCGATTTTGCATGTGTTAGAGTATTCTCTCAAATTTATTCTTTGCATTTGGTGTTGTGTGAACATTTCAGGCATCACACTTGAGGTGCTAGGCTCACAAGGTTTCAAGGAACACTTTCAACAACAAGACAAACATAGATCCAAGGTTATTAGGGTTGCATGTACACTTAGGAAGTGTTAGAATGCTCAAAACCCATCATTTATTACATTTGAGAAGTGTGTTTCATGTGCTCAAGGCAAACACCATAGGAAACCACACCTGCCCAAGCAAGTCAACTCAATCAGTCAAGTGCTCTAAGTATTGCATATGGACTTATTTGGTCCGGTCAATGTCCTGAGCATCAACAAATGCTTTTACTGTCTACTTGTGATCGATGATTTCTCTTGGTTAGCGTGGGTCTTCTTCTTATCCAACAAAGCGGGAGTTGCTGATCTGATTAAGAATTTCATTGTGATGATTGAGAAGCAAACCAATAACCAAGTTAAGGCACTCCGTACTGACAATGGAACTGAGTTCAAGAATTCGGCTCTTGACCACTTCTGCACAGAAAAGGGGATAGTGCGTCAATACAGCTCTGCTCACACACCTCAACAGAACGGTGTTGCTGAAAGGAGAAATAGAACATTGTAAGACGCCACAAGGACAATGCTTTGTGATTCCAAACTACCTGTTTTCATTTGGGCCGAGGCGATTAACACTGCTTGCTATGTGCAGAATCGTGTTCTAATCAACAAAGCGCAAATGAAAACCCCGTATGAAATTCTCTATGGACACAAGCCTTCCGTTAGCCATTTCCGCGTATTTGGCTGTGCTTGCACCCTTTTTTACTTGGATTCCAACCCTAAATTCAACGCTAAATTCGATGATTGTTACTTTGTAGGGTATCATGCGCGCACCGCGTATAGGGTTTACAATAAGAAGACTAAGCAGATAGTCGAATCATATGATGTGCGCTGGTTGGAGGAGAATGAAACAGATGCTCGAGTGGGTCCCGACTAGTTATTTGATTATACATCACTTTTCAAATCTCTCAATGTGTCTTCAGATGGTTCAAGTGGATCCTCTTCTGGTTCGAAGATTGTGTATGAAGATGAAGACGAAGAAGGTGTCTACAGAACTCCAACGGTTGAGGGGGAGTTCTCTGCTCCACGTGAGGGGGAGTCATCTGATCAACCATCTAGTCCAGATTCTAAAGTTCAAGATCGAACTCCTGATGTTGATGCTACAGTTCTTACCCCTATTGAAAGAGAGTTCATGTCTAGAGATGCTTCCGCTGCCACTTCAACTTTTATGGAACTACTCTTTTATGAAGAAATCGCCAATGAGTTTGTAGCAGATCAATCTAATGTGAATCAATCAGTAAATGATGGAGGTCTCAATATTCACACTCTTCCTGTTTCTATCAATGATATCAACCAAGACAGACCCTCAAGAATTCAGCGCGGTCATCCGATCGATAACGTCATTGGCCAGCTGGGAGATGGAGTTAAAACTAGAAGTCAGAGTGGAGACATTAATGCATGTCTCTACTCTTGCTTTATATCTCAAATAGAGCTGAAGAATGTAGAAATGGCTTTGAATGATCCCAGCTAGGTGGATGCAATGCATGAGGAGCTTAATTAGTTTGAAAAGACCGGGGTTTGGAAATTGGTTGACTTACCAAAGGGAAAAAGGGCTCTTGACACGCCTTCGGTCTCTCATAATAAGCAGGATGATTCGGGTGTAATCGTGCGAAATAAAGCAAGGCTGGTGGTTCGCGGATTTCGACTAATTGAGGGTCTTGACTATACTGAGGTATTTGCTCCGGTGGCTCGGTTGGAGGCTATTCACATCTTTCTCGCATATGCTTCCTACATGAATTTCATGATCTACCAAATGGGTGTCAAGACTGCCTTCTTGTATGGCAAGGTGAAGGAAGAAATTTATGTTGATCAACCCCCTGGGTTTGTTGACTCAAAGTTCCCTAATCGTGTCTACAAGTTTGACAAAGCTTTATATATGTTACATCAAGCTCCTCTACCATGGTATGTGACTCTAGCGAAGCATTTTCTCGAGCATGGATACTCTCCGCGGCACCATTGATCAAACTTTGTTTATCAAGCATGTGCGTAATGATCAGATACTAGTTTAGATCTATGTTGACGACATTATCTTCGGGTCAACCTGTCCACAGCTTTGCAAGGAATTTGAAGGCGTGATGAAGAAAAGGTTTGAGATGAGTTCTCTAGGAGAGATGACCATGTTTCTGGGGCTTCAGGTCAAACTATCTTCTACCGGAATCCTAATTTACCAATCAAAGTATGTGGATGATATGCTGTAGAAGTTCGGGTTCCAAGACGCAAAACCTGCTCTTACACCCATGGCGGAGAGACGTTTACTGGCTCCTAATCTTGAAGGCAAATCCGTAGATCAGACGTATTATCGATCAATGATCGGACTGCTCATGTATCTGAATGCTAGTCGCCCAGATATATTGTTTGCGGTCTGTAAATGCGCACACTTCCAGGGCAATCCTAAACTTTCTCATCTTATTGCTATTAAACGGATTTTTCGGTATCTCAAAGGTTGCCCAAAACTGGGCCTTTGGTATTTGAAAAATCCCGAATTTGACCATTACGCTTTTGCAGACAGCAACTATTGTGGGTGTTAGCTTGATAGAAAATCGACTTCAGGAGGATGCCAATTTCTTAGAGATAGACTGGTCTCATGGCAGTGCAAGAAGTAGCATATGGTCTCAACCTCACAGCTGAAGCGGAATATGTCGTTGCGTCTGCCTGTTGTTCTCAAGTCCTATGGATCCAACATGACCTGTTAGACTACGGTTTGAATTATCTAGAAACCCCAATTCATTGTGATAATGAGGCTACTATACAAATCGCTAAAAATCCAGTCCAACATTCCAAAACCAAGCACATTGGCATCAAAATTCATTTTATCAGAGATTGTTATGAGTGCTCGCTCATTAGGCTAGAACATGTTCACACTGACAATAATGTGGCGGATCTGCTCACAAAGCCTTTTCACAAAGCTCGATTCGATGTGCTTGTGGGATTTTTAAAAATGATTCATTTTGACGATTAAGCTTTTTGGTTAGCCTTAGGTTAAATTTACGCATTTTAGTCATTTCATTCTCTCCCATGCACAAATTTAGGGCGAGAAATAACCAAAAATCCAAAAATATTTTGTTTCTGTTTTATTTTTTTTTTTCAGAAAAACATTCAAAAAATCCAAAAACATCAAAAATTTCAAAAATCCAAAATCATTTTGTTTCTGTTTTATTTTTTTTTTCAGAAAAACATTCAAAAATCCAAAAACATCAAAAATTCAGAAAAATCAAAAAGATTGTCGCTTATAGTTTTGCTTGTGATTATTGTATTGGGAAGTGATATGATCATATGATAACAAGAAACCTAAGTCTGCGTAACGTACCCAAAGTTGAAGGGTCTATGATCTGGTTTGATGCGTTGGTAGCCACGAAAGATTCTAAATGGACAAGACGAGGCAGAGCTGAACTTAGGAAATCTATAGACTTGACAAATCTTTACAATACGACGCTTGAATATGTTGAGCAGGAAGATATATATGGGAATCTACTCGTCACATTAAATGAACCCGTATCTGGAACCGTGGTTTAACTTTTCTTCGATGTGCGGATTTTGTCCTTAATTCCGGTATTGATGGGGCGACTGGTAAATTCCGATGAATTACGTCTGTAGAAAATTGTTTTCTTTTCTATCTGTCTGTTAGTCATATGTTACCTCCTCTGCGTGACTCAAAATCCAACCTGGACTGTAACATATGCAACTCTATTTCTCTGCATATTATATCTATGAAATTCTTCTTATCTGTTAGCCATATGTTGTCTCCTTTGCGTGACTAACAATCCGACCTGGTACACAACATATGAAACATTCTACTTCTCAATCCCTTTAAAACTATAAGAGATAATAATCTGAATATATCCTCTCTCTCCTAATGATTGTCTGCTCACCCGATGTAAGGAGTATTTTGGAAGTCTCTGATTACTGGGGCATATCAGGAAGCGGGAAACAAGTTCCAGTACACTTAAAATTGAACACTTAAAGAATGTCTATAGATATCGCTGCTCAATTTAAGTGGACAACAATACCCCTGTTCATCATCAGATGAGTGGTCCTTAAGATATAGTATCTAAGAACATAGTATCATATATAATATCTAGGATCTTAGGATCACTTTGTCTTACAATTATTAATATGTCCTAAAATTGTCACAATTTTTTACATGTTTAACTGAACCACAATACCGACGATCGACCAGACAAAAATGTGAATATGAAAGGTACCGACAAGTGGATTAAGGCTGTCTAATAACTTTGATCCCAACATCACAAGAAAATTTTAGTAAATCCTGAGATACATTTTTGTCTGCGTTTACTTTTATTTTTATTTTTATTTTATTTTATAACTGTCAAAATTTAATTTTTAAAAAATATTTTAATTCTTAAATTTTAGAAATTAGTTTATTTTATTTTTTGGTTAATTTTATTTTTATTTTTATTTTAATATCCTCAAAAAGTTTTATTTTTAAATTTTTTTTATCGGGATAAAGACTGTGATTTACACTGTGTGGGAGACTGGTATTTTCGAATGGAGTATAAAATGAAGAGTTTACTTCCGTAAACCTTTTTCCACTCCTTCCTCTCCTCTTTACAGCCGCAAATACACACACACACACACACTCTCTCTCTCTGTACTCTCTCTCCTCGAAATTTTTTTGTTAAATCTTTGCGAAATCCGCCTAGTACATCTCGAAGGTATGACAAAATGATTGAAAGGCCAAAATTATATTGTTTAGTTAAGAAAACAAAATGATTTAAATTGTTAAAAATTTTTTGTTTTCTTACTTGGCTTGTTTAGTGCAGAAATTTGGCGAATCTTAAGTTTGCGGACATGTACAACTTGGTGATCGTGTTGGATGATCCTCCGGCCGCTCATGCAGAATTCAAGTCAATGATCTACAAGCTGAGAGAATGTTGCTTATCCTGTGTTATCACAGTAAATCCCTGTTGGATTAATGTCTAAGTCCATAACTATAATTGGTAAGACTTGACCCGACCCGGCATGGTCCATTTGGGTTGCATGGCATCGGGACAATTGGATAGACAATATGAGGAAAAAGGATACTAGTGGTTTTATATTAATATATTATAAGTTCTAATATATTAATGTATAATTATATTATTTAATTAGTATTGATCAAGAATTAATTTATAATTAATTAAGTGATCAAAATGAACTAATTAAATATGGACTCTAAGATATATATGTGTGATGGGCCAAGTTCATTTAAGTTGGGGTAAGCTTTCATGGATAGTCCATGGAGTGTTTTACCCATGGATCATAAGAAATGAAAGGTCATGGGTATTAAGGTTTAAACCTAATCTCCACACTATATAAAGAGGTCCTTGGTTGGTGAACTTGGCACTAGTGTGAGTACACTAAGAAGGGCTAGCCGATTTCACTAAAGAGAATCAAAGTATCCTTATTCTGAAGGTTATTCCAAGAGTTCATGGTGTTGTGTGAACCATTTGAGGTGTCACACTTGGGGCACTAGGCACTCAAGCTTCATGAAGACAAGCTACATCAAACAAAGGTATGTATTCTATCCATTTAATTACCCAAGTACATGATATTTGTATGCTAGTATAGGGTAATATCTTGGAACCTTCATACTTGCATGTATCATAGAGAAAACATAGATTAAAGGTATTTAGGGTTGTATGTGCACCATAGGATGTTGTAGTATACTAAAACCCAACAGTGGTATCAGAGACATGGGTTGTTTTCTGTTATATTGATGCAAATGTTTTATTTTCAAAGTTGGAAAAAAAAAAGAAAAAAAAACATGACGTTTGTCAAATTTTAAGATAATTACTTGTTTTTGTGAAAAACTAATTATTTGTAAAATTTGAATCATTTGCTTTATGAGTTTAATTAGGTCAAATTTAGTAAAAGATAAAATTATATGATTATTTTATTTGTTTCAACAGTTTGATCTAAAGAGTTTTTTGAAACATCCATAAGTTATGGATATGAAAAGGTTTTAAAAAAAAATTGATTCAAAAGTTTTTATGGAGTTACAAATCTTGGTTTTAATGTTTTAAAGAATTCCATAACTTGTTCTTAAGTTATGGAACATGAAAAGTTTCATCATAAAAGAAACATTAAACTCTATCAGTTATGGAATCCAAAAGTTTTTTTTTGTGTTACCTTGTGTTATTAGTTATTTTTTAGATTAATGAAAAATATGTGTTAGTAGTTTTCAATCAAAATTAATCTAAAAGTTATTCATAAAATTTGTTTTTGTACCTTGTCCTCAAGTTATATGAAAAGTCATATTTATGAATCTTAAAAACTCATAAAAATGCCTTAGGTTACAAAAAAGATGAAGAGTCTTTCCTTATAAATAGTTTTTAAGGCTCCATAACTTGTCCTCAAGTTATGGATGACCAAGAGTCTATTCATTAAAAGTTTTAAAACTTTAAGTAAAACTCATTATTTATGAAAATCCAAGATTTTGAATAGTTTCAAAACTTGCCCTCAAGTTTTGGAATTTGAAAAGTTTTCTTTTATGAATACTTTAATTCCAAGTCATGCCCTTAGAATTTTAAAGAATTAAAATTCAACCCTTATACTTTATATTACTATAAGTTAATAATATTTATATATGTATAAGAGCAAGTCAGTTATACCATTAGTAGGCCTCATTCACGAAGCCGATCTATAAGGGGGTATAAGGTTACTGCCTATAAAATGGCAGTTTAATGGGTGTCCACTCTCACCCACCACTTCCTGGACCGGTGGAGGGTCGTTAGCCGAACGGGTAGGACAAGGACTATAATTCTCCCTTCATTAAAAGTATTACTGATAAATATAAAGTAACTAAATGTTTTTTATAATTCCCATTCTTAGTTACTTTAGGAAAATGTGAATAAGGTGCTAATCCATGAAATTACACTTTGCACTTTGTTTAAGTCGGTTAGTGGAGTGTGTGTGGTTAACCGGCACACTAACTCGTATTTAACAAGGTAGGCAAAGGGTAACTTAATATTTATCATAGTATCGATAGAGCGTGTATAGTTAACCGGTACATCGATTGAGGGGTAAATATTAAGGGTACCAAGTATATTTGCATGGTTATTCACACCTTGTTTTGTGATCCTCGGCATCCCAGTCACAAAACCTGAAGGGCACACTCGAGATTGAAACATGCCATTGAACAGTTCAATGAATCTCAAAAGATATAGGAGATTGAAATCCAATTAAAAACGTAATAATTATTTCGTTTTTCATGGTGGAAATTGGTGAATCGTCAGTCACCTACGTTCAAATACTTTATAGCTTGGATTATGGCATCCCTCTTCCGAGTTATAAAATATTGTGTTGGGTCCTAGGCTTAATGATTCATATTGGGTGTTATATTAAGGGCTTTAGATCAACTATCTTGAATATCTCCCAAAAGATGTTTGGTTCAGACATCTATGATCTTCCCAAATCTCTTGGAATTTCACTTTCTCCACCTCCTCCAATTATTCTCCCTAACCCACAAGTTCAAGGTCACTCAAGCCCTATTGGAAAGGCAAGGTCTAGGTGTGATCACATCTTGGAGATGCAGTCACATATTGACAATCCGGGAGAGTTGGGTGTCAAAGTCTTGAGAAAGTTGGTGGTTCAATCACTTTCTAAGTCACATAGTGAGTTCCTTTGGAACTCCTATGAAACAGACTATGACAAGACCCTTAATGATCTTATCTATTTACTTGGCTCTGTTGAATCAGCAATGATTTGGAAGGCTAGTAACGCAAATTTGATTAGAAGATCGACTTCCCAAAACTTTATGGACATTGAAAATGGTGACACTGGAAATCCAGAAAAAGCATTCTCTTCCCAATGGAAAGGGATCGGCCATAGTAAACTCGGTTGACCAAATGGTAAAGAGAAAAGATAAGTCTGTGAGAGTCCCATGTACCATTACCAAAGGGTCCATTTGTTAAAATTGCCAAAGGAAGGGGCACTGTTTGCGAAGCTGCCAAATTTACCTAAGGGTGTTAAAGTCAATAAGTTTGAATCTACTTAAGGTAACGTCCATTGTCTAACTCTGTTAAGCTCCTATGTGGAGATTCTTATTACATAATGTGACTGAGTCACATGGTGATGTTATAAGAATCAAAGAAAAGAGAGAAAGCTTAAAGGAAGTTTATGGTGCTTGTGATCGCGAAGATGGACTTCGATCGCTTCAGAATTTTGAAGCTGTTACTTAGGAGTTATGACACATTGCTTAGGAATATATAACAACAAGGTTTTCATGTGGATTGTAAGGATAAGTTTTTCCACGAAGTTTTTAAAATAAAAGGAAATTTTTGAGTTTATTTATTTTATGAATCCTTACAATAGCATTTGTGAAAAAAAATTTGTTGTTTATATGATTCAATTGCTAGTAATATAGGAAAATGGTTTTGATTCTTTCATTTGTGTTAGTGTCTAAATTTACCAAATAAAGAAACTTTCTCATCACCCAAGTTTCAATTGGACCAAAACTTCGAATCATGCAAGTTGTATAGTATGATGAATGAGAACTTTCAAGCAATGGAAAATTAAGACTAATTACTTATTCACATGGATGTGTGAGTCAAGTAAAGGACTAAGGGATCGAGTACACAGTCTTGTGCACTGATCAAGCCCACCACAAATAATCGTGAAGACTATTCGTCATGATTTACTAAAGTTTAGTAAATATGGTTATACTTACAGGCTGAAGTGTAATTCTGATACATTGGAAAAAAATTTATGTATGTCAGAACAAATGATAAGAATCAAATTAGGCAGAAGGATAAAAGTTTCTCAAATCTGAAAAGATAGGAGAGTACTTTAGTATCATGTTATATGATCATCTTAACGATTAAGAGACCTTATCACAATTCATCCTCTAAGTGAATTTTGATAGCTAAGAAGAGGAGCTATGAATTGTTGAAGTGGTCAAATCAAGAAGATGAGTCATACTTCGTTTCAAAACAAGTCTTAGAGTCATACTCCAAGACTGTAAGTTGAGTGACATATCTTAAAGAAAGGTTTCAAACACTTGTCAAATGTAAGAGTAAAAGGGTCCTACTCTTGTACATTTGAAATTGGTAAGTCGTGATGTTTTGGATAGAGCAAAGACCAACTTAGGCCAGTTGTATGAAGTGTTTGTCTTGATAAAGAATCCGCACTATCTCTTAAATATTTGGCAAGATAGTCTTATATGTCAAGAGGACAGTAGGAGTCTTAAAGATGCTGAAAAAAAAAATTCAAGATCTAATCAAGAATAAAAAACCTGTAGTTTAACACTAGCACACGACGTAAGGTTTATAATCTATCGTGTTGACATATTTCTATTTCTATGCCCATTCCAGTTAAAGTTGGTTTTGCAATGAGTTCTTAGAATTCTCAATTGGTTGCATATCAACTTGGAAGCAATGGCAGACCCTTGAGCTGCCAGGTGGCAAGAATTTAAGATTGCATAAGTTCAGTCCATGTGAATTTGGAATTGTCACTAATCTTGTCTTGTAATTATGGTTTTGACAAAAAATTCATATGGAAAGCAACACATATACCATAAAATCTAAGGGTCATAAGGTTTCTCTCCGATTCAAGAAAATGATTGTGAGGAAACACTTTCACCAAGTAGATTTGAAGCAGATAGAAAAGGTCTAAACAATTGAGACTATGATTACGACATCCCTTTTCATAGTTCTGAAATTGTTTAGACACACCTGTGAGCTATCTAAGATAAGGTGTATGATTTGTGATAAAGTTTTATCAAAGCAATCTACTATCAGAAATCTGAACTTTGGTAAGAAAGTCAATAAAGTATTCTTTTTTCTAGAAGTCCAGCTGATTTCTGAGTACATGTCAGAGCTAGTGGGAGCATAAGTGTTATGCTAATAATCATCATGTTAGTAGGAGCATGATAATTATGGTAAGTATTGCAAGTTAGCAATGTTAATTATAGAAAACAAAAGTTTCAATTCGTGAGGCTGCAAGGGTTGAAAAAGTTGTTTTGCTATAATTAAGGGAGAGGAAATTATACTTCATTTCAATTCTAAAAGCTTAGATTGAGATTTTAATCAAATTTAGTCAAGAATATATATGAATTTCATGTTGTAATGTCTCACCATAAGGAAATTCTATATATAGGTTCATTATTTGCGTTCTAAAATTCGATTATGATTACGGCATCCCTTTTCACAATCTAAATTATGAGGACTTGGCAAATATAAATGGAAATATTATAGCAAAAGACTAGTTTAGTCTTTATGTGAGACATCATGAATTGTGTCCTATATGCTTCAGATATAGGATCGATTACATGTGCTATATTCATCCTTTCTAATGTTTACCAAAGATTGGTTGCTCAGGACAGTTGGAAGTATAGTGTTAATTGTTGGAAGGACCATATTGAAATATTATGAAAAGACACAACTCTTGTTCAGAAGTGATAGTCAAAAGGGGAATATGGAAATGATCCCATAGGTGGAAGTTGTTCAATAAATATTTGAGAGATTAGGAAACTTAATGCAAGAAGGATGTTTCTAAGGAGCTGATCTCCTTTGGAATGCTCTGTAATGTTTGTTGTCATGTCTTTGTGACTTTGTGCATAATCATTACAAGAGGATCAATGCATATAAGTTTAGAATCTAATAGATTTTAGTAAATGGCATGAATTTGGAATACTTTCATTTGCAGTAAGGAATTAGGAGTGTGAAATGAGAATCATTGGAATTATGTTCAATCAATCTCTTTCTCAAAGTAAATATCATAGACAAACATAGAGTTCATACTTGGTGTATGGCAAAGGTATTGTTTAGAAAAAAAAACATAGTGTACATGCTTGGAGCATGGGACAACTAGTTTTTTTAATTCAAGTATAAAGTTGATAAAACCGAAACAATGAATAATGAGTAATCAGTATGGTGATAAATAAAAGGTGTTTTATTTATATTCGTAGGTTTGATACCATATTAGATTCAATTATTCTTGTGTTTCATTTTGCGTGTTTTGATGGGTTTTGAGCATTCTAACACTTCCTAAGTGTACATGCAACCCTAATAAACCTTGGATCTATGTTTGTCTAAGATACATGCAAATAATTATTTTTCCAAGGTTCATATCCTAACTAGCATGGCATGGGGAACTTGAATCAAATAAAGCTAGTAGAAATACTTACCTTTTAGTTGTAGTTGATTCCTTTGAGTTTTAGAGCCTAGCACCAATAGTGTGGATGCCTAAAATGGAAATCACAAATCACCACAAACTTGGAACTTTGAGAGAATAGTCACTACTATCTTGAAATCGCCCCTCTTGCTTTACTCACCTCAACTAGTTTGATTTCAAGAACCAAAGCCTCCTTTATATAGTGCGGTGGATTAGGGTTACATCCATGTAAACCCTAATACCCATGTCTCTTCATATCCATGAGATCCATGGGTTAAAGCTCCATGGAGTATCCATGGACATTCCATGCAAGCCTATCCCATTCCAAATAAGCATTATCCCACACTATGTAAATATAGAAGCCCATATATAATTATTAATATCTTTGATCTCTAAATTAATCCTAGATTAATTATAGATAAATACTAATTAAATAATATGATCTTATATTAATATATTAGAACTTATAATATATTAATAAATCATAACTTGTACTATTCTCAAAAGATTATCCATAAATTGTTCAAGTGAAGTGCAACCCAAATGGACCATGTCGGGTCGGGTCAAGTACATACCAAATATAATTATGGACTTAGACACTATATCCAACAGTATCCCACTTGGATAAGTCTAATAACTATAGTTGCAAGTATGACTTCAGGAACCGATTAGCAATCATAGCTCTTTAAACTCTGTTGAACTAGAACGCGCCATTTTAGATAAGTGATCATAAAATCCTCTATTCTAGATATTAGCCGGACAAATACATGGAACATTGTCTTACTTATTGTCCAACATTTGTTTCCCGATTTCCGATTTGTTTGACATAGAAATTAACTGAACACATCAATTTAGTTCTGACCGGGCCTGGTACATAGGTCAAAACAAAATCATCGAGGGGCCCAGATATCGGTTCTAATCCTAGAAGGAACAGATAAACTTTGACTCATATGTTTGTTCGACCACTCATTGAATTATACACAAAGGCACGTTTTATAACATCGAGTTACCAATGCATTTTCGTACAATCAATGCATAACCAACTCGTAAGTAACAAATCATATCTCTGGGTTTGAAGACTTATATGATATTACCATCTCATGATCACTCGAGATAAAATTCCATGAAGTGATTCCAGTGAGCGTGGGTTGAGTCCAATGCTCAGAACTTATGAGCACTCATGATTGTTGTAGCCATGACAAACACCTTAGACCTCCGCAACCAATCATGACAGTCTTGATTCATACCTACTTCCGACATATGAGCGACTGTGGAGGTTTGAATAATATGATATACCAAACATAATTATTCTAGAAGTCAAAACATGCACACGAAATATAGTAAACGATCGACAAGAGATAGCAACACTTTACTCATAAATAAAACACATTTTATTCATCATCTAATGTCAATTACACTTTACAAATATCATAATTTATCTAACTACTAAAATGTATATCATCCTTCAGCCCTATGCTACGAGCATGCTGGAGATGCTTAACCCTACTCAGTCCCTTTGTGAGGGGATCTGCTGGGTTCTCATCCGATGATACCCTCTTTGCCACAAGGATTCCTTCTTTTATTCGATGTCTGATGAAGTGATATTTTCTGTCAATGTGTCTGGATCTCCCATGATCTCTTGGCTCCTTGGCTAAGGCAACCGCACTATTGCTGTCACAGAAAATCTCCATTGGCTCTTTTATAGCTGGTACAACTCCAAGGTCTCCGATGAAGTTCTTTAGCCATATAGCCTCCTTTGCTTCCTTGCTTGCTGCTATATACTCTGATTCACAAGTGGAATAAGCCACTGTCTCCTGCTTGGAACTCTTCCAAGTGATTGCTTCTCCGTTTAAGGTAAAGACCCAGCCCGATTGAGAGCGGAAATTATCCCTATCAGTCTGGAAGCTAGCATCGCTATACCCTACAACTCTCAAGTCATCACTCCCACTGAGGGTAAGGACCCAGTCCTTAGTCCTTCGCAGGTACTTGAGGATATTCTTTACCACAGTCCAGTGTGCCTTGCCAGGGTTCCCCTAATACCTGCTAACCATGCTCAAAGCAAAGGCTACATCAGGTCGAGTACACGTCATAGCATACATGATCGATCCTACAGCTGAAGCATAAGGTAGTCGACTCATTTTTGCTATCTCAGCCTCAGTACTAAGGGTTTGTGACTTATTCAATTTGGCATTACTCTGAATGGGTAACTCACCTTTCTTGGAGTTATGCATGTTGAATCTTTTCCACACTTTGTCCACATAGCTGCTTTCACTAAGTCCAATTAGTCTTTTACTCCTGTTTCTCAAAATCCTTATCCCTAGGATATAGGCAGCTTCAACAAGGTCCTTCATAGCGAAACACTTCCCAAGACAGGACTTTACTTCCTGTAGGGTTGGGATGTCATTTCCTATGAGTAGTATGTCATCCACATATAGTACCAAAAAGCGTACTATGCTCCCACTAGCATTGATATAGACACAAGATTCATCTTCACTCCTTGAAAAGCCAAATTCCTTGACTTTCTCATCAAAGCAAAGATTCCATCTGCGAGGTGCATGTTTCAATCCATAAATGGATTTCTCGAGTTTACACACTCTATTGGGGTACTCTATACTGACAAAACCCTCTGGCTGAACCATGTAAACATCTTCAGCCAACTTTCCATTAAGGAAAGTAGTTTTGACATCCATTTGCCATATTTCATAGTCATGAAATGCAACAATGGCTAACAGAACCCTAATAGACTTTATCTTGGCCACTAGTGAAAAGGTTTCATCATAATCAACTCCCGGAGTTTGAGAATAACCCTTTGCAACCAGTCGTGCCTTATAAGTGTGTACATTACTATCCATGTCGGTCTTCTTCTTGAAGATCCATTTGCACCCAACTACCTTACGATCAGGTACATGGTCAACCAAGTTCCAAACTTGATTTTCATACATGGACTGTATCTCGCTATCCATAGCCTCTTTCCATTTAGCAGCCTCAGGGCCTGCCATGGCTTCCATGTTGCTATTAGGCTCATCCAGACCTACTAGTGTCTCATCACTAATAAGTGTCTCACCTTCTGCAGTAATATGGAAACCATAGTAATGCTCAGGTGCACTCCTAACTCTCGTGGAACGTCTCAGAGGTACAGGTTTGTCAATTGGCTCAACAGGAGTTTCCTCCTCAAGTTGAGGGCTAGAGTTTGAAGTTCCTTCACCGCTTGATTCTTGAATTTCTTCAAGATCAATTTGCCTCCCACTGTCTCCTTGGCTTATAAACTCTCTCTCTCTCTCTCTCTCTCTCTCTCTCTCTCTCTCTCGAAAGACACCTCTTCTTGCTAGAAAGACCACATTATCACTAGGTCTGTAGAAGAGGTAAACAAAGGATCTTTGTGCGTAGCCGATGAAAATACACCTCTCGCTACGGGGTTCTAGCTTGTCATGAGTCTCGCGCCTCACAAAAGCCTCGCAACCCCAAATCTTGATGTGGTCTAGGTTGGGTACTTTACCAATCCACATCTCGTGAGGAGTTTTGGCAACTTCCATTGTAGGGACTTGATTAAGGATATGGGCGGCAGTCTATAAGGCATACCCCGAAAATGAGATTGGTAGCGAAGCTCGCCTCATCATGGAACGAACCATATCCAACAAGTTTCGATTATGCCTCTCAGCTACACCATTCAACTGTGGTTTCTTGGGAGGTGTCAATTGTGAGACAATCCCACATTCACTAAGATAGTCGAGGAATTCTTAACTAAGATACTCACCACCTCGATCGGATTGAGGCTTCTTAATGTTCCTGCCCAATTGATTCTCGACTTCCTGTTTAAATTCCTTAAACCTTTCGAAAGTCTATGACTTATGCTTGATTAAGTAGACATATCCATATCTACTGTAATCATCAGTAAAAGTCAAATAATAATGATTAGCATCACTTATGGCATGTTCGAATGGTCCACACACATCCGTGTGTACAAGGTCCAACAAACCTTCACCCCTCTCACAAGAGCCTGTGAAGGGTGACTTTGTCATTTTTCCAAGTAAGCCTGATTCGCAACTATCATCTGACTTTAGGCCAATCGACTCGAAGACTCCATCCTTTTGGAGTTGGCCTATGCGTTTCTTGCTTATATGTCCAAGACGACAATGCCATAATGATGCTTTATCCAAGTTATTATTATTAATAGAATCAATACACATCACATTATTTCCTAAGTTATCTACAACATATACAACTTCATACACACCATCACAAGGTAATGCTTTAAAATAAAGAACATTATTAAAGAAAGCATCAATAGAACCAACTTCATTATTAAATGAAAAGGTAAACCCTTGTTTATATAATGCATGAAACGAAATAATATTTCTTGCCATTTCTGTCGAGTAACAACATTTATTCAAATCTAAATTTAACCCACTACTTAGCGACAAAGTATAAACTCCAATCTTGGTGACAGGTGTAACTTTCCTATTCCCCATGATTAAGTTTATCCTTCCTTGCTCCGCATTCTCACTTCTTCTTAGTCCCTACAAGTCACAACAAATATGAATACCACAACCGGTATCAAGGACCCTAGAGTTAGAATTGGGTGAGTTATTAGAAATGATAGTGTAAATACCTGCATGGATGGGTTTAACTTTCCCATCCTTCACATCTTGCTGGTACTTTCGGCAGTTCCGCTTCCAATGTGCCTTTTCATGACAATAGAAGCATTCAGCCTCTTTTGGGTCAGAAGAAGGAGTGATGAAACCTTTCTTGGTTCCACTTCAAGAAGTGCCATCAAGGGTCCTAACCTTGGTACCCTTCGAAGAACTCTTTCTCTTCTTCCCTCATCCTTTCCCGATTGCCAAGACAGGGGTGGTGTTGGTAGGAGTAGGAGTAACAATCGCCTTACCCTTAAGACCACTTTCCACGGTCTTTAAGATTCCTTGAAGTTTGCTGAGTGTGACCTCTTCCTTGTTCATGTGGTATGTCATGCGGAATTGATCATAACATGAAGGTAAGGAGTGCAAACTGATATCTATTGCAAGCTCCTTAGGGAAGTTCACATTTAGCTTCAGCAAACGGTCCACAAATCTTTGCATTTTCTACATGTGGCCCATGATGGGTTCACCATCCTTCATGCGAGTTGTTATCATGGAGGAGATGATTTCATACCTCTCTTGACGAACACTTTGATGGTATCTTTCCATCAAGTCTTGGTGCATCTCATAGCGGTAGAAATCTTCATAGGATTTTTGGGGATTCATGGTCATAGTGGCCATCATGATGCATGCCACTTTGGTGGCATCCTTTTCATGCGCCCTAAACTCAGCGATCTCTTGAGGAGTATCAACTGTCTCATCAATCTCCTTAAGCTCCTTATCGAGGACATATTCCTTGTCCTCGTAGCGAGTAATTATTCTGATGTTTCTGATCCATTCATTAAAGTTGGATCCATCAAAAGTGACTTTCCCACACAAGTTCATAAGAGAAAAGGAGCCACTAGGATTAGAGCCAGAAGCAGCGTTGTTTGCAGACATCTGATAAGAGAAGAAAGAAAGGATTAGTTTAGATATAGAGATAGTCCTTAATAAAACACCCAAATGCAGTATTAAGGCTAGGACCCAATCACAATATATTATACTTAGAAGAGGTATGCCGTAATCTAAGTAATAACATATTGGAAAGGTAGGTGAATGACGATTCACCAATTTCCACCAAAGACGAAATATTTAAAAATATTTAATTTGGTTTTTTTTAGAAATTCCTAGATTCTTTTGAGATTCAATGAACTTTTCAAAGGCATGTTTCAATCTCAAGTGTGCCCTCCAAGTTTTGTGACTGGGATGCCGAGGATCAGAAAGCGAGGTGTGAAGTAACCATGCAAATTACTTGGTACCCTTAATAAATTACCCCTCAGTCGATGTGCTGGTTAACCATACATGCTCCATCGATACTATGATAAATATTAAGTCACCATTTACCTACCTTGTTAAGTCCAAGTTAGTGTGCCGGTTAACCACACATGCTCCACTAATGACTTAGACAAAGTATAAAGTGTAATTTCATGGATTAGAACCTTATTCACATTTTTCCTAAAGTAACTAAGATTGGGAATTTAATAAAACATTTAGTTACTTTATAATTATCATTATACTTTTAATAAGAATTTATAAGTCCTTGTCCTACCCGTTCGGCTAACGACCCTCCACCAGTCAAGCAAGCGGTGGGTGAGAGTGGACACCCATTAAGTTGCCATTTTATAGGCGACAACCTTATACCCACCTTATAGACTAGCCTCGTGAATGAGGCGTACTAGCGGTAAGACGACTTTAATCTTATACATATATATATATATATATATATATATATATATATATATATATATATATATATATATATATATATATATTATTAACTTATAATATTATAAGTATAAGGGTTGAAATTTAACTTTTAAAATTCTAAGGGTTGGAACTAAAGTTTTTAATATGAATTTACTTGTTCCAAAACTTGAGGGCAAGTTTTGTAAACTTTCAAAACTTTTCATTTCTTGTAACTTATGAGTTTATTAGGGTATTAAAAATGAAGACTATTCATTTTTATAACCCATGTGTTCTTTTAATGGTTTTTAAACAAAGTGACTTTTGGTTTTCCATAACTTGAGGACAAGTTATGGACTCCATTAAAACACATAATGATCAAGAATTAATCTACCACATAAGTTACAAATAATTCCTATGATCATCTAAACATCATAAGATCAAGAACATGAATATGAACACTTTCATGAATCAAAAATTACACTTAAAACTTTGTAATTTTGATGACAAGTTATTGTAAATGGATTAGCAAACACATTAGACCATCTAAAACAAGTTTTCAAGTACCAAAAAAGTTTAAGGTAATGTTTCTAGTCCATTTCCAGCAACTAAAGTCGAAAATATGTATTCTGAAGCTCCTACTCGCCGAGTGCATTAACCTACTCGGCGAGTAGGTTGAAGATTCACATGAACTCGGCGAGTCCCCCCAAGGACTCGGCGAGTTCATCAGGCAGACAACAAGTTTTTCGACTTTTTCCACTATTTGCATCAGGTATCAAACAAACAAGCGTAGGCTCTAATACCACTGATGGGTTTTGAGCATTCTAACACTTCCTAAGTGTACATGCAACCCTAATAAACCTTGGATCTATGTTTGTCTAATATACATGCAAATAATTATTTTTCCAAGGTTCATATCCTAACTAGCATGGGATGGGGAACTTGAATCAAATAAAGCTAGTAGATATACTTACCTTGTAGTTGTAGTTGATTCCTTGGAGTTTTAAAGCCTAGCACCAATAGTGTGGATGCCTCAAATGGAAATCACAAATCACCACAAACTTGGAACTTTGAGAGAATAGTCACTACTATCTTGAAATCGGCCCTCTTGCTTTACTCACCTCAACTAGTTTGATTTCAAGAACCAAAGCCTCCTTTATATAGTGTGGTGGATTAGGGTTACATCCATGTAAACGCTAATACCCATGTCTCTTCATTTCCATGAGATCCATGGGTTAAAGCTCCATGGCGTATCCATTGACTTTCCATGCAAGCCTAGCCCATTCCAAATAAGCATTACTCCACACCATATAAATATAGAAGCCCATATTTAATTAGTAATATCTTTGATCTCTAAATTAATCCTAGATTAATTATAGATCAATATTAATTAAATAATATGATCCTATATTAATATATTAGAACTTATAATATATTAATAAATCATAACTTGTACTATTCTCGAAAGATTATCCATAAATTGTTTGGGTGAAGCGCAACCCAAATGGACCATGCCGGGTCGGGTCAAGTACATACCAAATATTGTTATGGACTTAGACAATATATCCAATAGTTTTGACTTCCAGAATAACTAGGTCGTTCTTCCTGATTGATTAAGTTATTCAAACCATCCACATCCGGTCATATGATGGAAGAAGATATGAAATAAGACTGTCATGGGTTGGCTTGTAGAGGTCTAAGTTGTTGGACAAAGTGGTGCTACAACACTCATGAGTGCTCGTAATTTCTAAGTATTGGATTCAACCCACGCTCATTTGAATCACTTCATGGATTTTATCACGAGTGATAATGAGACGATAATATCTTATATTCTTCAAACCTAGAGATATGAGTTGTTACAATGAGTTGGTTGTATATTGATTGCACGAAACCGCATTGGTAACTCGATGTTATAAAACGTGCCTTTGTGTATGATTCAGCAAGTAGTAGAACAAGCCATATGATTCGAAGTTTATCCATTCCTTTTACCTTCGGGATAAAACCGATATTTGTGGGCCCCTAGATGATTTAATGATGATACATGTGAGTGCTTCGCCAAGCCAGGACTGATTTGATTTGTTCAATTAGTCAGTCGTCATAAATCGGAAATCAGGAAACAACAAATGGATAGAGAGAATGATTAATAATCCATGTCTCAGTCTAGATGATATCTAGAATAGACGAATATATGATCACTTATCTAATGGACAAGTCATTGACAAAGGTCAGAGATCATCGGCAAGGTCAGAGTTCGACGGAAGCTTTTGAGAGCTATGATTGTCATTCGGTTCTTGAAGTCATATGCAATAATAGTTTTAGACTTATCCAATTGGGAGAATGCTGGATTAATGTCTAAGTCTGTAACTATAATTCGTAAGACTTGACCCGACCCGGCATGGTCCATTTGGGTTGCATGGCATCGGGACAATTGGATAGACAACATAAGGAAAAAGGATACTAGTGATTTTATATTAATATATTTTAAGCTCTAATATATTAATATATAATTATATGATTTCATTAGTATTGATGAAGAATTAATTTATAATTAATTAAGTGATCAAAAGGAACTAACTAAATATGGACTCTTAGGTATATATGTGTGATGGACCAAGTTCATTTAAGTTGGGCTAAGCTTTCATGGATAGTCCATGGAGTGCTTAACCCATGGATCATAAGAAATGAAAGGTCATGGGTATTAGGGTTTAAACCTAATCTCCACACTATATAAAGAGGTCCTTGGTTGGTGAAATTGGCACTAGTGTGGGTACACTAAGAAGGGCTAGCCGATTTCACTAGAGAGAATCAAAGTATCCTTATTCTCAAGGTTATTCCAAGAGTTCATGGCGTTGTGTGAACCATTTGAGGTGTCACACTTGGGGCACTAGGCACTCAAGCCTCATGAAGACAAGCTACATCAAACAAAGGTATGTATTATATCCATTTAATTACCCAAGTACATGATATTTGTATGCTAGTATAGGGTAATATCTTCTAAACTTCATACTTGCATGTATAATAGAGAAAACATAGATCCAAGGTATTTAGGGTTGTATGTGCACCATAGGATGTTGTAGTATACTAAAACCCAACAATCCAATCATCTATCAGAATATCATCCGGGAGTTTTGGCAGACAACTAAAATGGCCAATGTCAATGGAGAAATTACAATTGAAGCCGTAGTCAAAGGTTGCAAGATCAAGATTACAGAGCAGTACATCAAAGATACTTTGTTGGTCAACGATGAATCCAATTTCCCTACTGAAATTGGAATTGATGATGTAAAACGGATCCTTCATAGGATGGGATATGAGGGTGTCTACCCTCCCACAGTGAAGAAGCTCCTATCTCCCTACTGGTGATTCTTGGCACACGTGTTTGTCAGATGGATTTCTGGCAGGAGATTAGGAGCCGATGAGATCTCCCTCAGGAACACAGGGGCAATTGTCTCCTTAGCTGCTGGTATAAAGTTTATCTTCTCAAAGTTCATTCTCGATGAATTCCTGGTGAATATCAACGCCATGACCCAGGGAACCAGAGATGTATTCTTGCTTTATCCAAGGTTCATTCAAGTATTCATTGACGACTAGTTTCAAGAAATGATCAAGGATGGTGACAAGTTGGATATAAAATCCTTGGGCCCTTACACAGTCGGTCTTATCAAGAGAAATAGAAAGGGCAAGGCGGTCTTTCAAGGTTTACATCCCCTGGTGAAGTTTGGGAATTTTGTTGAGATTAACGAGTCCTCCGAGGTCCATGGAACGTCCGAAAAGACTTTGTCTGAGCCGACTTCCTCTGAAAGAGTTATTTCTGAAGATGTCATCATAGTTTCAGAGCAGGATTACGACGAAGCTCAAGCTACAATTTCTCAAGTCGCCGAGCACACGAGCTGCAATTTGTACATGTTCAAAGTGATTATAATGAGGGATCGGGGAACGAGAAAGAAGTGTACGAGGATGTCGCCCTCACGGGATTCGATAAATATGATATTCCGTTGAACTTCGGTAGTAATGATGATTTTATGACTGGAGAAAACCTTGATAACTTGCTTGAAGATGTCGATGAAGTTGCTCATACGATAACAGAGACAAGGGAAAAAGGAGACGTTTTCATAGCTGCACCTCCTGTTTCCAATCCAATGGCGGAAATAGCAACTCCTATGGTGACGGTGTCAGGGATTCCTCCCCTTGATGTCGTTTTACCTACATCTACGCCAATGGAAAGTGATTACACCAACACACAAGCCTCTCCTCCACCAAGCAAAAGACGCAGAGTCGTTCTGAGATTGGCAACTTAGAGTGCTACAACTCAAAACGTTACAGCTCCTCCAACAATCACACCTGTTTATGTTTCAGCTGAACCGTTCAGTGAAGGCCCTAGTACCGTATTTGAAGCCAGTGGCTCTTTATTCCAAGCAAATCTCTCTCCTCCCAGGCCAGATAACGATGAACATTGGTTAGGCTTGCCAGGCTCTTGGATGAGGAACAATTTTCTACGCCACCCTCTCGCAGCAAAGGAATTTTTATCGGGGGTGACGGTTCGAGAGAAGAATCTCCTTTACTTTGTGGCCTCCGGAATCAGGTTGACGTTCAAAATCAGAAGAATGTTGATCTTGATCAAAGGAATATTGAGCTAGTCATCAAGGTCGCTGACCTTTAAACTGAAAATACAGATCTCAGTATTCAAGTGGCCGAGCATAGCGAAGACAATGCTCTGAAGACGAAGCAAATTGCTGATCTTCAGACACAATTTGGCCTCTTAACCGCAAACTTCCTCGATTTGAAGAAGAAACTAGAAGATAAATTTGGTGATGAATTCAAGTCACCTGTTGATGAAACACAAATCAATCCTCCCATTCAAGATGCTCCAAGTGTTGACGCTCCCGTTGTTTCTCAACCAATCAGATCCACCATCATCGTGGATCGTTTTGAAAAAGATCCGGAACAAGCTTCAAGGGCAGCAGCATCAAAGGGTGCTAAAAAGAAGAAGGTTGCTGAAAAATTGGCTAAGAAAGGCAAATGGCTATTTAAGAGAAGTGTGGATCATAGGGAACCTTAGGATAAGCCCCAAATCACCTTCACTGGTCTGAGCACTCATACTTTCAGGGATACCTATGGTGATAGGTCAGGAATTGTTTCGTGGGGATTCCATGACACCATGGACATGTTTATGGTGAGAAGCAAGAGCGGGAATAAGGAACTATACAAGGATGCTCATGATTTTCACTCCTTTACTAAGGTTGACCTTATCGAGCTATCCAAATATCACTTCTCAAATCCATCAGGAAATCCCAGAGCTAGTCAGTTCAAATCTTTCTTGGATGATCAAGTGGCCAAAGGCTTTCCATCAATGAAGACTGCGGAATTTTTTGTTGAAGTTCACAAGCGTGTCATTGATCCCAAGACAAGTCAGCCTCTTCGTACAGTGATGTGGCCTGCTACTGCTCAAGTCAAACATATCCCCGTTCTTCTAAATTATCCTGATGGGTCTCTTCAATCCATGCAATATTGGGTGTATGATGATTCATCAGATGCTGCTGTTATCAAGCTCACGGTAGATTGTATCCGCTTGTATGACAAAAGGGATTTGCTTCAATTTCGAGAGCGGGACACACATCAACTTGCAAATCATCAGATAGTGGTAGCTGAAGAAGTTTTTGAGCCTGCTGCAAAAGAATACACGCGGATGGTGGTTACGATCATTGACAAGAGAATATGGAATGGAGCAATGGGAAGATCTGATGTGTTGGTGGTTGACAAAGACTGAATTCAAGCTAGCACCAAACCAAGGGGGAGATTGAATGGTCCAGTTAATGGTTTGGTCTAGGCTTTCAGTATATACTGTTTTGGATAGAGTCTGTAATACTGTTTATGAGTTGTGTATGCATTTTGGAATTTCTGTGTGTTTAAGACCGTAAACTGTGTTTACGGCCGTAAACTAGTTTATGGCCGTAAACCCTGTTTACGGTAGCAAACCTAGTTTACGGTTTGGTCGTGTATATATAGTGTAGGTGTAGGTCATTTGTAGGTTGTTGATGCCATTGTGTTTACACAGAGTCCATCAACTTGTACTTGACGATTTATTGAAATATAATCGTGTGCAAGCTTGGTTTCTTCTCATCTTATTCTTCTTGTGTGATTTATTGTTGCTTAACTACTGGTAAAGATCCATATTTGGACCTTACAGATGTGGCCCATACCCGGTACACCTTATGATTATTTGGCGTATACGGAATATATACATAGCAAAGATCGGGTAGATAATAGGTTGGGTGAATCTGCTCTAAGCCCATAACCAAACAAGGAACATGAAATGGAGCGGAAAGCACATATCCTACTACCTGTCGGATCCGATTAGTATATATTCCTGATGTATAAACTAAAGAATCATAAAGTTAGCATTATAGGCCCTTTCTGCTGAATGTACCATGACTCGATTGTTCTGCTTGTCGCTTGAATTTATGTAAGTTTTAAGTTGTCTTTTAAATTGACACAACTGAAGTATTGTCTACCATAAAACTAGTTTGTTCTATTAACGTTATAATATGATGTGGTTGTACCCATACTATACGCTCTCCCTGCAACAGACTCTGGTTACAAAATGCGAATTCAACAAACAAATTGCCAAGACGTGAAGTAGTCTTACATTAAAGGGAAGTGATTCGTACACAACAATTTTTTTGCCATACACAACAATTCATGCATTATCTAGTTGTACTATACAAGATTTTAAAGCACCGATTGTTGTGTACGGAGAAAAATTGTTGTGTACGGATCAGCTCCCTTAAAGTTATCTTGTATACCACATTTATTATCACCTTTTGTTTAGGACAATCTGTTAGTGATCATTGGTATAATGTTGTAAATCATAATTTGTTCTTCTGTTCTAGTATTTATTATGTTCTCTCTGTTATCATGTATTGTATCTTCTTCCGTGTTTCTATTTATAGCATGTTCTCTATGTTCTAGTGTGAACTGAACCCTTAAACTATACCTATTAGTGTTTACTAGTATGTTTACTTGAACTGATACTAACTTGAAGAAAAGACTCAATTTATCTACTATGTTATGATTGTACTTTAAAAAAACGGATTTTTGTAAACTATAAATTAAGCTAGCTTTAAAAGAGTTTTTGAAATGTTTTGATCACTTATAAATACATAACGAATCCTTTAATAGATGTTTATAACAAAATATTTACACAATTATCATTGTGTCCAACTTGTATTCCCCCCCCCCTAAAAGCATTTAAAACAGTTTAAAAGATTGATTATAGGGAACTCACCTTATGTGGGTTATTCCATCGAATATGTGCGTAAGGATGACAAGTTCCACGAATGAAGTCCCGGGGCACAAACGAGTCCTAATGACATATAATGGCGTATATTGGCATGAATTTAGTGTTTAAAGCGACTATCATGAAAGCAAACACCCTTAGGGACTAAGAACCACTTGGACGAAGTGTTAGAATCACATGTGATTCATCAAAAGGGTGTATACGACCACAACTTGGTGTGTACGGCCATGGGTTTATGCCCATTTTGCATATGGACATACACACACGGTCAGATATGCATAAGAGGGTCTTTGAACAATTGGAAAGCTAGTGGGTCGATTGCTCATCAAGAATATTAACCAGATTCTCACTTTGGAGGCTCTTTTGGGGTGCTTTTAGGTGTGTACGGCCATGCAACGGTGTACGGACGTACACTCCTTTTATTCTAGCTAAATGGTCGATTCTAAGGGGTTTAACAAGAGTTTATAACATATACTAAGCAAAGGGAAAGGATACTTACGTTTTGGAGGCTCAAAGGGGGTTCACGGCCACCAAGAACAAGTTTGTGTTCTTGGTGTTCTTGGTGAAAGATGAAGATCTTGAAGATCTACACAAAAAGATGATTTTCATGGATGAAATCAGAGGGTGATACATAATTAAGAAGGATAACAACTCAAGGATGGAAGAATCACTTACGTGTTTGAAGATCTAGGATGAAGAACTCGATGATACTTGAGAGAGAATCGATTTTCTAGACTTCGAAATTTGAGAAGTGGTGAAAAATGAAGGAATATCATGTATATAGGAAAAGTTTACGGCTGTACACTCCTATTTTGCGGCCATAAACTCCTTATGATGGAGTTTCCGGCTCGATTGCAAACCAATGAACTTAAGTTGTCATAACCCTACACCCAATCCTTAAGTGTACTAGGCTTAGAACCCTCAAACAGACCCCTAACAATGCTATAAGATAGCAGAAACAAGTTTTATATTTTATTGGATTGATTGACTTTACTGGATTGAAATTTTTGGGATGTCACACCTTCAAGGGACAAGCAATCGGTTTCGGAAGCTCGCTTCCGAGACCTGGTGTTTTGGACCAAGGATGACGAAAATTATGAGTCGTCCGTTCATTTTCTTCAAGAATATCTATGGCATTATGCAAAGCATCTACTTCTTCATTGAGATGTTTTTTTATCAGTAATTAAAACATTTATTTCAGAATAAGTGATTTCACATTTGTCCTTGAGAATGATACATTCATCTTTCACATTACAATCTCATGTTCTAAAGACTCTATCTTAAGTTTCTTATCCTCTAAACGTAATCTAAGACGACTTAGTTCACTCTCCATCTTCTCACTAGCTTTGATCGCAAACTCACAGCTTTATAAATGATGTTCATATCTGATTGGATCTGGGTTAGATATGGTTCACAAAGAGATAAATCAAAATTATTAGCATTAATCATAGATTTTACCTGTTGAACTTTGTTTCGATCGGGATGGTCGTTGGTCGCCATGTAGCAGAAGTTTGGTTTAGCATCATCATAATCTTCCTCTGATGCAGATGACGAGTAGGCTTCCTCACATTCGATTATTTGTCTCGCCATCAGACACATGTTTCTACCACTACTCACATCATATTCATCTCCAGATCACCAACATCCTTCCACATCTCTCGACACAGTGATAACGAATGCTTTCTCACTAGCATCCATTTCTTGGGCTCGGCGTGCATAGTATGCAGAGTCCTTGAGCTTGAGTTATTTTGGCACTTCAGCCAAGAAGTCTTTGGTATTGTGATTTGCATGACCATACTTGTGACAAACTATATTTGGTTTATCTGACTTTGGAGTCTCCTTGGATTCCGAGGGATGATTTGGTGTAGAGATGTTGGGTTTATAAATAGGTGATTTTCTGAAGGTTTTTGGAAAAGGTTGGGGATTACTTTTATGAGGAGCTTGGAAAATATTGTTATATGGTTCGTGAGTGGAGTTGAAAGGACTCTTATATTTCATGGAAAGTAAAGCAAACTCATGTTGAAAGTGTAGTTTGCATTCCATTGCTTCAGGGTTGAGGTCTCTATCGAACTGAAAGTTGGAATTAGCAACAGCAGGTAAAGTTGGTTGAGAGGGTTGGACAGGTGGGATATATGGAATAACAGCTTTGAATGGGTCTGAAATAGAGGGGTTTGAGACAGGAGGATCGAAAGAACTAATAAGAGCAAGAAGACCACCTGAGAGTTCTCTTAAAGTTTGTGCAACATTTGATTCGTGACCTAGAATCTCATCAAATAGTTGGTAAAGCTTCAGCTTCTTCAAAGATCTAATACTCTGAAGACACAAATTTACGCTTCCCCATCCTTTACCAAGACTATTGATGAACTTGAGATTGTACCCTAGTGGTGTTCGAACAATCCAATGAGTTTTCTTGTTGTTGACGAAGATTCGGTATCTATTAGCGGCCGAGGCAGCTGATTCACTGGTAATTGTGTTGAAAGTATCGAACTCACTGATGATGGAAATCAAGTGCTTATCCTTCATGTTTTCTGATCCGCCGAACAGGTCTTGGAGTGTGTCCCAAATCTCTTTAGCAAATTTACACAACTTTATGTTCTCAAAGAGAGAAGGAGGAACACCGAACACCGTTTCGGAAAATGCAATTTAATGTGCATGAGCTTTTTTGATGTCATCAGCAGTGAGAGGTTCTTGACGATGTTCTTCCTGTCCCATGAGAGTTGCACCAACATCTCTCACAGTTTGTGTAACGACTGAAATTCAAGACCAACAATTTCATTTTTTAATTATTAAATAAAACAATAGTTATCAAAATCTTCTCATAAAAATGGAAATCATAGTATCTCAAACATCATATCAAAAACACATGTCAATATATCAGAGTAAAACATCCCAGGCTAAACATAATGGTGTGTGCAACGCAGGCATCCCGAGCTCTTCCTCTTGCTATCGGAAGTACCTGACACCAAAACTGAAAACTATAAGCACGAAGCTTAATGAGTCTCCCCAAACTACAACATACCATACACATAAACACATAATCACATAATAACATATCATTGGCCCCGCCCGGCATCGTAAAATGTCCGACATTGGGCCCCGCCCGACATCAGACAAGTCTGGCATCGGGCCCCACCCGACAATTAGCAAAGCTCGATATAAATATAAAAATATCAACAATTACCCATAAATAATCCCATGAAATAAACATATAAACATTCCACGGGCCTCGCCCATCATCAGACTGAAATCCGGAAGCATAAAAATATTCCTCGGGCATTGTCTGGCATCAGACCATAATCCGGAAGCATACAAAACTAACAAATGCAAGAATCATGAAGACATCAAGCATATGAACATTCCTCGGGCACCGCTCGACATCGGATCGAAAACCGAAAATATATAAATCTACATTGGGCATATCCCGACATTGGACCTTAACCCAGAGCATACTAGCATACATATATGGGACGACATTGATGCCTTTGACCCATTCATACAGGAGGAAAATCGCCTTAAATATCAGATGCTAATTGAAACGTCTCTGCTCCAGAATCAACTCTACTCACTCCCTGAATCAACACAACCCCTTAGATACCATTTCATACCCATAACCCCTTAGGGTCAACTATGCTCAAAGTCAAAGTCGACGTCAAGTAAATGCTCCGAGTTGAATCAACTCGTCAAGTTTACCCTTCAACTTTTCGAGTTCCCGTGAATCACAGAATTGTGAAATCGAGATATAACTCATCGATTTTTCCCCCAACAAGTCGAGTTTCTCATTCTCAACAGACATGCGACTTTACCAGTACAACTCGTCGAGTTCCTTGTGGACTCGCCGAGTTCTTTCAACCGAATCAGGAACGTTCGACCAAAATCGTCGTGTTCCTCCATGAACTCGCCGATTTCCTCATAGTTCTTACTTTATTAAGCCCTTAACTCATAACTAAGGTTCCACAATACAGATCTACATTGTTTCCATGGTATACATATGTAAAGTCGACAACTTGATGGCTTTACATGCCTCAAATGGACCCAATCTCGAGATATAGCAACCTACTTCTATGGATATGGTCTTTACTTGGTCAAGAACGGGTTTAGGAACCTTTTTATGAATCTAAGGACCAAGTAACACTAATAATGGAAGTCTTTATCATCATGATTATAAAGGTTTATGACGCTGCATCAATAGGGGTCAAAAAGATCCATAAAACTAGACTAAGAGAGATCTAAGACATTAATCATCAAGTTTGAGACTTTTTACCTCAGAAAGTTGCCAAAGATGGACGAGATCCTAGATCTAGTGCTTCTCCTTAAGCTTAATGAGCTTTTAGTTCTTCCAAGTTCTTCACCAACCACAAGAACACACAAAAATCCACTCAAAACCTCTAGTTTCTCAGCAAGGAGCTCACAATACGATTTAGGGTTTTAGGGAGGTTTATGAAGAAAGATTAAGTCCTTTAAATATGGTGCAGAACCCTGGAAATTAGGGTTTCATCCCTGCCGGCCTACTCGTCGAGTTGAGTCCTCCCAACTTGTCGAGTAGGTTACTGAAATCATGCAACCCATATGATCTCTACTCGATGAGTTTAGGGCTTCGAATCATCTAGTTGCTCTTATAATTTTAATAAATAGTAATTTAAACAAATACCAGGATCTAGGCAATACAATTCTCCCCCACTTGTCTCATACTTCGTCCTCGAAGTTTGTTGTCTCAAATAACTTTGGGTAATGCTCTCTCATCTCCTCCTCGGGCTCCCAAGTCCACTCCAACCCCTTGCGGTGCATCCATTACACCTTCACTAACTGTACAACCTTGTTCCTCAAGGTTTTTATCTTGCAATCCAGAATTTCCACTGGCCTCACAATGTAGTTCACGATGTCATCCACATGGATATCCTCTAAAGGCACAACTTCGGAGTCATCCACTAAGCACTTCCATAACTGGGAGACATTAAAAGTGATGTTGATCTGGTTGAGCTCTGTTGGAAGATCCAAATGATAGGCCACACAACCCACTTGACCTAAAACTCTAAAAGGACCGATCTACCGGGGGCCCATCATGCCCCGCTTCCTGAACCGGATGACACCTTTCCAAGGTGACACCTTCAGGAAGACCATAACCCGACCTGAAACTCTAGGTCTAAATGGTGCTTGTCGGCATAGCTTTTCTACCGACTCTGAGCAATCTGTAGCCTGCTCCGGACATGTTGCATCTTCTATGTGGTCTTGAGCACCACCTAGGTACTCCCCATGACTCTTTGCCTAACCTCGGCCCAACAGATTGGTATCTATTAGCGGCATATCCTCGAGAGTCTAGATCGTCCTCTTACTCTGCACATCATTCTGAGGGTTAAAAGATTTGTTGGAGTGAATACGAGTACCCATCTTGTCATGAAACTGCTTACAAAACCTGGAAGTGACGCGAGCATCTTGGTCTGACAGAACCGACACCAGCACTCCATGACGTGCCACTACCTTGCGAACACAAATCTCGGCTAGCTTCACATCCAATATACTCTCTTGGATCGGGATGAAATGATCACTCTTGGTCAACCAATCCACAATGACCAAAATTGAATCTACTCCACGGGCAGTCCTCAGAAACATCAGGATGAAATCCGTATTGATATCTTCCCATTTCCACACGGGAATATCCAACAACTGCATATTGCCATGAGGTCGCTGGTGTTTGACCTTGACTTTCCTGCAAGTCAATCACCGCTCCACATACCATGCATTTTCCCGCTTCATGCAAGCCACAAATAATCAGGGCGAAGATCCAGATACATCTTCGTCGCCCTAGGATGGATGGAGAACCTAGAATTATGGGCTTCCTCCATTAGGACCTGGCGCACCCAGCCCCAGTGACGAACCCAGACCCTCCGATACAGGGTCAACAAACCCAAGACTGTGATAATCGATTGAGGCCACATGTCCTATGATTCATTCACACTTTCGGCGCTACACCATCATTCCCTCTACATGCACCTCCCGAATCCATTCCAGCAAAGGAGTAACCACTGTCATCCTCAGGCATATGTCTCGTACCGGTGCCTTACGACTAAGAGCATCGGCCACCATATTGGCCTTCCCATGGTGGTAAAAGATCTCACAGTCGTAGTCCTTCACCACATCTAACCGCTAACGTTGCCTCATGTTCATATTAGACTGGTCCATTAGATACCTCAGGCTCTTATCGTCCGTGTAAATCATACAATGAACCCTATCGAGGTAGTGTTGCCAAATCTCGAGGGAAAAAACCATGGCCCCTAGCTCCAAATCATGCGTCGGGTAGTTCGCCTCATGAGGCTTCAACTACCTCGATGTGTACGCTATCACGTGCCCCCACTGCATCAGCATGGTGCCTATACCAGTGATCGAAGCATCACAGTAAACCATAAAATCATCGACACCCTCCGACAAAGTCAGAATTGGTGCCTGGCACAACCGCTGCCTGAGAGTCTCGAAAGCTGCCTGCTACTCATGCCCCCAGCGGAATGTCACCGAATTATTGGTTTGTCGGGTTAAGGGAACAACAATATTGGAGAAAACCTGGATGAATCTCCGATAATAACCCGCCAGGCCAAGAAAACTTCGAATCTTAGATGGAGACCTCAGAACGTTCCACTGCATCCCGTGCTCTATCTTGGATGGATTTACCAGAATACCCTTCTGGTTGACAAGGTGCCCCAGAAACTGCACCTTGCGCAACTACAAATCACACTTGGAGAACTTTACAAAAAGTCTTTGCCTCCTCAGTGTCTGTAGCACCTCCCTCAGGTGCTCCTCCTGTTGCTCTTGAGTGTTAGAATAAACAAAGACGTCATCAATAAAAACTATCACAAACCGATCCAGCATTGGTTTGTACACGTGGTTCCTGAGGTCCATGAACGTTGCAGAAGCATTATGTTGGATTAATGTTTAAGTCCATAACTATATTTGTTAATTACTTGACCCGACCCGGCATGGTCCATTTGGGTTGCACTTCACCAACACAATTTATATGGATAATCTTTTGAGAATAGTATATTTATGATTAATATTAATATATTATAAGTTCTAATATATTAATATGGAATCATATTATTTAATTAGTATTGATCAAGAATTAATTTAGAATTAATTAAGTGATCAAAATGAAATAATTAAATATGGACTCTTATATATATATGGAATGGGCCAAGTTCATTTAGGTTGGGCTAAGCTTGCATGGATAGTCCATGGAGTGTTTAACCTATGGATCATATGAAATGAAAGGTCATGGGTTTAACCCTAGTCTCCATACTATATAAAGATGTCCTTGGTTGGTGAAATTGGCACTAGTGTGGGTACACTAAGAGGGCTAGACGATTTCACTAGAGAGAATCAAGTATCCATATTCTCTAATCTCTTCCAAGGTGTTTTGGTGATTTGTGATTCCACTTGAGGCTTCCACACTATTGGAGTTAAGCTCTTAAAGCTTGAAGACATCAAGCTACATCAAAAGGTATGTCATCTAACTAGTACTTTGTAGTATAAGAGCTTCATAAAATGCTAGTTAGGCTTTAAGCCTTGGAAAGTTCTTATTTGCGTGTATAATAGGGAAAGCATAAATCCATAGTTTATAGGGTTGCATGTACACCATAGGAGTGTTAGAATGCTCAAAACCCAAAAATGTTATCAAAGCCTGGTTTGTTTTCAATTATACTTGATGCAAATTGCTAAAAAATGCATGTTCAAATCCTCGTGGCCATGGAGGTTCGCCTGCAGTGACTCCAGGGCATGAGGCAAAGCCTGATGTCTGCAGCGGGGGATTAGTCGGTGCGTGAAAGCTAGCCCGGAAACCCTCGTTACGGAAGTTCCCTTTCCAAAAAAAAATTGCTGAAAAATACTGAAAAAATCGATTTTCTGGCTTTCTGGGCACTGGACTCGTCGAGTCCATTGATGAACTCGCCGAGTCAAAGACAAAATGCGTCCAACTCGCCGAGTTGGTTCGTGCACTCGACGAGTTGGACCCCCAGACATCATATATTCGATTTTTTGGCTAGAAATGGACTAGGAAGATTACCCTAAGCTGTTTTTGTACTTATAAACTTCTTTTTGATGTGGTAATGTTCATATTAATCCAATTTCAAACATAATTGTTAATAGATTCATGTTTTGTATTAGTTTAAAGCTTAGGCTAATTACATGAAAAAGTTTGATTTGAATTATCTTGTTCTTATGAGTTGCTTAGATTAATAGAAAAGTTAATTGATTATGTGATTTCAATCCATTTTAATCTAAGAGTTGATTCTAAAATGTGTTTTTGTAACTTGTCCTCAAGTTATATGAAAAGTCACATTTAAGTTTCATAAAACCCATAAAAATTGTCATAGGTTACAAAATGAAGAGTCTTGTTCTCATTAAATGGTTTTATGACTCCATAACTTGTCTTCAAGTTGTGGAGGTTCAAGAGTCTCTTCATTAAATAAAATATGTGTAACCTTAGTTAATCTCATAAAGCTTCCATAAGTTATGAATTACGAGGAGTCACTTTCTTAATTAGTTTAAAGTCTTCCATAACTTGTCCTCAAGTTATGGAACTTGAAGAGTTTTAAACTAAAACTAATTTTAACACATAAGTTATGGAATAGAAAAGTTTTTAACGTTACAAAACTTGCCCTCAAGTTTTGGAATTTGAAAAGTTTTCTCTTATGAATACTTTAATTCCAAGTTTAGCCCTTAGAATTTTAAAAAAGTTAAAATTCAACCCTTATACTTTATAATATTATAAGTTAATAATATATACATATATATATATATATATATATATATATATATATATATATATATATATATATATGTATAAGAGCAAGTCAGTCTTACCGTTAGTAGGCCTCATTCACGAAGCCGGTCTATAAGGGGGTACAAGGTTACTGCCTATAGAATGGCAATTTAATGGGTGTCCACTCTCACCCACTGCTTCCTTGACCGGTGGAGGGCCGTTAGCCGAATGTGTAAGACAAGGACTATAATTCTCCCTTCATTAAAAGTATTAATGATAAATACTAAGTAACTAAACCTTTTATAAATACCCAATCTTAGTTACTTAGGAAAATGTGAATAAGGTGCTAATCCATGAAATTACACTTTGCACTTTGTTTAAGTCGGTTAGTGGAGCATGTATGGTTAACTGGCACACTAACTCGTATTTAACAAGGCAGGAAAAGGGTAACTTAATGTTTATCATAGTATCGATGGAGCGTGTGTGGTTAACCGACACATCGATTGAGGGGTAAACACTTAAGGGTACCAAGTAATTTGCATGGTTACTTCACACATTGTTTTGTGATCCTCCGCATTCCAGTCACAAAACCTGAAGGGCACACTCAAGATTGAAACATGCCATTGAAAGTTCAATGATTCTCAAAGATCTAGGAGTTTAAAATCCAATTAAAACCTAATAACTTATTTCGTTTTTCATGGTGGAAATTGGTGAATTGTCATTCACCAACCTTCAAATATTCTATAGCTTGGATTACGACATCCCTCTTCCAAGTTATAAAATAGGTTGTTGTGTCCTAGCCTTAAATTTCATATTGGGTGTTATATTAAGGAATTTAAATCAACTATCTTGAATATCTCCCGAAAGATGTCTTGTTCAGACATCTATGATCTTTCCAAATATCTTGGAACTTCACTTCCTCCACCTTGTCCAATTATTCTCCCTAACCCACAAGTTCAAGGTCACCCATGCCCTATTGGCAAGTCAAAGTATAGGTGTGATCACATCTTGGAGATGAAGTCACATACTGAAAAGCCAGGAGAGTTAGGTGTCAAAGTCTTGAGAAAGTTAGTGGCTCAATCACATTCTAAGTCACATAGTGAGTTCCTTTGGGACTCCTATGAAATACACTAAGACAAGACCCTTAATGATCTTATCTATTTGGTTGGTGCTGCTAAATCAGAAATGATTTATTGTACTAGTAAAGCAAATTTGATTAGGAGATCAACTTCCCAAAACTTTATGGACATGGACAATAGTGACACAGGAAATCCAGAAATGCATTCTCTTCCTAATGGAAAGGGATTGGCCATAGTCAACTTGGTTGGCCAAATGGTAAATAGCCATGTACTATTACCTAAGGGTCCATATGTTTCTATTTCCAAAGGAAGGGGCTTTGGTTACGAAGCTACCAAACATACCTAAGGATGGTAAAGTCAATAAGTTTGACTTTATTTCAGGTAAAGTCCATTGTCTAACTCTATTAAGTTCCTACTTGGAGATTCTTATTACATGATGTGGCTGGGTCACATGTTGATGTTTTAAGAATCAAAGAAAAGTAAAGAAACTTAAAGGAAGTATATGTTGATTCTGATCGCAAGATGGATTTCGATCGCATCAGAATTTTGAGCTGTTACTTAGGTGTTATGACATATTGCTTAGGAATAGATAACAACAAGGTTTTCATTTGCGCCGTAAGGATAAGTTTTTCTGCAAAGTTTTAAATTAACAGGAAAAATATTTGATTTCATTTATTTTAAGTATCCTTACAATGGCATTTGGGAAAAAAAGATGTTGCTTATGTGATTTCATTGATAGAAATATTGGAAATATGAATTTGATTCTTTCATTTGTGGTAGTGTCTAAATTTACCAAATAAGGAAATATTCTCAGCACCCAAGTTTCAGTTGGATAGAAACTTGGAATCATGCAAGTTGTATAGTATGATGAATGAGAACTTTCGAGCATTGGAAAATTAAGACTAACTACTTGTTCACATAGATGTGTGAGTCAAGAGAAGGGCTAAGGGATCAAGTACACTTTCTTGTGCACTTTTCAAAGTCCACCACAAAAGATGGATAAGACTATTCGTCATGATTTACTAAGGTTTAGTAAATATGATTATAATTACAAGCTTAAGTATAATTTTGAAGCATTGGAAATTTTCAATGTATGAAAGAACGAATAAGAAGAATAAAATTAGGCAGAAGGATACAAGTTTCTCAAATCTGAAAAGATGGGAGAGTACTTTAGTATCATGTTTTAAGATCATCTTAATGATTTTGAGACCTTATCAAAATTCATCCTCTAAGTGCATTATGATAGTTAAGAAAAGGAGTTATGAATTGTTGAAGTGGTTAAATCAAGAAGATGATTCATACTTCGTTCCAAAAACAATTCTTAGAGTTATACTCTAAGATTGTAACTTGAGTGACATGTTTTAAAGAAGGTTTAAAACACTTGTCAAATGTAAGAGTAAAAGTTTTCTACTCTTATACATTTGAAATTGCTAATTTGTGATGTTTTGGATAAAACAAAGACCAACTAAGGCTAATTGTGTTAAGTGTATGTCTTGATTTGAATCCACACTATCTCTTGAATATTTGGCAATAAAGTCTTATAGGTCAAGGAGACAGTGGGAGTCTAAAAGATCCTGAAAGGATTTCAAGAAGTAATCAAGAATAAAACTTGTATTTCATCACTAGCACACAACTAGAAGTTTATAACATATCGTTATGACATTTCTGTGCCCATTCCAGTTAAGTTGGCTATACATTTGAGTTCTATATGTTCTCAATTGTGTGATTATGGCAAGAAGTTAAGATTGCACAAGTTCAATCCATATGAGTTAGGATTTGTCACTAACCTAGTCTTGTGATTATGGTTTGACAAATTCGCATGGATAAGAACACTTACACCATAAAATCTAAGTGTCATAAGGTTCTCTTTGATTCATGAAAATGATGGTAAGGAAACTCTTTCACTAAGTAGATTTTGAGTAGATAGCAATTGTGGGAATGACAAAATGTCTAAACATTATGATTACGACATCCCTCTGCATAATTATTTAGACACACCCGTGAGCTATCTAAGAGAGGTGTATGATTTTGATAAAGTCTTATCAAAGAAATCTATTATCAGAAATCTGCACTTTGGTAAGAAGGTCAATAAAGTATTGATTTCTAGAAGTCCAACTGATTTCTAAGTACATGTCAAAGCTAGTGGAAGCATAAGTGTTATGCTAATAATCATCATGTTAGTGGGAGAATGATAAAGATAATAAGTATTGCAAGTTAGCAATGTTAGTTATAGAAAACAAAAGTTCAACTCGTGAGGTTGCAAGGGTTAAAAAGGTTGTTTTGCTATAATTAAGGGAGAGGAAATTATACTTCATTTCAATTATAAAAGTCTTAGATTGAGATTTTAATCATTTTAGTCAAGAATATAATATATATATATATATATATATATATATATATATATATATATATATATATATATATGAATTTCATGTTGGATTGGCTCAACTTAAGGAAATTCTATATATTGCGTTCTCCAAATTCGGTTATGATTACGGCATCCCTTTTCATAGTCAAATTTTGAGAATATGGAAAACAAAAATTATTATGGAAAAAGATTGGTCTAGAACCATGTCTTTATGTGAAACATCATGAATTGTGTCCCATTTACCTTGGGTACAAGATCGATTACATGTGCTATAATATTTATCCTTTCTGAATTTTCCAAATGTCATTGGGGCATTAATGGGAACAGTGTCTAGAATTGGATATGAATAAAGTGATTAAGCAATTGTCGAGGACAATATAAGGTTTACCAAAGATTGGGAGCTCAAGGATAGTTGGAAGTATACTGTTAACATTGGAAGGACCATATTGACATAGTCTGAAAAGAGGCAACTCTTGTTCAGAAGTGGTAGTCAAAATGGGAATATAGAGTTGTCTCCATAGATGGAAGCAATCTGTGTAAGATTAGAAAAAAACTTAGTGCAAGAAGCATGTTCAAAGCAATGCATACTTTGAACAAGGCTTTGTGTCCATGGAGTAGGTCTTCATTGGAATACCCTGTAATGGCTGTTTACAAGTCTTTTTGACTTTGTACACATTCATTGCAAGAGGGTAGTGCATTTAAAGTTTAAAATCTAACAGATTTCGATTTGGGAGTGTGAAATTAGAATCATTGAAAGTTTGGTCAATTGGTTTATTTTACAAAAGTAAGGCTCATAGACAAACATAGAGTGCATACTTGGTGTATGGCAAAACTATTGTTTAAGAGATACATAGTGTACATGCCTGGAGAATGGGACAACTAGTGTTTTTATTTCAAGTATAAAGTTGATAAAACCGAAACAATGAATAATGAGTAATCAGTATGGTGATAAATAAAAGTGTTTATTTATATCCATAGGGTTTGACACCATATTTGATTCATTTATTCTTGTGTTTCACTTTGCATGTTTTGACTTCCAGAATAAACTAGGTTATTCGTCTGGAATGACTAAGTTATTCAAACCATCCACAGTCGGTCATATATTGAAGTAGATATGAATCAAGACTGTCATGAGTTGGCTTGTAGAGGTCCAAGTTGGTGGAAAAAAGGCTACAACATTCATGAGTGCTCATAAGTTTGGAGTATTGGATTCAACCCGCGCTCATTGGAATCACTTCATGGATTTTATCACGAGTGATCATGAGACGATAATATCTTATATTCTTCAAACCTAGAGATATGAGTTGTTACAATGAGTTGGTTGTACATTGATTGCACGAAAATGCATTCGGTAACTCGGTGTTATAAAACGTTCCTTTGTGTATGATTCAACAAGTAGTAGAACAAGCCATATGAGTCGAAGTTTATCCATTCCTTTTACCTTTGGGATAAAAGCGATATATGTGGGGCCCTCGACGATTTAATGATCACACATGTGAGTGCTTGGCCAAGCCAGGACTGATTTGATTTGTTCAATCAGTCAGTCGTCATGAATCGGAAATCGGGAAACAACAAATGGACAGCGAGAATGATTATAATCCATGTCTCAGTCCATATGATATCTGGAATGGAGGAATATATGATCCCTTATCTAATGGACAAGTCATTGACAAGATCAGAGTTCGACAGCAGCTTTAAGAGCTACGATTGCCAGTTAGGTTTTGAAGTCATACTCAATAATAGTTTTAGACTTATCGAAGAAGGAGACTGTTGGATTAATGTCTAAGTGCATAACTATTTTTGGTATGTACTTGACCCGACCCGGCATGGTCCATTTGGGTTGCACTTCACCGACATAATTTATATGGATTATCTTTTGAGAATAATATATTTATGATTAATATTAATATATTATAAGTTCTAATATATTAATATGGAATCATATTATTCAATTAGTATTGATCAACAATTAATTTAGAATTAATTAAGTGATCAAACTGAACTAATTAAATATGGACTCTTATATATATATATATATATATATATATATATATATATATATATATACATATATATATATATATATATATATATATATATATATATATATATATATACATATATATATGGAATGGGCCAAGTTCATTTAGGTTGGGCTAAGGTTTCATGGATAGTCCATGGATTGTTTAACCCATGGATCATATGAAATGAAAGATCATGGGTTTAACCCTAGTCTCCATACTATATAAAGATATCCTTGGTTGGTGAAATTGGCACTAGTGTGGGTACACTAAGAGGGCTAGCCGATTTCACTACAGAGAACCAAGTATCCATATTCTCTCAAGTCTTCCAAGGTGTTTTGGTGATTTATGATTCCACTTGAGGCTTCCACACTATTGGGGCTAAGCTCTTAAAGCTTGAAGACATCAAGCTACATCAAAAGGTATGTCATCTAACTAGTACTTTGTAGTATAAGAGCTTCATTATTTGCTACTTAGGCTTTAAGCCTTGGAAAGTTCTTAGTTGCATGTATAATAGGGAAAAAATAGATTCAAGGTTTATAGGGTTTCATGTACACCATAGGAGTGTTAGAATGCTCAAAACCCAACACATTGGTGAGCCCAAACGGCATCACCACGAACTCATAGTGACCATAGCGAGTCTGAAAGGTTGTCGTCTACACTTCGTTGTCCCTGACTCGTATCATGTGAGAACCTGATCACAGATCAATCTCGGAGAACCAAGATCCACCCTGAACCTGGTCAAATAAGTCATCAATCCTCGGGACGGGATAACGGTTTGTCACACCCCAAAACCGGAATGGCGGAAACGTTCTGGGGTGGATGACGTCATGTCAAGTATCACAACATATGCAATATAGTAATCAAAGTACAACAACCACTGCATTAATAGTAACAGTTTCACATAAGTTACATTACATAGAGACATTAAAGTATTACAAGTAATAATATAGGTGAAGCTCGATACTAGGCTGTCTCCACAAAAGCTCCTGGGATGTACCTGTCTAATACTAACCTGAGAATACAAGTTAATTTGAAAGCAAGTATCAACATTTTTATAAATGCTCGTGAGTTCATAAGTATTTAGCGTTGTTTGTGTAAGTAAGCATTTTATCCAAGATAACTTTATAAAAAGTAGTAGTTTAGAATCAACAATGTATTAGAGTCCTTTCCATAAAATCCTATATTTTCTAATTAAAAGCAGTCTTCTACCAAGACTCGATAGTGTTATGTTTTAAAGAGTAATTTTCCCTGAAATACTATCATTACGCAAAATACGATAATCGACTTTAAAGAAAGTAGGAGAAATCACTAGTAAAAATACTAGGAGAAAATAACATATGCCTCAGCGGAAAATACTGCTGACTAAGGCAAAAGAAATCATAGACTCCAGGAGAGTATCAAATGAACGACACACCTGGCTCAGTCTAACAAAAGGAAACACAGACCCCATACGGTATCAAATGTACGATACAGCTAGCAAGGTCTAAAACAAAGAAAACACAGACCCCATACAGTATCAAATGAAAGATACAGCTAGCAAGGTCTAAAACAAAGAGTGATCCTAAGAGTGTGGTTTCAGAATACAGTGTTAATTCTCGTTACCTTAAGGCCATGAATTATAAGGTAAACACGGAGATACTCGTAACCATACTGATCGACACTAGAGTACCTGACGCCCTGCAAGCGTCAGAATAATCATGACATTTGTCACCCTTTGGCTTGGTAGGCCGTGGACTGTAGCTAGCAGTCAGGGTACGGGAGTGTCAGTCCCGTATAGATCTATACACACATTGCCCGCAATCCCTACAGGAGACTCTGGTTACCAACTCGACGACGGGGAGATCCGTGTCTTGAAGATGCATCTCGTAATCTGAATTCTATTAGAGGCGCTGGAGAAATGATATAGAATCGCGTATGAACTGATTCCTGTGGAATTCTCATACTAGAAAGAGTGAATAGAACCTCCTAACTATTCCTATAATAGTTAATAGTGTCTCTGATCTATGAATGATGAATGAAAGAATGCCCTTGCTACCCAAGGGAAATGAACTGGTCGATGTAAACCTTTATGTCTATACGTGTATACATGATATATAATTAATGTTTAAACGACCTTCGGACAGATATCCGATACCCACCAGACCACATCCCAACGAGGAAAAGGAAATTGGGCGAACTAGCCTTCCTAAGTCTTTTAAACATTATTTATATAACTATACAAGTACAGGCATCAATTTAACGAAACAAAAGTATAGAAGTATAGAAGGACAGAAGAAAACTTTGGTAAAACCTTTTGGAAAACCTTTAAAATAAGAATTTACGACTTGATATAGTTATGTAAAACAAGCTTTGAAAACCGTTCATAAACACGTTTATAATTTGATAACACAATATAAGTAACGAAAACCTTTGTTTAAAACATTGCTCTAAATTGTTTAGAAGTAAAGCATACAACACGAGAGATAATTTGAGAAAAGATTTAAACAAGTAAAAACGTTTTGGAAAACCATCTACAGTATTATACTTGGTAAAACAACTGAAAGTGTGATAAATCCTTGTGCATGCGGGTTATTAATCACATATGATTGATACGATAACTGGCATGTTTTAACTTGTATTCCCCCCATAAAAGCATGTAGAAACATTTAAAAGGTTAATTGAGGGGTATGAACTCAACTGTTGTAAGTGGATCGGGTGAAGGTGCTGGTTGGGTGCTCGGTGTCAAAGAAAGACTTGAACACACTTAGTGACCTATTAACATAGGATGAAATATGTTTACATACAATTAGTAAATATAATACTAATTAAACACGTATACACTTCCTAAAGTGTGAAAAACATTTTGGTTAAGTGCTAGGGGTGTCCCGGGTAGTATCTAAGGGTGTGTATGGCCTAGTTAGGGAGTTTACTATTCAAGAGTAAACTCTTTATAGAGTTTACGGCCCTAAGATCATATCCCCATGATTTTACGGTCGTAAAATCATGGGTGGTGTCTTCTAGGATGCTTCAAGGTGTTATATCACTTTTGGAATTATGCTTGGCTCAAATCTAGGGTTTATGAAGGGTTTAAGGCCTCAAAATGGACGATTTGAGGAGTTTACGACCCTAAACAAGGAGTTTACGGCTGTAAGCTCCTATGTGCTAATTTCTTTGGTGTATTAAGGTCTTAAATGGTAGAGAATAAAGTTCTATGCATTTTTCCAAGCCAAGTGGAGAAGTTAGGGCATCATTTGGGCACTTTTTTGGGAGTTTACGGCCCATGGACCAATTCTAGGGGGTTTACGGCTGTAAAATCCTATGTCCTTGGTTTAATTGATGTTTAATGCCTTTACTTTAATGGTGTTTGTTTCTAGACATTTTCCCAGGCCATAAGAGGTGTTTAAGGGCAATTCTAACACATTTATAGGTGTTCACGGCCCTTGAAGAGGGGTTTACGGTCCAAGAATCTTCTTGGGCCGTAAACTCAAGTTTAATCTCCACATAATAAGGTTTTGGTGTACTAAGCTCGAAGGTGTAAGTCCACAAGTCATATCTAAGCCTTAGGAGTATTTTAGAGGGGTTTTGGGGCTTCAAAACCCCACTTAAGGGTGTTCACGGTCCAAGAGTGTTCTTAGGCCGTAAATACATGAATTTTGCCCTATTTGATGTCTTAAACACAAATTTGCATGTTAACTAAGCTACACAACAAGTTAGGATATATTACTTACTAGTTTGGGGATCGAAACGGGAGTTTTTGGCTCGAAAACAAGTTGTAGAGAGAGAGTGAATAGAGAGAGTGGAAAGGTTTCTATGGAGTCCACTCCCCCTTATATAGGGGTTTGAGTTGGGGCTCAGTGGAAATCTACTCGATACTGCCGTTAAACGGGGCTTTTGGTCGCACCAGATCAAATGGTCGTATTTTGACTTGGTTGAAACTAAAAAAATTTCAAGGGAATATTGGGGTGTTTCTAATTTGTTTCAACCCTTACAAAGTCCTTATAAAATTCCCAAATTAATTAATCTCTTCCAAAAGGTTAACGGACAATTAATAAAGCGAGGCTTATTAACGGAAGGAGGGGTTAAAATTGACGAAATAAATTTCGGGTTGTCACACGGTTCTTCACTATTACCTTATTCAGCTCCCGGTAATCTATACACATTCGATGTGACCCCATCCATTTTCTTCAGAAACAAGATCGAGCCTCCCCATGGTGAAATGCTTGGCCTGATAAATCCCTTGTTTAACAGCTCCTGCAGCTGTGTAGACAACTACTGCAACTCAGGAGGAGCCAACCAATAAGGTTCCTTGGCTATCGAAGCCACACCAGGAAATAGGTCGATCCAAAACTCCACTTGCCTCTCCGGAGGTATCCAAGCCAAATCCTCCGGAAATACATTTGTGTGCTCCAATCCGACCGGTACATCAAACAACTGTAGTGTATGTCCCCGAACACAAAGTCAGCCCACACTACGACCTCTTGCCGTGAATCACAAAACCTCCCCCACTTGGGCTCCAAACTCGCATAATCTACTTCTCACATTAGAACACTGCCCCATTGGTGCTCAACTATTCCATACCCACGATAACTTTATTCCCTAGCCGGGGAGTGGGGACTAAATCCATCGAAAGCTACTCATCAAACAACTGTAGTGTACATCCCTGATGAACCCTAAAAACCCGCATGATCCTATCATCTTATATCTCTACATTTAGTGGACAGTCCAGCTCTCCTGGAGCTCTAATAAATCACTTGTTGAGCATGAGCGATACAAACGATTGGGTAGCCCCCAAATCAAGTAATACCACAGTGGATATACTATTCACAAGGAACAATCCTATCACAACATCTGGAGTTGCACGTGCCTCCTCTGCTGTCAGCTGAAAGGCCCTGATCTTCTCCATAGGCGCCTCCGTCTGGCTCTGCTGGCCATTGGTAATCCTCAGTGTAGCAGGACCGGGTTCCACCACCTATCCTGCTGCAGCTAAACTCAGCCATTAGGACCTCTTGTGTCCCCTCTTATTTCAGTGGAAGTAAAGCAAATATGGTAATGTGGTGGTGGTGGTGGTAGTAGCACAATCCCTGCTGACATGACTAGTTTGTCCGCAGTTAAAACAACCCAAACTACCCGCCCTGCATGTCCCCTTGTGCATCTTGCCGCTCTTACAACAACGGTTGTGGCCCTGCTGGCTCCTCGATCTGTGATCTGATACCTTGGGCTTTTGGCCCGAACTCCCTGTCTGAACCCTATTTGGTTTCCTCTTCCTCTCCATCTCCAAATCCATCTCCCTCTCACGAGCTCTCGCTATTATATCCTCCAGCGTCTTGCAGCTTGATAGGCTCACAAACTGTCAAATATAGCTCCTCAACATCTCATAGTATCGATCCTTTTTCATCTCCTCGACTACCACAAACTGCAGAACAAGAAGGTCCCTCTCCCTAAACATGGCGGTGATCTCAGCCACTGTCTAAGTCATCTGCTGAAGATCCTGGAACTCCATCGCAAGCTACTGCACCTCTATCATAGGTGCGAACTTGGCCCTGAACCTGATCGGAAAATCACTCCAGGTCATCGTATGGATAGCGACATCATCCCCAATAGATCGTCCAACCTCCTCCCACCAATCTCGTGCCCTGTCCTTCAGGAAGCAAGAAGCAAGTCGAACCTTGTCCCCCCCTCGAGACAGCGGCTGGTGCAAAATGCGTTGGGGACATCCACCAACCACCTGCTGCTAGCAATGGAGTCCCTAGCCCCATGGTAGTTTGGAACTCTGCATGCCTGGAACTCCCTAAACGTCATCGTGCGTGCCCCTAATATAGTCGCCATCTCAGTACGGAATGCACCGGCCTCACGTCAAGAATCTCCAAAATGCCCTCCTTGACCATACTGAAGATCACAGGAGTCTGGTCAATGATACTGCATGTGATCTTAGATGAAATGAACTCTATCATCCGATCATCGAGCTGCTCGACTCCAGAGCCTGATCCTGATCCCTCGGCTGTGCCATAACTGCCAACCGGACTAATGCGTAGAATCACCATACTGAAAATACACCATAAAAATCATCAGAATACTCATCACAACTCGATGGATCTTACATACTACAAGTTCCTTGGGTTCATCTTAGCCTTCATTGATTCGAGTACGGATTCTTTGTTTTGAGTACTACTGCTCCATACTACCTTCCACATCTATCTGTACTTTCCTAAGAAATTGCCTTGACTCCACAAAGTTTCATTTCACTACTACTGCTTCACAAGCTAATCTCATCCTAGGCTTACCCTAGGGTAATATCCAACCCACTCTCCGCCATCAGCTACATAAGAATTCCCTGATATCTCCCACTAACTAGCTCGTGAATACCATTACATATTACTATGACTAGATAATTCTTTCAATGAGAGGTCTCTCCCTACAACGGTTGGACTCAGACAAGTGTTGCGAAATAAGGCTAAACCGAACCTTCTGAAATTATTTAGTCCTCATAATATGTAACTTAGTGTATTCATTTACTAGTTAGTTAAAAATAGCTAGAACTCCTAAAAGCACAAAGCAAGCAGCATTCAAGCTTTGAGTTATCAAAACCAAGCATATCCTAATCAGACCATCATATCACTAACTAATCAGTACTACCATGCAATTCAATAAGCTCACATAGTAGGCATACAAGGCATCCTTCCTAGATCCTTAGCCCTAATCTAGCTTGTAGTTCTCATACACATATAACAGGCATACACGTTATGCTTCCTAGATCCTTAGCCGTAATCATGCAGTTGTCATAATCGTATCATATAATAACAAACATGTATGGGTAATTTGGGAGAACTTACTTGAGCTCTGATGATTGCATGCACCACACCCTTTTCTCTTTTCAAAATCCTTTTTAAAAAAAAGTCTTTCTTTTGAAAATATTTATACTGAGTTCTCAGTTTAAGTTCAGACACACCCAAAAGTGTCCTAAATCCCTCAAACCAATGCTATGATACCAACTTGTAACATCCCAAAATTCAAGATCAAAAGTTTCATTTTTAAATTATTAAATAAAACCATAGTTATCAAAATCTTCTCATAAAAATGTAAATCATAGTATCTCAAACATCATATCAAAATCACATGTCAGTATATCAAAGTAAAAAATACCAGGCTAAACATAATGGTGTGTGCAATACAGTCATCCCGAGCTCTTCCTCTTGCTATCGGAAGTACCTAAATCCAAAACTGAAAATTGTAAGCACAAAGATTAGTGAGTCTCCCCAAACTACCACATACTATACACATAAACACATAATCACATAATAACATATCATGGTCCCCACCCGCTTTATCATGCCCCGCACGGCATCAGATAATGTCCGGTATCGAGCCTCGCCTGACATTCGACAAGTCCGGCATTGGGCCTCGCCTGGCATCGAGAAAATATCACTATACATATAAACATATCAACAATTTCACATAAATAATCACATGACATAAACATATAAACATTCCTCGGGCCCTACGCAGCATCGGACCGAAATCCGGAAGCATACAAAAATTCCTCAGGCATTTCCCGGCATCGGACCGTAATTCGGAAATATAAAAAAAATACACATGCCAGAATCACAAAGACATCAACCATACAAATATTCGTTGGGCACCACCCGACATCAGGTCGAAACTCGGAAACATAAAAATCTACATCGTGCATTGCCCGACATCGGACCTTAACCTGGAACATACTAACATACATATACAGGCCGACATTGGTGCCTTCGACCCGTTCATATACGAGGAAACTCACCACAAATGTCGGATGCTAGTTAAAACATCTCTACTCTGGAATCAGCTCTACTCACTCCCTAAATCAACACAACCCCTTAGAAACTATTGCATACACATAAGCCCTTAGGGTCAACTATGGTTAAAGTCAAAGTAAACATCAAGTCAACACTCCGAATTGACTCAACTCGTCATGAATCACAAAATCGTTAAATCGCGATCTAACTCGTCGAGTTACTCATAGTTCTTAGACTATTAAGCCCTTTCCTCAAATCTAAGATTCAATAAAATAGATCTACATTGTTTCCATGGTATACATCTATAAAGTCGACAACATGATGGATTTACATGCCACAAATGGACCCAATCTCGAGATATATCAACCTACTTCTATGGATATGGTCTTTTCTTGGCCAAGAACGGGTTTAGGACCATTTTTATGAATCTAAGGACCAAGTAATACTAAGAATGGAAGTCTTTAGCTTTAGGACTATGAAGGTTTATCATGCTCCAACAATGGGGGTCAAAAAGATCCGTAAAACAATACTAAGAGACATCTAAGCCATTAAGCATCAATTTTGAGGCATTTTACCTTAGAAAGTTGCCAGAGACGGACGAGATCCTAGATCTAGCGCTTCTCTTAAACGTCAATGACCTTCTAGTTCTTCCAAGTCCTTTACCATGCATAAGAACACACTAAATTCCATTCAAAACCTCTAGTTTCTCAACAAGGATCTCACAATACAATTTAGGGTTTTTAAGGAGGCTGATGAGGGCTGGAGGGGAAAGATTAAGTCCTTTAAATTGGTTCATAACCCTGGAAATTAGGGTTACATCCCTGCCGGCCTACTCATCGAGTTGAGGCCTCCTAACTCTTCAAGTAGGTTACTTAAATCACGCGGCCCATATGATCTCTACTCGACGAGTTTGGGGCTTCCAACTCGTCGAGTTGCTCTTATAATTTGAATAAATAGTAATTTAAATACATACCAGGATCCAGGCATTACATTTTGTCTTACTGGAACATTTGTGTCTTCTTTTACGGATCTCCAGATAGCTTCACCTTTTTATTTATGAAGTTAGAACCTTTCCATTCTGACTTTCCAGTGATCATACTCTTCAACAACTAGCAATGGGAAACGAGAAGGGCAACCTATGCTATTTTCTATTTGCATTGAATACATTTGTTGAAAATTAGGAGCAGCCATTAATGTTAAGATATTAGAGCAGAAGTGGTATAGAGAAGAACTTTTATCCTAAACACAAAAATGATTGAAATAACAAGGTAATTTCTAATAAACTATAATCTATTCTTATGGATTCAAAGGACAACCACTCAAGCTCTGATACCAATTGTGTGTAATAAAATCAATGCACAAGTACAAGGTTAGAAAACTCAAACCTTGAGTTAATCTTTAAGATCAATGTCTGCTCTTAATTAAAGGTTTCATTCGATTCTGGTAATACTGGTCACGACTTTAAATAAATATTCAACAAAGTAATCAATATTAAATGATGTAAACCAGGAGTATTAGCAATGTAAAGGCATTTAATGAGCAACAAGAATGTTATGAAAGATCTTGACTGAGAGAAAAGTGAAAGAGAATTAAATAGAATTTTTGCTATCTTTGGTGTAACAATGCATGTATTTATTATAATTCAAAACACTCCTTAAATAGACTAAAGAGGAAAATCGTACAACCTTGGAAACATTCCTACGACTGGTTAATAACCGGTCACTAACAACTGATTATCTAAAAGATACAAAAAGGAATAGTCCTATGAAATGTTACATCACTAATAAGACAAGTAACATTAAATGTTTGAATAGATAGCTAATCTCGGATCTTTACTCCGTCTCGGAATGATCTTCATCTCGTACTCCATCTCTATCTCGGACATAACCAATCTCGGAAACTGCTGACTTCGGATCTTTATTACTTGTGATTGCTAGAGGTTCACTTTATATATTTCAACAATACATAATAAGCATAAACATCAAATAAATTAATGAAATATGGAATAAATACATACCCGTCATCATATCTGGTGTTGCGCGAGCCTCCTCGGCCGTCAGCTAAAACGCTCTCCTGCTCATCACTAGCGCCTCTACCTTGCCCTGGCGGTCATCGGTGATCCTCAATGTCACCAAATAGGGTTCTACCACCGCTCCCCCTAGTGCTAAAATCAGAAAATCGGCCATCTTGTGGCCGCTCAGATTGCAATGAAAGCAAATCAAACCTGATCTCTGGGTGGTGGTAGTGGCAGTATAATCCCTGCTGAAGTGACCAGTATTGCCACACTTGAAGCATCCAGAACCACCCACCCTACAAGCTCCCTTGTAAGTCCGGCCGCATCGACTCTGCTATTCTGACCACTTGATTTCGAATACATAACCTTGGGCTTCTTCCCAAATTCCTCAGATACCTGCATTTTAACTGACTTTCTCTTCCACACAGTCTCTAGGTGAATCTTCCGCTCGTGAGCCCAAGCTATCATGTTATCCAATGTGTTGTATCTAGACATACATACAAAATCTCATATCTCATCCTTCAACATATCGTGGCACCGAGCCTTCTTCATCTCCTCGTCGGCCACATACTGCAGAACCAATAAGTCCCTCTCACGAAATATGGTGGTAATCTCTGTTATGGTCTCGGTAGTCTGGAAAAGGTCCTAAAACTCCATCTCTAGTTGTTAAACCTTAATCATGGGCATAAAATCAGCTGTGAATCTCATAAAAAATTCATCCTAAGACATCGTCTCAACTGCCTCGCCTATTAAAGCAAAGTTCACCTCCTCCAGCCAATTGTGGGCTCTGTCCACAAGAAGATAGGATGCAAATCTGACCTTCGACCCCTTGGGGTAGAAGCTAGTCCGGAAGTATGGGCCCAATACTACCTTCCACACCTATCCTTACATTACTCAAGTGTCTTCCTGATTCCCCTAAGTAGTTCCCTAAACAACGCATTTGCTAATGCTAACATGCTCCCTAGGTTCTCTTAGGATTCCCTTCCCACCACTTTCGGCCATCAGCTAAAGAAGAAACCCCGACTAACACCCGCTAAGTACCTTACGAATATGATTACATGCCACAGACACTAGATAGTTCTTTGAATGCAAGGTCTTACACTACAACTGTTGGACTCAAACAAGATTTGTGCAATAGAGTTAAACCTAACCTTCTAAAATTATTTAATTTCTGCAATATGTAACTAGCATATTCGTTTAATAGTTAACTAGTATTAGTAGTTGTTCTTAAAATAACAAAGCAAGTAGCATTCGAGCGTCGAGTTCTAACTAGAGCACTGCCTAACAAGCTATCCTAACATATCATTCGTAATCCACACTAGCATGTAGATCTAGGGGCTTATATAGTAACCATACAATGCATCTCTCCTATCATAAAATCCTGAGCAGATCCTTAACCCTAATCTAGCATGATATTCATATATTTGTGTACTGAGTCAAACAAAAATGTATGGCTTTTATAAGAAAACTTACTTGAGCACGACTTATTGCATGAATCACACCCCTTCTTTCTAGTAGAAATCTTTTTCATAAATAATTTCATTTTACTAAAATTTTACCAAATTCTTAGTTTGAGTTTAGAGACCCCTGAGAGTGTGTCTGAATCCCTCAAACCAAGTCTCTGATACCAACTTGTAACATCCCAAAAAACATGAATAAAATTTTCATTATTATGTCAACCAAAATCCATCAAAAATTCATATCAAGCATAAAAAGGTATGCTAATTTGAAAATAGTTATCAGAGTACAATCCCAAAATCATAAATATGCAAAACATGGGTGGATGTGCTACGATCAGGCCGGGCCCTTCCCCTTCAAACTAGAAGTACTTAAACCATATACTTCAACCGTAGGAACAAAGCTTAGTGAGTTTCCCCAAAATACCACATACCATACATACAACGTGCCTCACCCATTATCCATCGGGTCTCTCCTGGCATTGGGCCCCGCCCAGTACAAAGTTGTCTATAACATGCGATGGGCCGCACTCAATACACTCATTAGGCCTCGCCTGGCATCAGGCCCCTCCCAATATACATACAAATACACATAATACATGCAAGAGTCACACAAACAACTAGCATTCTAATAACAATAATCAATGGGAAAGCATTGGGGGCTTTAACTCGCCAAAACACTATGAGAAGACTCACCTTAATCTAACGATAAGCAATCACGCGCAACCTACTGCTACAACGGCTCCTCACACTGAAAATACTCAAACCAACTCTACTCACTATTTAGGGTAATAAACCGCAACCAATAGCCCAAAATGTAATCCCTCTTATAAAGGGTAAAAGAGCCTTTTACCCTTCATACACTAGGTGCAACAAGCAAAGGCCCATAATGGCCCAAACCAACCCCAAGGCCCAAAATTGTCAAATCTAAACCTAAGGCCCAAATAATGACCCAAACTAACCCCAAGGCCCAGATAATAACCGAAAGCTCCTTATGCGAGTACGTTAAGCGTACAACCTTTTATGCTCCGTGTATAAGCTTTAACAATAAGGGAAAAAACGGCTTGGAACACAGTACGATGGGCGTACGCATATTTACGCCCTGTGTACTCCCCTGATGGCCAAAAATCACATTAATAACTAAATGCCTTAAGTCCAAATGTTAAAATCACAGATCTTACTCTTGGGAAACACCTTAAATGATAAATCCATCAACTTGATAGCTTTGAATGGCTCAAAGAGGCCCAAAACTAATTTCTAACCTTCTAACTTCACAATATGAACATCCACTCATGCATGGTTGAGTTAAAGCCATCATAATGCCATTTTTATGCATTAGGGACTTCAAAAAACATCACAATCTACTATCCTATGCTTTTGGAGTAGCTTATACTCACATAAATCAAATCAAGGGACCAAAATACCCCAAAACACTAACTATCTAGATCTAACAGATGAATCAGCAAGGTTGAGACTTTATACCTCCAAGAGGATGATCAAGGTGAGTAGATTCTGGATCCACGAGCTTCGAATCAACAAGTGCTTCTCCAAAGGGTTCTTGTAACATCCCGAAATATCAAGAGTAGAGTTGAAGGGATAAAAGAGTAAGTTGTGAAAGAGTGACTCGGCGAGTCCATGGATGGACTCGGCGAGTAGAGTCGTGACTGGGTCGCGTGCTAAGTAGCCGACTCGGCGAGTCAGTGAGGAGGACTCGGCGAGTAGGCGCTGATTGGAGAAAACCCTAATTCTCGGGGTTGAGCCCTATATAAAGAACATTATGTTTTCCTCCCAGCCTCCTTATCACCCCTTGAGCCCCAGAAAACCCTAAATCGCGCTGAAGCACCATTGTTGAGTGGATTGGAGCTTAGAGAAGTAATTGTTTAAGGAATTTTGGGAGATTGAAGGCTTGGAGCAAGGGGCTTTGCTTGGATTCGAATTACATTGCAGTTGGGGCATCTCTTGGAGGTAATATCTCGTTCTTGGGCTGTTATTATGTGTTTCTTCATTTTGGGGTTTTTGGGAACTTGTCTATGGATGTAATGGGAAGTCTAGAGGTTAGATCTGAGGTTGCTACCTCAGATCTGGAAGGGAGAAGAATCAAAGAGCATGAAAGTCCCTGTGTTCGAGTGTTTAGTGAAGCTTTCATGTCCCAAACCCTAGCCCAATGTGCAAATGGTCTAGATCTCTTTGGATTCACGTAAAGTTTGCCACTTTACGTGATGGATGAGTGGTAGGAGGCTAGATCTCTGTTTTGGAGCAATTGCATGGCCTGGAATGCTTCTGAATGGATTCAGACCGGTGGTACTCGGCGAGTCACATGGGTGTACTCGACGAGTTGGATGAAGATGGCCTGGAACTCGGCGAGTTATATGAACAACTCGGCGAGTAGGTTGATGATAGTCTTGGACTCGGCGAGTCTGTTCTTGGACTCAGCGAGTCTTGTCGAAGAGTCCCGATAGTCCCTAGTGGAGTGGAGAATCGGTGAGTCAAGGGATGACTCGGTGAGTTGTGTGCGAGTGGACTCAGAGTTGTTGGACTCGGCGAGTCTCGGAGTGACTCGGCGAGTTAGGTCGCGGATTGAGTGAAGTTCTGATTATAGAAACTCGGCGAGTCATAGAGTTGACTCGGCGAGTAGGGTCAGTCAGGGGTTGACTTTGACTGAGGACTTTGATTTTGACCAAGGGTTGACCGTTGACTTTGAGGGTTTGGTCAGCGATGTGGCCTTTGGGCCAAGAGAGGGGTAAAATAGTCTTTTACCCTTAAGAGGGTGCATTGAGAGGATTGATTCTAATCTCGAGAGTTATAGTCATGAGAGTTTTTCCTTACGTGTTAGGCGGTGGCGAGTTCGAGATCCGAGTATGGAGATATCTGCTTTTTGCTTGCCAGGTGAGTCTTCTCACTATACTTTACCTTGAGTAGGTAACCAGAGTTATGTGACAGAGTATTTGTATGCTATGTATGTTATGTGTTGTACTGCATTATTTCTATGTGATTTATGATGTGCATGTTTGCAGAGTTGGAACCGAAGGGTTCCTAGAGTTAGAACCGGAAGGTTCACAGAGTTAGAACCTGAGGGTTCACAGAGTTTGGGTGCACGGACCCATAGAGTTATAGCCTCGAGTGGCTTATATGTGTTATGTGTGTGGTATTTTGGGGAACTCACTAAGCTTCGTGCTTACAGTGTTTTGTGTTATGTTGTTTTCAGGTTTCTTTCAGTATCACGGTACGGCACCGACTTGATTGTACACACCAGAGCAAGAGTCATATTTTGGAGGATCCTGGTTTTCTATGCAAGTGAAAATGGAGCTATGTTTTGTAATTTGATTATGAATGAGATTTTTAACAAGTGTTCTAAGAATAAAATGATTATTTAAAATGAAAATTTTGTCTTGAAATTTACGGTGTTACAAGTTGGTATCAGAGCCTTGGTTTGAGGGATTCGGATGCGCCTTCGGGTAATTCTGGACTCAAACTGAGGAAGTAAGAAAAGTTTTCAAAGAAATAATTTTCTAAAGCGAATAAGAGTTCAAAGAGAAAACGAGAAAGAGCAGTGTGTACAATCAGCCAGAGCCCGAACGGTGATTTCCCAAAATACCCTTACTTTTGTGTTATGAGATATTTATGATGCACTTTATGAGATATTATTGCATGCTAGAGACAGGCTAGGTATTCCATATATTAGGACTAGAGTGGCCTGATTTGTGATGCCTTAGCCTAGGAATTGCTGTGATATGCGTCGTGCTTTTGAGTATGTGATGGGTGAGAATATTTGATTGGAATCCTTTAGGGGATTTGAGTAGAGGAGTAATCTAGGGAAGATCCCTAGATGAGTACTGTAGTACTTAGAGAAAGAATAGTTAGAGCCCGCGAGGGGAAGAGTTGCAGAGTTCGGTGGTACTTCCGAGGATGAGCAGAGCAAGCGGAGTTATCACCCAGAGTGAGTCATATATATTCTTCGATGCTCGAATGCTGCTTGCTTCGTGCTTTGTGGAACTCTCGATGATGGGAGTCAGCTACCAAGTGAATATGACGATATTCAGGAGGTAGATGGCTGGCATCATTAGGAGCTCTTCAGCAGCTGATGGCAGAGAAGTGTGGGAATCTGAGAAGAGCCTAGGGAGTAACCTTAGCCAGATGAGTGCACTGGCAGGGTAGAGAATTTCGCTGGGGAGCGAGCGCGCGATGGAATTGGTGAACGAGAAGGTCGAGCAGCTACTTAGGAGCCCCGGGATAGTCCGTGTGGAAAGTATGGGTAGATGTGGCAGGTAGTATGGGCCCGTACTACTGAAAGCAGAGGACCCATACTTGATACAGGGAGTATTCTGAAGATTCTAATGAGCGTATTAAGGAGTGATGTATGGTTCGAGTACCATACATCAGAGCAGATTGAGGAGTGATGTTATGGTTCAAGTACCATACATTGGAGCGGATTGAAGAGTGATGTTATGGTTGAGTACCATACATCGGAGCAGATTGAGGAGTGATGATATGGTTGAGTACCATACATCGAAGCAGATTGAGGAGTGATGTTATGGTTCGAGTATCATACATCGGAGCAGATGGAGTAGTGATGCTATGGTTTGGGTACCATACACCGGAGCATATTGAGAAGAGATGTCATGGGATGAGTACCATGGTTCGTAGTGAATGATGCTTGTGATTCTCTGGTTATCCGGTCATGATTGATGAGGTAGAGATTGGACGCTATGGGTTTTAGGCCTGTAGGCCATGATTGAATTTGGAGAGGCGTCCCTCGAGAGGGAAGTCGAGAGCCTATCAGAGTATTTTGGTGAGGAGTTAGAGGGAGAGGAGAATTTCGGTCTGAGTTGAGCAATCAGTCGATAGAGGAGAGGTCACCTTCTATGTGAGTGGTGCTATTTATGTTCGTGTGCGGAACATGAAAGGCCTGATGTTTTAGTTTTGGGTTTGGGGGTAAACCCTGCAGGTCGTTATTGATGATGATTTCTTCCAGAGTATCAGGTAGCATGTGTGCCGCGAGGCAGTGATTTGTCATGAGCAGATAGTCAGTTGGGACTGAGATAGTCGAGGACCACACCACACCTATTTGAGTATAGTAGGATGTGTTATAGTGGTATCAGTGGGGAGTTCAGTCGATTTTAGCAGTGTAGAGAGTTTTCTATCTATGTTGGGTGTTGAAAATGGGAGTGGGTCCCTATTCTTGGGATGATCCCGGTGTTGGAGCGACGTTTGATGAGTTGAGGTGAGGGGTACGATGATTTTGTGGTTCGGTCTATGAGCCAGGGATGTTATTGAGCAGTTGAGTTGTTTGGTACTTGATTGGTACGAGATTTGGAACGACTAGAGGCAGTCGTGGCGAAAAGTTCTTGAGGAGTTCATCTAAGGATCAGAGTTATGAGATCGATTAATTTCCTTAAAGGGGATTATCGGGTGTTGCGTAGCACTTTCCAGGGGCAGGTGCGTTATTGCTGGTGGAAATAGTTCGTGAGGTTGTTGATGTGTCAGATATTGATGGTTCGAACCCTAAGTGGGGGAGAACTGGGTGGTTTATTGAGAGAACCATAGATTAGTGCAAGAGCGGTTAGGGGTTGGATGCAGAACCTGCGGCTTGAATTCATGAGATCAGGGTCATGGGTGATTAAGGAAGGTGCAGGGCGAGATAATGCATGTGATATATGTCTAAGAGAAGGATGGGTGTCTCCACGGCGGGTGTTCAATGATCAGGAATCTGATGGTGGTCAGAGTCGTCTCGAGTGGAAGGCTCGTAATGATGGTATGGGCTGTTGACAACTTCTGGGTTGAGATATGGGTAGCCGATTATCGAGTAGCCAATTCTCGGGCTAGGATGTGTATTCTTGCTTGAATTTTGAGTGGTAGTGGAAAGGGTTTCGGAGGATCATCAGTGTGTTCTGAAGGGTTAGCGCATTCCTTGTATTCCAATTGAGTGTTTGGATGCACTGAAGTTGCGCATCGTGTGATATCAGAAATTATTATGGGATTCAAGGGAAATGTATTGTCGTGAGTGTATGGTATTGGGAGTAAGGGAATCAGTGGTTGTGGCAGGATCTTGTGATGTTCTGTTGGGATATTCTGAGGTATCCGGGTATGATACCTTTATTTCGGAGTTACTCGTAAATCTTGAGTTGAAACGATTTGTGGTGTATCAGGTATCTACGGATCTAGTGGGAGCCCTTCGAGTATGGGCATCCAGGGAGATTATTAAGAGAATGGAACTTCGCAAGGGTGGGCATTTTGATATGTCGATTGCTTCCAGAGTCTGGAATGTGTATTCGAGCCGAGTATGGGTAGCTGCCTGTGATAGTCTGCGGAGCATGAGCTAGTGGAGTCAGAGGGTGTTGTGATACTGCGGGGAGCCGTAGTACTCACTAGTCAGAGAGTGTTGTGATACTGCGGGGAGCCGTAGTACTCACTAGTCAGAGAGTGTTGTGATACTGCGGGGAGCCGTAGTACTCACTAGTCAGAGAGTGTTGTGATATTGCGGGGAGCCATAGTACTCACTAGTCAGAGGGTGTTGTGATACTGTGGGGAGCCGTAGTACTCACTAGTCAGAGGGTGTTGTGATATTGCGGGGAGCCGTAGTACTCACTAGATGGCAAGAGAATGTGATGATGTAATGATCTCCGATCAGTGTATGATGTGGAAGAGTTTTGGGCTTGAGTATCCCTAGTATTGAGTTCTGGAGCCTGGGTGTGGAACCGGGGGCGAGACTGGGGTCACCGTCTCTGTCGGGAGATGCGGTGAGATGCGCAACAGAAACCAGAGATCAGAGTTTAGGCGATCCTCGGTTGGATTGTATTTTCTCGCATTAGGAAAAGAGAATTTTGTGACTTGCGCGTCCCTGGGCCGGGATAGTGGTCACGGGGAGGAAGTTAGTGGGTTATTTGGATCATGATGATGTCTGAGGACACTTCAGAGCGAACGAGCGATTCAGACACTCGAAGACATGCTTCGGGCATGTGTATTAGATCTCGGAGGGAGTTGCGACACGTATTTATCTATGGTTGTGTTGTCCTATATCAACAGCCATCATTAGTGCATTTGTATGCCACCCTTTGAGCTGTTGTATGGGAGGAGGTGTCGGACCCTCATTTTTTGGGGAGAGGTAGCGCATGGACCCGAGGGCCCTTGTGAGCAGATCCAGAGCATGTGTGATACATGGAGTAGTGGCAAGGTTGGCTAGTGGTTTCCCTGGGTAAGGGAAGAGAAAGGTATGTAACCCCCGGGGGGGGAGGGGGGGAGTGTTGGTTCACGGAAGTGAAAGTAGTAGTGAGAGTGGATGATTTTGAGTATGGTGGTTGAACATTGTGTCTGTGACAGTGGTATGGAATGACATCATGTTGGGATGTCTGCTGAGGATGCGGAAGGGGTTCCGCGAGAGTAGGGCCAAGAGTCTCAGGATGAATGCAGGGAGGGAGTCGGGGACTCCCAGCTTGATTCTGATCAGGGTATTGGATATGTACTAGTGGTTCATCCTGGGGGGATGTTGGAGGATATCATCAGTGCATCGGGTTTTTCCCAACCCGAGGGTACTGGTCAAGTTCAGCATGCGTATGTGATTGCAAGAGGAGAACTCGTGGGAGTTGCTCTGAGATTGAAGAGTGGGTCTTTCTGTCAGCACGGAATGGATAAAGTGGGATGAGGATCGGGGATCCGATGGTTCATGGCTTTCTAGCCCTTATGGGTCGAGCGGTTGTTGAGATTTGGAGCAGTGATACATCTCGGGTAATTCTCGATTGTTGAGTGTGATTATCAGAGGGTACAGCCGGTGCCCGGTTTGAGACGGTGGTCAGGACACCGCAAGGAAAGAGGAAGTGAGTTCGAGTTCGATGGTTATGCTTTGAGGAATCTGGTCCAGTTAGGGCCAGGTGGCGCGTCGTGGGAGTATTTTGGAGTTGAGTTGCCATAGGCTTCGAGGACGAAGCCTAATTTAAGTGGGGGAGAATTGTAACATCCTGAAATATCAAGAGTAGAGTTGAAGGGCTAAAAGAGTAAGTTGTGAAAGAGTGACTCGGCGAGTCCATGGATGGACTCGGCGAATAGAGTCGCGACTGGGTCGCGTGCTAAGTAGCCGACTCGGCGAGTCAGTGAGGAGGACTCGGCGAGTAGGCGCTGATTGGAGAAAACCCTAATTCTCGGGGTTGAGCACCATTGTTCAGTGGATTGGAGCTTGGAGAAGTAATTGTTGAAGGAATTTTGGGAGATTGAAGGCTTGGAGCAAGGGGCTTTGCTTGGATTCGAATTACATTGCAGTTGGGGCATCTCTTGGAGGTAATATCTCGTTATTGGGCTGTTATTATGTGTTTCTTCATTTTGGGGTTTGTGGGAACTTGTCTATAGATGTAATGGGAAGTCTAGAGGTTAGATCTAAGGTTGCTACCTCAGATCTGGAAGGGAGAAGAATCAGAGAGCATGAAAGTCCCTGTGTTGGAGTGTTTAGTGAAGCTTTCATGTCCCAAACCCTAGCCCAATGTGCAAATGGCCTAGATCTCTTTGGATTCACGTAAAGTTTGCCACTTTACGTGATGGATGAGTGGTAGGAGGCTAGATCTATGTTTTGGAGCAATTGCATGGCCTAGAATGCTTCTGAATGGATTCAGACCGGTGGTACTCGGCGAGTCACATGGATGTACTCGACGAGTTGGATGAAGATGGCCTGGAACTCGGCGAGTTGTATGAACAACTCGGCGAGTAGGTTGATGATAGTCTTGGACTCGGCGAGTCTTGTCGAAGAGTCCCGATATTCCCTAGTGGAGTCGAGAATCGGTGAGTCAAGGGATGACTCGGTGAGTTGTGTGCGAGTGGACTCAGAGTTGTTGGACTCAGCATGTCTCGGAGTGACTCGGCGAGTTAGGTCACAGATTGAGTGAAGTTCTGATTATAGAAACTCGGCGAGTCATAGAGTTGACTCGGCGAGTAGGGTCAGTCAGGGGTTGACTTTTACTGAGGACTTTGATTTTGACCAAGGGTTGACCGTTGACTTTTAGGGTTTGGTCAGCGATGTGGCCTTTGGGCCAAGAGAGGGGTAAAATAGTCTTTTACCCTTAAGAGGGTGCATTGAGAGGATTGATTCTAGTCTCGAGAGTTATAGTCATGAGAGTTTTGCCTTACGTGTTAGGCGGTGGCGAGTTCAAGATCCGAGTATGGAGATATCTGCTTTTTGCTTGCCAGGTGAGTCTTCTCATTATACTTTACCTTGAGTAGGTAACCAGAGTTATGTGACAGAGTATTTGTATGCTATGTATGTTATGTGTTGTACTGCATTATTTCTATGTGATTTATGCTGTGCATGTTTGCAGAGTTGGAACCGAAGGGTTCCTAGAGTTAGAACCGGAAGGTTCACAGAGTTAGAACCTGAGGGTTCACAGATTTTGGGTGCACGAACCCATAGAGTTATAGCCTTGAGTGGCTTATATGTGTTATGTGTGTGGTATTTTGGGGAACTCACTAAGCTTTGTGCCTACAGTGTTTTGTGTTATGTTGTTTTCAGGTTTCTTTCAGTATCACGGTACGGCACCGGCTTGATTGTACACACCAGAGCAAGAGTCATATTTTGGAGGATCCTGGTTTTCTATGCAAGTGAAAATGGAGCTATGTTTTGTAATTTGATTATCAATGAGATTTTTAACAAGTGTTCTAAGAATAAAATGATTATTTAAAATGAAAATTTTGTCTTGAAATTTACGGTGTTACAGTTCTTCTTTCTTCAAGATATAGAAAAAAAACACACCAAAACACATAAAAGACTCAATACTCCTTAAAAGGGGCTAGGGTTTCCAGGGAACGTCTGGAGACTGATGATAGAAGAGGGCATGAGGTTAAAAGTTCTTAAATAGGCTCAATACTCTATGTCTATGTTTTAACAAGCTACGCCCCTCATAACATGCCACCGTTCAAAATAATTTATCACTTAGAAATTTAAGTAATTTACCTGGGAACCGTGCATTACACATCATTTCTTGCAACCAAAAATACCTTCTTAATCTTTAAACTTCATTAAAATACCATAAAAAGCACCCAAAATAGGAGAGACAAGAGAGCTGAAGCTCAAATCTTAAAGGTAGAGGCTAAGGTGTCTGTGAAGGGGTTCTGGGGGTGATGGACGCTGATTAAATGGATAAAAAGTCGGATCCTTATGCTTAAATACTTTGAAAACCCTAAAAAATCATGGGTTTGCGCATGACTGATCTCCGTTTCATGGCCACGCTTCGACATGACATGGTGACTGCCACGTCGTGGGCTCTGATACCCATTCCGTAACAACGATTTTCCGCCCATATCCATTTCAGTTTCAAACAACCAGAAGTTTATGCATTGCAACTCCATTTTTGGAGGTCTTTATATCCACAGAAAGGTATTAATGACTCCATAACTATATCTAATTACTTTTGAATTAAAACACACCGAACTAATATCCTTAACTAATGAATGAAGTCTGAAACATCAACTTTCCCATTTTACCCTTCGACTCTAAAACACAAAACAAGGGCTTAGATTACATAACAAATATTATCAGCATTGAATAGGGTCTAAACCCTATTTTTTAAGCGCAAGGCCTTTACTTGATCTATTTATTGTCTATAATCCCGAAATAAGAAACTTCTTGAAACATGTAACATCCCGACTCCCAGGTACAATATTTATACATTTTTTTCAGTAGTTTGAGCAACTCGACGAGTTGGATGCCCCAACTCATCAAGTAGAGGCGCATTGACCATGTGGGTTTTATGACCAACTCGACGAGTCGGAGAGACCAATTCGGCGACTTGGCGTTGTGAGAGGAAACCCTAATTCTCCAGGGTTCGGTCCTATTTTAAGGACCTTAAGCCCTCATTTCCGCCTCACCAGCTACGTTACTCCCCTGTGTGAAACTCTAATCAGCTATATTAAGCTAAGAGAGAGAGAGAGGGAGAGAGAGAAAGAAAGAGAGAGAGAGAGAGAGAGAGAGAGAGAGAAAAAAAGCTAATCTTTAGGCACTTTAGTGCACTTTTTGAAGAGAAGAGTGGAGTATCAAAGCAAGGATCGAGAAGAGACTGTTGGATCTGGTGTTAATTCATCTAGAGCTTTTGTTGAAGGTAAAAGGTCTCCACCTTGCTCACTAGTTTGGTTATATCTAATTTTATGGAGTTTTAGGGCTTATTCCATCTATCCTTGAGGCTTTGAGTGTGTTGAGCTTATCAAGTGATTGAGACTTCAGATCTGGACATTGTGAGGTCCCTAGAGCCCAAAGGTTCCAGCTTTCTCCAGCTAATAGAAGAGCTTTCATGATTATGAGCCTAAATGGAAGTTTTTTTTGAAGGGTTTTGAGCATTCTAACACTTCTATGGTGTACATGCAACCCTATAAACCTTGGATCAATGTTTTCTCTATTATACATACAAATATTGAATATTCCAAGGTTTCATCCTAACTAGCATAATATGAAGCACCTATACTACAAAAGCCTAGTTAGATGACATACCTTTTGATGAATATTGAAGTCTTGAACTTTAAGAGCTTAGCCCCAACAGTGTGGAAGCCTCAAGTGGAATCAAAAATCACCAAAAACAACTTGGAAATCTTGAGAGAATAGTAAGCACAATAGAAATTGGCCAACTCTTGTTTTCTCACACACTAGTGCCATTTCATGTGCCAAAGACCTCTTTATATAGTATGGAGAATTAGGGTTACATTCATGTAAACCCTAATACCCATGACCTTTCATTTCCATAGGATCCATGGGTTAAAACTCCATGGACAATCCATGCAAGCTGAGCCCAAACTAAATGAACTTGGCCCATGTTGTATATATTGTTGGATTAATGTCTAAGTCCATAACTATAATTGGTAAGACTTGACCCGACCCGGCATGGTCCATTTGGGTTGCATACCATCATGCACTTGGATAGACTATAATGAGAGAAATAAAACACTTATGGTTATTAATATATTATAAGTTCTAGTATATTAATAATAAGAATAATAAGATTATTTAATTAGTATTGATCAAGAATTAATCTAGGATTAATTAAGTGATCAAAAGAAGACTAATTAAATATATGGGTTGATTGTGTAAATCATCCATACTTGTATAGTGGGCTAATGCTCCATGGATAATCAAGTTGGGCTAAAACCCATAGGATGGTCCATGGATGCTCCATGGTGTATTTGTACCCATGGATCATGGAAATGAAAGGCCATGTCAATTAGGGTTTACATGGTGTAACCCTAACTATATAAGCATCTTATTCTTGACCAAATCGGCAACCAGGATCTCACTAGAGTGTGAAGTGAAAGGGCTAGCCGATTTCATGAGTTGTAGAATTCTCTCAAGTTATTCTAAGTGTTTTGGTGATTGTGATTCCATTTGAGGCTTCCACAATATTGGGGCTAGGCACTCAAGCTTCATGAAGACTTTCTACATCAAAGAGGTATGTATTCTATCTTGTTACACTCATTGTTTTTGTATGCTAGATTAGGATAATACCTTGGATGTTCTTATTTGCATGTATAATAGAGAAAACATAGATCCAAGGTATTTAGGGTTGCATGTACACTTAGGAGTGTTAGAATGCTCAAAACCCATCAGTGGTATCAGAGCCTAGGCTTGCTTTCTCTTATACTTGATGCAAATTGCTGAAAAATGCTGAAAAACTCGATTTTCTGGCTTTCTGGGCACTGGACTCGCCGAGTCCACTGATGAACTCGCCGAGTCCATGAGTAAAATCATCCTACTCGCCGAGTAGGTTCATGCACTCGCCGAGTAGGAGCCCCAGACAGCATATATTCGACGTTTTTGGCTAGAAATGGACTAGGAACATTACCCTAAGTTGTTTTTGAACTTATAAACTGGTTTTTGATGTGGTAATGTTCATGCTAATCCATTTTCAAAGATAATTGTCAATAGATTCATGTTTTGTATTAGATTAAGGTTTAGACTAATTACGTGAAAAAAGTTTGATTTGAATTATCTTGTTCTTATGAGTTGCTTAGATTAATAGAAAAGTTAATTGAAATAGTTGTTTTCAATCCATTTTAATCTAAGATTTGAGTATAAAATGTGTTTGTGTAACTTGCCCTCAAGTTACATGAAGAGTCACATTAGAGACTCATAAAATTCATAAAAGTTGGCAATGGTTACAAAATGAAGAGTCTTGTGTCATTGAATATTTTTTTTATGACTCCATAACTTGTCCTCAAGTTATGGAAGTTCAAGAGTCACTTCATTAAAGAAAAATATGTAACCATAATTAAATCCATAAGTTATAAAATAAAGAAAAAGTTAGTTCTTTTATTAGTTTAAAGTCTTCCATAACTTGTCCTCAAGTTATGGAACTTGAAGAGTTTTTGGATTAAAACTACTTTAAACACATAAGTTATGGAATTAATTAGTTTTGAATAGTTTCAAAACTTGCCCTCAAGTTTTGGAATTTGAAAAGTTTTCACTTATGAATACTTTAATTCCAAGTTAGCCCTTAGAATTTTAAAAGTTAAAATTCAACCCTTATACTTTATAATATTATAAGTTAACAATATATATATATATATATATATATATATATATATATGTATAAGAGTAAAGTCAGTCTTACCGCTAGTACGCCTCATTCACGAAGCCGGTCTATAAGGTGGGTATAAGGTTGTTGCCTATAAAATGGCAATTTAATGGGTGTCCACTCTCACCCACCGCTTGCTTGACTGGTGGAGGGTCGTTAGCCGAACGGGTTTTGTGACAACCCGAAATTTTCCATTCAAATCAAACCATTTCAATCCAATAAAAGTAGAGCAGTTACAATGAGAATTCAAACTTTTGGAGTAAGTTTGGCAGTTTTAGGGTTTTACACCTAAGGAGTTATTAGGAGAGTGGGTGCATTAGGATTTTGTGCAACACTATAATTCCATTACTCTAGGTCATTAGAATCCACTCCGAGAATAGAAATATTTTCTGCCAAAAATCTCTGGACTATAAATAGAATTCTGAACCAAATTGGTTCATTATTTGATTTCCATTTAGAGAAAAGCCAAATACTCTCTCACGGATCTTCGGGTTTTCATCCCAGATTGTGAGTCTACTTCCCTAAATGTGTTTTAATACTTGTTATATTCTTTATAACATTGTTTACATGTCCAAAACACTAGATCCGGGAGTTTACCGCCCAAGAACGTTCTTGGGGAGTAAACTCCAAAATCAAGCCTAAAGGCCACATAGTCCCATTTCCGTATTAGGCAACTAACTAAGGGCTTTATGAATGATCATTAGAGGCTAGAAGCAAATCAAAATCACTTAGTTTGAGGAGTTTACGGCCAAGGAACCACCTCTTGGGCCGTAAACTCCAAGTAAAGGGCACAAATGAGTGCCTAGTGATCCTTTAGCCTTAGAACAAAACCTAGAAGCCTTAAACAAGTGTTCTAGACCAACAAAACAATTAGAAACCCACTTTGGAAGGGAGTTTACGGCCAAGATGCTCCTTAGGCCGTAAACTCCAAGATTTAGGGCCAAAACCCCTTCAAACTCTTCCTAGGGCTTAGTCTTCATTTTTAGCATGCACCTTAATGGGTTTAGGACCAAGGAAAATCATAAAAAGCATAAGTGTTTGAGAGTTTACGGCCAAGAGTATTTCTTGGGCCGTAAACTCCTTAAATGGGGTCAAAGGACACCCTAAACACTTCCATAGGCTAAGAAACTTTTAGGGCAAGTACTTAGAGGAGATATGGACTAGTTAAAATTCTTAGGACCTCATGTGTGAGGGAGTTTACGACCCAAAGAGTTCTATGGCCGTAAACTCCATCAAATGGTCCCATTTAGTTCCTTAAACCTCCCTTAATCCAAATATTGAAGCCTAGACTTGTTCCTAGAATTGTTAGCCACTTGAAAAGACAACAAGAACCCTCCCAAGGGAGTTTACGGCCATAAACTCCAAGGGAAAAGAGTCTTTGGGCCGTAAACTCCCCTTAGGAGTCAGTATGGTGCCTTAAACTCTTCCCTAGCCTTGAAGCATTTCCCCTCTAAAGTTGTAGTACTTCTATGCACCATCTCATGACTTGTTTGAGAGTTTACGGCCAGGAGCCTACTCCCCTGGGCCGTAAACTCTAATGATTATGGTCTTTTGACCTTAAACTTCCATTAGGGGCATTGCACTCCTTTATTGCAACCCATTTGCCTCCTAGCACTTGACCAAAAGTGTTGTCCTCGCGCTTAAATGTTATTACTTGTATAATTAGTGTTATAATCACTAATTATTTATATACATATGTCTTCATATGTAATTAGGATCATTGTGTGTGTCTAAGTCATCACTTGACACCAAGCACTTGTCCGATCCTTCCGTACGATAACAGCCCATTTAATTCCAGTCACTTACTGCAGGTGAGTTCATACCCCTTAACTAATGTTTTAAACTATTTCAAATGTTTTATGGGGGGGATACAAGTAGAATCATGCTACTTATTATGTCAATCACATGTGATTAGTAAGTTGGATTATATTACTTATTACATCAATCACATGTGATTAATATATAGCATTCAAAAGATTTGGCTATTCATTAGCCGTTTTACCAAATAGTTTTCCTTCAAAAGATTTTTATAAACATTTTATATGTTTTCAACTACTTATTACACTGTACTTCTTACTCTGTCATCATATTTCAAACCCATTTACAACTGTATTTTCAAACAAGTGTTCCTTGTACTTATACTGTTTTATCAAACAAATGTTCTTTATACTCAAAACTGTTTTATTATACTTATTCCTTCAAATTGCTTTATGGATTGACATCAAGTCGATCTTCTCTTAAAATAATATTCCTGTTTCAAATGTTTTACAAAACTTACTTGTGCTTTTATTTTATTATAAATTGCATGCCTCTATATGTATAGTTATATAAGGAATGTTTAAAAGACTTAGGAAGACTATCCACCCTATTTCCTTTTCGCGCCTTGAGATGTGGTCTGGTGGGACATTGGGTATTCGTCCGAAGGTCGTTTAAAGATTTGTTATATATCATGTGTACATATATAGTCATAAAGGTTCTTTCCAGTTCATCCTATGCCCTTGGGTAGTAAGGGTATACATCCACGTCCATACGTACCACTTAGATTACTAGAAAGCTACCATAGGGGTAGTTCAGGAAGATACTAGAAAAAATACATATACAGATATACTAGAAACAATACATATACAGATATACTAGAAACAATACATATACAGATATACTAGAAACAATACACGTACATATACACTAGAAACAATACATATACAGATATACTAGAAACAATACACGTACAGATATACTAGAAACAATACATATACAGATATACTAGAAACAATACACGTACAGATATACTAGAAACAATACACGTACAGATATACTAGAAACAATACATATACAGATATACTAGAAACAATACACGTACAGATATACTAGAAACACTACATATACAGATATACTAGAAACAATACACGTACAGATATACTAGAAACAATACATATACAGATATACTAGAAACAATACATATACAGATATACTAGAAACAATACATATACAGATATACTAGAACGCTTACGTAACAATACTTACTAGATGGGGAGAACACACATTCTAGCCAGTACACGTAGAACTTTACCGGACTCTACTATAATATTTACATTATTATACTTGTAGGGGTACTTGTGCATTGATATATCAGTAGGAGTCCTATTACATTTTATATGTATCGACTCTGTTATCGAATCCGTGTTCTTATCTTTACCTTGTGATAAAATCACATAATCGACGAGATAGAATGGATTATTATCCTAGTACCAAAGGATACGTATTGAGGGATTGACCATTCCTAGAATCTCTGTTAGCTACAGAGGTAAAAGTACATCCACGGATGTCAAACGGTTGGTACCATTACAGGTGCACAATTAAGGGATTGACTATTCCTATACCCAGCTGCTCGCAACAGAGGTAAGAGTACATCTACGGATGGCTTAAAGTTAACATTGATAGTTACCCTAGTACAAAAGGGTAATATTCAGAACAGTTGGGTCTTGGTAGAAGACTACATTCAGAACAGTTAGGTCTTGGTAGAAGACTACACCCAGAACAGTTAAGTCTTGGTAGAAGACTCCTTTTGTTACTAATAGGAATCATAGGGATTTCTAGGGATTTTCAAACATTTTCAGCTGAGTTACAAACATTTTCATACTTAAACTAGCTTTCTTTCAAAGCAATGTCTAGTCTTAGAAATTATAAGTTTTCACAAATTAAGACACATTAATACTTATGATCTCACCAGCTTATAGCTGATACTCGCTTTCAAAATTACTTGTATCCTCAGGTCATCATAGACAGGTACCGATGCAAGGAGAAAGGAAGATGAAGCTTATTCAAGACTTATCTTTCATTTTGATTTATGCTTTAGTGTTTATCAAAATTTGACAGAATACAATTGTATAATAATTATTTTATTAATGCAATGGATGATGTTGTTGCTTGTTTACTACTTTGCATTGTTGTTGATACTATACATGACGTCCTCCGCCCCAGAACGTTTCCGCCATTCTTGGTTTTGGGGTGTGACAGATTGGTATCAGAGCATTGTTTATAGTGAATTAAGTATATCAACCCATAAAAGATATACTAACTATAAATACATAAGGGATTAAAAATACTCTGACCAAGAGTTTATACTTTAAATAGTAAAATATTTAAGTAAGTATACGTGCTGCATTCATACAAAAATCAATGTCATTAGGACAGTACAAAAGAATTACGATTGTTGGGCAACACAAGTGGGCTTAGAGACATATGGTCAAAACTGGGAAGATATAGCCTGATCACCTATATTATCCGAGGGTTGACTAGCATGTGCCTAAGTTTAAGTGTGTGGTTGCAACAATGCTAAAATCTTACCAACCCTACCACAATGAGAACAATAGAACATAACAATAAATTTAAAATACTATAGGAGTATTTGGTGTTACTATAAGTACTTTATACTTGAGAATTAAAATGGGATCTTCATTACTAGATTGAATAGTTGCTAAGTGGATACACTGAGGCTACATGTAATTAGGATGTTATAGACTCAGAATCTGTGATAATTTTGCCTTACCCCTATTCTGTGTGAATAAGGAATTAAGGTCACTTATTCGAAGGTCTATCCTGTTTAGATTACACATAGCTGGTATGCACTTCACAAATAGCATTGTAACTAATGAAGGTTTCCCAAATAATTATCTAGATAGTTCGTCTAATAATTAGCTTCTTACCCTAAATTCTCGCATAGAAATCATAACTGGACTCCATCCCCTTGACAACCAGTATCTTCCGAATGAAGTCATAGCTGGTTGGTTTGGAGAAGAACCAGAGAATGATCATCCTATCCCCTTGGATGATCACCATGACAAAGACCTTTCGTATGATACTAACCCCGAGCCAGAGGTTGAGAATCTACCCCGAGTAGCTCCCGTTTCAATTCCTAACCCTCTTCCGGCTTTTCATGGCCTGACCCTGAGCGAGTGGAATGCTTGGGAACAGGGAGCCAAGGACAAAATCAGTTTATGCTATTTGGCGGCGACCGAAGTTTCTACGACTTGAGCAACGAGGGCTTAGCAGATATAGTCTTGCCAATCTTGGTCCGCAGAGAGGCCAGAAATGAGATTCAAGGCAGGACAGCCCTACGTCAGACTACAGAAGTAGTCGCCTATGCTGGAATGCATACCCTCCACACCATTCATCTAGAGGATGCTCACGAGAGATCAGAGAGAAACCATGAAATCCTGTTGCAAACACTGGCTGAATCACGAGCCGTAGTCTTAGAGCTCCGAGTACGCCAGATGGGGTGCGAAAGACACCTACTTGACGTGGAACGTCAATTGGTTGAACTAAGAGTTCAACAGAGGGATGACCGTCGCCGTAGTAGACGCTTTACTTTATTTTTTCCCTTATAAAAGGAAATCATGTTTTTCTGTCTATGCCCGATGTGGCATTTTCTATGAAATTATCTTGTTCCGTAAGTACTTTAGTTAGGTCTTTATGCTGTCAGGAACTATCTTCTGTGGATATAATGTAAGACCTTTGCAAGGTCATTTTCTTGAATCTTTACATCGTGAATATCCAAGGTATTGACAGCCGGCTAACTTTTGAGTCATTCTTCATCCAAGTACTTTTATCTTACTTTCATTGGAGTCTATCTGAATCATACTTTAGTCAAGTCATTGGAATGTGATGAGTTATTCCAAGAGACACTTCCAAGTCTCTTTCAGTGGTTGGATCCTGTTATTCACCAACCCACGATACCTCAGTTCGAACGACAGTCGTCTTGAGACCATTCTACGAACATACTCCCATTCCGTACTAGGACTGCATCATAGGG